>NC_058116.1:9752500-10428125 GCF_914725855.1 Thunnus albacares
GGGGTCCTGAAAAGTCCTACTCCGAAGCTGAAGATGTGCTGTTGATCAAAGGCTTCAGTGCTAGAGCAGAGACACTTGTTTGGGTTGCCTTTTTTTTCCCTTTCTTTCTTTTGGAGATACAGGGTAACATATCCATCTGTTGGCCGTATGGATCCACCTTAGTCTGCACTGGGACAAGTGTAGCCCTCTTCTCTCTGCCATTCCACACTGCTCCCTCAACCACGTTTACTCAGCTGGTCCCCACGCCAGTCGACAGAGCTTTGTTTTCACACAGCAACATGTGTTAACTTAATGCCCTGTAACAGATTTCAAAGGCAAGCTTAGCTGGGTCAACAACAGGTAATAGAGCGATTTATTGATGCATTGGCTCAAAAATGACAAAGTGACAAACCCATCATGTGTTTTGCTAGTGTTGTTTAATTGAACTAGATAAAATAAATGGTCTCCTGTTCGACTGTGGGACTGAACATCTAATACATAATATGAGGGAAAAGGAGAAAGACAGGCTTTCTGAAGTGGTTCACATATTTTTCAAAAACATCCATAAAAGTTTCAAACTTTCATAATGTGAGGCAATGGCCAAGAATGTGTCTAGTAGAAAGATTAGATAAACCATTAAACAGAATAATGTTTATATGGTTACTTGGCCAACCTGCTCGCCCTCACATAGCTGAAGAATTTACTTACACAGTCCCCATGGTTGTTTACTTGCTTGATTGGATTATGGCCACACACCTCAAGCTTGGCTTCCACCACCAATCAATGAGGAAATGAGGTGTCAACACACTGGTGTTTATTCAACACTCATTTATTTTTCTACCGGAAGCCAAAGCCAGGTCGACCACAGAAGACACCAGATGAGTGAAGGGATTACCTTTAAGCACTCATTTCTAACAGCACTGTAAACAAGCAGATTGTAGTGCACAATTATGTTTATGAAAAATAATCTGTGATTTTTAGATACTTGCTGTTAAACACCTGGTGTTACAGAATGCTCCGTTTTATTTCATTTTCTTTAATTGCGTTATATATAAATTCCTCTGGTATTGTAGGACAGTTTTATATTTGCCAATTTACTGTGAAATGATTAATGCATTCAAAGTGTCATTTTGTACTAATATTTGGACTGTATCATATTATAAGTGGATATTAAAATTTTGTTTATCTTGTTTCCAATCTCTTTAACAACTGAGAAGACAGGGCTTTTAAACTTCAGGCTGTGCGTCCATATGACCAAACTAAAAGAGCTGGTAATGGGAAGACACCAGGAAGTCTGTAATGCTTCCAGTCAGCATGAAGTGCCATCAAAATAAAATTCTGCACAGTAGCTGCTGCTTTAAAACAACTGGGGCAATTGAAAATTCCCCTCCCAATTTATGCCAAATGCCACTTTATAAACATTGTAGCATGACTGCCAAGTGTCTGCACTGCTTTATGCCCCTTCTCTTAATTGAAAACGTTATAGGGGTGCATTACACTTGGGGTTTTTATAAGCTGTGCTATAAAGCCCTAGCAGGCCCTGTGAGGGGAAACTGCCCATTAACTTATAAGGTCCAGGCCTTGGCTCTCTTAATTGACAACCTCTAGGCTACTTTCATCACTTGTCGACTTCATAGCAGCAGTCAATGCTTCCTCCAGGATGCTGTTGCATCTTTGACACGAGGGTGTTTGTGACAAAGAGCAGTCTGCCGCCAGTGCCAGGGCGAGGGCTCTAGGCTGTCCATAAAACAAGCACACGCATTCCTCTCCTAGTTTCTGCCATCTGAGAGGCTGCATTTAACCATGTAGGTACTGCTTCCAAGAATCACCAGTAAAAACTCAATATGAATCCTATTAGGAAGGTGGATTTTTTTTATTATGCTGTATGCAAATCTACACATCGCATATAATTAAGATATTTACAAAATATCCAGAAAGATAAGATTTTATAAAATAAATTAGTACTATTAAAGAAAAATATTGGATGCTAAGTTAAAGGGGACTACTGAAAATGAGAAAATGTTTTATTTCTTATTTGTTTAGGCGATCATCACAAGCACAAACACACGCAGACACACACACCAGACGGGTGTGACAATCAGTTCACACTCTCATTTGGCAGGATCATCAGCTTTGTGCCTCTGGAAATTCATGTGCCTTGAATTAGAGCCACATGTCACAATGTTGTTGACCAGTAAGTACAAACACATTACTAGAATATTAAACTCACTTAGAGGTGCAGTGTGTAAGATTTAGTGGCATCTAGCTAAACGGGCTTGGCAGAAATGGAATATAATATTGGTAAGTATGCTTTAATCTGTGTATAATCACCTGAAAATAAGAATTGTTGTGTTTTTGTTACCTTAGAATGAGCCCTTTATATCTACATAGGGAGCAGGTCCCCTTCCATGGAGGCCGCCATGTTGCACCACCATGTTTGTACAGTAGCCCAGAACGGACAAACTAAACACTGGCTCTAGAGAGGGCCTTTCACGTTTTTCGCAAGTTTCGCAGCCACTGTAGGTTCTCCTACATGCTTGGAAGGGGAGAGTGAGGGGAGGTCTATTCAGTTGGTTGCGATCTGCAACCTCATCGCTAGATGCCACTAAATCTTACACACTGGTCCTCTAAGATCAGTTTGAAGTTTGTCATTATACCTCCTATGAGACTTGTGTGCAGTCTAAGAGGTAGTAGAGCTATAGACAACTTTGACTGCTAACCATCAGTCACTGAATCTCATGATCTAATCTTACTTTTAACAGAAATGCACACAAAAATATGCAATGTGCTTTTATTTCTTACTGTAATTACATTTAAACTGTGGAAAAACAATAATTGTGTTAATGTAAAACACTGTATCATGGCTGGTGATTCCTTGAGAACTCATCCAAAACAGGCTGTTTGTGATGACAAACATATAGCTTAATAAAACCACTACAAACAAAAGTGGATGGGATTGAGACTTTAACAACCTAGTCATCAGTCCATTTGATATGTTGTAGACAGTAGGGGTCTGTGATATGATGATATATACCATGAAACTAGGGGTGGACAATATGGCCTTAAAATAATATACTGCTATGTGTTTTTGTCATAACAATATTGCTCATATGGTCTACAGACCTACCAATACAAATATGATTACAATATAATTGTATAATGTAATTTCAGCCAATATGGTCAGATCTACACAACAAGCCCCTGTATTCAGTCTGTGTCATAGATTCACAAGATGTTTTGGAGGAGCAGACAGAGCGACAGAGCTGTGGCTCTGTGGTGTGATTTAAAATAACTCTCATTAGAGTCACTGATGTAAATGGACCTGCTGTATTGACAGCAGTCAGCAGAGTCCCGCTGATCAATACCAAACTTAAAACTAGCTTCCTCTACTAAGTGCAGACTAAAACATGATGTATCCAGCTGGTGATTATCTATGGAATGCCACCAGTATCACATTTCACTTGCTTTTTTGCCACCAGGCATCACTAAGCACTAAAGTGTTTGCATAATTTTACATTATGACTCAATAAGGGGATACATTTGACTATTAAACTCAGTCAATTAAAACGCTGTAAAGTTCTACTCATTTATTGTCATATACCACTGAGCTGTACCCATAGACACACAGCTTTAGTAGCAAATGTGATTGTAGATGTGACATCCAAGCAATGACCATATGTCATGATGTGTGGTCGCAACCAGCTGTTAATGAACGCCTGATGTCATTGGGAATGTAAGTGCAGTATATTTACTCTAGTGCCGTTGCAGTTTTGAGTTACTTGAATGTGACACGTCTATTCCACTACATTTCAGAGGGAGATATTGTACTTTCTACTTCACTACATTAATATGACGGCTTCAGTTAGTTCTCAGATTTACATAAAATAACATGATAAGTCACAAAAAAGCAAATATAAGAATAAAGTCCAAAAAATGAATACAGATGTATTTAGCAGAACTTTTCTTCTTTCCTATACCAGAATAATCATCTCACGACCCCTTAGATTTATCTCTCCACTGGACTAAACTATTTAACTTCATATAAAATAGTGAGAACTAGTTCCACCTCAACAAGCTACATCAGTAAAACTCTCTTTACACATTGATTCATCAGTATTAATAATGTTCATTATAAATGTATTTAACATATCAGTAACAGGGGCAGATTATCTGCAAAATTAGTATTTTTTCTTTTGATACTTTAAGTATATTTAGCTGATAATGCCTCTTATGGCTGACCAATTGATCGAAATTTTATCAAAACTGCAATACAGCCTACTGCAATTTTCAAATCACAGAAGGCACAATATTTGTTAAAGGCAAAATGTGTGTCAAAATACCATTTTAAATTAAATATTGTCATGCTGCAGAGATGTCCTGGCCTAGACATCATATTCTACAGACTTAAGAAAACATCTTTGTTTGGTACAGATCCCCACAAAAATCTCACCATAATCATTTTAATATGTTTTTCAATTAAAATGAAAATAATTACATTAATTATCATTCCTTCTAATATCGCAATTCATTGCAATTATAATATCAGTCAAAAACATGCAAATAGATATTTTTTCGAAATTGTTCTGCCCTAATACTTATGTACTTTTCTTTAAGTAGGATTTTATATGCACGGTTTTTACTTGTAGTGGAGTATTGTGGTATTGCAACAGGATCTGGGTACTTCTTCCACCATCCACATTCAACCAGTAGGCTCGGTCAAGACTAGCCAGGCCTGTGTAGAATTAATCACTGCACAATGCACGTCGTTTAGATTTTCTGTCCAACTTGATCCCGACTTGCTCTGTTTTTGTGCAAACATGAGCAGCGATAACTTCACAAAATCAAGGCAGCGGAGGTTTTTGGAGCCAGGTGACATGGTTGTTCTCAAACAACTGCCAGACTTCAGGGCCTTGTGGGAAACACAGAAAAATCACCTGATCTAAGAGCTGATAGGCTCAAATGTTAGAACAACAACCTTACGCTCTATCATTCTATAGGCCTTGAAAGTCCTCTTCCTGTGTTTAATTAGAGAGATTTTTATTCTATATTTTTATTTTGTATAACCTGATACTGCTTTAGGAAGTTTTTTGTTAATGGCAACAGTCAGAGAAGATTAATAAATTGTGGCCTATAAATATCAGCTAGCCTGCAATGTGAACATTACAGCATTATCACATTATCTTGTGTTATGAAGCAACATAAAACCTCTGGTAAGTGGGACGTTATGATTGTTTGAGAAACATCTGTACAGATGTTAAGCCCTGACAGTTTAATCTCAGACTGTCAGTTTGTCTGTCTGACTGAAGTTTTTGTTACATTCACTTTCAGACAGCTGTTTTTTTGTATTAAGATTTACCAGTATTATCATTAACAACATGAAATTGCACACCCCTTCATGAAATGATATTCATTTTAATACTGAGATTTTAACATCTCAGACTGTATTAGGCAATTGTAGGCAAAGTTGTAAATCAATGTGCAGACCTGCTTTATGGCAATACTGGATTTTTAAATGATATGAAGTACTTTGGTTTGTGAGGTGTTTAATGTTCTGTATTAACATTTTACAACAATATGAAACAGAGAAAGGCAACAAATCATCACATTTGAGAAGATGGATGGCATTTTTCTTTGATTATCAAAATTGTTATACAAATGAAGAATCTAATATTAATAATGTGAAATCACATGACCAAACTAACAAATCAACTCTCTCAAATTTAACTACACCACTGACCTTTGCTTCGAGTGACAGATTTATGTAAATCACCAAAGTTTGACTCATTTATTGATTGGCTTAATCTTGGCTTTGGTTTCTTCATTATCATACTTCCATTGGGTGTCATAAAACTAAACAAACAGTCTCTTGGAGGCCGTAGTTATCTAAATATTAGGTATAATAATTAGGAAAGATAGTGACCACAGTGTTTCCAGTTTCCAATAGATGGAAATTTATGGGTCAGCAGAGTGAACGAGAAGTGCTCTATAGAGGACTTGGGGAAAAAACAATGACTGCTGATGAGCTCTTGAGCAAATCTTTAAGTGCCAGTAAGTGCAGTGCAGCTACTCAGTACCAAGCAGAGCGGAAAACCTTTGGTTGTCATGGGTGGTTGCCATGCCAATACTGTGAAAATGTCAAGACTTTAATTTCAGGATCTTGTCAAGAGTTTTTTTATAATGTGTAGTTTGAAAAGGACAGTTCTTCAGGATATTGGATAGTTAAGTGATATTAATATAATGTAGCCTATTATATAATGTATATTTTGTCCACCCCACTTATATCAATGAGGTAGCATAAAATAAATCAACACCTCTCTAAAACAACTCACTCACTCATTTTCTCTACAGGACAAAAATGACTCACTCTCTCTACAGGACAAAAATACACATTATAACCCTCATGTAGGCTTAATCACAGGGCTGTTGTATTTGACCACAATACAACAACAGCACCTGTGTGTGTATGTGTCTCTCATTCATTTAAAAAATGCACAGAAGCAAATTAAGGAACACATTCTCCAATTTGACAAGACATATGCTGCATGATGCATATTGCTTGCAGAAAAAAAGCAAGCAATATGCAAACACCTGGAGTTGTACAGAAGACAGCAGTAGTTTCTGGGAGACACTGAAAGCTAATGAAAATGCAAGTAATCAGTAAATTGTCCCCAATGGTGGCATAAGTTTCTTCAGAGATATCATAGTTATGCAGTTAGAAAAAAGCTAAATTAAACAACAGCCAGGTGCAGGGACATCCTGAGGTAATGTTGTCATTGTAAGGTTGCCAAGCAACTAGCCCTATATCCACAGATGCTCTGCACAGAAGTACTGGGCAGATGGATAAATGGTGTTCATCAAGAAGCAGTTACAGCACATAACTACCTCTAAAACCACAAACTGCCATTTTTACGTTTCTGTTTGAGTATGAGTTAAACATAATAGATACAACGAGTGAATTAGTGCCTTCCAGAAGTGCTGGTAGAGTTATTTTTTACTTTTGAGAGCCAGGCAAGATGCTTTACCCCTATTTGTAGTATTTATGCTAAGCTAGGGGAACCGCCTCCCGGCTTCATCTTTGTGCTTAACACACTCTCTCACAATAAAAGCAAATAAGCATATTCCCCAAAATATTAAACTATGTCTTTAAGTTGTGCTGCGTTTACCTTTCCCAGCCACCATATCACAGATCAGTTTAGTACAGGTCGCCTGAGATTAATGCTGGATTAGTTTGATTCATTTGACCCTTGATAAGACAAACATGTCATAACATGGAATCAAATGAAAGTTGTTCAGTATGAAAAATTAGACTGAAAGTAACAAGGAACACCAGAATTAGAGGTGCAAGGATTAATTGATTAGTTGCCCACTATTCAGATAATCGATTAATCATTTTGAGTCATTTTTAAGAAGGAAATGTCCAAATTCTGTTTCCAGCTTCTTCTATAAGAATATTTTCTGGTTTCTTTAGTCTTCTATGATAGTAAACTGAATATCTTTGGGTTATAGACTGTTGGTCAGAACAAAACAAGACATTTGAGGATGTCACCTTGGGCTGTGGGGAAAAGTTAAACACTTTTCACCATTTACTGACATTTTATAGACCAAACAATTAATCAGGAAAATAATCAACAGATTAATTGATAATGGAAATAATGGCCTAAACAGAATAACACAAAATTGAACCCCTTCCTCAACATTGACAACACAAGAGTGGAAAAGTTATTACAGACTCCAGACCAGCTGTGCAACAATATGACAGTTAGGTGGGTTGAGCTACACTCTGGCTGCACAGCAACACTATCAAACAAATATACAGCCCACAAGGTGACATACATAGAAGGAAAAGCTGACAACTACACTTCGTTTTACCGCTAACCTCTTACACTGGGACTTTTCCCAGTAGCCAGTCTTGTGCTTTACTATATAACTACCTTAGGGGTGTTTTTATTATTAATAAGAACATGTTTTTTTCCATGCAGAAGCTCAGGAGCGAAGTAAAGAGCACAGGGCCACGGTCAGTGGACTGTATACTGTCTATTTTGAGCACATTTACAGCTTCTCTCAACTCATTCAAGAGGCAGCAGGCAAATAGGTAAAAAAAAGAAGTGTATGCTTCGTCATTTTGACAAACATACCAGGGATGACAAACAAATATAACGTTGCAAAACATTGTTGCTAACTGCTGTTAACGTTACTTCTCGCCAGCCTACAAAGTGTCATTTGACCAACAGCTGCTACCGTCACACGGAGAAAAACAAAATTAGCGTCGTTGTGTCACCGGGTAAGGTTTCCTGCAATTGACAGAAAGAATGTGGGAGAAGGACATGCATAAAAGATATAAACTATGACTTACTGGGGAACAAGTCGTCTCACAGCTCTGGTAACATGCGCCGCCATGTTTCCTTGAGTGACGTGCTAGAAAAAGTAAGCAGCAATTGGCTGTGGGAGTCGTTCCCTCGTACAGCTCCAGCTATGTGATTGGCCAGAGCACGGAGAAGGGCGGGCTCTGGACGACTACTAGCACATGGGAAGGTAAACAGCATGCGAGTAGTAGTAGTGATGTTTTGTGTGGCAGAGGATGACAAATGAAACTACGTTAAAATGTAGTTTCATTCATAAGAAAATGAAGCCTCAGAAACGGCTGAAAATGAAAAATAAGGTGGATAACCAGTGTTTATCGGAATTAGTGATATTGTGGTTATGCATATTTGTTGTTTGGTTATAAGTGGTCACTTTACCATATAGTTTATAATTCTTTGCATCACACATGGTCTCTATCTACTATGTCTCTGGAGTCCTTCTGCTCTGTGAGACAGAAGGGACAGAGACAGGCTGACAGTTTGCAACGGAGAGAAACGGGGGAAAGGGATGAAAAGGAAAGAGAGAAGAGAGACTTGAGCACAAGGCACGTCACCCCAGGAGTTCCCCCTCACAGCAGTGGTGAATTACTACCACTACCATCAGCCAGGTCCAAGTGTGGTGCACAAATGACACGCAATATTTGCCATGATTAAGTCAGCAGGGGATTTGCTCCAAATGTCAGCATTCAGAGGACAGCCATTGGGGCTGTGGGGGTATTTAAATGTGAGTGTGCTGCTGGACTTACTGTACTTTATGAAGGTTGTAGAGCCAATATATTGAGTTGGAGACTATAGAAAACTATTTTATGTCCATGCTAACCATTTCTTGCTTAAACATCACAGACTATACAAGGGTTTTTCATCATGTAGAGCAACTGTAGTTTCTCCACTTTGAAAATGTACTTTCATGGTCTAAACACAGGTGACTTCATTTATAAAATGCAGTGGTTGTCAACATGGGGGTCAAGACCTTCCCAAGGGGTCACTGGTTACACAGTTTTTAACAAGATGGGAAGAAAACATATTTCTGCCACACAAATTATTGTTATGTTTATTTTTTTTAGACCTTTCTCAAATGTTTGCTGTTTATTGTGAATTACTGGAAAGTTTTACCTCTTTGGCCTCCAAATTTAAACAATCTGAGAAGGGAACATCGGTCTGTGGTTGAACTGCACCACAAGTGATCGCATGTGCTTTACTGTTAACTGTTACAAGTCAAAAATGTTGGGAACCAGTGATATACTGTAATGTGATTATTTGCCATAATTTACTCTCCAAATCAGTTTTGTTGGATAAGTCATATTCATAGTAAATGTTGTAGTAAATGCTTTTCCCTCTCTCCCAAAGGCTGATAACACATGAAAAACATATTTCAACTCTTCCTCCTAGCTCACAACATCTTAAATGACCTATTGGTAATTGTTTTTTATACAGTAAATCTGAAATACTGTATTTGATCAGGTGAGAAAACTCATATTTTTTAAATATAGATTTCCCTCTAAACAAAGGGTCTTATATGCACATCTATTCCTGCAGTGGAGTTGGAAAATTCCATCCATGGGTTACTTGGAAACTACTTCTTTCCCTCCCCCTTCCGTTCATCGAACACAATTGTTGTCTACTAATCCAGTTTTGATAGCATTTGGCACACTTTCTTTGGATCACAGCAAGATGCTCAACTTCCATTCTGGTCTCCCCTAGGAACCTCTGAGCCGAAGAAAGCAGCCGACACCAGGTCGCGCCAGAGCAGGGGGGTTCTCTGTGTCCTCATAAAGCACAGAAAATTATTTTTTGATTCAAGTCACCCCTTGCCACATGCGCACACACTCACATGCACACACACAACATCACCAGTGTAGTAGTTAATTCCAGATATATGCTGAATATGTGTTTATTCTTGTCAATCTGTTATGTTTTTAAATGTTGCAATCACCTAATGACCCCCTGTAAGGCAATAGAATATAAAATATTATGTCAAAGGCAAAAGCTTTTTGCCTGTGTCCCCCCTCTGTACTCCCTGATCCAAATGGACAATGCATCACTAGGCCTTGATGCCTCAGAAGTCTGGGTTCATTAAAATCTTGAACGAGTGCCAAAGCTGTAGTCATAGATAAAAGGAATATGAAAGGATAACGAAATTTATGGATGGCAAGTCACCACCTCACCCTGGCATTTATAATAAACAAATGGTTTCTGTTTCCAATTTAAATTTCTCATTATACTGTGACTTTTGGAAAATGTGTTTTGATTTACCAACATTTTATCTGAAAAACTGTATAATTGATTAGATTTACATGGCTCTGATTTTAATGCTGATCGCCTGCTTTCCCCAACAGCCCCCACCACCCAGCCCAACACTCACCAAAAAAAAAGAATGATCTCAACAGCTCCTGAGGCACATTAACATCATATAAAACAAACCTACATATCAAACAGGTTTTTTTTTTCCTGATAAAATAATTGGCTTTAACCAGCATAGAATCCAATTCATCCCTTTGAAAGAAACTTCTGTGAGGGCACCAAAAAAATGGTGAGATAGACTTCACAGCCTGAGTGAGATGGACATCAATGCAGTGTTCCAGCAATGGCTATATTAACCCATGGCTAAATCCCATCACACAAATGTCAGTGTATCCGTTATGAAACCATGACATTTAGATCCAAGGTCTCCATTGTGGTTTTACAGGGAGCTGATGTTTGTCCATTCTTTGCATCCATCAAACCCGCACACAGCCTCACAGCCAACTGTACTCTAAACATAGAAAGGTTAAAGATCATAAGGGTTTATGTGTCTAATTTTATTGCATAATACATTGTGTGGGTATCATTTCTTTTCGAAAAAAAAAATTTCCCTTTTGAAAATTATTACACACACTCAAATGTTTTTATTATTTCTTAAATTGTTTATTTAATCTCAAATATGGCTCATGTGCTTTATGCAAATAAAGATTTTGATTAATGACAATGGCACAATTTGGCAATGAAACAATAGATATATACATAGGCTTTATAATGACTGACACTTATTTTGTAATAGGATGTCTTCTTTTAAAGTTATTCCTATAAATAGTTAAGGGTTGTTACCAAGTATTTGCAAGCATATACTGTAAGTAAATGTCATCTGTTTAAAAAAGACAGACAATGAAATTAGTAAGTAAGTAACACAGTATATGCTATGTTGGTATTTTAGCGCATATTTTGTAAAAAAAAAAAAAAAAAAAATTGTTAAAAGCATCATATACAGTGTTACATTTTCAGCAGATGTAATATTTCTAGTCTGATCACCACTATCACTGCAGGACAGGCCCAATCGGACACATCACGACCACTCATGAGTCATGTGTAATGAAAAGCAAAAGCCACATTCAAGAATGGGACAACGTGTCATAAAGCTCTCATGTTAAGAGTGCAACACCTATAAGCCACTTGGCTGAGAATCACGAGATGTTTAATTATTGCCTCCTTACATTAGCTTGGATCTCCCCCCTCAGGCATCAGTTTGGGGGTCAGGCTGTGGGGTGACGGGGAAGAGCGGGGGACGAGACTGGTGGAGATGTTGAAGAGGAATAAAACCCCTTCATTACCAGATCTCTCTCCCTCACTCTCTATCTCTCTCTCTTCCAAACGGCAGTTCAGATCAGGAATTACAAATGATATTATGACAATTTTTCACGCTCTTCAAACCAGTGATGTTTTACCGACTCATTTGCTATGATACCTTGTTACGGATCCAGCTGTGAATCAGGGACGTGTCATGGAGCTAGAAGCCCACCTCCTGCTGAGCCTGGCCAATGACCTGGAAGGCAATAGGGGATGCCAGTGCCTGCAGCATGTGCTGCACTGACAAAGCAGCAGGGCACCGTCAAAAACCCTCTCATACAAACTTTGCAGATCACTCCGTTTTTAACAGATGAGTAAGCACTGATGCTGACTTTTTTTTCTCTGTCCTAACACAAGGTTTATGGATTTCCCTTTGCAAGTCTGTGGCTCTGGTTGACGCAGAGCAAAACCCTTGCCCACAAGGGGAATAGTGTAGTGGAGGGTCTGGGGTAGAAGGAAGCAGATAGCATGTGGCAGGGTCACTGCGCAGGTTAAGCAACAATTCAGTTGAGTGCCTGTAAAGGAAGTGGAGTATGGTTGGAAAAGACCAGCACACCAGCTAGAGAGGCCACACAATCCAGATTAAACTTTGGCCTTTTGAACAAAAATTACAACATCCCCTCTGCACTTCCAGTGGTGTATGTTTATGGACTTAAACATGAGCAAATATTTTTCGAATATTCCATATCTCTTTTGCAATACCAGATCACTGATATGGAAACATTTAAGGAGATTTCTCCAAAAACACATAAATCTCACACAATATGGTTTAATCCAATGAGACAAAGTAGCAACTTAATCCATTCATTATTTTTTGCATTCTTCAACAGGAATTCAATGAGGTTAAGGTTGTTTGGGTTTCCAGATGAGAGCCCTCACGCAATCCCAGGCCCTGATGACTTCTGCATTACTAGAATGATGCGGGCTGGACTGATGGAGCTGAGAGTGTCAGGAGGCATTAGCCTTCACAGCCCAGAGCTGGTGGACAAAACCAGTCTGCGCCCCCTGACCCAGTCCACCGCCAAGTTACTGACCCAGCAATCATGAGAGAAATAGAGAGAGAGAGAAGGAGCAATGCTGCAAAGGACAGAAAAATGACAGATTTGGGAAAAGCGAAGTGAGAAAAATAAGATGAATATGCATTCACGTTGAGAGAAAATGCAGAGAACAAGAGAAGGAGAAACAAATATGAAGCGTCTGACTTTTCTGCAAGTTACCCAAACCACAGGAAATGGTTTTAAGGGCTTTTTTCCCGTTCGGTTCACTCTGATTCCCCCTCTCTCACTTCATTTAACTGAATTAATGAGCAGGTCCAGCCAGACATATTAACTTCTTGGGCACCGTTACTTTGCTGAGGGAGTTAGCTTTTGTTGTTCAGTGATTATGGGGATAATTTGACAATAAATAAACATGTTTACTTCATTGAAAAGAATGCTACTCTCAAAGATTTCTCTTGATAAAATATGAGTTGCAAGGAAGTGTGAGGCGCAAAAACATAAAGACAACACAGCCTTGTTGTTTTTTATCTTTCAAGTTCGATTAATTCTATGCGGGCAGTGCTTTGCTGGGTGTAAGTTTATGAATGAATGTTCCCATAGTACTCTTCTCGGTACACTCACGCGGAACAAACACAGTGGGATGGTGGCCTCGCAACACGATACTGGCGGGCCGAGAAACACCTACATCAGAGAGGACCTAAAGCTGTGTACACATGGTTCACCTTAGGACAGACCTGCTTACAGCACAATGTCAATGTTGGACTCCCTCTGTGCACTCTGTCGAATGCACCTCTGTGATGGTACAGCAGACAGAGTTCCCATAGCATGCTTCAGGCTATATCATACAGGATACAGCATTATGGCAGTAAAAGCAGTTAAAAATGTGGTGCTTTTATTTAATAGTGAAACCCAGTGGCGAGAATATACTCGCTTATTTCCATATGTTGCACATCCATTCTGATTTATGAAATTATATGAGTTCATTCATTATTCATATCAGTGGTGGAGTTATTACCATTTCTCCCGTCAGGCCTGCCACTGACACCACAAACATTATGAAATCACAGTTCGCCCAAGGCGTTGCTGCTGCTGTGAAAAGTGGTCACAACTGACTAGTTAGCACGGGCATGCAGTACACTGGAGACAAGCACTAAATGCCATTCAAGTGACCCGTGAATTTTTAATATAAGCAAAGTGATGACAATAAGACAAGTGACAGGGAAGAAAAATTACTGTGGAACTGAATATTCCTGACACATGATCTACTTTAAACTCAGAGTGGAGTTCTTTTATTACTGAGCCCCGAGCAGTACAGGAGCTACAGTACGCACAGCCTTACTCTTAATGCAGTCCAGGTCCAGAGTGTACTGTAATCACACCAGGACCCAATGTGCAATCAGCAGGGTCCATTTGTAGATGTCCCACTTTGATAATAAAGCTAAATTCTTTTAAAATGAATAAGAATTTCACACCACAGCAGACTTTAGTTGTAAGCTAATTTGTCACAGGCTTATCAAGGCCTATTCATCACTGATCTAGTAATTACCAGAATGAGCTACAGGACAACCCCCCCTTTGTCCCCCTCTTTTCTCCCCCCAGCGATGGTCAGCCTGTAAAACCAAGATGTGTTGGCACCTTTATGATATAAATACTCACACACCCTGGGCATAAGAAAGCTGTCAACAGAACATTTGTTTTCCATTTTTCACCACCCAAAGAACTTCAAGCTGAGGGGGAAAAAAGGAGACAAGGCGTTAAAAATTTACTGCAACACTAACTATTTTGCCCCTTGGTAAATTTTGCTACTTTAACAGATGGGGCTTGAATTGGTTCCCTTTTATTTAGTGCAACAGGATCATCCGAATTTTCATTCAACAAGCTCTCACCTCCACACATGCTTGGTTGTGGTTGGCACATGCAGATTAAATGCATAAGCACACATGCAGTACATTCACACATGCGTGATCATGTATGTGTGCTGACACACAGTCACACATACACACACACATAGCAGCTGCTATCACTGTTCTCTCTTAATGCCCATTCATCACTAAACTTTTTGCTGATTGAAAAACACAAGTGCATGTCAAGTGAACTGTAAGACAAGGGATGTCAGAGGTGCGTGATCTGACCCACGCATGGAAGTAAGCTGTTATGACCCCCCCGTCCACCCTACCGTAAATAGATCAAAGCACATCTGTTTCTGTGTCCAGCAGCCACACATCTATAATTGCAAACTGGCCTTAATGGCCCAGAGCGACCCATCAGATGCTAAGCAGTTTGGACACAGGTGATGCTAAAGCATATGAGCGGAGTGTTACCATCAGTAATCGCTGGACAGGGAATTCTCTGGAGCCACAGTAGCGGCTGTCTGGTCTCTAGTGGACTGAAATAGATATCACAACTTCAGCCCAAGGACGGAGGTCCTGAGGGGCCAGAGCTGACCACACAGCTGGGATTGTGGAGCAGGGGTAGACCAGTGGTCAGGAAGAGTACGGGGATTGAAGATTGGTGCGGAGAAAGAGTTGATTAAGACTCTATAGCAATGTTATGGCTGTAGAAGGTGTATTCCAGGGAATGAGTTTAGCAGGCATAGCAGGCACCTACCCTCACCTAAAAGGCCCCGTTGTAGGCAAAAGAGAGAACTCAGAACAATTCACGGTTTCAAAAGAGGTCTAGGAGAGTCCAAGCTGGTCTTGGCTGAATGGAATAAGCACTAAGTGACGAGAGAAGCCTCAAGTTGGCCAGTTGTCACAGTGTGACACTGATTCAGCCTAATGAGCGTAGTGCTGTCACCACACATCTGCCTCTCATTCACTTGTAGAATCTGGCAGACTCAAAACCTGCTGGAGTCACTGCTAGATGCTGGAACTCGAGACACCGCCACCTCACTGCATCAGCGCTGGTTGCCAGAAAACAAGAAACCTAACAAACTAACTTGTACTTTAACCACAGAAATAAACATGCAGACAAGCTTTGGTCATGAATCATCATCCTCCAAGAATGGCAAGAAATGACAAGACTTGACCTGAAGTTGTTTGAATGACTAAGTAACATCTAAATATCATCATAATATATAATTTGTTTGTCTTGTATGTAATGTATTTGAAAAGGTGTCAGACTTTGTAAAACATTTGATTTGCATTTACTTGCATTTATTTGCTTGTAACTGTAAACAAATCATACTTTTTCATATATACAACACAAATGTTTTTCTTAATTTATTATCTTTTTTTATGACCAACATAGTCATCAAATCTAATTTGATAATGACTTTCTCATATTTCACAATTACATGACAGGTAAATTCTCACTCAAATGATATACCATAGCTATCTTACATTTGTTTAAGACAACAAATGCCACATTGTTTTTGACTCGCTTTATGACTCGATAGATGAAATGTTACAGTAATGATATTGGAGTGTGTGTGGTAGATATGAGCCTTTCTGTTGATCAGAAGAGACAACAAGACAACGGGAAAGACTGTATGTCCTTTAAGGTGATAATGATGATTAGGTCGTGGTGTCTCTGATCTGCAGAGGACAGCAGTCCTCCCATCTGTCTCTGCAGACTGAGCAGCTACTCAAAAATTCCTCATGGGCATCCTCCTGGAAAATAGCACAAAGGTTTACTAAACATCATTGTGGCGGTGGCACCAATTATTGTTAATATACATCAAATGGCCTCAGCCGAGTCCAAGAAACAGACTGATCACTCCAATGACGGCAACTGTCAGTCTGCTCCCCAATGAAGAGAGCTGTTGAAATAATTAGTCCATGCCCTGTGAATAAAACAATAATACAACAGCCGAGATGACATTCAAAATATGCACATCGCCTCAGATGACCTGAAAACCTGCCACGGCATGGACCGTGGAACAAGGCCACATCTTCAAACGTAGCCTTGAGTCTCTGGCCACAGTTGAATACAGGCTTTGTTTAAGTGTAGTATGTATATGTTGGGGTAACATCAGTGAAGAGGAACAGTGACCAAAAACATAGCCGTTGTTGAGACATCTTTTGTTTGACCTTCTGTTCATAAGTCTTGATCCATACACACACGGTCATTAAGCTATGCTTTAAGAATTCACTGCACTTCAGGCCTACATTTCAGGCTCCATTAATTTTGAAAACAGAGTTAAACATTTATCATGTTTTTTAAAGTTATAGACATTACATTGAACACGAAATCAGAAACTGCAGAAAAAGCACAGATTAAAAAACTCAGATCATATACTGTGTGTAGAGAGGAACTAATGTAAAACAAAATGACTAAAGACAGTACAAAAAAGTTAAACAAATGCCACCAGTTGGAAATAGCTGAGGCCAAAGGTCAGAGCTCAGAGCTGAAATGATTATTTTAATGCAGATCCTGAAGATGGTGCTGCTCAGCTGAATTTCCTGTCTCTTCAGGCTTTTGAAAAAATGAATTACTTTACCGGAAACTGTACACACCCAAAACCACGCTGTACCCATAGTATAGCACTATGATGCAATGGGTTTAAGAAACCTCCTATCGACTGGTTTCAGATCCTGTTTCAACATGCTGCTGAAAAGTCACTAAATCCCTTCAGTCCCCAGGGGTGCTGTACTGTAGCTGACCTCTGATTCACCAGTGGGTGGGAGGGGGCTAATTTGACAAGAGGATCAATAATGGATCACACAAACTTTAATAACAAAGCAATCTAAAACTGATTAGATCTATCAAACTCAAAGTTGTGAGATATCATTATTTTTTCTTAAGTCATGAGATGGTGATAATGCATGTCACATTTTAATTATTTTATTTTGGAAAGGCCTTATTATGGGGAGTGTGGCACCATTGATTGGGCTATAAACTAGATATCACTACCCCCTGTAGCAATGTGGATGTTGTTAAGATCGAATAAAAGTGCTCAATATACAACACAAATAGAATAGTATAATTTGTAAATGCAATTATATTAATTTTTGCATTATTTGCATTTCAACACAAAGCTGCTTGAGAAATGCAAAAAAAACCCAACTGTTAATGCGCTGCTGTTTTTGATGTACAGCACACTTTAACCTTTCCTCATCATAGAACAATGAACAACAAAATAGTCACACAATATAGAGTCAGTGATACTCACACAGATGAGCAGTTTGTGAGTTCAAAGCTTCAAAAATCTCCCTGAGTATTATTGCATTAAAACTGAACAATGTAATGCCACATTCAGCAATGGTTGAAACACTGGCACTGCAGCACTCAAAAAAATGACAAAACATTGTATTGCGTCTGTACTTTAAAGCCAGTTTTAAATTGCAGTATTATATCATTAAATGACAAGCAGTGGGTGGAACTGTTCTGTTTTTTCTGTTCAGGATTTGGCCTTCAAATCATGATGTGTGTTTCATTGTGCTGCATCATTTTTCTGTCTGAAGCAACAACAAAAGCCTTTTCTGTCTCACTGCTTTTGGTAAAATGTCCAAAACCCAGAAGCAGCTTCTAAGGGTCTCACAATGATGCCTCTGGCACCATTGATCAGACTTGTATAAATCACTGAACTCAATCCTTTTATACAGTTCTAACAATCAAGAAAACACTGAATCCGTCAATGTGTGCAGGCCAATCAGAAGTTACTGTTTGTGGGTGCTCTTGTGAGTTGTGTATGTGTGTGATGAGCCCATTAAACTGATGATTTTATGTACCATGAGACTTTCTTAAATGTTGGAGAAATGTAGAATTCACAGCATGTTCATGGGTGTGAAGTCAAGAGCAGTTCAAACAGACACCAGGCACAATGGGTCGGTGTGTGTTTCACAACCTGCTACACCAGTGTCAACACTGTGACATGTTGGATTAAGAAAACTTACTATGAAATGAAAGGCATTGTGGACATTCTTTAAGATGCTGTTTATAGACACCTGTAACAACCACCGATGTTTCCTCACACAATGCAAGAACACTTTTGTCTTCAGATTATTGTTCTTGTTCCGATCTCACACCAAACAAGGCATGTAGAGTGGAGCAGCACTTGTCTTTGGGAAGCAAATGGTTTAAAAGTCTTGGCTGAAAAACAACAAATAGCTCATCAGTGATAAAGCTGACAAGCATGATGCAAAGTGTGAACTGAGAGTCTTCACGCGAGCGTGGTGGAGCAGAGGGCCTGAGCAGGGCAGGCGACGGCTGATGCATGGGGGGAGATGGTGATGATGAGAACAGACACGAGCCACATGAGGCCCCCTGACAATGCAGGAGTCCCCTGCGGTATGTCCAGCAGTCTTCTTATGTGCACGCACACACACTTACACTTACAGACACACACAGTGGTGCATTAGAGTAGATGCACGCATGCACACAAGCACGCAATTGTGATCTTACTACACTGAATTGGTAAAAAATGGTAAAATGTAACACAAAAAATGTGAATGGTAAAATTAAAAAAATGTTTAAAACCTGAAACATTTTGCTTGAAATATTTTTTTTACTATAAACGGCACTGTATTATTTTCTGTTTCTGATTCCTAATGATTGCACTCCCTCTAGTGGTGGTATGTTTTATTGCAGTAAACCCTAGAAGTCTGTATTGCAACTGTACATTTTTTTGTATAGACACATATATAGTGTATGCAAATGTTTTGTGCATGTCTATGTGTACAAAAAAATCACCATTATCAGAAAAGTTATTATCCACCACAACACAATAACATTGCTTTTATTTGGCTGCTGAATTGGTTGACAGCAGCACAGTGAAGTTGGTTGATAAATCAGACTTAAATATAAGCTGTGTGGGGGAAGTTTCATACACAATTCATTTTGGCAGCAAAAAACATCCCAAATTTGGTTAGGCACCGTTTGTGGAACCATGCTGGCTATTCCACACATGTTGTGGACACCAGAAGTCATTCCCAGTTTGCCTCAGCAACACACCACTGGTCCCCCTCCACCATGAGGGTGCCTTTAAAACGATATGCCTTCTGGGGTGTTCTTTTATGGGCTGCAGTTGCACCATTGACTATTGTATAATTCTCTTCAAATCAGTTTGTTCCCCCCTCCTCCCTTTTTTAGCCCACCCCTGACTTAACAACCAGAAAAAGGTCACATTTCTGAGAAGTGACTTCCATGCATGTTCCATGCTGGGTCGTCACTTTCAATTTCCTAAGACCTTTCATGTCACACACCCATCAACCCAGAAAACTGCAAACACTACTGCACACTACCATGTGCTCCATCCTAACTTGTCATGGTGCTGGTGTGATATATAAAATAGAGCACTGTAAAAGGAAATGATATATATTGTAAGCAGTTGTTCTGTCTCAGACATTGAAGTACATTTAAGTATTTGTCAGAACACAAAATACAACACAATTTGTATGATGTCTGAGGTCAATTGAAAGGTGAAAGTCATTGACATGGCTATTTCATAAATCTTAACAGTTAGACAGCGCTACATAGGTCTACATTGCTGAAGTATTTTGGGGGCAAAAATGAAACATCTTCTTTCCATGTCCTCCTGCACTCCTGCAGTATTTAACACTGAGATACCCTCAGGACACCCAGTGAGCACTCAACAAACGACTGTCTTTTCCTTTTCCAGTACACCATTCAGATGGTACGAGATGTTTAACTCTCTGCACAAAATTAATGGAGCATGAAATGTAGGCCTGAAGTGCAGCAGGCTCCTAACCTGCAGGTGACATTGTCTACATGAAGCTCTTATTGTGACCTAAGTGAGCTGTATTATAACCACATTTGACTGGTGACAATTAGTGACCTTTTGCCTATCCAGCAGCCATCCATTTCAATTACACCAACCCTGGAAAGCTTTGGTGGGTGAGCGAGATGAGATACTGCAGCCGGCGTACGTGTACCGTAATTCTAGTGTTAGCTTGACAACTGTACTGTACTCCTAGTCTTACACTACTTTGATATGATTAAGCATACTGCTGGAACATACGCTGAGTCAAATTTTGCATTTCGATTGAGTTTTTAATTGATAATAATAAAGTGTTGATGGGTGTCTTTTTTTTTTGTTTGTCTTTGAAAGGTCGTGCCACCTCCTCCTCCGAGCACTCATCATTTCTATAAAATGATGAGTGTTTTCTTCATTTAGTAGTGGCTATTACTGAAATAATGAAGTTATTTACCAACTGAGTCTGTTTTATTTGCTGAAATAAAGCTGCTGCACCTTTCTCTCACTTTTGTTGCCAGGTTTTTACCACCATAACTATTCTCAGAATCTGTTTTTTTAAGATTGTACACATATTCTTTCTTGGGTGCTGGTGGTTGAGATATATGTAGATGTGACATTCTAGAAACAGTTAGTGATTCATCACACATCACAGCATTATGACAGTTTTTTCTCTCTCTTTTTTTTTTTTGTTTTTATCAAGCACCAGCAATACTTCAGTTTCCTTCTATATCTTCCATCAGCTCTACCTCAGGCCTGCCTGCTTTCACCTCAGCTACACACAGTACAAACTTGAGAAACCTCAGAGGCAGGAACATAATATAAAACCTCACACTGTATCATTCCATCTAACCTTTCGCAAAAACATGCTGCACTCACTGCAAGCAGTAGTGCAGAGGCTGTTTTATTAAACTATAGCCATGGCACATATTACATTACATTACATTCATTTAGCAGACAGTTTTGTCCAAAGCATCTTATAATAAGTGCATTTAACTTCCATAGGAACAAGCAATTTAACAATTATAACAATAATGTAACTATCTGCAAGTACATTTAGATGTATGCATATACATGTGTTAAACAGCAGTCACATTAAAATGAATATTTCATTTATGCAAAAAAGCAACATTAACACAATCAGTACTTGCTCTCTCTCCTTTTCTATCTGTGTTAAATGCACACACACACACACACACACCATATATTTATCAGATCAAGTTCACTTATGGGAACATTGCACAGACTTTCACAGACATTCATTTCCTGGGGACTTACCCTTACCTAAACCATAACCATTACTTGCCTAACCCTAACCCTAACCTTAACCACTGACCCTATAACCCCAAATTGGAGACAAATTGGAGACAATTGTCTCCAATTTGACATCCCAAATTAACTGGTCTAAAATCTGAAATTTGTCCCCAAAAGTAGCCTATGACAGATCACACACACACACACACACACACACACACACACACCAAGATCACACACACACACACACAGATACACACTCAGCTGTTTTTCCATCACTTCAGAGGGCATTACATTGACTTACATTCATTTCCTGGAGACTTATCCTTAACCATAACCCTAAACTTACCTTAACTTTAAACCAAATCTTCACCCTAAAAGCCATAATTCCCCATAAGGGAGGCGAGTCCCTACAACATGACTGTAAACAGATTTACATCCCCACAATGAGAAGAATACCTGAATACACACACATGCACACAAACAGGGTGGTGGTGTGTTTGTGTGAGTGTCCCTTGTGTGTAAATGTACACCAATTAATTAAACTTTGTTTGTACACGATATCAAACAATAAAAATATATGAAAATATAATATAAATGTTTAAAAAATATTCTAAAAAATATACAGACGGGTGACAAATTAAAGGAAAAACCAACATAAAGTGTCTTAGTAAGGTTTTGGGTCACCATGTGCCTCCAGAACAGCTTCAAGACACCTTGGCATTGATCCTACAAGTCTCTGGACTCTTCTGGAGGGAGGAACACCATCCTTCAAAAAGATATTCCCTCATTTGGTGTTTCAATGATGATGTGCTGTCTGACACTTCAGTCCAAAATCACCCATTGGTGTTCAAGTGGGTTGAGATCTGGCGACTGTGAAGGTCATAGCATATGATTCACATCATTTTCATACTCATCAAAACATTCAGTGACAGTAAAACAATGTATGATATGGTTTTATGAAACATGTGGACTGCATTTTTTTATATTTTCTATATTTATTTAGCTTACACACTATACACTATTATAATTAAGGGGGCTATAAACACACATTTGTTACAAAATTGTCAGTGGACAGCTCTGAAATAGCTTGTGCCTATTGTGTATCAACTCTAGTAACTACTGAGACTGTATGACAATGTTTGACAGACATATGATGTCAAAAGGAGAGGTGGGATTTGACACTTCATGCAACTTTTGCAGAGGTATTTCAGGCATCACAACTCAATTTACAACCAGAACCAAGAGATTCAGGAGCATAAACAGTCAACTTGGCTACTCTCTCTCTTATAGTAAGTACTCTTTATTATGATGATCTTTATGGATTATTTTAGTAGTCTCTTGTTCCTTTACTTATGCACACTTGTTTCCTGCCTGTAATGATTTATCATTTGCACTGTGATCCTTTTTCCACAATAACAGGCAGGATGGCTGTTGGTAACATCACCCAGGACACTGCTGAAACCTCTCCAAACCAGAGCAACTGTGATGTGTTTGTCTACCAAAAAACTGCAGTGGTCCTCTTCCCCATTTTCTACTCTGTGGTTTTTATCATCAGTGCATGCGGCAACAGCTTGGTTCTCTATGTGATCTGCCAGAAAAAGCAGAAGTTCAACTCCACCTCCATCTATCTGGTCAACCTCGCGCTGTCCGATACTCTGTTCACCCTGACACTGCCAGGCAGGATCACCTACTACATCCTCCAGTATGACTGGCCCTTTGGTGACCTCCTCTGCAGACTGACCACTCTCCTCTTCTTTGCAAATACATATGCAGGTATATTATTTATAGATTATTTATTATTTATTTATATATTATTTATTTTTCTGTTGAAGAATGTATGTGTGAAAGATATTAGTCTTCACATAGGACAATAAAACTGAAGAGTTGATTGTTTAAAATATGCTTTATTTAATGTAAGCACAACATCTACAGTATATCCTGTAGAGCATAAAAATCTGTATAAGAATGCCAGCCTATTTGACCCAGATTCATGACCTCTACCTTTGCCTGTTATCTAGGGAAATCATTGTCTTGTCTGTTTTGGATGTGTTAAGCACAAACTGTTTTGCAAATCCATTTTATTTCCACCAGGTATTGGCTTCATGACCTGTATCAGCCTGGACCGATATCTGGCCATGGTGCATCCACACCGGCTGCAGTGTTTGCGGAGCGTGCGGGTGGTTCGCAGGGTCTGCTGTCTGGTCTGGGCTCTGGTGTCTCTGCAGGTTGCTCCTCTGCTGTTCCGTAGCATGGTGCACAAGAACCAGGAAAGAAGAACCTGCATGGAGTACTTTGACTTTGAGGGCTCCCGCTTCACGCCTTATCTCCTGCTTCTGGCCTGTTCTGTCTCCTTCTCCTGTCCGCTCATCATTATCTTGGGCTGCTACGCCAAGATCAACCTGAAGCTGCGAGCTGCAGCCAAGCAGAACTCTGTGACTGGCCGATCAAGGAGGAATCATAGGGTCAACACCATCATTCTCCTCATCCTCCTCACGTTTATCATATGCTTCAGCCCTTACCACCTCAACGTTATACAGTTTATGTCCAGGAAGATACACCACCAGGTAACCTGTGAGGATCTGAAGGCCTTTAAGGTGTCCTTACAGGTAAGAATTTTTGTAGTTCATTTGATTTATAGCATTCCCCATCAATTATCCTCTTCATAATCCTTCTCTCTCTCCCGCAGGTTACAGTCTCACTAATGAATTTCAACTGCTGCTTGGATCCAGTCATCTACTTCTTTGCCATTAAGACCTACAAAAAGCGGGTGATGAGCCTGTTTAAGGATTATCTGTATACTTCCGGTGCCTCCTCCAAAATGACAGCTGAGAACAGCAGCAGCAACACCTGAACAAAACCACATCTGAGGTTACAAGTGATATGCCTACAAATGTCACAGTACAGGCCCAGTTCACTCTGTTAAACTCAAAAACGTCAGTTTTTGTCTCTTGTATAGATGCTCTCTCTGGAAATGAATGATAAATCTTTCATTTACGATATTGTGATAGTTGTGCATGTAAATATGCAGTAGATGTAGATGCAAACGCAAGAAATATCAGATTTCCAGCTCAACAAAAATGTATCCTCACATGTAAAAGTGTTGTTCTCACCTTTGTTTGAGAACACTGTATGCAGTTTGATATTATTCCATATCTATTAAATTTTTCTTTTTAAAAATTTGATGCGTCTTATTGCTTTTCTTATTCTTATTGCCATTCTTGTGAATATATGTGTGTGTCATACAGTAACACAGTGTCAAAATAAATTTGGTTTATCAATGTCTGTATATTATACATTAGATGTCTCTTTGCTTGAATGTGTATGTGTGTAGGTTGAATTGCCCTAACCTAGATAAAGTACCTAAGTTTCTAACCAGCAACTTTCACTTCCTTTATATGAAGAAAAACAGGCAGTTCAAGACATGTGGCAGTCATCAGTCTAAGTGTGAGTGGAAGTTATAAATTTTATTCATGGAAACTTTGGTTATTTGTAATCTGTGCTCTCCTACTATCAAACACATTATTCCTATGGTCCCCATAGTACATATCTCATATTATACAAGAACTCTGGGTACATGGAGTACATCTCTCTTTCTTACCCACATTTGACTTCTGCGTAGGAGGGCACAGATGAATATCATCACCACTTCCTCACCCACCTTTACCGCTCCCCCTAACAGGCCTCATTCCTGCTGGGTCCCAGGTCTCTGTGTGTGTGTGTGTGTTACAAATTTAAGCAGGTGCAGTTCTGTTTATAGTGGGCAAAGTCTCAAATCTAAATTTAACCTTTAACATTTCCTGGGTTTTTGGAAATGGTGCTCTGTGATTTTGCATAGAAAGTACTTTGTATAAATAGCATAACAAAGAAGTGTTAAACTGGTTTGAATGATTACCAATGTGTTTTGATGATGATGTATTGATTAATTGATCAATTGTATTATGCCAGAGGGATATTGGTTTGCAGTGTGGACAGTGAATTTATTTTAGCCAGGTCTCCTTTGTAAAAGAGATAATGTATCTCAAGAGACTTTGTGGTTAAACAAAGGTTAAATAAAATAATTTAAAAAAATTAAATACAGAAAATAAAAACATACACAGTAAAAAAAAGGAAAGAAAAACTATTAAAGACACAGTCGGCACATGGGAGACCCCCACAGTATACAGTACACAATACTGCGCAACATCATCCAGCAAGTACATTATTTCACAAGTACATCCATCCATGTACTTGTGAAATAACAAGATTCAGTATGAGAAATTAATGTTAGCGTGAGAACAAAGACGCAATACAGCACAGAAGTATGTGCAACATTTTCTACTAAATATACTGCTGTTGTGGGTGCTAAAAGTTTCATGTGCAAGAGGACCTTCCCCCCAGTGTTGCAACTCATACATGTGCGTTATAGAGCGTCAAAGAGCTATTGGTTTTTATTGTAATTAAACATCACGTCTGCATTTGTAGTTGGGGTTAGGTTGAGGCATATATGGTAAGGGTTAGATTAAGTGTCCAGGAAATGAAAGAATATAGTGTGTGTTTAGACACTGTTTAGACCCCGTGTATTAGTTAGTGTGATTTTTTTCCTCTTGGTTTGAAAAATCTTAAACAAAGAGTCTGTTTCTCCAAGCAAGAGCGGTTTTTCAAAAGAGGTGGAGAACAGCAGGACAATGCCCTGGCTTTTACACATTGTATATTCACACACAGAGATAGCAGCATCCTCTGATCTGGGCACACACAGTGGATAGCAAGGGCTGATGAGATCGGAAAAGTCAGCAGGAACTGACCCCTGAATCATATCAGATATTGTAAGTATCGGCTTAAAATATGATCTAGCTACGATATGGATCCATTGAAAAAGATGTTGTGCTCAATTGTTCTTTTTTCTTTTTTTGCTGATTTTTGATTTTTGACCAATTTAATGTTTTTAATTTTGTAGCATGCATGCAATGATTCATTCCCAAACAAAATAGTGATGTGGGAATATTCTGAAAAATAACAGAGTGAATGCTTTATCAGTCAGCATTTTTGCACATTCAAAAAAGTTTTTTATCTATCTAAACCACAGTAATGATTAACGTTAGGAAACGATGATTACATTTTTCCTGTGACACATTGCTGTCAAACACCAACATCCTCTTGAAATGTTTTTCAATCATTATTCATGAACCACCACTACAAATACCCTTGACATACCATATTTTAGGAACATATCTGTGAATATATGAACTTGATTCAGAATATGAACCTGGACCTTGAAACTTGAAACTACTATTTTTTTCCATTTGGGAAGGCAATTCAGAATGCTTGTTGAAATTATGCAATTTCATCTCATCAATAAGTTTCCAACAAGTCAAAGTTTATAAGAAGTGAGTTTGAAGCTTTAACAACACTTAAATATTAAGTATTAAATGATAAGGCTGGTATTATATATATATATATGTATTTCTTATTAATCCCATAAAAAGACCAAAGGTGAGTACTGTATGTTTCCATATTTATTCTTCTTCTTCTTAGGCCCTTTGCTCCAATCTTTCCATCTTTCAGTACTTTCCAATTTCCATACTGTGTCTATGGCATTCAGCTCCAAGCCCATTCATTCCCACTGGAGACATAAATCTCTAAAAATGGGTTGCACATTTTATACTCTAAACAGCTGGGTACTGCAGTTTAAAATGAAAGTTACTCAAACAGGAGCGAATGGATAGTTTGTTGTGGATTGTTTTCTGCATATCAATACACGTTTGGTGCACTGGTACATATTTAAGGCAACAGGTCGGTGTATGTGAGATTGAGTCCAAATAAACTACAGCGATTATGTTTTGTTATAAAGGAACACATCAGTCAGTGCAGCTGTATGGTTGATTCTTACATCCAAGCAGCTCCAGGAGGGAATAAAGCCACAGGTATAATTATCATGTCTTTTCTCACATAGATGGTCGAAGGAGAAGTAGAGGAGAGGTGCAGACTGCGATGGGGGTCTTGAGGTGGGGCAGAGAAGGTTGTTGTTCAAAGAAGACACTAAAGACTATCTTCTCTCTCTGTGGTTTCTCTGAAGAAGGACATATTGGATTATTTGCCCCATGAAATAGGTCAGAAGAAAATAATAATAGGCTATTGGTAAAGCTAGACATAATACAGCCACAGTACATTCACTGTTAAGCAGTGTGAGTTCTTCTGTGTGTGCTTGTGTTCTTTCATTTTCATACGACATTCATTTTAATGCAAGGAGGAGTTAAATATTTTGGATATTATTTAGAGTGATTTGCAATTATTATTTACCTCATTGTATATTTGATCATTAACCACAGACCTGCAGACTATCTGTGTCGGTGACATGTAGTCATATGCTTGACTCATAACTGGGCACTGGGCGTATGCACAGTGATTGAGTAACAGAGCAAGTACCAAGCTATAACTTTTGTCTGCAGCACTGTTTTTTATTTATTTGGAGGGGAATTTTTTTTTCTGACTGAGCAGTTAAGATATTGCTGCCATCCTGTGACTTACTGAAGTTACAGCACAAGTCTTTTGTGTACTGTAAACAGGTTTCAAGTGCCAACCTGCAACCTATACTGCTCTACTTTACCCCAGCTGTGTAAGAGCTAAGCCTCAAAAGCTGCAGTACTTTGCAGCTGCCAGAAGAGAGCACTGTTCATCTGATATGTGGTGACAGGTTTTAGATGAAAATGCCTTAAAATGTTGTGCAAAGAGAAAAAAAAGGATATTTTTGCCCATGTGATATTTTAAATTTACCTCACATAATTTAAAATTGTTTTAGGGCTTATTATTGGCAAAGAAATATAATGTAATAACCAAACAAATACGGTTTTGAACAAATTATTGTGGCATGGCACGCAAGCTGATAAGTGGAATAATAGTGAAAGCATACTTATTGCAGAGTGTCTTGCTTGAACAGGAGCCTTTTTTCCAATTGATCAGCAGTAAAACGTCACTTCAGCCGTATGAACTCTGAGACAGACACCTGCAGTACCGTAATATTATGACAGATATACTCCAACACATTTAATTTCAGATGAACCAATGACTATTAGGTTAAAGTGCTAACTTTGATGTGTAAGGGTGATTTCCATGTGCTAGAATCAAAAGATTAAGTGAAGTGTTAACAGTAAATACAAGAAGCTATTTATGTACCTACTTTTTTTGGGGTATACACGGCCGTGAATTGAAAGTATTTTGTTTCAATAAATAATGTGAATTTTATTGTAATTCTCAGAATTTGTGGTTGGTTCATTCTGAGTCACGTTATTAAATTGTTAAAAATCAAGTGCTGTAAATGTTAAGGGCTCAAATGTCCGATCAGTTAGCAGTCTGGTGTGAATTTTATTAACCGCCAGTATTGTCTTTCCTAAGAAGTAAGAGAGGCAGCTGCAGAGGTTTCCTGTGAACCTGTCGCAATATAAGCTTAACCACGTGTTGGACAACAGTAGAGAGGCCTTTCATCACACTAGTAAGACGTCATTCATCACCATGTAGTGAATACTATTTCATATTATGTATGGTACCTACTGTACCCTGTAAATGGTTCCTTTTAACTGCACCCCTAAAAGATTTTGTACATGCACAGGCTGGTGCTATTTTCAGTCTTGAAAAAGGTATTGAAAAAGATAATGTTTTCATTTTCTGCCACAGGAGCGTACATTTTCATCTTGGTTCCTCAAAGCAACAGCATTTCTGACATCCAAGGCAGCTGTGAAACACAGTCTTTAAAACTGGGAAATTTACAATTGCTGTAAAACTGTAGTCACAATATAAACTAAACTGGCCACTGTTAGGTTCAACCACCTCTCCTGACTCCTGACAGGCAACATATAAATCAGAGCATCAAATGAATGCTTCCATGACAGATCGAGTATACTACTGAATATTTCAACAGATACAACTCAAGAGGATTTCCTTCTTGACATTTCTCTCTCATAACTTCCTTATTATGTACAGGATGTGCAGAACATTGATTAGCATCAAAAGCTTGGTGAAATCGACCACTATCTCACAGTTTTTAGTCCCTGCACAGTTGTTTTCTTTTTTTATTATCACCATATCAGGATAATAACTGGTTGATATCTTCAACTGAAAATAAAAGAACAAGGTGTAAAAATATTGTGAGTGACTTTGGTATTCCCCACCATTGTCTTCTATGAATAGCCATGGCAGAACACTATGCCTGTTGTCTGTCAGCAATGGGTGGGATCTGGCTGTCTGAAGTGCAGTGAGTCAGACCCACAAGGCCAGACCATGAGGAAGTTAAAATGCTTCCTCTGCCTCACCGCCGGACTTGTTTTGAGCGAATGAAGGTTGTGGTGAATAAGAAAGGAGAATATTATTTTTTCATTCAAACCCACTAAATCATCAAGACAGTGCTTCACATATTGTGCCATTTTTCATGCTCCCTTCTCTTGCATGTGCCACCTAAGCTCATATCCTGTACATTAAAATGTGTTATAGTAGAACGCAGTACCCAGAAGGGAGGGAGTGATTCAAAGGTGTGAAAACCGCAGGATAACAGTTGGTACACAACATTGAAAGGCTCTTTTGTATAAGATCAAGGCTTTACCGCATTCATATGTCACATTTACATTGCCTCTGATCTTTCACTCCAAAGCACTGTTGTGTTTTTACAGTGGTGTGCTACTCCTACATCATAAACCATGTGTTTTATTTGGTGAGGCTTTCTGTTTTGGTGTAGCCTTAGTGATCTCTCACCCCAGGAAGTCATTGCTGGTTTTGGGCAGAAAAATGTTATCATATTTAATTTATTAGTAGTAATTAGTGATTAGTAATAATTAATTATTAATCACTAATCACTTGTAAAAAGTGCTTAATAATGATTCATCACCATATCGTATATCCTTTAAGGCAAGGCAAAGCAAGTGTATTTGTATAGCACATTTCAACAACAAGGCAATTCAAAGTGCTTTAAAAGAAATAATTGTTTGAAGTAAAATGAGACATTGATTTCCTTTTCTGACATCAAAACAAAGGTGAAAACTGGAGCAAAGGGGAAGTTTCTGTCACCCATTTGCATGATCTAAAGAGAAGTCAGTCAAAAACTGAAAGAGTCTGAAGTTGAAGTAGAAATTGTTAGATTGTAATGTAATTGTTGTTCAAAAAGCAACTTTGGCATTAGTAAAACAAGTTCATACAACCAGCTCAGTGTTTAATAAAAACAACAGCTTTTTGATGGCCTCATTTGTGCAGCTGAAGCCACATCCTCCCATGGGTACACACGTGGCTTGTCAGCTATATGAAAACTAGATTTTTCAATCCTGATATATGTCACATATGACTTAGACCCAAAAGTTTTATCAGTCACAAAGGTCTTATTAAATATTTCATACAACAGTTTTGCGTCACTTGACATTTTGTAACACTCTCTGGGTGCAATCAGTAGGTGTTTCAAAAGTGTGTGCTGAGAGATAGAAAGTCTGAGAGGTCCAGAGACAGAGATAAACACACGCACAGACAGAGAGAGAGAGAGAGAGAGAGAGAGGGAAACCTACGACAGGATATTTTGTCACTATGGTTACTGGCAGCAGATGCGGATCTTGATTTCTATATGTCATGCTGCTCTCATTCAGGGCAGAGTGGTTGTAGTGCTACCAGGACAACTTGCGTAACTGACATAGACTTGGCACAAGAAGAAGTCTTGTGGATCAATTTGACTTCTGGAGGCGTTAAATCTGAGAAAAATCATACATCATTGAGGTATGTTTCTTTTTCATAGAGTGAATCGTGAATCATTCTCAGTGACGTAGATAAGATATTGAAAGTGTATTTGGATGTATGTATATATGTATATATGTGTATATATATATATAGGTATATATATGCGAGTGTGTGTGTCCTTTGACTCGTAGCAACAAGAAAACAGTTTGCAGTTTTGTTTGTAATGATGTAATGTAATGTAATGACTTGATTTGAGTTGTGGAAAATACCTTGTACTCCAGAGTCAAACATCTACCACATGGAAACATCTGAAACGTACTCTTGCACAAAATGTGACAAAACATTGAATTTGAATGCCATTTTTCAGTGACAAGTCACCACACTTTTGCAAAATGTATCCTCTAGTTTAGAAATAATGAATGGTGGATCTTTTGAAATAATATTGGCAGTCTACTAAAGAAGTTCAGTGTTAAAAGTACATGTTCATAGCACAGCGAAAGCATTCAATCACAGTTACAACATCCATGAACAGCAGGAAACCACTTTCAAACTTTCAACAGTCTGACTCTTATTGGAAAGATAGAAAATATGTTTGTGACATAAAATACAGATTTTTTTATGAAAATATATGTACACCAGTTTTGGCCATTAGTAGTGATATGATGGGAACCACGACATGTCAGACATAAATGTGAGATGATTGGACTTTGGAACAGAGTTGTGAATATGCCTGAACAGCGGCTCACTAGAAGGAAAGACTGATTATTTTTTTATTTCCCAAAACAGATTAATGTGTAATATTCATGATGTCCATGAAAACTGTTCCTGATGTACAAAGATAGATGGTCTGTTGATGTTTGATACTAATTTCAAAAACATCTGATGAAAAGTGCAGAGCCTTATCTGAAGCAGAACTTATCCAATAGTCAAAGATCTTTGCGCGCACAGTTACGTTTAGGTACATTTCCATTAGCTATAGAAACGGGCAGAATTACTGCTCTCCCTGCAGAGAAAAGACTTTGAAAACTTGAGCTGTGTTTCAGGAAAGGAATCTTTTGTGTGGTTGATTTTATTTGTAGAAGTTGATAAAAGGACAAAGTTCTTTGTTTGCAATGTACTGTGAGTGGGATGTTTAGTTCTTGTTTCTATTTGACAAATGTTTCACCACTGCACTTTATTTTGGTGTCTTGTAAGTCCATGTGGGCTGGGCACTTGTAGGTGCATAACACAATAACTAACTAACTAACTAACTTAAATCATTTCAATAAGAAAGGCATTTGAATGAAGCCACATGTTTGCTCCATACAGAATGCCGGAAACACATTTCTCCACCGCGCCGTGAGCATATAGCTGTAGTTGGAGTGGGTTTTAGTTTTGGCTCAAATAATGTGACTTTCCCCCACCTACCATTCTAAGACAGACCACCCTTGGGAAGCTGACTTCCTCATATACAAGGCTGCCTCTCAACACCACGTTTTTTGCTGTGTGAGAGTAAGTGTGAACGTGTTGCAGCTGCATTCAAAATCACAGCTAAGCCCTGTTATTGTTCACAGACTTCCTTCATGTCACTTTTCGCTACAAAGAGCATGAACAAACAGCCACGTCCTATGAGTCAAACACACACATTAGTGGCTGAATGGGTAAATAATCTGTCTTTTTTTTTTTTTTATTGTCCTCTTCATGTATAAACAGGACTAAATTTTACTTAAAATTATTAACAGTGTCATGCAACCATGCTCAAATAATAAAGTATGTCTTGATATATCAAACTAGCGAATGAAAAGAGTTGAAAAGGTCCTTTAAGGTCCTTTACATTCTCAATCAAACAGCATCTGATTTGTACCTTACTTGTGATGAAGTACTCATAATAGTTGTTGTCTTGAACTTAACTTCACCTTTTATTTTTAGAATTGTGCTTGTTCAAAACCTTGTGCAAAGGTAAAGGAAATTTGAAGAACTTGAAGTTAGAGGTTGTTTGCTTAGTAAGAACCACAAGGAGGCACCACACACCACAGAAACAATTTCAATTTGCCACAACATGTTGTGTCTCACTAAGCATTTTTTGACAGTGAGATACTGATGATACATCCGCTGAGAGTTCATGTGCTTGAAACAGAAATTATTATTTTATGAGGGTAACAAATCAAATTCATGGATTCATTCAGCCTTCATGGGAGCCTTTGTTATATGTTGAAAGCATCAAAATAAAGGTTTTTTGAATTTATATTCTGTATATTTTACATTAAATATAATTTGTTACAATTCACAGAAAACTGGAATGGAAATGTCATGTATATTAATACAGAAATACCATAATTAGTGTGAATGAACACATACCAATAAACACTTCCAAGGAAACGTCCTTTTAGCCTTACAGGTAGTATGGAAAGCAGTAATGAGAACTACCATAACTTCTACTATAACTTCTTTGTGTTTCATTGTATCTTTTCAAATAGACATAACATGGCTGATTTTGTGTCCTTTATCTTAACTTGATTCACATTTTCTTGATTGCCTTTTTGGATCGGAGGAAAAAGAAAAAAAGAGGAAAGGAAAGAATAAAGGCATGCATCAAAATGAATTTAACAAAAGCCTTAACACATTTTGTTTTCCCTTTTGCAGTTACTGGTTCCTAAATTATCAAGATGGATCATACCATTGTGCCTACCATTCATAGCCCTCCATCCACCAGCAATGACTCTACCTGCGATACCTTATATGCCCACCGGGACTATGCCAAGGTCCTCATGCCTATTTTCTACTGCATTGTATTCTTTGTGGGGCTGTTCGGAAACTGCCTCGCCCTCCATGTCATCCGTCCCAATCTGAAGAAGATCAACTCCACCACCTTGTACTCACTCAACCTGGTCATTTCCGACATCCTCTTCACCCTCTCTCTTCCTGTGAGGATTGCCTACTACGCCTTGGGCTTCCACTGGCCTCTGGGTGAGGTGATATGTAAGATGTCAGGCCTCATCTTCTATATCAACACCTACGCAGGAGTCAATTTCATGACCTGCCTCAGTGTAGACCGTTTCATTGCTGTGGTCCTGCCGCTGCGCTATGCCCGATTCCGGAAGGTTAGTAATGTGCGCTACATTTGTGTTGGCGTGTGGGTGCTAGTCCTAGCACAGACACTCCCCCTGCTCGGCATGCCCATGACCAATAAGGAACCAGATGGCTTCATCACCTGTATGGAATACCCCAACTTTGAGAAAATCGACCATATTGCCACTACTCTGATTGGCGCTGTCTTCATTGGTTATGTCATCCCTGTGATCACCATCCTGGTGTGTTACTCAGTCTTGTGCTCCAAACTCCATTCCACAGCCAAGAACAACCATTTGACCGAAAAGTCCGGTCGGAACCGCAAGGCCATCGGTGTAATCTGCTGTGTGTCCCTGGTGTTTGTCATCTGTTACAGCCCCTATCACATTGACATCCTGCAGTACATGATCCGCAAGCTGTCGTCGAGCCCTGATTGTGCTGACCTCACAGCCTTTCAGGTGTCGCTGCACATCACTGTGTGTCTGATGAACCTCAACTCTAGCTTGGATCCTTTTATCTATTTCTTTGCCTGTAAGGGCTACAAGAGGAAACTCATGAGGCTGCTGAAGCTGCAAGTCAGCATGTCCTTCTCCAGTGTAGGGAGGACTTCACCTGAAGGCTCTTCCAGGGATATTATTGATGGCAACAATATCCAACTCACCAACTCAACTGTAGGTACAACCAGTGAGAGACACTCAGAGAGGAGATCACACCGATAAGAGTAAAACTGAGGCACGAAAAGTTACACAAGATGAGAGATACTTTTATGTCTCAGTGCGCTTACATCGATCAAGCTAAGTCAATTTGTGTCTCAAATGGTTTTGAACATTGAAATGGACTCACTTACACCATCATGGACTCCAAGCAGCCACTCAGCATCTGGATCCATTCTGTAGGAATTCAGGTGTATTGGACCAGATCTGTTTACACCAGGGAAGGTTTATGAAATATCATCAACAGAATGACTGAGAAAAGGGAGAAGAGGGACAATCCAGCACCTCTTGTGTTTGTATATTTTCTAATTAATAATTAGTGAATTGGTCAAGAAAGCAGAGACTGTTGCAGCTAAGGAAAGAAAGCATGCTTGCCAGTAACCTGAGTGCTGGTGAGGTAGAGCCCAAAGCAGAGCAGTGGTGGAAGAAGACTGTCACTTGATAAAGAGCTGGAAAAGACATTATTAGACATCAACAAGTTGACATGAAGTCCTACCCACATTCAAATTACACTGCTGATTAGAAAAATAGTGAAAAAATAGTGAAAACTTAGTACATGTATGTGAAGAGTTATATTCCTAAAAGCAGTATACTCACTTGAAGGCAACAACCATTTGCAACCTCACATCTGAGCCCATCCTCACAGTGTTACTTTTATAACTGAGTTGTTAATCTACTCAGTAGATATGAGTTTCATTCCAAAATATCCTCAGCCTTTCTGCCTCAAGTTTCAGTACTCAGCTGCAATATCTCAGGATAATTGATAAACTGCACACTCATTATTGCAGCCTGCCTGCCAGCTGAAGTGGTTGGCACCCCATATTTGTCTGCTTAGCATTTATTTCCTCACGATAAAAGTGGGTGTGGTTGATGATGTCATTTGTCAAAGCTTGTATTTTGAGCTGTTTTTTGAGTTCTACCAAAATATTAAATAGCATTGTCAATTTTGGTTTCAACGCAGTTAAGAAAGCAGTAATAACATATTTGCATGCTAAAATCAGGTGTCAATTCATTTTTTCAAAATGCTGGATCTGTTGACATATGGAATAGTTTCTGTTCGTACAAAGTAGCAGTTTCAATGTGTTTCATGTGGGATTTGTCTTTATGTTGGGTTTAGTTTCACTTACTGTGATACCACATGTATGATCAGCATACAGCAATTACCACACATACAACAGGTCACGTGGATAACAATCTTGGTTGAATGTCACTGTTGAATGCAAAACAGTGAGAGAACTCAACTCTGTTGATATGTAGTATGATTATTTTTACTTTTCTACAAAAGAAGTCCTTTGACAGTGAAATGGTGTGGGGGTTGATTGGATAAGTGATAGGAGTCATATGATGTAGCAAAAGTATATCCTTGTGTTAGGCCCTGTGTTGTTCATCATTTCAATGTGAGTCAGTTCTACTGTCACCAGTATAGGAGCCACCAGAAATTCCACTATTCCAAATTAAATATGTAAAATGCAAAAATACTAACAAAGTGATATTGACATTTAACATTTTTATATTAAATTATTTATTTCTACAATACATGCAGGGTAACTACTGTGCGGTTAAGGTGTGGTTAAAGTTAAGGACCATATTATGGTTATGGTAAATGGTTTAGGTATGGTTACCGACTAAGACACTTGGTTGGGCGTTAGACAGAGCTGTTAAAAAACCAAAACGGAATAGTTCACTATGAACATAAATCCTGGGCTGGTGTAGTACCCCAGCCTAATTATCCACAGTATTAGTACAATATCAACAGATTAACAAACAAAATGAATCATATGGTAAAACAGGTGACCCATCTACATAGAGCATGTGTGTTGTCTTTAAACTAAAAGGAAGGTGTGTGCTGATTCTCTGGTAGTATTTCTTAAATAGCAGATGAATGAGAATGACGTCTCTTCTCCACATTGATGTCAAACACATCTTTATGCAGATGATATGGTTTTATTTGTTTTATTTGTTGCTGATCATGCTCATGCAATTCAAGATGCTCTTTTTCATATTCATACATCAATTGTCATAGAGTCATTTATTGACATGATACTACCATTATAATAAGGTTTGTTGGTCTATCTGAGAGATGAATGGGCATTAATCATTTATTTAAAGCTGTTATCAGAAAAATTCTAACTTTGCTGCAATACTTGCATTGCACAACACTAGGGGAAGTAGAGCAAGCAAAACAGAAACAATTCTCATCTCAGCCATTCCTCATGTATCATCCCGTCCCTACACCCAGCAGGCCTCGACAACAGATGGCACAGAAACAAGATACAAGTGAAGATAAAGGAAAGCAAGACAAAGTACAGGAAAAGTTCATCAGCGTACGTTTCATCATGTTGATTGCAAAGCTCACCAGCCAGCAAAGCAACTGCTAAGGCTCGAGCAAAACCACAGAGCAGAACATTTTCTAACAGTGAACAAAACACAATACGGTACTTCTTGATCTTAAGTTTCACTTTTACAATAAAACATATTTTTCCTAAAGCGCATTACCTTATCTGTTACATAACAGTCTATGACAATTGGGACAAAAAAAGTAACCAATTGTTTTGTTGTGATTGTTTTAAAGGAAGAAGTTAACACAATGTAGCTACACCTCTGAAACCTGGCAGATTCAGTGGCATATATACAGATAATTATGTCAATAATATAAATGTAATGTCCAGAAATTAATTAGAGTTAAATTAATTGAATAACTTTATCTGCATTTCTTTTGAGTTTCACTTTTGAATTAAAGCATCTAAGTTCAGTTACCAACTGTAGGAAGATATGGAGAAAGAGAAAAAGGACATAAAAAAGAGGTACAGGTGGGGGGGAAAGGAGACATAACACAGAACAATACATGAGATGATTACAAAGATACAATTCCATGCCATCATGTTCATAAAATGAAAAAACTTAGTTTGGAAAAGCTTAAAATATGAATCCATTAATATAATAGTATCATCTTACATAATAAGAAATGAAGTATCCTAAGAAGTATCCTAAGACAAAAAACCATCATGGGGCACAGACTGCTGTCTCTGCAAGTTTTGTAGTGATTATTTTCAGCCTCTAGAGGACAGTGTAGTCCAAGGTAAAGAGGTGATTGTAAAGGAAGTTAGATGGGCTGTACACCAAATATGAATATTGACAGACGCAACAAAAGATAATCAATTAATCTTTTATTTAAATATTGTTCTCTGTCAGTTAAATATAGTGCAAGAATGTCAGTGTGGAAATGATTTAATTGGCAGTTAAGGGAAGCTCAGCAAGACAGAACTTGATGCTGTCAGACCTGCAAGTATATATGCACATAGTATATATTTTATTTTACTGGTGAATAATAAAGTATTTATTATGGAGTGGAGGACTTACTGAAGCAACCACATGACAAGTAGAGAAAACATCACACAGACTGTTGTCATAACAACATATTGCAATGAACACAAAGTACCATCTGGTATGAGAGTTTTAAGACACATCGAGAGGACGAGCCGATAGATAATTATTTCCCAGGAATAAGAATGAGACAGAATGAGCAGACTCCATATGAACGCTGTACTGAAAATATAGCAAAAAAAAAAAAAAAAAATCATCAGCATCAAAGCGAACCAACTTTCAAAACTGCATTATCAAAACAAACATGACAAATCAATATGACCTTTTGTGGAGGTCAAGTGGACAGTGGAGTGCAGTCACAAGGCAAAAGAGGAAATGCAGGATATGGGAAAGTGTGATTTTTAGTTTCCATTTCATAAGAATTCTATAGTGGCAATGGAAAACACCGTATAGGAGATAAGGGGAAGAAGTTTTGATTGGACAATGTTCTTTGGGGCAAATGTCCTCCTAATTCATAGTTGTTACCAATTCACACACACATTAATCACACACATTAATCTGTATTCAATCCGGGTCCAGACTGACCTTGAGTGTTTCACCTGAGGTATGCGCTCTGCATCCATTAAGTCGGCGTGGTGTAAAACCATCTCACAGCATCAGCGTGAAGTGTCTATTACCGCCGTCTTATTTCCTGTTTATATGGCAACTGCCTCAACATCCTGTTTTTAATTACTTCTCTCCAGCAGCAGATGCTTCTCACAGCAACCTGCTGTGGATTACTCCCCTGAGAACTAATGTGCTGTGACAGACCCCACTTTTCCAATCAATAACTCGCCCTAAATCTGCCATCTCTCTGCCTGCCAAACACACTCCCACTTCTAATGGCACATCATTTTCTTTAAGGGGGTGTAATTGCAGACAGTGGAAAGCTGTAGCCCTTTGTGTTCCGACTACGTAGATACTGTAAAGGAATCTAAAGTACAGAAACTACTACCACACACAGTCAACACAGGAAGTGATGGGGGCTTTAGTCTGTGTTCAGTCTCGCCACCATTTCCAGCGCATTACCCTTTAAGAAAGCATTCACTTCCCCATTTTGGCTGTTAGACCAGAGTGCTCAGATAAATCGCTGTGCCGCTTCATAAACCTGTTGGCACAAGCTTGTCAACATGTTTGTGTGATTTCTGTGGTAAGTGCAGTCTTTTATTGTCCAGGCAAGGCTACCTGATCTCTTTGACTTTTAAGATGGAGAAAACAAGTCATTTTGGCAGAGTAGTGTTTTATAGGCTATTTGCTTTATGTGTGCTTTGGGGTAGTTTTGGTTTCAATCACCTAATTTGCATTATTCTGTAGCTTTACAGTAATTGGTATTACTGGTATTGATCACAATCGAAATTCTCAAAATACACAGTGCAGTGGGTACACTGGAAAAAAATTATTACTTAAAAGTATTCAACACAGAAGTCACATGATTTCTTATCAAGACACACCATCAGGGGGCAAGAAATATCACTTCCACTTCCATTTTGTACCTTTACCACAGATTACACAGATTGTCATTCTTTCTACAATGTAATTCATATGCTGCATATATTTACTATTTGTCTGCTTGTTTGTGTAATATTTAATTATGGAATGACACATCTAGACAGACAAGGTCCCTTCATCTTATTGTGTCTTTCATAGCGCAGCTGCGCAGCTTTTAAAAATAAGTATTCAAATGATCAAGCAGCAGGTTCTCCAAACTGTAACACAGGCATGTACATATTTAGAAGCAGCCTTTGATTATTTCAACTCCCGATTTTCTGTACAAAATCATTTTTCATGTCACATTCACCGTTTTATCATTGTGCTTCTGTTGTTTTCATTTTTAATTTTTTTCTGTAGATTTCAAACTCGTGGACTAATGACTAATTTCTACATAATGTTCAAAAGTAAGGTGCTTTATTTCCTCCTCAGATCTTTTGGGACTTCAAACTTAAAATCTGACAAACTATTTTAGTCAAAGTTGCGATCAAAGAACACATCTGTTTCCGCTTTTCTGTAGTATTTTTGTAACTGATAGCAGGTTATAGAATTACTCAGTTTAGATTTTATTAATTTTATATGTATTACCTTCCACATAGACATCAAAATTCATTTTTTCTTATTAGGACCTTGCTAGAAACACATGACCTTTCAACATAAGTGAATTAATTGGACTTCAACTCAAATCATGAAAACAAATGGCCTATAAATAGCAAAAAATTACGATAAAGGAATTGTTTAATGATAACAAACACCAGTGCTATGTTAGGCCACATACTGTTACTCACTAAACAATGTTTTTTTTCTGCTGAATTTTTTAAATTTCAGTATGAAGCTGGATCTAAACTCCTCCAACATGTCTGTGGTGTCTGCTGCTGTGAGGCCAGAGCAGGGCCCGGTGGAGTACCGCATGGCAAGCCTGATCTTCTACTGCTTCGTCTTCATCATAGGAGTCATAGTCAATCTCACTGCTTTATGGGTGTTTGCCCTCACCACCAAGAAGAGGAACTCAGTCACTGTCTACATGATAAACGTGGCGGTGGTCGACCTCACCTTCATCCTGCTGCTTCCTTTCAGGATGGTTTATCACCACCATGACTACTGGCCCTTTGGAGATCTTTTTTGCCGGATCAGTGCAGCTCTCACCATCTTCTACCCCTGCATGGCCCTGTGGCTGTTTGCTCTGATCAGTGCTGACCGCTACATGGCCATCGTCCAGCCAAAGCACGGCAAGGAGCTGAGGAATGTCCCCAAGGCCGTGGTGGCGAGTCTTGGGGTTTGGTTCATGACTCTGGGCAGCACTCTACCACTGCTCTTCCTTGACCACGACCCTGATCGCATCTCCAACTCCACCACCTGTGTCAAAATGCAAGACATCATCTACCTGCGCCATGACAACCTTGTCAACTTTGTGCGGCTCATCTTCTTCTTCCTGGTCCCCATATGTATAATGATTGGCTGCTATATTGTCATTATAGATAATCTGATCCACGGCCGCACCTCTAAACTCAAACCTAAAGTGAAGCAGAAGTCCATACGGATTATAATCACACTCATTATCCAGGTGTTGGTGTGTTTTGTGCCTTTCCATATCTGTTTAGTGCTACGTTTGCTAGGGAATGGAGAAGACGGGGGGTTTAGCACATGGGCAGTCTTCACCACATTTCTGATGAACCTGAGCACAGTCTTAGATATCATTCTGTACTACATCGTCTCCAAGCAGTTCCAGGACAGGGTGATGAGCGTGATTCTGTACAGGAACTATCTGCGAAGTGTGAGACGGAAGAGCAGGCACACACACACGGGCAGCGTCCGATCAATGAGCAACCTGACCAGCGCAATGATATGAAACAGCCATCATTTCCATGTCAAACAGCACGCCGATATGTACTTTGTACGCTTTGGAACAATGTAACACTGAATGCTTCACTGTGTACATGGTTCATTATCAAAAGGATCAAAACTAGCAATTAATTTCCAAGGTGTAATTTACACTCACAGTATGGGTGTGCTGCTGTTATGGCAAAAACATCTGTGTTCAGAGATGATTGACTCACCCATGAGACTTGAAATGTTTTCTGTGCATCTTTGCTCTGGCAGACAAAGCGAGAGTATCTGTGGCTCAGGTGTAACACATGTAGGCGAAAATAAAGCTCACAATCATTTAAAACATAGCCCACAGTATCTTGGTGATGTTATTATGTGTTAAACATCGCCTTCTCTCTACGTCAACCAAGAACTGTAAAGGGCCTGACATCCCCCACAGGGGCATATCTACAGGAAATGATGGTTGGTTGTTCAGGGTTGCAGGTTGGCGGCTGCACTATATTTGTAACCTGTGCTGCACTTCAGTGTTGCATCATGACTGAGTAAATAGAACCATCAATGCCTCATGACGTCATGCATTTGATATGCAAAGAAACTAAGTTTGTTTGACTGTTGTCACTTCATCTTGTCATTTTTGTGGAGTGGAGGCTAAGCCTAACCACTTGATACAGGACATAATTAGAACTACATCCCAAGTGTCCTGAAAGTTGCTGTAAATTTAATGACCAGGTGATGGCAGCATGGCACAACTATATCCCATCCACCTGCCACAGCAAGAGAAACAGTGCTTTCTATAGTTTTAAGGTGGATGTGCAAGGTTTTTGTTTATGTGCTTATCATTTTCCTTTTTCTTTTTCTTTTTTTAATGCATTTTATAATATTTCATCTGGCTTTACAACAACAAATATTTTGGCTTTTATCCTGTGAAATAGCTTCGATTCCATCTTCCCACACAGAAGTTGTTAACTACTGTCATTACTGCTTCCTCAACCAGCAATCAGACTTAAGTGTGTTTATGGTGCAATGCGAATTGTATTGATCAGATGTTAAATGATTCAGTCACTTTGGAGTGCATTTACAGTAACATCCTCAAGAGATGTCAGGGAGGCTATTCACTAGATTTAAAGCAACCTTAACGTTAAGAGAGAAAACCTTTTTCTGCACTGGCTGGTACTTTCGTGTCAGGTCTCAGCTACGAGTGTAAGCATCACAATGTAAGATCCGCTATTTATCTTCAATTTATTCCACAAATGACAGACAAGTGATGAGTTAGAAGGTGCCTTGTGTGTGACAGTTCTGTCTCTGGCAAGAGACCGTTTAATTTAAACGAAGGAATAAAAACTCATGTTCGAATGTGACTCTTTTGATAGATGTCCTGCACAAACATCACCCCTACTAAGAATCGATTTGGTGTTGCCAATGCTAAAATAATCGAGTTAGTGTGTCTGTCACACCCACACAGTCTTAACCGGATTAGACAGTGAGTCAGTGTAGCTGAGTAACTATGTAGTGTCTCATGCAATTAGACAGTAAAGGCACTCTGTGGTGTAACCGCATGCATCACGGCAACTTTCTGAACTGGTCAGTCAATTGAAGACACAGAGCTAAATGAACTGTTTTTCACTGTGCATTTCCTTGAAGAGATTCTGATTAGTGTAATAAGTAAGTATGATACAATGATCAAATGCAATGAGAGTCCATATGGTGTTTGGTTGGTTTGTACAGTGGTTTGCACACTTTAGAATAAGGACACTGTGTTTAATAAGAAGGAGAAGACTACAAGAGTTCCATCTCACATGGAATTCTGGGAACTGCAGTTCATCACATGATGATGGGTTTATTGGTTAGTGGACTACATGTGGATTTATAACTGCAAGGTCAAAGGTCAAATGAAACATCAGAGGGTTGTCTATCTGTCCCACCTGTTAGACATCAAAGAAAAACCAGCCACGCTGCTCACAGCAACTGGCATTTAAAACAATTAAGTTTCCTGTCAAGTCCCTGTGATGAATTATCCGGAAGCTTTACCCGCTGTAATTCTAAATCTTCCCAACAAGTGCCTTTGTTGTAGAGAAATTAATGAAAACAAGATTGTCTTTCATAGGAGCTGATCTAACAGCGCGACAGCCAGCTGCTCTTCTTTGGGAATAAAAACAGTCAGCATTAAACACAGCTCAGACAAAATACTTTTTTTTTTTTTTTTTATACCACTCGTGTGGAAAACAAATCAGGCGGCGAGCGCAGTGGCCATCTGTTTTGTTATTTGATATGTGTGAATACATGTTGTAATGACTTTGTTTGTGAATCACTCTGCGCGGCAGAACACACGAGAGCTCTCGAAGTGCTGGAGTGTTCAAAGCTAATCATATAATTGGACACAATAGTCGATGACAAATGGAGACGCTTGGAGCCAGCCAGCTGGGGAAGTGAATATGTAATCATTGTAAAATCATATCATTTTTGCATATTTGAAGACAGCTTAATAGAGTTTGCGTGTCAGCACACTATCAAATGATGATCAGAGACAGTGTTGCTGTATTTGCTTTCCAAATCGTGCTTTGTTGGACTATCTTTATTTTTATCATGATTAAAAGTGTTTCTCATGAGTTTGTGTCTTACATGGTCATTTATGTTCAATGTTACTGTGACTGTGAAACAGATTTGGAACAGATGACCCCCTGGATATGAAAAAATGGAATATAGTACAGCAGTAAACAACCTACAGTAGTGATTCTCAACCAGGGGTACTTGCACCCAAGGGGGTACATATGCAGTTGCCAGGGGGTACGTGGAAAGATTGTGCAGAAGCTCAATTAATTATAAATAATAGAAATTCATATTTTTTAAAAAAAATATATCCGTATATTGAGTCAGCTGTAACACCTCAACAATATATGTTGCAATTGAGAGGGCAGGAAAGCGAATCAGCAAGCGAGCAGAGAAGTCTAACAATTTGCTAATATTAACAGATGAATGGTTGAAATAGAGGTAAAAGTAGAGAATAAACTGTTGAAATAGTTAACTAATAGCAATGGATACATTGTTAAAGAGAGCTAATGGATTAAAAGTTGAAATAGTTTGCTAAAAGCAGTAGATAAACAGTGGAAATAGTTAGCTAAAAAGGAAATGATAAAAACAAATTGGATGTAATTAGACGTAGGGCATTGACAGGTCACTTATATGATACAGTTGCAAAAATATCTACTTTGATAGTGTAAAATAATTTCAAGGGAACTCATTTGAATCATGACATGTGGGGAAGGGGTAGTTCATCTGGGTTGTTGGTGTATGTCAGAACAAAAAGGTTAGAACTACAGACGTACAGTATACCATATTGCCAAAAGTCATCTGTTACTACAAGACTTTTAGTGATCAATAAGGATTTAAGCCATGGTAATGTTGTCATGTGACTTAAGTTGGCATTCATTTATTTATTCATTTCAAGCTTTTGCCTTTATTTGAAAGACAGGATGGAGACAGGAAATGTGGGGAGAGAGAGGGTTATGACATGCAGCGTGGGTTGAACCATGGACGTTGTGGTTGTGTGGTATATGCCTTAACCATTAGGCTACCAGGGCGCCCCGGCACATTCATTTATAACCTCATAAAGCATACAACTATAGCAGTTTTTGTCACCTAAATGTGTTACATTTGAAACAACGGCAGAAACAGAATATGTTGCCGTTTGGTTTGAAGCACTGTTCCCTGTTTTTACTATACCATTAGTCTTCATATTGTTCCCATTAGAGAGCACGAGGACATGAAAGAGAGCCTATAATGTTATATAGATACTGTACACATCCAGCCTCGCCTGGGCCTCCTTGTCTACTGTACGGCAGCAAGCAGCTGCCTGCATTTACATCATTTAGCATTTCTCTCAGGGCACTTTAATACACTGAACCTCTCCCCTGGTAAACTTTACAATAGGATGTTGAAGGATACTTCTGGACTGCCATAGGAAATGAGAGGCACATGTGCGTGGATCTAGCGGAGCAACGGTGGGTTCCCCCCTGTGATGCTGAGCTTAAGGGCTACACAATGAGACTAATGGATTCCTTTTGCGGACAGAACTATGTTAAGCGCATGAGCTATTGTTCTTATCTGTGGTAGATGTACAATAATATCTCATGTACAGTAGGAACTTTCAGGATAGCTTGGCAGAGGTAATCTTTTTCTTTTTGCAACTGCAATCTACCCCTGCATTGTCTTTCGTCTCCATTAAAAGGAGATAATCTACTGCGAGAGTTTCAAATGCTACTAAACTGACTCCAATTGACCCTGCAGTTAGCAGAGAACAGGAGAAGAAGAGGAAATGTATGTCCTTGATTACAGCTGTGTGTCTATTTTAGAAGATTGTTCTGTTGCTCATTCACACACACAACCAGCCACCATTAGCACGTATAAATAATGTAAGGCCCTCAACTCTTTCTGTTTTTTTTGTTTTGTTTTTTTTTAAACTCTCCATTCAGCTAAGTGCCTGCATGAAAACCTTGGCCTCCTCTTGTCAGGTTCTCCATAGATTAGTATAAGATTTATTTTAAGTCTGTAATGCAGCATGTTCTTGACAGTGTTCCACTCAGTGCATGTGGGAATGTTTTTAATTGTATCATTTGAAGTGGAATAGCAGCTCCGGTGGGGACTGTGTCAGGTTGTGTTAATATTTAATCCGGTCTCACTTCAGTTTCTTCATGATCTACGGTATCGTAAGAGCAGAAAGTGAAAGCAACATTACAAGACAGATAAAGAGACACGAGTAAAGACATTGTAGCTGCAGGATGTTGTCTCACTCAGGATGTAGTGTTGTGAAAAGCTTGTGAAGACACTATTATGAAATTCCACTTGTGTCTCTCTTCTCTGTTGGGGCCCGGGCCACAGTGCAGTGTGCCCCGAACAGTGAGTGATATTATGGCAGCTAACGCTAATGCACTCATTTCAGCTGATGTGCATCTAAAGAGAGCTGACTGACAAATTTAATGTAAAAGCCAGGTAGAGAAAGGAAGAGAGCAAGAGTTGTGTGTGCCGGAGAAGAAAAAAAAAAAAAAGGGGACGTTAGACTGTGGTGTGTGTGCATGCGTGTGTGTGTGTGTGTGTGTGTGAGGGAAGGAGGGAGGCCTTTCACTTCCTCTGTGTGCACATCACGTCTCCTCTCCCTGAGCTCAATTACAGGATTGATACTCAGAGAGGAAACTTCATCATGTCGTACAGATGTCTTCACTGGGAGAAAGAGGGAGACGATGCATGCTGTCATTTAACGTGACATGGTCTGCGTTCATTCAAAACAAACAAAATGAGAAACAGTAGGACTATAGATTTCATTATAGGCTAATAATAAATATGGAGCAGCGGTAAAGAGCGGGAACTCACGGGAGAAGGAGGCTCATCAGCGAATACTGACTGACGGAAGAATGAACTGGAGGTGGCCGTGCCTGCTGGATAGAGAATTTAACAATTCTGCTGAGTGAATTAATTTAAAACAATAACTTGTAAACAATAATACTCTTTCAGCAAGCCATTCAGCTCCATCACAGTAAACATTTTTTATAACCCAGACAGCTCTATAAAGTGCTTTAGGCATCATTGGGCACAACCATCATTAGTCAGTGCCTGTGTGTAAATCTGAATAAAACCACTGTGCTGGTGATGCAGCGCAGACACCAGCCCGTATCTATTTTACATGGTTTCATTTCAAACGTGACACAAGCAGAGAACACACTCCACAACAATGGCCATGTTTTGCTTTAATTTGATTAGGTTTTGTCTCAGCAAATGCCAAGTCCTGTTTTGCCTCAAGAACATATCTCTTAATCACGTTCCATCCAGGCTGTGTCTTTCATCTAAATCTCACAGCCGTGGCTCACACCCAACTTTATTTCGCTGAAAGGTAAAAAAAAAAAAAAAAAAAAAAAAAAGAAAAAAAAAAAGCACACACACCAGCAGGCGTACACACACACACACACACACACCAGCAGGCGTACATACACTTCCAACAAGGGGGAATACAATGACAAAAGCCTAGCTCTCATCTCTGTCACATAAAGTGATGTTTTGTGTTTAGCTGTGTGCAACTGAGGTGTGCGTGTCTGCGTGTGTGCTTGTGTGTGTCTGTCTGCAGGGCTCAGATCCATGTTGTTTGGTTTGCTTCTCCATTAAGAGAGCTGTAAAGGAGAGGGAACAGATGGCTGCTGGCCCGCTCTGTCCTGCATCCTCTCACAACTGCCACACTTCCTGTGCGTCCATTAATCTTCTCTCACTACTCCTGCAGCACAACTTTATTAAAACAACTCAGGAGAGAGCGAACAACAAGCCCGCGCAGCTGTCAGGAGCAAAAGACAGAACCATTCGTCCACAGAAGAACGGCCTCGGATTTCTAGACGCATCTGTAAAACAGCTCGAGTAGAATCCGGTTGGCTTTGAAGCGGGCTGTGCAAAGCGCTCGCTGTAGTAGAGACACAATAAATGCTCATTAGAACGCAGCTGGAACTGCTGTTGTTGTGGAGTTCATGGGCATAGTTTGTCAAACTTAAACATGTGAGGCTCTAGCTCCCTGCCTGGGACAGACTACTGTTTCCTCCATGTGGGAAATGCTGTGTGATATTAAAGTTTGACCTGAATTATGGCTTTAAATATTAGACAGAGAACCCACAAACACTAAATTTAATGTTAAACAAACTGCTAAGATTATGCCTCTGAAGTTCTTAATTAGACCAATATGGTTGTACATGCTGGTTTAGATAAAAAAAAAATGTATAGAATTGTTCTGTTTGACAATTAGTAGGGACCTGTTTGAGGGAAAAATAACACATTTTCTGAAAAACAGCACATAAAGTGCCCTCCTAACTGATGCTCTAATCACACAAGGCTTGAATTTGTTGTCCTGCTTGATTGTTCTCACAGGAGGAAATATATTACTTATTAGGAGGCCTGAGCAAATTTACATGTAGCACGCTGTCATGACAAATATTCTAGGAAGGTAGCTCTATTTAGCCCTGTGCTCTGTGTCCGTAGCAGTCAGCGGGTAAATTGAAAAATCAATTCCAATTTAAATTATTGGAATAAAGAACTCCAGGAGCCGGAGATAAAAAAAGAAGAAAAAACCCTTCTTCTTCTAGATCCCCTTTAATTGGAAAGTCATTTCTTCAGGGTATTCTAATGGTTCTGAGGGAAGATTGCAAAATAAAGTTGATGAGCTGGGGGGGAGGTTAATAGCGCACGCTTGTGTTTGTGTGTGTTTGACTGACCCTGTGTGTTTTCTTTGCTCTGCCACACAGTGTTCAGTCTTTGCCTCCCTTATGACAGAGGCACCAAATGAAGACTAATCCAGTGGGCTCACACACACTCAGACACACACTCCCTCACGCCCGTGGTCACTCGTCTCATCCATCTGCTATCTGGGGGAGTGTCGGGGGGTTCCTGGGTCAAACTAAATTAACCATCCCTCGCTCACAATTGTAAAAATGTAATTGACTTAATATAACTAACCCTGGTGGTTTGGATACCCTGGCTGTGAGTAATTTTGTGTAGCTTACAGACGCCACTTTAGATTTGAAGCATCTTTAAAGTCTAATATTGTATTGATGTACAGCATTGTGGCATAAAGTGGCTGCTTTCAAATTGTAAAGTAAGCTTCCCTGTGGCAGCTAATTAAAATGAAACAATGGCACTATTTCATGAGCAATGTAAGTTATTGATATTCTAACAATTGATTTTGTTGGGATTTATTTTGCAAATTAACTCTTTACTGATGCTTACTGTGATGGTGGACATAATTAAACAAATAGTTTAATACTTTTATACATCAAATTTTAAAAAAAAATCTACTTATTTCTTATTTGAAGCACCTATAATCAATATTGTTATATCAACATTGGATCACTACTACGACTACTTGTACAAGACATGGGTCACTCATAGTTATGAACCCACATAGAGCCATTACCCAACTCTGCAGTTCTACTCAGCTCTACTGAGCTTATACTGTGTATTGCATTTGGATTGGTTCTCCTGCCTGCAAATTACTGCAAATTAAATGAAAGCTCTACACTACCTGTGGGGCACCAAACAGCAAAGTTAGCAACCAGCTGGTGAACATACAGTAGAGAAACATAGATACTTAAGAGGCAGATACTTCCCCCAGGAGAAACACAGAGCTAAAAAGAGGTAGTGTATATTGTATGAATAGTGTATAAGCGTAAATTCGTTAGGTGGAGTACTAATGTTGCTCCGTATCTGCTGGATTTATAAATTTCCAACTGTCTGCTAACAAGTTTGCTGTATCAACCAAAAAGGTGATAATATGTCAGAGTTGTGTTGACAGCTTGTTTCCAGCTAGCTTGCTGTGCTACATATCACAACCTCTTGACTTTGTACTACATTGTACATTGTAAATCACGTTAGTATAAAGTCAAGAGGTTGTGATATGTAGCACAACAAGCTAGCAAAGCTCTGTAAACAGCATCTGAAAAATGGCGTCTGCCGTACACTGAACTACTCTCCGGAGACTGAAAATGTGATCGCTGCTATTAGTCTTTAGAGCTATTTCTAAACAAACTAATATGACCGTAATCTTCGGGGCGAAGGAACACGTTACCTAGTGCAACGGTGTGACTAATTGGCGTGTTTTTAATAGTTTTTGGACAACACCAGAGGTCTACGGCACAGAGGAATAAGATATATCAGGCTTTGGATACGCACACAATAGGCTACTTGTAAGTAGTTCATTGTTGGTTTGGCTCTGTTGACAATCAGAATAATATTGAACATCACCAGCCATATCCTTTAACAAAGTTTGAGGCAGCCAGTAAAGGTGGAACTTGAAGTTGGACTTGATATTGTATCGGTTTACCTGCAAACTGAAAGTGGTTATAATGAAGAAACCAGTGTAAGAATATTTAGGATGCTATTTCAATGTAATCTCTGCAAAATATTATATACATTTTCTAAAGCCTATCATATCTGCATATGTTTGTGTTAAGACCTTTATCCCCTCCAGCATCCCTGCTGTTTAACCATCACTTCAGTATAGCACTAGGGTAAGCCTTAAATTGGCATGCCACCCTCCACAGGGATCAATACTGCCAGCATCTGCCTGCATTAAAAAAAAAAAATCCCTTTACAGTTAATTCCATCTTGTATTGTATCAACAGGGTATTATATGCCATACAATCTTGTGTAAATCAGTCTACCTTTCTTTCAGACCCTCTCCATCCAACTTGGTCCGAGACCTTTTTTTGCGTCGCCTTGTTGACATTAGAGAAGCACTGTGCTGAGACATTTCCATTCAAGAAACTTGTTGACATAGTTATCAGACATCAAAGAGCCTTGTGTCATTTTGAAAAGGCCTTATGAGAGTAATGGAGATGTTAAAGGGCGTGTTGGACCCAAATATCACAAAAGGATGAGAGGATATGAACAAGCTCTGAGTGAAAGACTGAAAGGAAAGAGAGCATAATAAAAAATAAAAAAAAAAAAACCCACTGAAACACATTCTCTAGAGAAAGAGAGAGAGAGAGAGGAGTGCTCGGCTCCATTTCCGCCTAAGAAGCGCAGAGTTAAAAGGTGGCCCCTGTACAAATGAAACTCAATTTCACGCCACATTATCCCTCCCTGTTCTCTTTCCTGGCTTTCATTTTCATTAAGACCAGAGACAATCATAAATTAATAATTACTGCCGAATGTCTAAGCGCACAGTCCTATAGCCCTCCCCTCGCCTCTGTGGGCTTCCATGTTCATGCTTGCAAAATGTTAATTTAGGTAATGTGGCCTGGCCCTTGTCAGATAAAACTGTTTTGTAGTTTCGCTAATACATAATGGTCTATCTGATTAGGTGACATTAGTCCTATCTTTCAGACTATCAGCCTGCACCTTCCTAATGTCTCTCCACAGACTCAGGGCACCGCTGAGTTATCAAGAGACATGCAATATTACTGCTTTCACTAAACGGCCATCACCTGGTCATGATTATGAGCGAGGAATTAGCTCAGTCAGGGTTAACAATGCAGTTGACACTATTCGAAAGTATAAATACAACTTCATTTCTCTCTTGAGAAACTTTTTGACCCTCAAAGTGTAAAAAAAAAAAAATCCGTCAGCGGTGTCTGGACAAATGTTTCCTCAGCTGGTCAAGCAAGCACAAAATAACAACAAAATTGTGCAATATGACATTAGGCAAACCAACAGTGAAATAAGAGGCAGGATCATGTGGAATAATCCCGTCTGGATGATGTCTTCGTGAGCACATCTCCAAGTCAAGCCAAGTAAATAAGGCACACAGCTCACACGGCTTTGAATAATGCAATCAGCATTGTGCTTTCCACACTACAGTGAAGAGAAATGCAACAACACAGCTATAATGCACATTTGGTATTTAAAGTCTTCATGCCTCATGGTCATATTTGTACTGAATTGAATTTATTACAAAATGTGCAGTGATATGAAACATGTAGCTGCAGGGCCTCGTCTCTCAGATGCCAGTGCAGAAAAAGGCATCAGATAGAGAAATAAACAGAATATCTGAGTAATAGCTGTGAACAGCCCACGTCTCACAAGCTCATTGGGAGTGAGCAGAGTGAATCTTTCACTGCAGCAAAAAAAAAAAGAAAAAAAAATAGAGTGAAGGGGGGGGGGGGCAATTGAGTCATTAAATGGATAAAGTGGACGTGTCTTTCACTCCAGAGTGAGCGCAAGTTTTGAGAGGAGCCGCTAAAGTCAGTATGAGTTTGAACTCAACCAGAAGCATGGTTTCATGATTGATTGCCCTTTGTGTGTCATATTGTTCTTTCAAGGTTGATTGAAACTTTAACCTCATTTTTAATAAAAAAAAAAAAAAAAAAAGAAGAAGAAGAAGAAAAGCTTGAAACATTTCAGGCCTTGAATTTTTACAATGCAGCATTGAATTATGCAGCAATCAGTCAATTATTCATCTCTGTGGCTGTGTTACGGCCATGCTTTAAAAAGCATGCAGAATGGGAATGGGCCAAGCATGCTGTGTCAACACATTTCACTCAGAATTGCTTACTAGAGAAATTTGTCTCTCAATGTCGATTTTGTATTTTTTTTTTATGCATTTTAAGAGCTGTACCTGTTACCGGTTGCTCTGAAATGATCCCTGTGGATAACTGTTGTGTCTTTAGAGCAAAACAAATAACGTCATTCAACAGCAGTCGGTGCAAATAATAATTACAAGAAAGCAAGGAAATCTGCATGAAGTGCCACAACAATGTCACATATACAAAACAGAATAATTTGATATAACTTCTTGGGCAACTCTGTATGTTGTTAAAGCAAATAATATGATGCATGAGCGTACAGCGATGTGCAACTGGTTAAATGAGTGCTGTTTATTTTATGGTGCTATATAGTGAATTAGTGTCATACACTTCAAAGTACACATGAAATAATTTATTTACAGTGAGCTCGGTAACACCCTCATTTACATACTTTAACTAGGATTAGCCTATGCATTTAAAAAAACACACTCACACGTGCAAGTCAAAGGGCACACGTACACTCACACACTCTCAATCATCACTCAGTGGAAAGAAAGGAAACTTAAAAGATATTCTCATCATTTGAATACATTTTTTTTGTAACCGCTATACAAAGAGAAGAACAATATGCTCATTTATTTTTAGTACAGTATACCTGCAATGTTTTTTTTTTTAGGCCATACATACAGTAATACATAGAAATGAGTTAAAAGACTGAAGGTTGATTGTAAAGGTCTCGAAAAAAGAATACGCCAAAAACACAACAATGATTCAGAATCACAAAAAAAAAAAAAGAGCTGCCCCCAACACTTGCCTACATTTGTATCAGATCATCTCGACTCTTTATGTTTGGCGGTCTCAGCGGTGATGATCTACAAGTTTATTGTGTAGGTGGCCTTTCCAGTATCGAGCTTTATCTGGAATGTTAAATCAGTGTCATGTGCAACTTCTACACCTCTGCACCGGATTCCTCAAAAAAAAAAAAAAAAAGACACTCGTCAACAGAGGCACGGCACGGAAGTGTGTCCGAGAGCATCGGGCAAACACAGTTAACTCACATAGTTTATCATCAACATGTTAACTTTATTTGAATTTGAAGTACAATGAAGAGATGATTCGAGAAGCTATATAAGTTATCAGTGACAACAGACCTAGACACTCCATTGAGAACAAAAAGAACAAACACATTGTGAACATGGGACACTCCTCCTCTCCTGATTGTAACACATAAGGTCTAAACTGTTTTGCAGTTAAAAGGACTGACATCAGCTTATGTCTAGAGAATATACACAGGTGTTTCAGCACCGAAATCCAAAAGTCTTCAGGGAAAGTAACAGGAAAATGATAACTTATTATGAAAGTTTTTTTTTTTTGTTTTTTTTTTACTCCATCAGGATATCATTAAAAAAAAGAAAAAGTCTGTGTACAAGGGTTGAACAGGGATTTGAGCAATGTAATTAAATGGCGTTGAGTTTTGAAAAGTTGTGTGTCATGACTGATTGTTTCGGTTTCTCAAGCTGACACGTGATCATAATTAGTTTGCATTATTTTTTTTTAAAAAAGCATTGAGAGGTGCTGATTTTGAGTGTCTCATGACAAAAATGTACAGTAAATTCCAAGAAATATTACCTCTGTTACAAAGATTACAGTACTATTGACAGCAAAAGTCTTCATTTGAAAGTGAAATGTTTGATAATTATGTTTTCAAAATCATTTGGGCTTGAGTGAGTCAACCCTAGTATTTGTTCAGCACAATATAGGATTTATTAAATATCATAATTCCAGGACAAACATTTACATGCCTGCATGCTTTCTCACCAAAAAATGGCAGCTATAGGAAAGAATGATGGCTCAGAAATAGAACAAAACAAAACTGTAGGTTTATATAAATGGTGGTATTGTTTGCCTAATAGCTCTACTGCATACACAATACCTCTTAACGTTATATACACATACCTTATCAATCCACTCGGGTTCGATAGTGAGTTTTCCTATCATTATCATCAGATCTTGTATGTACAACAATGGTAAAAAGGAAACTTGATTGTATTGTCATCTAATTTAGAAAACATGAAAATCAAACATCAGTCTTCTCTTTTGATGAACACATGGATAGATTCACTTTTTTTTTTTTTTTCTCCTCCTCACAAGGTTCATCTCCACGTGTCATTTTTTTGCTTCTCAAAATTCAATTTGAAATACAAAAACAAAACTTCAGTCGGATTTCTTTTTCAAAGCTTTCTCGCTGGCTGAGATACAGTATAAAAATCTTCAGTGCTGTGAATTTATGGGCTATTACCAACAGTGTACCATGGGTACATTTTTACTGTGCTCAATATATATGTTTATCCTTCACGTTGGCCAAACTGTTACGTCAAAAGCCGCTCTATCAAACTTTTTAATGTTGGCCTCTGTGAGAAAAAAAGGACTTCTTACTCTACATTCAGACACAACATCCTCCAGCATTTGGGTGAACACAGCAACATTTCCATTGAACTCCTACAAGCAGCTTGACTTCTTTCCACTACTAAATCAGCCTGGATAAGGGCTCTTGAGAATCTTCATGGATTTTCTTTTCTTTTTTTTTTTCTTTCCTTTTTTTAAATTTTTATTTCCTCCAGCTCCTCGCAGCCTTATCAGTACATCACTGTGGTTTTCAGGAACAGTCTTCCATCTGCAACAGAGGACACACAGGAGCCAAAGATTAGCCAACAGCTAACATCCTGCTGACGCAAATGCACTGTTCAGGATGTGATTGTTGATGAAACGTAACTTCAAAATGTTGCCCTCTAGTCTTTCGATTTCAGACGCATTACTATGGATTTAAAAACCGATATAAGGACGAGATAAAGTGAGAAACTGTGACAAATATGATTAAACATGATGTACAGTAATAAAGAGAAAAATACAGATTCAACAAATAGAAGCAATGATCATGTGTGAACTATGCCGTTTATTGGATTATCTTCAAAACAGTTAAATCTTTGTATTTAAGATCCTATACATCACATCATTCAGGATATAATCACACTGTAAAATGCATATTTTATTACCAACAAGGCACACACTGTAAAAGCAGCTATGGTAAGCACTCAAAGGCATCAGAATTGCATGCCACATGTGTTTAAGACATCTCTACTGATACGCTTGTTTGAACATAATACTGCACTCATGATGTAGAGCTCTCTCTAAGTGACATTTCCTGCATGGAAATAGTGTTTATTGAAAACGGCAGACATTCCTCTGCCACGTTATCTCCAGACACCTCTAACCTAACGAGCTTTGTCCATTTTCAGCGAACACTCTTGTCTGAGTGTTCGCCTGAGCGAGCAGAGGCTGCCGCGACGCTGAGCTGGTAAAAGCATCTGTTAGGCACAGCTCAGGAGCACGTTTGACGTTTATTACCTTCACATTTCCGCCGCTGGAAGAACGCTACAGTAATGCCTTTAAGAAGCACACCTCTCTATGGCAGCGCGTCTAAATAATTCAATGTTAAAGACAAACGCACACAAAGACGTTTAGCAGCGCAAGTTGTTGGACATGACACAAGCCGCGCAGGACATCAGAGACGACGCTTGATTCCTATTCTACAGAGACGTGGAGGATACACCTGGTTACAATGTCTAACAGTATGTTTACCTCTGCCGGCACACACAAGCTTTCAGCATCAGATTATTGTCTATCATTTAAAAAAATCTGATTTTACAGCTCAGAATTAAAACTTGTTTTTGTTGGATTTGAAATATGCACCTCTTAAAATATCAGTATTTTATCAATTAAGTCTTGTTCTCCCTTCCAGCCAGTGTTTTATGTATTGTCGTGCATTGAGAGAGGAGAAAACAAAGGCATGTTGTGTATGTGTTTCTGTGTGTGTGTGTATGCAGTATGTGTGTGTTGTGGGGAAGGGTGGGGGGGGGTGGGGGGGGGGGGGGGGGGGGGTTACAAACACACAGGCTAATTACCCAGCACTGCCGTAGGTCTCAAAGGCATTGCACTCTGGCTGCCTCTATTCAAGCAACAACCACCAAGTTCTGTGTAAAAGTCATTACAGCATGAATGCAGCGCCACGAAGAACATAAAGCCGAGGAGGGGGCCGGCGGAGAGAACTAAGAGTGTGGGCCGGGATGCACAACTTGATACACACACACACACACACACACACACACACACACACATACATACATACACGCCTTTCAATAACAAGAGCAGATGAGACATCACACACACACACTCACCTCGCAGCCTGTCTGCCTGCTCAGATTCACAGTTGTGGTTAAGACTTTGCAGCGTTTTTTTTTTGTTTTTTTTTTTACCTCTGATAGATTAAAAAAATCCTCATGAAAGACGAGGGATCGGTAATGAGGCTTGTTAAGCAAATGGTACCGATTCAAATCCGTTTTTTTTTTTTTTTTCAAATCGGCGCGCAATATCAGCGCAAATGTTGAAACATCTGCTTTGCATACACGCGTAGAAAAATGTGGTGACGTCTTGACACGTTGTTTTATGAAAGACTGCCTCATTAAAATATGTTAAAACTTTAGTATTTTTATATTCAAATCAAGATGAAAAGTTCATTAAAGAGGATAAATATTTCATTAGATGCTAAATAAAACAAAGGGAATTTTTGGCTTCTCTCAGCATAAAATTCCTTTGAAAGATTAATTAATACATGTAAATTATGCAAATTATGCCCATGCAAATATTTTATGAAGACAATTAAGGGATCCATTAATTACAGTCTTTTTTGCTTCAGTGACATTCATTCATTTAATTTTAATTTCACTTTAACTGTTTTGATGTTTAATCTTGCAACAAAGAACTTTATCTCTGTGCACAGGGTCGTGTAAACTTGCCGAACACATCGAGTGGGAAGCGGCAGGGAACCAGAGAAGATACTGGGAGAGATATTCACATGCGCACCGTTGCCAGGCAGTACTGGCGAGGTACAGTCCCAGTAGCTTGTCTGCCTGTGAAAAGACCCACGTTCCCTCTTGGACCCGATTCAAAACACTGTAAAAGCAATTAATAAACACAGACTGTGTTAATATCGCAGAATTAGAGAAGTGTGACAAAAGACAAATAGAAATAATTAGTTCTCTAAAATTATGCCCTCATTATTTTTTCCCCCTCTCTCTCTCTCTCTCTCTCTCTCTCCCTCTCCCTCTCTCTCTCTCCCTCTCTCTCTCTCCCTCTCTCTCCATTCGCCTCCCTTAGGTTGGGAGTTGAGAATATACCAACACATTTCTCTCGGCTTTCATGCGAGTGATAGGCTTGTTTTTCCCCCCTTTGCTTGTGTAATTTATCAACATCATTTTTTGCCATTTGAGGTTAATTATACAGCGAGGCTTGCAGAGTAGAGCAGAGGAGACATGGGTGGCAGACAAATGCTTCTCTAATTGAACAAAAACACAAAGTGCAGACTGTTATTCAGTTTCCTCCTTCATTCAACTCTTCGAGGCAATGATCGGAGTGATTGAGAGACCAAAAAATTATATGTTCTATGGCCGGATGAACTCCATTTCTAACAGGGATAGATATAAAATCAAAACAAAAAAAGGAATCGGGACTATAAATATATATAAGCAGGACAATGGACGCTGTCACTATAAGTATAAAGCTTTTATCACATTTAATTTGATACAATTACACTACAAAGAGCCAGCTCTTCATATAAGTGTAAAATTAAAGTGGCTAAATATACTAATTTGGTATGAAATAGGGGGCTATAATTATGCTGTATCTGGAAGTTATCTTTGTATTTAAATGATGACATATGGATTTCCTTTTTTAGACATCAAACTCTTTCAGATCCCCACAGTGACTGAATGACATTTAATTAAGGAGGAGTCATCATTTCTCTTAGTACATTTTCTTTCTTTTTGCCCTTTCACAAAATATCAGTTCAAGTAGAATAATCAAACATTAAAGAGTTAAAGGGACCCAACTTATTCTTGCACACAAAGATGAATATTTTCCACTTTTCACAGCAAATTACACGGAGCATTTTTCGCGGATAAATTGGGACCTCTCCCGCTGATAAGGGCAATTCTGAGCAGACGCAGCTGAGGCGTATTAAAGGAAGACGTTCGAGTAATAATGAGGATATTCAACCTCTGCGAGGTGTCTTGTATCTGGGTAAACACAGATAGCAGACAGTCTACAGAGGTTATCACTAGAGCGCCCTTCCCCAAACACATACTGCACCCCCAAGGCTAACAAACAAACAAACCATTAAAAATGTACAAGGCTTATTCATAAAATGGATTGATTTGCCCCCTTTTATTACTATCAAAGGGGGGATTCCACTGCTTTTTGTGGTTTTATGACTCATTAGTGTTTCCTGAGCTGTAAACAAAACACTTCTTTCGTTCTTAGTCTGCAACCTTACTTAGTAGTTTCGTTATTTTACCAACTGTATTGCACATAGTTTTGTGCAATACAGACAAATATGTGTTTCCTAAAAGCATCAGAGTCACTAAAAGTCAAGGAAAAAACAATATTATTTCTACAGAAAACCAATGATCTTGACCTAGTGCTGTGGCCCAGATGGTGAGCTGTATGCCTGAACAGCAGGCACAGAAACACTAATGTTCATAAACTGAAGCAGAGTGTGTGTATGTGTGTGTGTGTGTGTGTGAGAGAGAGAGAGAGAGAGCAAGAGAGTGAAAGAGAGGAGGGGTGGGAGACTGAGAGAAAGAGAGCAAGAGTGAGAGCCAGAGAAAGAGAGAGAGATTTATTGTCTCATCTGAGCCCCTGTACCTTGTATTGTCCTTTCAGCATCTGTTCTTCCACTGCTGCGGTCACTCTCCATCTCAGGGGTCAGAGAGTCTGCAAGAGGAGAGGGATCACCACCGTTAAACATCCCTGACATCCACCTATCACAGTGCCGGTTTCACAGCATCGTTCATTCAAAACAAGAGGCCCGAGCCTTCAAGCTATATCTCTCTGATGCATGGAAGTGAAGGTGTGTTTTGGATGAGATGTTGTGTTCTGTGTGATTATTATCAGTGGAGGGAAAAACATAACAGTTTGGTGTAATAACCCATTAAAAGTGAGATCCTGCGTTCAAACGTTTGCTTCAATAAAAGTACAGAAGTGTAGTGGTGGTACAAATGTAGTGTCATAAGTACAATTGTACTTTAACTAAATATTAATAGTTTTTAGTTTGTTACTGGTCTAATAACTCGAACTAATACTGTACACTGCTGGTGTCAGACTCCACCAGTCAGCTGATGATAACACAGTCACTACACATGCAGATTAAGATCTTAGGTACTTACTAACATATTAAAATAAACATATATTTGAAGGTAGCTCATTCCTGTCTACTGTGCATCACATGCATCTGTGTAAAATCTTAACTTTGCAAACTAATTACAGTAACATCTCCAGATTGTCACGTAAAAATAATGAACTGTATTAAAGTTTAGGTCTTGAGGAAATGTAGTTACTTTCATCCTCCACAGTACTTGATTGACACGTCTTATAAATGCACACCACATGACTCAATTCGGCACATGATATTTTGCCATGCAAAACATCAAAATATCAAATTATTACATCAAAATATCAATGAAAATATTAATCGACAATTGGTCGAATAACTGAGAAAATGAATTGCCAACTGTTTTGATTACTGAACAATCATTTTTCCAGCAAACATGCCAATCACTCTCTCTGTATCCAGCTTCTCAGATGTGAGGATTTGCCGCTGTCTGCTTTTCATATAATGACTGACCGTTGAGTGAACGCATGCTGTCAGTGGGCGAGGGCTGCTTGAGAGTCTGCTCAGCCTGCTCTCTCCTCTTGGATTCATACTCCAGAGCTTCTTGGAGTTTCCTCTTGGCCTTCTTCTCCTTCTTCAGACGCTTCTGGATGATTGCTAAGATGGGGGGGGTGGGGGGGGGGGGGGGGGAGGAAACCACATTAACAATAAATAAGCTCTGGGACAAATTAGCAGAGCCTTATTTAGCCTTATACGGTCTGAAATCTGATTACTGTTGTGGTGGCTATCGTATTCTAGCAGGAAAAGATGATAATAAGGTCTCTTTATCTCGCGCTCTATGATAGAAAAAAAGGAAATCAATTAAACCTTAATATTTCATAATATCTAAAGATTCTCCTTAAAAAAAGAAAATCTGAGCAAATACTGACTGTGACTTACCAAACTGCTAGAGGGAGTTCAAGCAAATTGATACGTTTATTGGGATATTTTTCATGAATTTTTCTCATTAAACATAAACGACACAGTTAGCATATGAAGTTAATGCATTTAACATGAGACAGAGAGCAAATTTCTCTTAAGTTAATGCGTATTTCCAATTATGTGAACTGTCTAAGAGCAGGGAAACCGGCGCTAAGCAGATCACTGTAACCAAAGAAACACACAGCAGCTTACTGTACAGTATGTCAGTGTTTCAATAAGAAACATTAAACATGCATGCAGAGCTGTGTACGCACATTCAGGAGCTATCACGTCTACATGAGCGCAGGCCTGAACCGCCTTGTAAGTACACACATTTACACACGCACACACGCTCGCTCGCGTGCGCGCGTTTGACAGGGAGGAAACAGTGCCAGGTAGTCGTCAGGCGCTACCTCTGTTCTTCTGCTCCATGGCGAGCTGCTTCTCCAGAGTCTCCCTGAGCTCCCTCTCTCTGAACAGCTCCATCTTCAGCTCTGTCTTCTCCAGCTGCACCTGCTTCTCCTGAGCCCGTGCGTTGTCAATTGCCACTTTCAGTAGGCCCTGCACACACAGAAACACACACACACACACACACATATCACAGAGTTGTACAAAAAAAAAAAAAGGGGGGGGAGAGGGGAGCAGGGGAAGAAAGAGAGTGATGTGGGCTATTTAAGAGCTTCAAGATGAAGTGACAGCAAACCACACTGAAAGTATGTCACAGCAGTTCTTTGTACTGCCCAGCCAAGAGCTGACTGCTGCTTCAGGATTCCTTTCAGGCGAATTACCACCTTTGCCGGTTCTTTTATCAGAGAAGATGTCATTATCTTTTAGCTCAACAGCTTACTTCACAGCTCAGCTCTGGTAACACGAACACAGATCTACCACAGTTTTTTTTTTTTGTATTAGTAGTTCTTAAAATAATTAATAATGATTGCTAATGTGAGAGTGCTGAGTATGTCTGACCCCTTTTGGTCAAAGGTATGAAATACAACTGAGCATGAACATTACACTTTGGAGTTTTCTGAGGCAAACCAGGAGAGAAAAAAATCCAAGAATGCAGCAGGAAACACTGAGATTTTGGTCAAAGCTCCAGTCTACTAAGAATTGGATAAAAAAAAGGTTTATACAGTATAGGCAAGTTCAGCATCTTTAATCTTCAGGCTATCTCTATTTTCTTTTACACAGCTGACATTTATAACTGGATTGGTGTAAATATACAGAATCAGCCTCTGTAGCACATTTTCAAGCTCCTCACCCAGCGCAGCAGGAATGAATAATATGAATGACAAGTATCTCATCATGTATCAATTACATTACTGCCATTCCAAATATACTCCTGACAGTCCCGCATTGAAAGATACTGCGTTTTCACATGAAAGCAGTAAAGTGCAGCGGCCATTTTCATCACAATTATTCCCTATCCACATGCAATTATATCAAATGCGCTGGGCTATATCTTACTAATTGTTGATTCTTCTGACCCCAATTTATTCTAAGTTGCTTTATCTTCATTTTCTGCTTGGTTTCATTTTGTTGATTTGTATATAAATATTCAAGGCGACGATCATTATCAAAGATGACTTAGCGGAGTGTTGTGAGCTCACAACGGGTTTACTTGTGGCTTTCTAATTACCGCGCAGAGCCAAAAGAGAGGCAGGACTCTGATGCCGGTGGTACGAGTGCAATGAGAAGGGCAGCAGTGTGCACACATCATTACACTCAGACAGACGGCAAATACATTCATCTTTCTGACTGAGGGTGTTTGAGCTGATGCCTGTGTGTCTGTGTTGATGGGTATTGTAAAGGTGAGCAGATTTACAGATGTGTGCAGCTGTAGTCCTAATGTAGCTTTTGAAAAGATGGCCGTAATTATATTCACAGGAAGTCTGACGTTATTTCAAAAGAAAACCATTGCTGACCTTTGGAAGAAGATGAGACATACACAAGTCTTTATTGACAAAGTAAAATACTCTGTATGCCCAACCATCAACCCTGACCTCCACACTCTTACTTTTCATCGCAATCTAAGGACGTAACACTACTTCCTGCTAAAGATGTTTTAATGCTATTTGAGCTAAAGTCGAAGAAGACAGTCTTAGTTTTAAAGCAACTACATGTAGAATTCAATTTTGGCGTATAAACTGCCCCAGGATTTTCTCATTATTCAATCAACACAAACCTGTGGCATCAGAATAATTTCTAGATGCAATAATCACATCAAAAATTTGACACATAGTGACTTTAAAGGGCCTGAATACATGGTTTTAAAGGTATAGAGTAAATAAAAAACTTCTGGCTCCTTCTGTTGGAGGCAGTTGTGTCAAAATGTGCTAACTCTGCCTTGTTATAAGGCCACAACTCTTGTCAGAGGACAATACTGTACCTGTATGTTGGTGAGGAGAGTCTCTATTGACGACAAGCCATCTGGGAAGAGAAAGGGTGAGGGGAAGCCAGGAGGCAGAGCTTGTCCGGCCAATGACAACCTCTCATAGCTGTCTCTTGCTGTTGGGGTGCACATTGGGTTGTCATCTGCAAAACAAGTAACACAATGAAAATGGATTAATCATTCATACAAAAAAACAAATGTAAAACTTTAAGAACATGTTTTTGACGACTCTGACACATATTGACTCTGACTCGAATTGACCAGAAGTGATGACTGGGTCTGTATTGATTTCCAGCAACCAATCCCAGCTCTCTCTTCTCCTCTCAGAAATATAGTGGACTGGGCCCTTAGAGATTCCTTTGTATTGCTTCTCCTCAAGGCCTGAGTGTGGGGTTAAACAATATCAACCAGGACATAAATCCAGCTTCCCCCCATTTAAGAGATGTCATGTGGACACCAAAATCAGAAGCAGGCCCGCAGTTCGACCCCAGAGGCTCGGGCTTCCTTTGTGTATGCACGCACGGGTGCCTGTCAAACCCAAGATGACATCATCCTCCATTCATCACCGGCAGAGGGGTAGGGCCCTGCCATCTGCTGTCCAGCCTCTCCACCAGGCCTCAGAGGAGGAAAGAGGAACAGAAGAGGGAGGGAGAGAGGCAGGAGGCAAACATAGACACAGATATGGCCCGGTCAAACTAAAACAGTATGTCAGACACTGCCGTTTGTTGCCCCATCAGATCTGACACATGTTTTTGTCCGATGAGTTTTTATCAAGCCAGCAATTTGTAAGTGCAACCATCTTGCAGGGAGACAGTTTATTAAACACATCCAGTCTAAAAAGATCACCACAGGAAGTCTGCACCATCAGCTGTTTAATTGTTAATTTAATGAAAGGGGGGAAAAGTTTTATTTGTAACGTGGAACCCTGGCTGTGTTGTGCACAGCACCTCTCTGCTCTCATCCAGTATTCATATCTGTTTATGTGGCAGGCTGAATCTTGTACAAACAGCGAGTGGAGCTGAACAGCCCTGCCTCTCCCTCCCATCAATATTCACCAACGCCAGCCAAATGCTGGGAACAGCTGGTCCTACATTAATTAGTTTAAAGTATTTATTTCACCCATCCTCAGAGCAGATTGAGCAAAAACATTGGAGATTATTTCAAGCATCTGCAAATGCCCTGGAAACATCTACGCGCCAAAAGTCGAGTGTTAGGATTCACAGTTTGGGTTTGTAATTTGGAGAACGTTTTTTTTTTTTTTTTTTTTTTTTCTCTGAGAGGAGAAGATGGTGAAATATGCACCGCTGGTCCGTGGAGAGAGTAAACAACCTTTCTCCTTTTTCAGATGGAGTTCACTCCTGTTGATTAATTAGAATGGATGGTTGCCTAATGGATTAAAATTTGTTTATAATTTGACTTCATAAAAATAATGAATTGCCTACTTTTAAGAAGCCACTCCTGTGGTAATTTGTTTTGTTTGGTGCAGTCCTGTCTGCATTTTGAGGTGGGCGTCGTCGTGGAGATATAAAATGCACTCTGCTTATACAGTGGCACAACATGAAAGTCCCATTTTATCTCAATAAAATAACTAATCAAAGATCAAAAGCATTACAGTTGGCTCCAGCTCAGGTTGATATAGATGTATTGCATGCATTATGTGCATGCATCACCCACCTCCAATAAAATCACCATAACAACTAGAGACGTTAGTAGACCTCGGGGAAAGGTCTGCTGTTGTAGCTTTGTAATTGATTTGTACTGTAGGCACTTTGTCCCTTATTTAGAGTTGGCATTAATCATAAATCATTGCTTTAACAAACTCCGGCTTTCCACTCAGCAGGCCTCCCCTCAACACAATGTTGGATCACACAGAATATTTGATGGCTTTGTTGCAGGGGAAACAACCTGTCATGCTCTGGGAAAAGCAAACAGCGTGTTTTGTTCGACAGACTCCAACTACCGTACAGCACCTCTTGTCAGATAACATTTCCACCAGGAGCTATTCATAAATACCGGCACTTTCAAAAAAAAAAAAAAAAAAAAAAAAAAAAAAGGGAAAATAAATGGGAAGCTAATAAGTGACTAATTCAATCAATATAATCAAAACTGGCTTAATGAAACTCAAATGTAAATTCCAGTGGAACATGATCTAGATCTGTGGTTTATATGCTTCTAATGGTATCGCCCCCACTTACCCCCCCCCCCCCCCCCCCCCCCCCCCCCCCCCCCCCCCCTCACTTCCCCCCACCCTCTCTTTCTTGGTGCCTGGCTGCAAATGCTGGCACGTGTTGGCATGTTTATTTCTCACCATCGCTTCAGAATCATTGACTTCAACTTAATTACAGCGACAGGCGTTGGAGTGATGGGGGCCGGTGGAATGGAGTGCTCTGTTTCCAGGTGATATTTCTCCACTAGCAAGGCTGCCAACAGCAGCTGTGACAGCCTCTTGTGCTTACCGTACGGTAAAGGTACAGTTAAGGCCCCGACTATGAAATACTGTGTGGAAAAACACTCGCAGGTCACCCCTGTCACAAATAACATTTCATGCACAACTGTTTCGGCGGATAATAGGAGCCACAAATAAAAATGGGACGCTGTAAATACAATGCATTCTGAATGAAATGCCATAATTTAAAACAACGCCCCCCTCCTCTCTCTGTCCTCCTCCTCCACCCTGCTCTCAATAGCTGCAGAGGGAGTCCTTGACAGTGTGCTAGCAATGATGAATCACCTATCCAGTTAATTTTCTCACTCCTCATGTGTTGTGCTGCTAAAACAGGGGCCTAGGAATTGACTTGACAAACTATGAATGTAAAAAATATCACTTGGAGGGATCTGGGCTTATCTCCAATTTACATGTTATTAGATTTGTGTTGCAAGCGGCACTTGGACCTAGCAATGCTGAGGCAAAAAAAAGATGGGGCACATGATAACCAGAGATAAAACATGTCTAAAACCCACTTGAAAGCCTTTGAAATATTTGATGGAAAGTCGCAGAGAATGGAGAGAAGCAGGGGAAACTGGCCTGATTTAAAATGTGACAGACACACATTGCAATCTGTGGTAAATCTAGAAGAAACCTTGGGAAATTTAGCTGCAATCTCTGGATAAATAGCTGTAATTGACCTTGGGAGTTGAAAATGTGCCATATGTTTCTGGTTCCTGTGTTTGAAACTGGGTCCCTCAGGACATTTCAGCTGAGTCCTCACACGAAGGCAGCAGTGTGAGAGGGAGGAGAGGAAGATACAGAAAGACACACAAAGAGAGGGAGAGGGAGAGAGAGAGAGAGGATGGGGAGGACGGCAGGAAAGAGAGATAGATGGTCGAAGACAGAAGATGGATGGATAGATAGGTGAGGCAGAGTCTGAGGAAGAGGAGGCCGCAATAGAATGGGTGTGCAAAGAATGAAAGACTGACAGAGAGGAAGAGAGATAGGAGAGAGAGGGGAATGAGAGAGACAGAGAGAGAGAGAGAGAGAGAGAGAGAGAGAGGGAGAGCAGAGGTACATTTGGCTGGCCAGTCAGTGTGATATATTGACAGGTGAAGCCTTTGTCCTTGCAAACCTGTGTTCCTCCCAGCAGGAGAACTGAATGCTAAACCTGGAGATTGTCAGCACAGCCAACACAAAGCAAGGCACCGCTTTCCGCTGCACAATTACATTTGATTTGACCTGCCAGGGCTGCGGAGAAACCAGCCTCCTTCAAATGGAGTAGTTATGACCTCTCGGACAGCCATTAGCAGCTAACACAGCATTATTCCACCTGCACTTAAAGCGCTGGATTTGGAAAAATCTTGTCAAGGGAAATATCTGTCTTGTGGTACAAATGCAGTGATGCAGAGCTGGGGGAGAAAAAAAAAAAAAAGTAGTTGCATGCAATTTGAGCACTTAAAAAACATGAGCTTATCTTGCAAATGATGTCTGCACTCTGAAGGGTCTCTCAGGCAAAACAAATTCAGTCTTAACTGTATGAGAGTTCTAAAGCTGTTCTGTGAATGTTGCGAGCGTATTTTAAATAACTCCAGGTATTGTTTTGTGTCTCTTCCGACCTTTAAAAAGTAGGATTTCCAAGTGTTAATAAAGGCTGACTTGAATTTATTCACAGAAACATTGAAGATGATAGTATATAATCCAACTACTGGAGGGTTAGATTGCATCGCAGGGCACACTTTTCTTAAAAGTAAGTAAAGAACGTGCAGGGACGTACTGCGAGGATGTGTGTGATGATCCATATGAGACAGATTCCTTTAGAATGACTATCACTTGCATATGTTGTGCATATGTGTGCGTAATGCGCTGCGTGCATTGTGAAGAGAGAGAAAACATACATGCACGCAGAAGAAGAAAAAAACAAAAAAAAAAAAAAAGAAACACACACACATACACACTCATTACACACACACACACTGCACACACACTAATGTGCCCTCATCACATTTAAGCTAATTTCCTTTTCATCACGGAGAGAGGAAAATGAGTGTTTGCCCCATCCCTGCTGGGGGACAAAGTCAAGAGCCCCGGTCGGTTTGGGCTAGATTAACAGGTAACATTTGGCTCCCACTCTCTTATCACAGCATGAAAATCAAACCGCGTGTTTTCCTCTATCGCTCTCTCCTTCTCCCCTCCCTAATGTTCCCTTCACTTAGAGATGAAATCGCTTGCTGCACAAACCCATTTGGAGAGAGGAGAGAAGGTGAGCAGGATAATCAGGCTGGCCACTGGTCCGTGTTTCCTAAATGCTCTCCAAAACATTACTGTGCACAGGCATAAAATTAGCGCCGGGACCTTAAAATGTTGACATTTAGCATGACTTTTTGGAGAGTGACACCCTCATATTTTCTTGTAGGATATCATTAAATTTCAACTGCCCTATGGCTGTGCCTTTCCATTAATAACCAATTCAGTGTGTCACTTCTCTCCCTCTCTCGCTCTCTCTCTTGCCACCTTTTTAAAGTAATGAGTCCATTGCTTTGCCTTAATAAATTGAATCGTATTCTCAAGGCCATATGAAGATAGAGCCACAGATGGACAGGCTGCATGGAGGAAATAACCATAAATCCTTTACTGTCAGAGAGGCAGTCTGAGGTGACAAAAGAAGACAATTGCGATGCTCAATTGGGATCACACTGAGATTACAAAAGGCACAATGAAAGGTTGATTCTCTCTGTTAAAACTGCCATTTCCTGGCATGGATGAAGAACATGTCTTTATGGCTTTCATTGGTGAGAAAATACCCAATTATAATCAAATTTAAGAATCTAATCATGCATGAAGATTACAATACTGACAGATGATCCTCCGTAATATTCTGCAATGTATATTATGTATAACATTACCAACAGCAGAGAAAATTATGAACTACAAATTGTGCTTTTGGAGCATAGATTATGATATTATAGTGCAAATGATTAAAGCGGGTTTCATCATTTGTTTAACTGGAAAAGAAGAAGAAGAGAGAGAGAAAAAAACAGAGAGAAAGAGAGAGAGAGAGAGAGAGAAATGGAAACAGAGCAAGCAAGAGGCAAGGGAGCAGAATCCATGTTGACTTCCATTCAGGAGGAAGATATCTTGTCTTTTTATGCGGCCCATGTCATATTTATTGCATAAAGGTCAGAGTGTTCATTTGTTCAAAGTCAGCGTTTTCCCTCTCTCCTCTCCTCCATGTAATAAATGCAGGGGCTATGTCATTATCGGACCTCTGAGGATTACAGGCTTGGCTGACTGTGATGACTGCATAAAAGCATACAGGACTTTTGTTTCTGCCAGCGCGCACCTTCAAATGAGCTCTTAAAGCGAACAGTACTGGAGACAAAATGGCATTTTGTAGAGCGGCGAGCACGGTTACGGTGGTCGAGACAGAACCAGAAGTGGAGGGGGTCGGAGGGGGGGGTGAGGTGAGGTGATTAAAGGTTAGAAATCACAAAGCTAAATCCATGACCTTAGTTTTTAGTTAAACCAGGAGAGTCAGTTAAGAGAAGAAAAAAATAAACCTGTGGGTCAGAAAAGAAAACGACAGCCAGGCAGACCGGAATAGATTTCTGTAAATTCGCCTATTGACTATGAGCCTAAACTGTCAGGCAGATAGTACTCGCAGAAGGACATTATAGTGAGGCACTTTGAAGGTGTTTAGATTGTCTCTGCATATTGACCTCCGTTGACCAGGTCCATTTATTGACAGAAGAATCCCAGAGATTAAATTGGCCTTGGCTATTGATTGGGTATTTTGCCTGAATCATTCTCATTTCAGAAGGGGATCATTTGTACTGTATACCCCACTAATCTCTCTGACCCACTAATCATCAAGCCATTTACTTTCTCACTCTTTGTTTAGTTCTCCTTTGTTTAGCATTTATTAATTCATTAGAGCAACTTCTCATGCAGCTTAACTTAGACAGTGACTGGGGAGTCCTGTTTCTACCCGATAGCAATGTGCATTCCAGTAAAATATGCCACTGAATATGCACCCAACATCACAATACACATGCCAATTACATATTGATAATTAAGCATTCAAACAAACAAACAGAGAGGAAATCCCCCATAATCACCAGGTTTTAATGGAACAAGTATTAGCTTGGTGTGGTTGGCCAGATAGCCTGCTGCTAGATCAGAGCGTCGCTGAGTTTGGGAAGGGGGGAGGAAGGGGAGGAGGGAGGGGAGGGGGGTGGGGGTGGGTGGGGGGGTACAGGGGAGACACATTGGTGTCATTGCCTGGAATTGCAATCCTACAGGGAGAGGCTCTGCCGTTCTGTCGCTGCCGAGCGAGAGCGTCGACGACGGCTGGCGCTAATCCAGACTGGATATACTGAGCTGCTTTTAAATGACGATGAAAGAACAAAAGAGGAAGTGGGAAATGTAAACTTTAAAAGGCCTGGCTTAGGAACACTTGCTCTGTGGCTGCCTGGTGTAGAAGCTCAAAAATGGATGCAAATCCATTAGTAGTCCTGGTTTCACAGTTATAAAAATACTTAAGGGGTTTTAATGGGAGCGACGTGTTAAACGTGTGGAAATCTGTTTTGATAACATTATTCATAACACTGGCTTTGCGCTGTGTGAATTAATAACACTTCATTTACAGACGGAAGAAAGCTGGCTTGGTATTTCCAGTTAAAGAGATTAATTTTTAAACACCTAATTGACAGGCTGGGGTTAGGCAGGATAAGCAACAGACTATAAGGCTGCAGCTGCAAAGTCAAGGTGACTGGAATACTCAGAGAAAGGCTTTCAAAAAGCAGAATAGAGAGCAGAGAGGGAGGGAGTGAAGAGAATTAGTCCTCAAGCACTTTTCCCTCCGCCCCCTATTCTTCCTCTCTTTATTAGGAATGATTTACTTTCTCAGTGAAAGGATATAAAAGCTCAAGTATAGCAGCGTAATTATCGCAGAGTAGAAAATTTAAAGGTTTGACTCACAATGTCCTCAAGTCAGCTAGCAGACTGCCAGGCGATAAGAGTGACTGTGTTCAACACCCGGCATCCAATTGGTTGTGTTTTATGGGCTTTGCCAAGGAAGAGCACACAAACAGGCACTCGGCTCTGCAAGTCTGTAAACATGATGGACTGTGGCAAACTACTAGGGCTGGTGTTTACCTTGGCAGAGCCTGGCCCTGGCATGTCAGTAGCATCACTTAATTACTGTTTACATGCAAATATTAAATTATACAAACAACCCCACAGAAATGTCTCCAAAAGTACAGAAATACATATTCAGGGTCAACCTTATCTGTCTGCAACAGTTGCCACTGCTAAGATATGTATTGTTTTGAATCACAAATTTTCCCGCATTGTACATAATCTTCATAATTGTTTAATGCCGTTGTCCAAGGGCGTTCGGGTAAATATGCTCCCATGATCTGCATAATAGCAGATGCTCAGATATGTAAAACGCACCTTGTGTTTCACGGAGAGCGAGAGGAAGAAAAAAAAAAAAAAGAAAAAAAGAAGGTTATTGTTCAAAACAGTTTTTATCAGGAATAAGGACTGTGATCATTAATGTCTCCAGTCAAGACTGATAGATGATTGCTTTGATTGCAGACCTGTTTTCCTGACAGTCCAGAGCAGCATATATAGTAGAGCACTGATGCCTACTGTGCATCTCTGGTATGGCTGAGTAAAGCACTTGTTCATTTGCAGTGAAGGGTAACATGAAACAGGCCTCAGCCTTCTGATGGACAGGGAGATTTCACCTTCGCCAGTGAATGATAATGCATTATTAAATTTGCCTCTCTGCTCACTAGATACACTTAGCTGACCACAGCATATTTATCTCCCCATCCGAGGCTCACGTCTTGGCAGGAGAAAGCATTCTGTCACTTTTGAGGCATTTCAAAGATTAAAAAGAACCTCTCTCTTTTCAACGTCCCTAAAAGCATCCCCCCTTTTCAGTGAAATGTGATTAGCAGGAGATGGTGTCACGCAATGGAACATTCATGAGGGGGAGAACAAATATCCAAATGAACTCCCATGTCCTCGAGGAATAGCCCCTCTCTGCACCATCAGCAATCTCTCTCTCACATGGGCCGGGGAAATTTGATTGATCCTCTATTGAATTATTTTTTTGCACTCTTTCATTTCAACAGGACGCACTGACAAGTTGTTTGATCATAAAGCATTATTGTCTGCCAAGTCACATTTCAGGGTTGTGATGGCTAATGATCTTGCCTCCTGACTTAGGGAAAGTCAGGTAGTCAGCATGTGTTTGAAGCTTGCAACGCCAAGGACATCGGGAGGACTGAACAAAACACTATGCATTAAAGTCAGAAAGATGAAGAGAAGGAGCTTACACTGAACATATTGAACTTTTAATGATACTGAGCTGAGATACCATCAATGTCAGTGAAATATTTACACCGCAAAAAGAGCACAAAACTGATGCCGAAACTTTCGCCTGACCCAAAGTCCCCAAACTTCCTTTTTATCATTGCAAATGCTTATGCAAAGATGGAGCAGAACAAAGACTACAAAGACTAGAAATCACTTTTTTGTCTTTTTCATCTTTTTTCAAACTATATCCCCCCCTGAACCCCCCTCTCTACATGAGCCCATCAGCATCCACAGGCCCTTGCCCAAAGCAGTTGTATGGTAATAGACTGTGACACTGGTACCTGCTCCACTTCTCCATCCAGACTGTAAACTGGGACTCTGGGCAGCATCTTGACACAGAGAGGGCATGGCAAATCAGCTTTGTCCATTGTGGTCACACCGGGACTCGATGCATCAACGATTGCTGGGTTGATAGCAGGTATGAAAGGATGCACCTCTAGGTGACATAATACACCATAAGCATCCATTTGTGCTTGGGAGGACATTATGAGTGCATCTCCTGTTGTGTCAACAAGGATATATAACGTTTACCGGCCAAGTGCCAATATCGTATTACCGGTGAATCACCCCGCTTTTAAAATATGGTTTACAGAATCAGTTTACATACTGTAGTTGTCTCTGACTCTCCTGTCAGGCGTTTTAGCTCAGCGTAAAAGAGATGTGGCATGTTTAACTGCAGCGGGAGGGCTGAGGTAAAGTGGTGAAATTTGTTGTTGGCAAAATGCTTAAACTGCCACATGGTATTTACAGAGACTCTTATACTTCGATGTACATACATATGGCTTGTGTTTCAAACACCTTTTCCCCAAGGAAATAAAATGATGTCAAGTGTTTGATGTCCAAAGTGAGTTTACAGCCAAAGGCTTCCGTACCTTTCAAATTTCCCCTTGTTTGTCAGCTACCTGCTGTTTCACGAGACAGAGGCTTGTCGGAAGCTATCGCCACAGACTTTCTGTTTGAAGCAATTCAATTAGTCACATGTGAGATAACACTTAGCTTTCTACTCGCCTTTTTTCTCACACATCATCTAATCTCCCCTTTTTTCTCAGGCAAAATTTGGACAAAAAATAATCAAGTTCAAACAACAGCCTCCCCCCCTCCCAAAAAAAACTACCATCTGGTTACTCTGCACTGGGTGACACAACTTTGGAAACCGCCTTTTTTAGACAACAACAAACAGCCTTTGTCCTTCATCAGCAGAGATGACATGAAAAAGATGAGCCGTGTTCATAGGATATGAGTGATGTGACATTATAGTGTCTGTCTCTGAGGTGTCTGGCTATTTAAAATAGCCTCCATATGAGCCGGGGCACCGCATCCTTCCTCTGCGCCCACTGTGCTCTCTTCTAGGAGTGCATTGCGAGAGATTAATTTAATGCTCTGCCAGGATCATAAAGATCAAACAAGTGGAGAGATATCATTAAACCATTGGAATGTTATCTCATTTATCTAAACAAACTGATGCGATGAACAAGCCTAATTAAAAAGCTCACCATAAACAAAGCTCCGGATCGCGAGGCCTCTCCCCTCTCTAACAATGGAACACATTTATTTTATTAATCTAATGCATCATGTATCATATCATTACAGTTCAATATATCTATCATTAATTTTATTCCCTTCACTTAAAGCTTTTATTGGAATTACTTTGGTTATTAGTTGGTTCTAATGTATTGGTTACCTCTGAATCTGGCTGCTACAATCTCTCTTATCTCGCTGCATAAACCTGTGCATGTTATTCAAATTGCCTCATTTATTATGATAGCTTCCTCATGTAAATTGTGCTGACTGCTCGCCCTTGCACAGTCCTCATTAGACTAATGAAAACCTTCAAACGAAAAAACTAAACAACCTGCCAAATAAAGGTCTGGGGTTATTATGAAAATTACAACTGTGGGAGCCGGGAGAAGCTCTCTTCATTAATTCATGCTCAGCAAATTGGTAACTAATTTAGTTGCACTCCTCTGCATTAATGGGTTATTTTATAAAAATGTTTTCCACAGCCCGAGACCTCTGGTGCACACACTGGAGAGCTCAGAATCCTAATCAAGTCCAGTGACATATTAGGAATTGACAATCTCAAAGATAATACAGGCGTGTGTTTGCGGGTAGATGTGTGCGGGTCAACTAGTCAGAATTGGTGTGGATTGCTGGGTCATTTGCTTTCTCCTCCAATATTGCGAAGAAATTACAGTCCATTTGTGTTGATTATCTGAGTATTGGAAGGGGGGGGGGGGGGCACTTCAGTTTAGAAGTAAGATTTCTGCTACTGAGGAAACATTCAGTTGATTTAGTGTGTGGACACTTGCTTGAACCTCCTTTCTCTGTTTGCGTTGCTCTGTTTGCCAGACTCTCTTTTTGTCAGACACACACACACACACATACACACACAGAGAAACACAGACAGTTTGTGACCCATAAATTTCACTCATGATCCTGCTAATTATTACTATTCACTGCTTCACACCCTGTGAGTGGAGGTCTAACACTGATCTTCATGTCAGCCTAGCCAACAGGGAACATACAGCCCAATGATTTCCACAGTGGTTTTAATATCATTATCAGCCTCACCCCACCCTGGATCACCCAGTGCAGCACAGCACAGCCCACCCCTGCTCCTCTCAAAACCCAATCGAGAATACTCAAATCTATTATTTGCTTCCTTTTATATTTAATTCAACACACTTACTCCGTATACGTCTGTTTCTTTTGAATGAATGAATAGAAAAAGAATAATGAAATAATACCAGAAATTAATAAAACCATTTAGTCTGGATAATATGATTGAAGATTTTGAATATTTGTCAAGTTTAGAGTTAGTGGAAGTGACAGGAAACAGCACATCTACTGCTCTAAACAAAGACCTCGTTATTTCCCACATGTTTGTAAAAAAATATCAGTCACAATTATAAATAAAACAGGTACCAATGGGATTTTAAAAAACCTATGTAAAAATCAGATTAGTCTTAACATTAAATAGTTTAATATTTTTGTAATTACTTTAAGAACTCTATTCCTTTTTTCAATTAACAGAATAATCTTCTGAGCTAACTGTAACTGTACAGTACGGTTAACAAAGTCCTCTTGGAATTCTTGGAAACATGAAATCTGAGTGATAATTAGTTAAAAGTCATCTGCACATTTTAAATACATGCAGGTATTTTTTTTTTTTTTTTTTGAAATCAGAAAAACAATGAGCTTTATCTATAGATCAGTTTTGTAAGAGGGTGTATCATTAAATGTCATCATGACGTGTGTAATGTAAGAGCTGGCGGCTTAGAATAGAGATTCCAGAAACAAACATACATACACTTCTACAGGCTACCACAACTAGGTATGGTACCCATCAGATTATTTTGATCTGTAAAGAAATAACTGTTAAACTGAGAAATTTAAAGTTTGACCGGCTAATTTAGGAGTGTTGTTAGAGACACAATTTACAATTAGGAAAAATCGGAAACAACGATAAAGAATCCCCCCAAAGGCTTAAAACTATGTTATCTAAATTGAATGACCTTAAATAATCTTGAATATAGTTCTAGATATCTTAAAAGTGTTTCTCTTAGTAAAAATAATTACACCAGGCATGCGACTGATGAGAGTACGGTCTCTGTCTTTTTTTTTAGTCATCAAATTAGAGATATACACAAAAAGTTCAACAAGTTCTTCTGTCTAAGTTGATTCACCTTGAAGCCACATTGACTCACAGCGGTTTCATAAAAGCAGGTTTTGGTGCCACATTAACCAAATGTGGTCTCCTTGTCTCCTCTGGCAACTCCACTGACTCACTTGGTGCTCCTGCCTCCTCTGATTTCCTGAGCTAGGTTCAGATTTTTCTGCAGACTCACACTTCTGAAATAAATGAGACTTCATCTCTGTTGTCAGAGTAGAGACTGCTGGATTCAGTCGCTTGTTTCTCATGACAACTGTCGTTTTCAGACATTGTGAGCAGTGAATAGAAAGAACTAAAAGCTAGATTAGAAGTGCTTGACGTAAAATGTAATAATTTCTCATATTGTGATGTTTAAAAAAGAAAGAAAAGCAATCGTGGCTCATTTTCTAGCAGGCGTACTGAAAATCTGTGTGGGCATACGGTGTATCATTTAGACTTCACCTTTCTATCACACTTGTTTTAATGACTCACCTTTGTCAGCGTGCATCCTTTTTACTTCATGGCTCATGTCGTGGGCCAGGTCTCCCTCTTTAGGCCCAGGCGGGATGTTGGGGGACAGGCCTAGCAGGGCATGGTTCATGGACAGGCCATTGTGGTGTACCGCTGGAGAGAGAACAAAATAGGTTTGTCTTTTTTTCTTCATCAGTTATATGTGTGACTAACTGTGCAGTGAGTTAATACAGAGACGTACGTATCCTGTCTGAGGAGCTTTCTGTGTGGGCTGGGGAGCTGGACACACTGCTGCTGCGATGGGACGATGGGTGACTGCCTGGCCTCCTGTGGTCCTCTAGGGAAGGGGCTGGGGAGGGACTGTCTGGGACACGTTCCTGGAACCCCAGCAGTAACAAAAACACACAAACGCACCCAAAATAAGTACCCAGTGTAGACTGAAACACCGTACAAAAGTCACAACACAAATCTGAAGAAAGCAGTTACATTTGATGTAGTTTTAAGGACATCGCTTCTTTCTGCGTTAAAATTTACCTTTATAACAGAGGTGACCATTCTGGAGGGCAGACTCTGGCCCTGTGCTGCGGCGGCCATGTTTGCAATGGTGCTGAGGTGGTTCATCTGGCTCATCGCCATGGTGACAGAGGCTGGGGGCAGGCTGACAGGGATCAGGGGATGGGGCATCATCATGAAGGGCAGTTCCAGGCCTAAGACACATGAAGGGGTCGTTGGTTACTCAATGATGCATATTATGAGTGAGTCATTCACAGGGGGAAACTTCTGAGGCTCTGGCAGAAAACTCAAAAGCTGCTGCTGTTAATTCCGCAATCAGCGATTCCCACCACTGAGATACCCTTTAAAATTGGTGTCCAATAACACTAAAGCTTTACACTGCCATCCATTAGAGAAAAAAATGGAATAATTCAAATTAATCGCTTCTCGGGTATCTTTCCATGTTAACATAATACACATAAATGTTTTACAACATACATTAATAATAGATACTACTGCAATAATAATAAAGAAAACGGGGATGAAAACTAAATACACAGTCATTCAAAGATCCAAAGTTTACACAGCAATAAAGATGCATCAATTATTCTATGATGAATAAAAAGGGGACATTATGGAAATTGTCTAAATATTTAAATATAAAAAATCTCTGTAAAAACAAAGGCAATCTTGAAAGCCATTACCCAAATGACTAGTTAAATGTGCTAATGACAAACAAGTACCGTCAGACTACAGTATGGCAATGACTTTAGGCTAATTATAGCAGCTTATATTCCAGACCAGAGAGAGAGAGAGAGAGAAGAAGAAGAAAAGAGCGACACCGAAAAAGTCGCTTTCAGTTCGCACAATAATGGGTTTTACATTTCTTTCTCTTTTTTATACCCACACAAATTATTCCATTACAACATCAGAGATATCTTACAAATGTTTTAAATTATTCAATTGCTGTCTGGCAATAGATGCCTAATTGGGGAAATTGAAGACATTAGTAGTTCAAAAAATGTAAAGAATGTCTAATAAAGATACCATAGGGGGTACTAGTTAGTCGAACTGCGGCCCTGCACTGTGCTTCTGAATGGCTTAATGAAAACAAGCCAACTTTCAAAGGACATGAGCGCAGACAGAAGGTCAAAGCTAGGTGTCTGTACCCCCCCCACCAACCCACCCACCCACCTACCCCCCCAAACACGGCACCACCCCCCCTCCCCCCCCCCCCTCCCCCCCTTCTGCTCAATGGGGACTTTGAACTGGCAGGATCAAAAGTGACTGGGAACAGTTTGGTCTCATTCCTCCGCCACTCAGATGCTTTTCCTCAAAAAATGCTTTAAAGAAAACCTCATAGACACTATTGGATCTGATTGAGCCTCTCTGTTGATTTTTCACTCACTTTTTTCCTTCTCTTTCTTGGCAGCCTGGTTCAAGGTAAAAAAAAGCTGCGTGAAAGAAAGGAGGAAAAAAAAAAAAAAAAAAAAGATACCGCACTACAGAAAGCTGATCCACAAAACAACTCCACTCTTCTTTCCTGACAAAACATCAGTAGCCAAAGGGCAAGGAGATCTGCATGGCGAAGCCTCTAAAGGGAAGGACACTGGTTGAAAATGAAAGGACATGAGAAGTACTCCTCTCTATCATTCCCCTCCTTCCAAAAGAAGCATTGATTTCCATAAGAAAGATGGCATGCAGTTTCTCAGTGGTGAGTATTCCCAAACAATATAAAGCAGGGGAGATTAAAGAAAGGCGGAAGCCAAGCAGCACCTTGTATCAGCGCCTCTGCTGTAGCTCAGACTGAATCAATTACCACTCAGCAGGCTAAGCTCAATTAAAAAACACCACAGAGGGCCTGATTGCGGGGGTACTTACTGTAGGACAACATGGAGAGGTCTAGGCTACCTATCAGCCTTTCAAGGCGACTCAAGGGCCAGAGAGAAGAGACTTATTCTGCCTTTGAGGTGGATACATTACACCCATTCAATCAAACACAGCTACACACATAAAGACACATTTCTTAAGCAGGCCAAATTTTCACCAAATCAATAAACGACGAAAAAGAGACGGAGAGAATCACCGGTGTCCGCTCCCCGTTAATCACATTCTTCTACTTGTCTTCCTTTGTTGCGTCTTGTACTTGATGGTGTATGAGGCTCGGTGATGTGTCTCCACCTGACGGACAGCCCGGTGGGAAAACACTGGACCTCTGTTCGCTGTAAGGGGTATTAGTCTCGCTTTCAGTGCCTGTCCAGCCCCTTTCATGTCACCCCATCCTAAAGCGCTGTTTCTCCCATAAAGGCCTATTCAGGCCACTGTAGGGGAATGTGCCACAGGCCAACGAGGGTCCACCAATCCCTTTCTTTGTGGCTGAAAGGAGCCAGGTGAGGGGGATATTGGTTTATTCAAGGAATCCGGCGTTTTTTTTTGCGAGACAGTTAAGTGTTTTTGTTTCATTCATATGCAATTTCTTCACATTTGCTAGATTTGTTCTTGTTAAATAAAAAGATCACAAGCGACTGCGGTACAAGTTCCCGAACAATACTATAGCGATACTTTTCTTTTTCGAAAACCAGATCCCGCCGACATTAATCAGACTCATTAATCACTTAGGCATTGTGTAGATATTCCAGTGAGCAAACTGTTAGAAACATATTTGTCAGTTTCTGTTTATCTCTGATACAGAAGTTCAGACCTGATGAGAGGTGAATTCCCATAAGCCCCCTTCTCTTCTGAAGGGCATAAACAATGCATTTGGAGTAATTTACCTGAAGTAAGCCTGAGGGACCTGCAAAGGTGAACTCCTATTTACCATCATTAAAACTACAAATCACTTAATACCAATATAAACAGCTCAGCTATTATGTTGTGCAGTGCTTGGGAGTTCACGCATGGATAAGCAAAGATCTGAATCATGGAGGATGAATTGAATGAATTAAAACAGCCCTTGGTAACAACATGATTAAAAAGCTGTTACATCAGAACCAAATCGCACAGCTGACGGTCGGTCAGATACTTAAAAGAATCACGCCGAAAAAAAAGATTGAATGTTAAATGTTTTAAAATGATTAAAAAGAGAGCAGTAATTTATTTTGATGACAGAAATGATAACCTGCAGTGATTTGTGCTGCAGTTAATCTTCATCTAAACAGGACTTCAGCCTCTCTGGCCGTCTAACCCTACAGAGGAAAATAAGAAAAAAAGGAACTAAGCCTTTGTCGTTGAAAATGGTATAGAGGTAGCAGCCAGCCCTTTACCCTTAACTCTGTTGTGGACAGATTTCCCCTGACAAAAATTAAACTAGCTCCTACTTGGCACTTTATTATCTCTTCAACTGAATGATTTATTGTTTGTGGAGCGAAAGAACCAAAGAGAGGGGGAAGATTACATTTCCAGCCAAAGCTCAGGCCTGATCTCGTTTTTTACTCTCTCTGTCCAGGAAAAAAGCTCCCGACAAACAATAATGTCAGCTGTAATTGATCGGAGGTCGCCGGCTGGGCCTGCAGTAAAAGTGCACTATTTAAGCGACAATCGGCCCTGCACTCTTCAGACGCTGGCTAATGAAGCTGTCTGTCTGGGCTATTTACCTTCTCTTAAATGGAAGGGGAGAGATGTACTGTAAGAGACAGGGCTGGAGAGGATCTGCCTCTCGCTCCTGTGAAATAGGACCTGCCCATGCCTCAGGAATGTATAATTGGTTGGCGCAGCCAAAGCTGGGGATCCGGTGCTAATTAAATGACTTGTTTAAAGCCTATCTGTCTTTGTTTGGGAGGCTCTGGGCTTCAGAACAATGCATTGTAAATGCTGTTGTCAAACAAACATTCCTGGTTATCCTTTGATTTGAATTGAACAAGACAAAGGGCTGATTTGCTCAGCGCTAAGCCTTTGGTTTTCATGGTGTTGAGATATTTTTTTTTTTTCTTCTTCTGATCTGTCAAACTGAACAGGACCGTTCCAGTCAAGCAGCTAAATGGACTGACTCACTGCACAATGCGTACGCGGTCCGCCCGCTGCAAAACAATCTCAGTTTTCCTCCTAATTGCGCTTGTAAAATGCCCCCATGTCGCGTATGTATTTCTCCAACAAAGGTGAGACGGTGGCACACACACATGGAGAGTCTTTGTTGTGGTCGTATCAAGGATTTGCACACCAGTCCCGAAAGGAAATGAACGGCTCGTGAAAAAGTGTCTGTCACGCGGCGAGACATTTAGGGGTCTCTACGTAGCACTAATCAGCTATTCATCTTTACCATAACTGTTAATCTCCATCCAAAAATCAGAAAGCCCTGCCATGTGAGATGGAGGGAGCCTTATAGCCTTTAGATCAAACATAAGACACAGCCTCCATAAATATGTTGTCTGGCATTACGGTGCCACTTTACTACAAAACACGAGCTCATGCTCACATATGCATAGACACACGACTGTTCTCTGCATACACACACACATACATACGCAAACAAGAAAAAACAGACACACACACACACACACACACAGATGGCAGGTTCAGTCAAGGCTGGTGAGTCCTGTTTCTCATTAAAATGGGGGGAGAGAGGAAGGTATTGAGCTTTGATGTAGCCACCCACAGCCCCTCAGTGTCATTGAATGAAACTTTGAAGCCTTTTGTGTTTACGCAGTTAATGTTGATAATAAAGCAAACATCTTGCCTTTGTTAAATACCTGCCGTACACTCACATATGCACAAACACACGCATATATATATATATATATAAAAGCAAACGGACACATATAAAAGAATACATCCCCCACCAACAAGATGAGGTAAACACACAGGTACACACTCAGATAGTGATGCAGTATAGATAATTGTGTGTATAAGGTACGTACACACACAGAGCCAGCCAGACATAAAGACACATGCAAACAATATGTTTTACATTCCAGCAGCCGTAATGATTGGATACATTTCAAGCTAATTCACATCAACAAACAAAATGTGTTTAGCACGCCAGGATAAAGAGATACACTTTGCAATGTTTCAGGTGGGCAAAGATTTCCTGCCAAGATGCCTAATGTAATGTAATGTAAGAGAAACCATGATAAGAAAACATTTCTGGTTTGATGAGGTAACATAATTGCTTTCCTACCCAAACCACTGGAGTGTAACATGTGGTAGAAATTATCATGGAGACAGACAGAGGTGTTTGTCCTTTAAGTGTATAAAATCTAAGGCAGGCAACTTTTATAGGATAATTTAAATCCTGGGCTCTAATGGCACGCATTCCTTATGAAAATTGAAAGATCAATCATCTCGGTGACAGATCTGTTGTTGAAAAAAGTTCTTCCTTATCTTTTGAAGAGAAAATGCTAAACACGTTTTTTTTTTTTTTTTTTTTGTTGCCATCGCCCCGCCCGCACCGCCCCCCCCGTTTTTTAGCTGTCTATTTGTCTCTTTGCTGAAAATGTTAACGAACAGGGCAATAATCAAGCCATATGCTTGCATGTGGCAAATCTCATTACAGTAAATGACCTTTACCAACCAATGCCAACATCTTTGTGCTTGATAACACAGAGCGTATAGAGCAGGGTGAGGGGGGGAGACAATGGTGGGTTTAGTTAACGCAATCATGCACATGGCCGGGGGTGGCCGGGACAGCCAGGGCTTCAGGACACATTAGCAAACAGCGTTCTCGCTCCTCTAATTTGGGTCGGAACCAGGCTCACTTTATATTTGCGACACATCACTCTTGATAAATATGCAACATCGGCACGAGAGCGCACCGACATCCGATCGCTGACAATACACCGTGGCATGGAGAGAGTGCTGTGAGCAGAAGAGGAGAGAGCAGACGGAGAAGGAGAGATATTACTAGCAGCTGTTACTACTGCGGGTGCAATATATTCAAGCCCAATCAATAAAGCTCCTACAGACAGTGACACCCAAGCAGACAGAGGAATCATTTTCATCTGATACTTAGCAAAGGCTCCCCTTTTAAAAAGATTGCTTTCAGTCAATGACAACCAGTTGTCATTTGACTAAGGCTCCTGAAATGAAATATATTGACGAGCGTTATCAATCACAGCCCACTCTGCCGTCATATCCCTTCGGTGGAATAAGAGGGGGGTGGGGGGGTGGGTGGTGGTGGTGTGGAGGGGTGGGTGGAGGTGGGGGGATTGGTTTTCATGTGGTCATCAGATCATCTGTTTTAATTACAAAATTAGCATTACTACCTCCTGCGCTCTCACTTCCTCTATTACAATCACCTCTTGAGAGAAAATCAGTAATGCAGTGTATGGTTTACAGTTGCAGTGCTAATTATTTCAAGGTGAACTCGCTCTAATATACACGTTTTATTTCACAAGAGTCCAAAACAGGTAGGCGAGTTCGGATTGAATGACATTTAAGTACACGGATAAAATAAAAAAATAACATTATGTTGTAGGGTTATTTCAATTATTCTGTTGGAATGAGTATTTTGTTAGGGATTCTAAACACAATTTATCAAGAAATACCTTCCTCTGTTTGTTCACATTGTGAAGGACATGCTGAGATTGTAAAATTCCTTAACATTGTTTGAACTTGCTCGCTCTCTCCCTCTTTATCTTGGTCCCAAAGGAGAGGCTGTGTGATGGTGAAGATGTCTGGGCTCAGCATGGCTGATAGTTCTATTTGGATGAGGGTTCCCATATCATAATTGAGAAGAAACACCTTTCAGGGTTCAGGCAACAAACAAGAGTGCTTTCGTGGAACAGAACCAAGTATTTCTATCACACAAATGCTTTTTGATTCTCCTCCTGATTGCCACGTCGTCGGGCAATGGGACATTTTTACAGCATGATCACAGTGGAAAGAGATTGTCATTTTGTTGTTGTCATCACTGTCTTGTCATTACTGCTGTGTACACAGTAATAATATTACTCCACGCTAATGTGTCCTCTTATACGTAATCATAGTGAAACGAGAGCACATGTTATCAAGCCACTAAATGCTTCGACCGTCTTAACTGTGCATGTGAAAACTGCTCCACATTCGACGCAATTACACGCCGTGCATATTTCACATTACTCCAAACCTGCGAAAGCTCATCATCACTGAAAGTTTGAATGTCATTTATTACACGTATCACATTTACACCAAGTGACATTGTCTTTTCAAATTGTGTTGATCTCTTCACTTTCAAAGGTCAACCCCTTCCCTGGCTAAATTCAACCTGACAGAGAATAGTGAGGAGGGGACAGCCGAACGCGTGCATCACCCCCGCATCAAAGCGCTCCAAATTAATCTATCCAATTAATGAAGAATGAGGCCTAATGTTGATGAGGGATGACAACTCGACTGGTCAGTTGTTTTTTATAGCTCTGCTCCTGCGTTTGTGAACTAACCACAAGAGACAATCAAACAAATATTTCCATGACACGCGGTTTGTCTCTCTTTGTGTCTCTTCCTCTCTGTAAATGCGGCAACTCCGCTGCCACTCAAAGATGATAGAACTTGATATGGATCATTACGGAAATAATGTTTAATCAATTCCCCCCTGTTATTGCAATCTATTTCTGCAGTTGTCTGCGTTTGTGTATTTTGTAGCTACATGAGTGTGCCTCACAATTTCCCAATCATGCATATTCAAGTATTACGCTGATGCTTAACAGCCGACGCAACTGGAATTAGAACGAGGACATTAGACTTCATTAAAAAGAGAAATGATTATCAGGTTTATCTTTTGAAATGTCTATTAAAATGTGTGTGTCGTTCTTCACTTATCTGTCACCTGGCTCCCATGAGCCTGGCAGACTAATAGAGAGATGGTGAGGGCCTAAGCCCAAGAGAGACACACAGACCCATCAAGCTCTTCACTCAGGCTGGAAGGCTGTCTGTCTGCTCTGCCACCCTCTGTCTAGCTCAGTGTGTCTGACTCAGTTACTAACATTACTCCCCCTTTCCCCCCCCTGTGCTTGCAACTTAAATGGACTCTATTTTGTCCAGTGTAGCCGTAATATCAGAATAAAGAAAGTCAAAACAACACACATTGTAATTGCATAAATCAGACGAGTCTATAGTGTGTCGCAGCCAAAGAGGTGTTATGATGTGTTCGTGAAATGAATTCTTTTCAGCCTATGGCTACAATCTAGTCTCTCTCAAGAGCTTCGACTGACAAAGGATCCCACAAGAGAGCTAGAGAGGAAGATGGATGAAGTTGCCCCTAGACACTCATATCAGGTCAGTATGTGCTTTATCCCCTAATGGTTAAGGTTAGGATTGAGTAGGGGGTGATACTAGATCTGAGCCTGCAGGCCATTGTTCTGTCTAGAGGAGCAGGAAGTAGCCACCATCCTCCATCATGGCCCACATTTAGCTGCGCCGGGCCACCAGCACTAGTGCAGCTAGCAGGTTGGAGCGTGCAGCTAGCTGGTTGGATGTGTCCTTCCACCCAGAGAGCTTTATTATTAGAAAGGACATAAACAGACTAATTAAATCGCAGCAGTGGAGCTGGGCTGACAGCTGGCGCAGAGAGTGTGACCAAACAGATCCCTATCAAAGTGCAGGAGCAGTGCCTCTATATGTGGCCTGCTTTGGTGTGCATGATTGTCTGTCTGCTGAGACGCATGCCTATATGTTCTGTAAGTATACATACATGTTTGGCTTTTCATTTGATCCATTTTAGACTTGTGTTTATTCTATAATGGATGCCTGTAATTTTTCCCCCGCTGTAATTTCATTCACACACACCGACATCTTAATGTCTTATTTATCAGTCTAGCGCAAAGCACATTCACTCACTGATACGATCCGAAATAGTACAAATGCTATCCAGCAGAGCAGTAAACACTCCAGTAATTAGTGCATGGTCTCCAGGCTGACTCTGCTCAGCTCTGCAGCATGGCCAAGCACGGACCCCATATAGAGAGGAGCCTAGTTATGCATTGATCTCAGAAAATTAAGGCTAACTGCCCCAGATTGCAGCGTCTTGATGTACCTTCTGGATGAGCAATGTACTATACTTTTGTTGTTTGTAGAGTAAACAGAATGATTTGGGCTCGCTGCGCTTTAAAATGAATACATCTTGAATAATTAATGACGCCCCCTTAAAGCGTTGTTATCTGTGTGACCGCAAACGTAAAACCACTGATGATGAGAAAATATGGTTTTAACAAGTCAATAATGGAGAGTGCAACAAGAACAGCCTAATCAATGAGGCTGCAACGTTTGCAAACAAGGACTTGAATTATAACGCCAATAATTGATCTCTTCCATTTTTTCCTCTCTCCTTCGTGTGATGTCATTGTTTATTGATTGCTTCCCGCCAGTGAGGGATGATGGGAAGTTCCCAGAGTTTGTTTTTGCTATGACTTTTGCCCCCCACCACCCTCCCCTTCCCCTCCACCTTTCCCTCCTTCTCCTCCTAGTCCCCCCCCCACCACCCCCCCCCACCCCCCCACCAACCCCCTCCCCTCCTCTCCATTTGAAATTTGCAAGCTGTAGCACCAGCTTAACCAAAACGGATTAAGTCCCATACCCAACTGAGAACACAGATAATGCTCAGTAATTGGTAAAAAATGAAGATGAATGGGACAGCTAGATAAGGACCAATTAGCTGCTGGGAGTGTACAGCTGTGGTCTCCTCACAGAGCGCTCTCAGGGGCCAAGGCCCCCTATTTCTCTCTCACGCGAGCACGCACACGCACACAGACGCACACATACACACACACACACACATACACACGTACAAGCGTAAGGGTGGGGTTTGCAGAAATTAGCCTGATGACCCTGGGAAGAGAGAATGATGCTTCCTCATCATCTCACCCAGAACCTCTTCTCTCAACTCTCAGTCAGGCAACACTCCAGGTACCTGTCACCACCCGTCCAGCTTCAGCCTAGCATGTGGCTCCCCCCCCTGCTCCCTGTTGGGCGCAGGCAGCCTGGACTGAAACCACAGATGTGAGACAAAGAGCTTTCAGGTTTTGAAGCTTCAAAGTGCTTTTTACAGTGCAGCGTTTTTACTGCTTCAGTTGTGGTGTCGTATGTGTTTAGGGCGTATTTAAATCGTACGGTGAAGTCTGAAAGTTAGCCGCGACTATTGTGTCTTCTCCTTTCGCTGAGGCGCTGTCTGCCCGGCGAGCTGTTTGGTCGGCATGTCGCGGCATCATCTGGCTGATGACAGTGGAATTCCCATATCTAATTACAAACAGGATTTCAGCTCCATTAGAGTTGTGTGGTGAGGAGTCAGATGAGTGGCAGGGCAGCACCCAGTGGCCAAAGAGAGACAGAGGGTGAAAGACGAGAGAAGAAGTAAGTAAGACTGTGAGAGGAAAAAAAAAAAAAGAGGACAAGGGTGAATGCCGTCTTATCTTTTCTTCCCACTCCTTTTCTGAGGATCTAAGAAACACTTTATTTTCCTTCCGCGGCACAGAAAAACAATTCCTTCTCTTGAAATTGGCAGGTGTTTGTTAGTGGGCAGCTGACAATATTTTCTCTCCCAGTAATGAAGGTTATGGCTGGGGTCAATGCACTGGGAGGGAATGGCGAGCTGTTATCCCCCTCAAGGCCCAGCGCCACACGTGTTTTGCTTGGTCTGTGATCTGTAATTGTGGCATTTCCTGCGCAGGAACAATCCACATTGTGCTTTGAGAAGTCTCCCTCTTCCCAACTAAAGAGCACGATGGAAAATCAAAGAAAAGACACCCCCCCCCACCCCCCCCCAACACACACACACACACACACACACACACACCTCTCACTCTGTCTCCTTCTACATTTTTACATCTCTCTCTGCTCACTATTTTTTTTTTTTTTTTTTACATCTGTCCCTCCGTCATAAACTCCTACACAAATATCTCTTTCCCCCTTCTCTCTTTCTCTCACTCAGGATGTTTGGTTATTTTGGCTGAGAGTTGAACTGGCTGTATTTTCCTTATAATTAATAACATTGATGCAAACAGGAAGGTCTAATTGTGATGAATATTTAATGCGAGGGAGAAACATTAGCCTGTTCAATTTACATCAACACAAAGACAGCGACAGGCAGTCCAACTCTACAAACAGAACAGAGTGTCCTTCACTGGCTGGCTCTGCTGTGCTTTGCTTTAAGCGCTTCACAATACAAGATCAGCTTCAGACAAACACTGAGATGAGGCACCTGTATTTTAGCCCGAGGAGGATTTTTTTTTTTTCAATGGATTTATGTAGCAGCTCTTTCTGATTAAATGGATCTATGTCCTTAGTGGTATTATCAGAAGCACGCTCATTATCATATCAATTCCTGTCATGGTTGGTAACATAATTTGTGTAAGTAAACACATCTATTTGTGTGTCTTAGTTTAAGCTGGGGGGTGATTATAAAACTCTAGTCCATTTCCTCAGAGCAGCTGTGGTCGTGGAGTCTCTTAAAAGCAGCCCTGTGAACAACAGTCGGTCCAATCCTGACAAAGCTACAGCCAAATACAGTCCCCCTTCTGCCCACTCTGTGCTTTATCAGTCAAGTGATTTATAAGTTTGGATTGCTGCTGGGGTTTGAGAGCTGGACATATTAGGCATTCACACTCTAAAATAGTTTGTGAAAGCAGGCCAGAGTGAGACACTTTTGGAATGTTAAATAATTCTATAATCACACTTTTCTGTAAAGTCAGTTCATATTTTCTTTTTTTTTCTTTTTTTTTTTTCTGGGTGAAATTACAAAATGCTTTTATTAAAAATAAACATGTGAGCGGAAGCCTGGGGCTAGATGAAGAAGACAGCATGCTGCTAGCTGTGTTTCATGGCCCTGCGGTGCAGAGCGGGCCATATTTCTCCAGCGTATTATCAGGATGACTCCTGCTGGCCACCCTGTCACAGAAGAGTGCTTGATATAAACAAGAGATTGCTGCGACACCCAGTAATCAATATTAGGATGGTTTCAGTACCAAACATCATTTGTCTCCGCAACCATTCCTTTGACCAAACGAAGCATTAATTCAAATCATAAATCTGAGCTGATTTAAATCCGAGGAGAGTGAGGGAGAGAGAGAGAGAGAGAGAGAGAGAGAGAGAGAGAGAGAGAGAGGCCCCTGTCTAGCAGCCTGCCCCTAATGATTTATTTTCTACATTTCTGCGAGCGAGAGATTTGTCCATACTCACTGACAGGTCACCTTCAAACGCCAGTGGCAGACTGTTCATCACCATGCAGACGAGCATCTCATCGCTGCGAGTAAATATTAAAGGAAAAGAATCCAATTGATTGTGGATGGGGCCGAGAGGCGTCACTGCCATATATTTCACTCAGAGAGCTAATGCTGTGGCCCACGCACCCACACCTAGAGCTGCTCCCCCTTGCCAGAATTATGATTCTAGCGGGAGCCTGTGTGGCTGGCTGTGGGCTCAAGGTTACAATTTAAATTGTAAAAAGATAAAACAGTTTCTTATTAGCTCCATTGCCATAGCCTTGCTGTTGGTGCTCACATTTATCTTTATTTCCGTGACCTCGTATGCTCGTATTCTCTTTTTTACACACTCCATTCTCTCGGAGTGATGACCTCACACTTTATGCATTTTGCATTGTTAAATCTGCTTAGAAACACATCCTGTTTTCATCGCGCGCACCATAAGCTCCATGGTGTCAAGTATTACTGTTGAAATGTATTCGGGAGTCAAGCCATTTAGTACAGTAAGCAAATCAAAACCTCCATTTAGCAAAGCAAAGCTACAGGGATTACATTTGGTTTGTAATTTGGAACGGGCTCATGAATCTGCGCTCACATACATTATCATTCTCTTTAATTCACTAAGTGGTTCTGTGTGATATTACGAAAATCCTTTTGCATTTTAGGGCTAATAATGAATTGGAATGGCACACAGTGAAAAACCAAAGCTCTCACAGCAATTCAATTAGACCTTGTTAAAAGCTGATAGCTTTGGGAAATTGTGTTCACAGTTTCACTTAGCTATTAAGAATGTTGTTTTTTTTTTTTTTTTTCTTTCAACACAAAAATGTAACACTTCAGGAGAAAATAAGACTTCCCTTACCATGATGAAGAATATTTCATCATTATATAAACATTAAGAAAGCAGCTGTATAGTGGAGATACTGTAGTGTCATGCAGAACGTTGGTTTAGGACGAGCTGTATGAATGGGATCACTTATTACTTCTGGCAGAGCGGATCTGGTTTTTGTTTGTGTGTGTGTCTGTTTGGCTGTTAAGCGGGATCTAAAAGACTACTTCATAGATTTCAATCACATTTGGTGTAAAGTTAGGAAACCGGCCAAAAACAAGTGAGAATATATTGGTGCCCATATAAAAAGCATGAAAAGTTCTTTTTTTCTCTCTCCTTTTTTAATTCCTTGGCTCCATCCACATTTGATGGTACTCTGCCCATATGTGGCACAAACAAAACAAACAATAGGGTGGTCATACTTGAATTTCATTCTTCTCGAAAGCTTATGGACGCCATGAGCCATGCATTTATGTGTATTTCAATGCAGATATGGATCAAGTGCGCAGAGTTCTCTGAGTGCTTTCTAGTGTCGATAAAGAAGTGGTGATAAGTGTGCAAGTCTTCATGTGTTTTGTCTTTGTCTGTGCAGGTACATAAAATAGTTTGCGGAATGCCTGTGTTTTTCTTTATATGTTTGTGCCAGTGTGTGTGTATATATGTGTGTGTGTGTGTGTGTGTGGAGGGCATCCTCACCGACACTGGAGCTGAGGTCTCCGTTCTCTCCGTCGGCCCCATGGTGGTTGGCGTTGCTGTGGTAGCCGCTCATCGCCTCCAGCTTGATCTTCTTGACCTTCATGGCCTCTGCGATGGCTGCGTTGGCAGCTGCTGCCGCCGCCGCTGTCAGGCCTGGAGAGAGAGAGGAAGCAGAGGAGACGGAGCTCTTACAGACCGCTACGTGTCTACTGGGGCTGAGCAACTGCACCTGCAAAACCTCTCAGAAACGTGCGCTGGCGAATTAAAAACAAAAGAAAAGAAAAAGGCTTTTGAATGTATAAAACAATGAATCATTTTATATACTACGGGGAATAAGCGCCTATGAGATCACAGCTTAGTTTTTCATCTTGTGACAGGGGATATCTTCACAGCAGGTTATCATGCTGATGGGATAGATCCCTGTGTGTGTGGCAGCATATGATTTTTATGAATGTTTCACCCACTCCGCCACTCCTTGCCTCCTATATTGATGTATTTGTATCTTGATGGGGAGAGATGCAGTCAAGATAATAGTGCATGATAAAAGCATTTTGTATGTACAACTTACAACGCACACTGTATGTGTATATAGTAGCGGCGTAGTGATACGGTGTGACACAGGAGTGAAAAAGTGAAAGACAGAGTGAGGGAGGTTCAACACGTGAACAAATACAGGAGAGACAATTATGTCTTAAAGTGTATTTCAATGATACTTTGTAATGAATTCATTAGATCTAATTGCTGTGAATAATATTTGTATTCAAGTTCTTCACAGCTTTATACTGTAATGCTTCTTCATATAAAAGTGTGTTCTGAGAGTCAAGGCTGGTCATCAAGCAAAATGCAAAACGATATGTTCAATAAAACATAAGAGAGAAGCAATGTATGCAATCTCTGATACGTTCTCAAAAAGAAGAAAACAACATGCGTACTGAGGACCTTTAAGGCAGGAAATTAATAAGGCAGGAGGGCAAAGTCCATAAAGCAGCAGTAAGAAGGAAAAATATGAATAAACAACTGAGGATAGATTATATAAATGTGTTTGTTTTGTTTTGAAGATATTTTTAAGGTTAGTGTTATTTAACTGCCCGTAAAACCAGAAAAAAGTAAAAAATCAATTCAAGTGATAAAAGTAAAGAAATATAAAAAGCTAGTGTTCTAGTCTCGCTCCTGCACTCTGCAGACGTTTCCATACTGTTTTATAGCAGTTTCAATCTCACCATTCATTCTTTAGTATGCATATCACTTGAACATTTCTGACAACATGCCAAATATCTGAGAATTTTACATGGATTCTCATCAGGCCCAAGGCTGCTGGGTTTTTCTTTTTTTTTTTTGAGCAGACTAAATGACTATTGACATCACATTTTAAATAATCATTCACATTACTGCCAGCTCTGAATATATACCGGAACAGCAATATTCCTCCACCTCGATCAAAATGGACTTGATATGATTGATACAGTGAGTCTGAGATTATAGACATACATATGCTGAGCACACTGCAGAGATCATAAAGCATTGGTTTGTCATTGTGGTAGTTCCAGGGTTTCTGGTGTATTGAACGTGACTGAAATCTTTATTCATGAGGCTGGTCTCAAACAGCAGGGACAGATAGTGCTAAAGCTCCTCTAGGCCTGTGTGTGTGTGTCTCAGGAGAGTCCCGCGACTCTTCTCGCCAACCCCAGCAACAAAATCAAAGATGCACGGCGAGAAAAAGATATGTACCTATTAGTGGAATCACTCATACCCACAATACAGTATATCACCTGCCCTCTTACAGAGGCTGCTTACACTTGATATGCAGGTTTGCCTTACGTTTGACGCAGAACAAGGCAACGTCTGCGTTTATCATCACTAAGCTGTCACGTCTCCGTGATGGGACTCAGGAGCAGCTATTAGCCATGCATTTGAGGGGGAGACACAAGTACAAGGAGAGGTAGAAATCGAACATGTGGCTCTAATAGATACATGCGAGCACGTGCGCACACACACACACAGACACAAACGCGCGCCGACGAACACGCGCGCGAGAACATACCGGCCTGGGCACCCTCTCCTCTCATCCCCAGCTGATAGGCAGATGGCGAGAGTCACTCTGAGCCACTGACATGGAGGTGCATATAATTTAAAGCCTTGTTTGCATCTTAAAATACATCAGTACCATATTGACGTACAGTATACATCATGTCAGAGAGGGCCCTCTCGTTTGCAATGGGCCCTGGCTGCTGTTCCATATGCATAGGCAGCGCCGGAGAAAAAAAAAAGGGCCGTTGCCTCATAAGAAGGTGATACTTCTCCACATAATGAATGTGGCCTCTGCCCAGTCTGAAGGTCAGCCTTCATTTGTGTATAATGGGCAAGAGTCAACTGTTTTCCAAATGAGACGTATGCAGAACAGACTGCCGAGTAAATATTGAAATCACCTCTGGGCTGTTTGTGTGATAAATTCCCCCCACAAATCAGGTGCCCTCAAAGGAGTGCCGCAGCGGTGCTTTCTGATGCTCTCTAACTTTGGCTGCCTCTGTGTCCTCACTATTTCTTTTACTTTACTTTAGGAAACTGGACTAAACTGTGTAAGATTGATAAAACAAATGGTGAAAAAAAAAAAAGGGGGGGGATTAATCCACGCAGAAGAAGGTGACAGGTTTTGATCAGATGTGTATTGAGTAAATAAAGGCTCAGAAATCGATCGGAACTATTATGAAACAGATGGAATGATCACTTTTCCATTTTTCATTTATCATCCGGCCCCAGCCTCCACCCTGTCTTTGACTAAGTGACACACTCCATAAATCGAAATCTTTGTTCTGATAATTGTTTCATTTCGGCGGATCAATTGTCATATCCACATAACACACACCTCAATACAGTGGATGTAATAAGGAAGCCAGGGAGATGTTGGCGCCCAGCAACAAGTCTATTAAGCCACTAGAAGTCTAAACGTCAACAAGACCAATCCCACTCAATGCTAATCTGCATTCATTACTATGCAAACAAAACAATCCTGCCTCATATATTCTTTCAAAGTCACCTTTAGATTCAGACACTCGCATATAGACGCACAGGCAAGTCAGAATCCTCCTGAGCAAAAAACAAACAGTGCAGCCCTGCCGCATGGAGAGAGCCACACCAGTCAAAGAACAGAAAAGGGAACATTTCAACAAATAGAGAATAGCATGGCACTGTCACATGGGGAGCACAAAACAGCAAATAACAGAGACAAGGTCTGATGGTAGCCCTTGGAGCAGCTGTCATATTAAATAATAATGAAGGATCTATTAATATGCAAAGGAAGCAGCAGCCGACTGGCTTAACGCTGTCATGCCTCTGCATATTGTCAGGATCTTCATCATTAATTAACATGCTAGCTGCCCCATACCTGCGCCAATGTCAGAACATTCTTACAACAAACACCCCAATGCCTGTGCCCTCCGCAACTAACTCGTATAATTAAATTAAAATCAGATTAACTCCACATCAGTACACAAAAGACTGACTTTTACGACTTTCTCTAGCAGCGATTAAAAAAAAAAAAAAAAAAATAACCAGAGCTTATCTGTTGTGTTTCCGTTCTGTCTCTGTTAGGGACGGCACCATGGGCAACAATGAAAACACACTTTATTTATCGGGGCAAGGAGGATAAGTAGAGAAGAGACACTCCATGTCAATGAGCATGGCCGCCTAATTTTATGCATGGACTGGTGGCAGCACAGCAATGACAAACTGGGGTTGGGAACAACGCGACTCTTAGGTACACTGCGCCACTTGAACTGTGCTATCCACATCATGACAAATTTAGTATCAATTACAGAGCGTGCTAACCTTATGACAAGCAGTGGACTGAAAGAGGAGGGGTAGAAGCACAAAGAAATGATATTACCTGCTGCATACCGGATCTATTTTAAAGCGGCTTGAAGTGGCGCTGGATTAGATGATCCACTCCAGATGCTGATGTGCTAATTGTACATCAAAAGAACATAAATATTACAATTGGGTGTCCACCTACTGTATTCATAAGAGGAAACCAGCTCACTGGTATCCACACACACACATACACTGGGACAGTACAACAGAGCCGTACAGGCAGCATTAGAAAATATTGTTTTTATCAGTAAAGTACAGGATGCACCCCGGTAAGATGTAGGTGACATTCATTTCTCTAATGGTAAATGCAGTACTCTTGCGTTATTCAAAAGGTTGAAGCCATATCCAGGACATAAATGAATTATATTGAAGCTGCTGCTTAAGTAGTGGCCAGAGTGTGAGTGGAGGCCCTCTCCACTTTAAAGGAGATGTCATCTCAGTGTGGTGTCAGTCCACAGCAAATAATCCGATTTGGGGGCCAATCTGCCTGTAATGCATCAACAACTGGAAAGGCTCCAGCGCAACACCCTCCCCCCTACCACCACCCACCCACCCCCCCCACCAACCCTAGGGCATGAACGCAAGCACATAGGCATTCAAATACTCCTACATACACACATGTGCTTTCACACACACATGAGGGTTAAATGGAATTCCTTAAATGGAAAGCTAAGCATATTAAGATGTCCTTTTCTAAATGGAACTGGTGTCAAGGGCTAAGATACATATGTTAACAATGTGTTTCACAAAGGCCTCTCTGGTCTTGTTAGAGTGTGAAGAAGACATCTTTCCACTGTGTTGAATATGCTGATTGATTTTAATCTAATATGATTTGATCTAATTTATCTAAATCTATCTATCTATTTTTTTTATCTAAAAAAAAAAAACATTTGCTGATCATGGTTTGCATGAGAAATTCACAGTAAACACATTTTCTTTGCCCGAATCAGTCGTTCTTAAGTGAGACCAGTGTAGAGTATTTTGCAAATGTAACACCATGAGAGAAATGACATGCTACTGTGAACAAAACATTTCATGGCGTGCTTCGCTCTTTCTCTTCAGCCCAAATTAAACAGTGCTGTGGCTTTTTCGAGGAGTCTCGGAATATTGGTGGAGCCTCAGGAAAAGCCGTCGGCCCACATTCTGTCTGTGTGTGCGGGCACTAACTCATCTGAAAAATGAACTAATATGACATGACATGATAGTGTAACTATTTAAGACAGTTTCTCAATGTCAGTTTTTTATCATCAATCAGTAGATTTGGACGTGACAGGGAGATCAATTAGCCGCCTACTTAGATCCTAACTTATGTGTGGTCAATTATATTTGATTATTAATCTGTCAAAATTGGTAAATTCCTTGATGTTGCTCAACGTCATGCTCAACACTATCATCAAAAGAATAAATGGTTCAATTATAACACAAAAATTGATGGAAAAAATCTGTCGCGCCACAGTTAGGAAGATTAAAAGTAGAATTTAGTGGCATCTAGCAGACTTGGTATAAATAGAATATAATATTCATAAGTATGTTTTAATTAGTGTATAATCAACTGAAAATAAGAATCGTTGTGTTTTCATTACCTTAGAATGAACCCTTTATATCTACATAGAGAGCGGGTCCTCTTCCATGGAGTCCGCCATGTTGCTCTGCCTGTTTACTGTTTCTACAGTAGCCCAGAACAGACAAACCAAACACTGGCTCTAAAGAGGGACTTTCGTGTTTCTCGCAAGTTTCGCGGCCACAGTAGGTTCTCCTACATGCTCGGAAGGGGGGGGTGGGAGGTATTCAGTTAGTTTACAATCAGCAGTTACAATCTGCAACCTCAACGCTAGATGCCACTAAATCCAACACACTGGTCCTTTAAGACAGTTATAAGAAGACCAAAAATCTCAATTACTTTATCTCTGCCCCCTGAATACCCTGACTAAATGTCAAGATCATAGAGTCCCTCTGGGCTTAAAGGGGATGTTATCAAAAGGCTTTTCTGTTGCTTTATGTTCCACTAAATAACACGGGTCTTTCTCATCATTGTCCTTCTCTGTGTTCACTTCGGCCTTTAAGTTCGCCTTCTACACTATGCCGCAGATAGCCAGTGACCTCACCCTATTCCCAGAGTTCAAAGCACTAGACTGTGAGCCTCTATTGTACTGAATCACAAGGATGGCCCAATCTCTGTTTAATATTGAATTTCAAACACCTCACAGACACTGCTTTGCTGCCTCTTGGAGAAAGGGAGAGATAGAAAAAAAACACTCCCGGACTGTTTTTACAGAGATGGAAAAAATGTGTGAGGTAGGATAATAACAAGTCTGTTAAAATTGTTACACAATGAAGATCAGCATGAAAAAGCAGCTGTGGTGTTTCATCTGTTTGTAAAGTACTACAGTTAATAGCTAGTTAAATACAATGCATACTGTACTCAGAGTGAGCATTCAAAGAGCTCTGTTCGACAGTACAATATCATTAAAGACATATCAAGAAGGAGAGCAAAATATGCAAATCAGAGCACTTACAGCCACCAACATCAAAGCAGTCACAATGAAGCCAGCCACAAATAGAACAAAAGCATTAGTTGCAATAAGACTTGGCCCAGGGGTAAGTTAGGGCACAAATGGTTGTTGTTGATTCTTGTGGCGATAAGCTTGCTTTAGCATCACCACTGCCTATGTACATATACCAGTGAAGTGGATTTAATCGCACTAATTAGAATGATCTCAAGGCAAAATGCAACATCTACTGGAATAATCTGAGAGAAAAGATCTCCACTCCAATTTATTCTCCCCCTCTTTGTTTCCGGGGGTTGAGCAGAGGATCTGTTTTTGGTAAACGAGTGAGCGGCTGGTGTCTGGTGGTTGGGTGCATGTGTCACTTTGGACTGGTTGCCATTTCGAGGACAAGCTGCAGGGAGTCCAGTGGTAGGGAGGGTGTGTGTGTGTGTGTGTGTGTGGGTATATATACATGAGTGTGTGTGACAGAAAGAAAGAGAGAGAAAAAGAGTGAATCAGAGCCTTAGCAACAGCGACAGAGCGCTACAGACTATGACCAAACCATACCTGTGGGTGGGATCATGCCAGGGGACATGAGACCAGGGACTGAGTGGGGCATGATGTGGGGGTTCTCCGGTGATGTCACACTCTGGGTCCTCTTCGGGGGCCGTCCAGGTCTGGAGCTAAAACACCGGGCAGAGAAGGAGGAGAACGCGGGTGAGAGATGTGGAGGAGACTGGCAGAGGAGGAGGGGTTGTGTAGGTGGTGGTGGTGGTGGTGGTGGTAGTGGTGGTGGTGGTGGGGCGGTGTTAACATTTAGAGCACTCCAGAATGCAATTCCATTCCAAAGAGCTAACACGTACTGTAAATAAATTTCTTTTCAAGGACAGTTGCTTTCTGCAGCTCAACATAATAGACTTCCATAACTAATTAGATTACACGGTGAATTCATTTCCTTTATTGAAGATCAACCACTTTTTGATGCATAATTCATAACCCGTACCTCGTTACCTGTTCCTCCGTATTAATATCCCCACACTATTTGAATTGCCTCGTTTGCATATGCTAAAATCCAGTGCGCGGCCCTCGGCCTGGAAATTACATGTTAACTTGTTATAATTATTGCAGTCAGGCCACTATTGATTTATGAGACTTTTAAAAACCAAATATGTGTAGTTCTGGTAATGAATGATATTTTAAGGTTCTTCAGGAAATTAAAAGGCAATGGCTGCCTTAGGAAATGTTCTGCTTGCTTGATTTAATGCGTGCCTTAGCTGGAAGGTGGTGTGACAGAGTGATTCAGACCTGTTGGACGATTCTGATGGGGGAGTTTTATTACACCAAACGAGGGGCACAGATCCAGCCGTGATAAATGACTGTGCCACCTTACTGTGGAGGAGAAAAGGCCTTCAAAGCAGATACACCCCTAACTTTCCACACATCTTACTCATTCACTTATTAATACAGCTGCAAGTTGCAATCAATACCTACTTTGCTGGCTTATAGTAACAAGAAAAGCCTACAGGGTAAAAAAAAAAATGCAATGAGAATATAATAAGGGGGGCAAGATTCTATGGAGGTATATTCTTTATGAACAAGGAGCTGGGTGTCTCAGCTGAAGATGAATTATGGTGACTTGACACAGGTGACATATTGGCTTCATACATTATTTCACATACAATAGTCCATTTCAAGCTTTACCAGGATACTAAGTTCTCTCTAATATGAACAGAGTTTAATCCATCTTTAAAACACCAAAAGGTTTCTGTAATGTCGTAACTATGGGAAGAAAACTGGGCAAACTTGACTATATTTCACGCAGAAAGGACATGGCCGGAAATCAAACCTGGGACATATTTGCTTAGCTGCTGACCTTCCCCTCACAAGACTGTATCCAAGTTAATTATTTTTCTGGTACTAAGGCTTGGAGGGGTGAACCAACATGGTTATACATTAATGTCATTGTCAAATTTGATGTGAGGTCAAGGGGATAGTTCCAGGTCTGAAAAGGGAAGCCAATGCAGAAGCAACTTAAACCTGCATTCTCTCTAATGGCCATCAAGGGGCGACTCTACTGGTTCCGATTGTGTGGAAGTCTATGAGAAAACGATCCTACTTCTCACTTTATTTATTACCTCAGTAAACACTTTCCTAATGAGTTTATGGTCTCAATCGCTAGTTTCAAGTCTTCTTCAACACAGCATGATGTTCATTTTGTAAATAATGGTCCCATTTAGAGTAAAATAGACGATAAAGCAAGGTATGCTTTAGGGCATGGCTACGTTGTGATTGACAAGTTGCTACCACAGCAACAATGTTGGTTAGGTAACGTAACCATGGCATAACCCCAGATTCAAATGTTAATTGTAACATTTTGGTCACCTAAAAAAGTCATGTTCAGCATGTGGTTGTACTAAAAGACCCTCTAAGGATTTGGATGTTCAGTTGTTCAGATATTCAGTAAGTACATTTTGTTTTAATGGTTTTAAGCCTGTTTTTCGCGAGCAAAAATTAGCATTAGCATTTGCATTATCACAGCTAACCATAGACTGTAAATGCACTGTGCTAACCAAACTAGCAGCTAGCGTTAGGGTCAGTTCCACCCTCTCATCCAAATATGGTCACTTCTCATCACTTCTGGCTCAAAAAGTCCAAGATGGCGACGGTCAAAATGCCAAACTTCAGGCTTCAAAACAGGAGTCCACAAACCAAAGGGACATCACAGTGGCTACATCCATTATTTTTTTACAGTCTATATGTGAGGTGTAATTTTTTGTTTTTCAAAACATGGAAAAAATCTCTCAATAAATATATCTACATGGGTACTAATTATTTTTGTTGTCTGTAGATTAGGGCAGCAACCAATGATTATTTCATTATCGATTAATCTGTCGATTATTTTCTTGATTAAGTGATTATTTGTTTTGTCTATAAAATGTCAGAAAATGGTGAATCATGTCGATCACCATTTCCCAAAGCCCAAGGTGATGTCCTTAAATGTCTTGTTTTGTCACAACCAACAATCCACAACACAAAGATATTCAGTTTACTATCATAGAAGACTAAAGAAACCAGAAAATATTCACATTCAAGAAGCTGGAATCAGAGAATTTGGACATTTGTTTCTTAAATAAATGACTCCAAATGATTAATGGATTATCAAAATAGCTGGCGATTAATTTGAAAGTTGACAACTAATCAATTAATCAACTAATTGTTACAGCACTACTGTAGATACAGATGCTTATTACTTTGCCATCATTTGTCAATGATTTTGAACATGGTCACTTAAGGATTTACGAGCTGTTTACAACCAACAAAATTTAAAAAATTTAATTAACTGATGTAACCGAAGATGAGCTGTTTTAAATTCTTTACAATTAATGTCTCATTCTGGACCTCATCAACCAGTACAGTACATGAGGATGTTTGTGTTACAGTACATTTCACAACATCTCCCACAGGCAGTATCCACAGAGTGATGCAGTGTTTAAGTTCAGATACCACACAGCCTTAGTAGTTGAATTTATTCAGCCGTGTCTTGTGAGGTTTATTTACCTCAGTCCTGCTAATAGAGTGCACTCGCTCTATCTGTCTGAATGTGCTGACTCTCTCATATACAGTACTGGCTCTGGAGATTTTAGGACTAAAAGCAGACCTTCACCAAGCTGTGTCCCTTTGGAGGGAAAATACAGAAGTGATAGAGAGAAGTGGCGAGGGGGAGAGCAAATGACAGAAGTGAGAGGAGGGCAGTATGAGAGAGAGAGAGAGAGAGAGAGAGAGAAAGAGAGAGAGAGGCAGAAAGAGAAATGAGTGCCCGCTCAACCTAGGAACGTCTGGAAATGTAATTCCTATTTCTATAGAAGCACCTCTTTGATCTTATGAGAGGGAGAGATCGCAGACAGTTTTGCTGTCATCACTTTCACTTGTACTCTGGCTGAATTATTTATGAAAGACCTCAATAGAGGGTATGTGATGGGTAAAAGGCTTTTTACCAACAATACTAAAAGCAAAAAGGCCCTCAAATGGACAAAAAAATGTCACATCAACCTTAGATCATGTCAAAGGATGTGAACCCAGGTACAAAGACCCAGTTAAGTAAAGGTAATGTTTAGATAGGCTGCAAGAGAATCTGTCCGTGTGTTTAAGGGATAGCATTTCAGCTCCTCTCTGCACACAAACACTAGCTGGCCATGAAAGCAATACACCAACTGAAAAGGAGCTTTGAACTGAGGAACCTCCAAGCAACAGGAAAGCCTCTCAGAAATGAATAGTTAGTTTGTGTCTCCTTTCCTTCTGACTAAGTGTCTAAATTTACAGAAACAGAAACAGCATACACTTTATTATCGAGTGCATGTCGAGACTATTTTCCTGTTTTATTCTGTTATTTTCAAAGCCTTGTGATTCATATCGTTTGGTGCAATGTTCCTTAACAATATGTAATTTAGTCCCTTGAAACTCCACAGCTGAGGCATCCGTACTAACATCAATGCAGATCTGCGATGGCCAGAGCCTTACAGGCTAATAAGTTGGGTCCGGATAGGAACTCAACATGGCCTCAAACAAAAGAGTCAGGCTATTTATCAAGCAGCAGATGCTGATTCCCTAAATAGCCTGGCACAGAAACTGCTCCAAACTAGGCCATTATTGCCGAAAAAGAAAGCACAACTGGATGTATGATTGGAATTCTAGTACTTCTCATTTCTTATCCGCTGTTGTCTTTTCTAATCTTCTTTTCATGTTCTCCTCTCTACTTTACAATGTTTCAGAAAATAGATACTTCTGGGTTTTCAATTGGACTTATTTGGACAATATTATTTCTATATTGGAGGTTAATCATGAAAGAATTTTATTCCCTGCTTTATTTATATTTAAACTAAAGATATTCAAAGGCCTCATATCTCTGGCTTCAATTAAGGAAACAAAATAGGCCCCACCAGCTTTGGGCTGGGGCCACAAATATGTTACACATCTATTCTCTCTTTCTTGTTTTGCTGCCATGGTGAAAAGAAAATAGTGGTGAACTTTCCCTGAACCAGACTTCCTTTAATGGCCCGGCCGTGTGTTGACCCAGCAGAGTCGGCTGGAACCTGATACTATCCAACACACTACGCTGTGCAGGCAATCAGATTACACGGGGCCCAACAATACACTCCACACGAGTCCAATTTCAGTGCTACAATGCAATAAACGCACAATAATTAAATTCACGTTCTCACCCCGTTTACAGGAAGCCAACACTAGGTGATAGGTATAATAAGAGCTATAATATCACATGAGATATCGGGACGGTTTTTGATCTCATGGTAAAATTCTGACATCTCACTATCAGACGCTTTTTCTGTCGACGGAAGCAGTGACTGAGATCTTATTACCCAGAACGCTGTTAATGCAGTGATTATGATCTGTTATAAATCAATTGAAACCACAAATGTAATGTTTAGCCCAAGTGAGCACACTCCCTTAGTGGATTTAGTTACACACAAAAATCATCTGCTCCTCCCATCTTCGGATATCTTTAGGAATTCAACCTGATTATGTCAATAGTGACTCCAGTTTGCAGAGAAAGAACATAATATTATTTCCTGGTGGTTATGATTGAGCCATTAACCTTTTATCTCAGTCTTTTGTTTGACGTTTCTAAAAGGTAAGGATGAAGATATTTATTCCATTTCCGCCCAGTCGGCCAAAACAAGCGAATGAATCATTCCATCTGGGGCTTGTGTAAACAAAAGGCCTCTCCAGGTCTCTGCCAATCAGGCCTTATAAAATATTAACCCAATGTCATTGCCCTTTTAAAATCTCTCACCTAGAATTCCCTAATTGTTCCTTTTCTTTATCTCTCCACTGCAGAGAGTAAATAAATTAACAAAATAGCTTTTATCGCCCTGAGTAACCTTTTAACTGAAGGATTATCTGGGGTTTATTTTTCATTTCTCTCACAGCGATAGCAGAGCATGCCCCATTGATTGGTTTGCTGGGGTGGTGACCAGCCATGAAAACAAGGTCTTATTGATAAAACAAAGCAGCTCCTTACCTTTTTAAGTGCCAGGTCAGGCAGAAATTCAGAGGCCTCAGACCATGAGGGGCCTGAATATGCTGACTTTATAGTGTTTTTTATTTGGTGACGGTTTAACAATATGAGGGCAACTCCCATGAGAGGTTAACAGTTTGTTGAAAGACAGGAATAACATGGCTGTGGTGGTCTTACTACCAATTTAAAATTCCCCACAGTGTTCACTGAGAGGAAAAACTCAATGTTTAACTTCTAAAATTTTGGTCTGCTGCTTGTTTTCTTCACTTTGATTTAGGGCAACAAAAAGCGAGACTGACATGCAAGTATAAGTCAAACTAAAATCCAACTAAAAATTAGAGTGGAATACTTATTATGAGTTCCACACTGTGACATATGTCTAATTAATTATCAGCTGATGTAATTGTGATCTCAATTCTCTGGATCCCTAATTGATCAGCTGTCCTATAGGCTCTGCTACGGAAAACACAATAACATTAGTAAACACAAAAGCTCAGATAACATCCATGTCTGTGAGAAATATTTCACAATATTAAATATCAGGCAAAGAAAACTAATTAGAAACTATTTTGTTAATTAACTGTTGAAGTCATTCATCAAGCAGACACCGAATATCATCTGTTTCTGGTTTCTTGGATGTGATGATTTGCTTCTTTTCTGTGTTTTCGTATCATTAGAAAACTGACTTTCTTTGGTTTTAGGCTGTTTGTGGGATAAAAGTAAATGATGACAGGCATTTCGCACTATTTTCTGACACTTTATAGACCGAGCAATTAAGCAATTACTCAATATAATTGTCAGTTGCAGCGCTAGATAATAGTAATATGAAATAATCATGATAATAATAATCTGACAAAACAAACCCAGTGAAAATGACAGAAATATACTCTATGTTGCCTTCAACAAAAAGCGGGGAGAAAAAAGATGATTTATATTTCCTGCTGACCTTGGCAGTCTATTGGTTGTGATGATCATAATCTCAGTCACAGTGTGATACATGGGAATATATTCACTCATCCATCTTTTTCATGCATCCATCTATCCTCACCCTCATCTTGTATCTGTATTTGCATTGAACCTATTCTTGGATTATCTCAATCAGCTTCCCCTTGCACCTGTCAAACACCGCCTCGCACAGGTAGCCACATCGCGCTTATCTGATCTAGATAGCTGGATTACAGCGAGTTTGTGAGTGTGAGGAGAGAGGAAGAAAAAAAAAAACACACTTTTATTTATTAGGGATAGGAACAGCTGCATCCGCCTGCAAACTGTGAACCTTTGTTACGGAACAATATATCACAGATCAAATGGTGTGAAATCAAAGGCGGAGGAGAGTTAGCATCAATCCCACTAAAACCCCTTTTAAAGTGCTGTCTGTGCTCTGATCCCTGTGTGGACTAATGTGCAGGGTTGAGATCAGTAGTAGTTGGGAGAGTGGGTGCCTTCCTGGTGCCTTTGTCTGAGCTCAGGCCTGATTAGAACCACGCTGGGCGAGACCAGCACAGCATCTGATGGTATGGAAGAACTCGGAGCCGGTCACGCTCCTTCCACTGTCCTCAAGGCTGTGTCATGAAACCGCAACCGGGCTTTAAGAGAAAGCCACAGTTACAGTAGCTACAAAGAGCTTTCTCCTGTAATCACATTCTATTAGAGCCGTTTGAAGCCTCTCAGCTGTGAAATAGAATCTAAAAAAGATCTAAAACAAGATAAACTGCTGATTACACCCATGCATCATTAATGTTAAAAGCTGATTTCATAATTGTATGTCCCATAACTACGGAGACTAAGATTGTTTAGTATCACATCAACAGACTCTGATAATGAGTAAGCAGACTTCCTACATCACGGGAACTGATGAAGAAAGCCTAATTGGTTGACTTTTCCATGCCTAATGGATGATTCTCTTAATTAAAAAGATACTGTACCAAATGTTAGAAATCAGATAGCGCTTAAAGTAAATGCAGTTAATCAAATGTATGAGAATGAACAGTTCCAGGAAAGCCTAAATGAGATTGCTAGATATGATTTTGCTCCAATATTTATTAATTGCAAGTGCCTTTGGTTAGCAAAACAGAACAGGTCTTATCTTCAAACTGCGAGGAAATTTCATCTAACCACTCTCACTGATCTCTCTTTTTCATGAACTGCGATGCATATGAAACAAGTCTTCAAAACAAGGCTTTAAAAACTTACCCAGTCAGGGTGCCTTTGAGGATATTTAATTAAAATCTAATCCTGCATTCATTAAGGCTCACATAAATTAAGCTGTCATTCATAAGATTTATGGATTCTCATTTGCATATTGCATACAATTCATCAATTACTCAAGTATGAAAGGAGCGCATTTCCCTTGGAGCTGCCTGCTAGCCTGCCAACATTTGAAATGAGAGAAAGAGCACGACTGTCAGGCATTCACTGCAAACTTTTCCCCACAATGTCTGTGCACTGATTAATCTCATTTTCTAGGCATCCCTTACAAGATTGTACACAGTCCAGCTGCACTTTTCAATTATTTCTCCTGTCCTCTCAACTAACTTTGAAAGCAGGACAGGCTAAATGTGGACTGGGGGCTACTTTAGTCTTTATGTATATAACATGTCTTTTTGCCAGGGTAATCATAAATTAGAGAGAGGGGTTTTAGAGATCCTAATGGAAAGGAAATGTAGTAATTTTATTGCAAATCCCATCAGGCAAATATTCTGCATGCTATAATAGCATATTTCCTGTCACATTTAGAGTGGAATACATCCAGCAGGCATTCTGACAGAGGGAGAAAGAGCGAAGAAAAGATAGAGGGGGAGGGCAGCCGGATGAGAGAGAGAGAGTGGCAGAGAGAAAACAAAAGAGAGGGGAAGAATCTTAGTGCTAAACACATAAAAACTCCCTTTTTGGACGTGAGGCTATGGGAAACACAGTGTGGAGTAAGTGCTTAAAGCAAGCGGAGCGTGAACACATCTAAGATAAAAGGTCAGGCAAAAACAAACAGACCACTCGCGAGGACGAATGGAATTAATTGACTCATTAATATGCATGGCTAATAAAGCTCAAAATCCTAAAACAAAAATCATTGTCAACAATTCCCTTTTAATGGCTCTTATTTTCAGCTTGAGAAGAGCTAGTCTACAGGGTGTATCAATCTTAGGAGGGGTGGAGTTCCTCCACCAAACAGGCTTGGGGTAACCTCGGTGTTGTATGCTCATGTCCTCCCCAGCAGACAAAGGCAGAGTTGTTCTGGTGGAGGGATTAATTGAGAATTAATCCCAGTTTCTGGCAGTGGAACAGACCGGCAGTTAGAAGTGAAAGTCATCCTGAAGGGTAGTTAATTGGTTCCCCATAGCAAAAGCTTTGGAGAACAGAAATCAAGCTGCATTTTCATTAATCCTCCCCATTGTTTTGTGAAATTGTTGTGGAGAGTGACTTCAGATAGAGTCAATAGTTAAGGCTTTTAATTTGCTTTTAATTCTGCCAGTGGGGTGACAATTAACAAACCCCAAAGAACAATAGCTGTGAAAATTATGCGTTCGATTGACTCTAAATGACTCTGAAATCAAAAACCGATAAGCAATTAATATACTGTACTCTACAAATGGTAAGTACCTCCAACATGCTTAATGCGCTCCATCTCACTCTCTCTCTCTTTCTCTCTCTCTCTCTCTCTCTCTACATCACTCTCTCACCACTACAGCTTTTGAACTTTGGGAATAGCACCACCAGATTGTCGGATGTGATTAATTTCAGGTCTAAATGGACACAACAGACAGAAAAGGGTGATGTAATCATAACATGAGGAGACACAGTGACTAACAGCAGAGATGGAGGAGGAAGAGAAAGGAGAGGAAAAAAGAGAGAGAGAGAGAGAGAGAGAGAGAGAGAGAGAGAGAGAGGGAGTAGAGCGAAAGATGTAGACAGAGACAACAAGCGCTCACAAACATACTCCAAGTTCAAGCTAAACAGGAAGACCATGGTGATTAGCATTAATTGCACTGAGGATTGGAATCCTGTGTGAAACATTAAACAAAAATTATCTACTGTTTATTCACTTTTTTTCCTGATTTTCTTCTTCTTTTTTTTTTTTTTTCTCAATAATTAATGAAAAGTAAATACTTGGAGGAGTCCAAAAATGATCTAGGGAGGAAAAGAAATGTTTACATAATCAGGAAAAATGTTCCTGTCCTCTCTCTCTCTCTCCCCCTCTCTCTCTCTCTCTCTCTCTCTCTCTCTCTCTCTCTGTATACATGGAAAGGTTAGGACTCGAGCCTGTTTCTCACTGTTTCTCACTGTCTCCCCATCAGAAGTAACAGTGTCTGTTCCCCTGAGTGTGGACTTGCTGTGAGAGTGTTTGCATATTTAGATACAAGCAGCCCTGTTTATGCAGCCCCACTCTCGGCTGCTCAAGTTCACTCCAGCACAAGCCCTGATCAATTTGGCCAGCTGTGCTTTAAATGCTGTTTACAACAATAACATCGCGGCTAACAGAGCACGGCCAAGCCTGCGAGCGCACAAACACACACACACACACACACACACACACACACATACACACACGCTTCCCGGCGAGAAAGAGAGAGAGAGAGAGGGAGAGAGAAAGAGAGAAACAACTTCAGAGGGAGCCCCCAGCCTGCACATTCCCAGACGAGCATTTATACCGAGTTAAAGACGAATCAAAGCCCAAACTCCTCTGCAAGACACGGAAGAATTGGATTCTGTCTGTGATCCTTCCGGAAGAATCTCTGACTGAGAGCAAAGAGAGGAAATAACAGGAACTCAAACTAGAGTCCCACCCTGAAGAGGGCCAAATTGAAGGTGACACGTACCAGTTACAGGCTTTATGGCGAACAAGTGACAAGTGGCATCGAGCTCAAAATATAACGTCACGTTCACTACAATCTTCACATGCCACTGTTTTTTGGACAAGCTGTTTTCACAAATAACTTTGTTTTTGGTGATGTACTATATTCCTTGAAACGTCAGATTTCTCTTAAAAGCTTCATAAGAGAGAAAAAAAAAAACTCCATTTAAGCCTGGCAGGAGAGCAAATAGTCCTACTCAGCAGATAGCGGGTGAAGCTGCTGGTGTCCTCTTGCTTGATGATATAATTCTTAATGTACAGCCTGACTGGACATAAATTTTATCCAAGCATCACCTCACCTGCATTCTTTTCTCTCCCTCTCTCTTTCTCCCTCACTCTCATGATGAATTGTTTGCTACATCTCGGAGACTAAAACCCTTCAACCTCTTCAAACCCGGGTTTCTAATAACGCGTAGGTGCTGGGGAGAGGTGACAGCATGATGAATATCACAACAGACAGCTCCAATATGGGACAATTTTACCAGATCGATATCTCACTGCAATATCAGAGAAAAGGAGCTGATATTAGTCTACACAGTGTATTACAGATGGGGTACATTTCTTCTCTCTGCACTCCCAGTGAACCTAGGCTATATTTCATCCATGTCGGCAATGGTTTACACATTCACAAACGCTGTGGAAACTAATCATAGCATGGTAGCCACGCCAGATGCATCTGCTTAAAATTATCCATATGTGTGACACACCCATAACCCCTTGTTCAACACAGGCGATGGACTTGCAAATAAACTGTGAATCACATTAGAAGATGTTACAGACCATTATTTCTAGTGAGAACAAATGTTTTGTCACATTCTAATAGAGAGATCATGGGTAGTTGCTGCTTTTTGGCGGTAAGCTGAGGCAAAATGGATTTCTCATATTTGGAAAAAAAAAAAAAAAAAAAAAAGGCCACAAATAGTAAGATTAAAGTCTGACTGAGGAGAAAAAAATACACAAGGTCTGCTGAAGATGTCGTATACAATATTGCTGTGACTGAAAAAGTATTTTCACCTTGTCAAAGAGAGAAACTAACAGTAATCAGGTCAGAACAATTACTCCACATTTATTAAAACCAATTCTGAAGGTCGGGGTAAAAAAAAAAAAAGATCTGTTGTTGTCTTTGAACATATTGTCAAATCTTTTTTTTCAGGTTTTGGGGGCATTATTACAACTTCTGTGCTTAATCAGTTTAGGAAATGCTAAAATAAGTTAAATAAGTCCAAATAAATTGTGTTTTTAATCAAATCGTATGTAAATGTCTACGTGTGTGTGTGTGTGTGTGTCGTTAGAGGTCTGAGTTTAATTTGCAGTAAATTATGGTTCAGGGGGATTCATCACAGTACAAACATTTGTTGAGCCTTAGATGAATAAATCAATCACAAACACTCTCTGACAAATTAACTGACACTGTTCTCTTTGTCAAGCTCCATGCTAAACACCGTGGTCAAGTAACATGTGCCTGAAGAAATAGAAAGAGACACCTTTTACTTCCAGGGGAGACAGATGCATATAGGGAGAGAGAGAGAGAGAGAGAGAGAAGGAGGGGTGGGGGGGGTGGTGGTGGGGAGGAGGGGATGACAGAGAGACTGAAGGAGAGAGTGCAGACGTTGCTAACGCTTAATATCTTCCCTCTCCAGGGGGCCGGGGCTGAGGGCCCCTCTGCTGTCAGCTGCAATAGGACCAACCTTTTTGTGAGTGCCCAAGGTTCGTTAAGGGCTATTAATGGAACACAGTATCCCTTGTGCAGGGAACTTGTCAGTGTTTCATTAGAGACTGATAAACATATAATACATAAGTGTCAAACACAGTGTGTGTGCAGTGTGACGCGGCGGCGGGAGGGGAACAGGATTTTGGGATTGCAGTGCAACACTCATTCCCATGCTCTACTCTCTGACAATATTAATGATTTCATGAAGAGGGAGGAGTGTGGGGGGGAGGCGGGGGGGGGGACACTTCGGGAACTATGGAGCCTGCTGTTGGCACCGTAGAGAGGAAGTCTACAAGTGGGATGCAGCTTGGCAAACATTGAATTGTATTATAGTGTTGAACGGTGATCTAAGTAAAGAAAAGTATTCTTGGGTTGATATCTAGCCAAGATAAGACAGCCTGGCATATCTCTGTTGTTCACTTCTAGAGGACTGGGCCCAAAAGTGCAAGAAAAAGAAATACATCATATTCAATTAAAGTTCTTTTTTCACCACTACTGAACAAATCAGCCCACAGCTGGGACTCTGGGTCTAGTTCACAAAGTCCTTTTGATCATTTTGTGGCAGTAAGAGAGTTTGGAGTCCCATAGAGTACGGGACCAAGCTGATCTTATTATGATAATTGGGATACATCAACTTCAGATAGCACTAATGGAGTGAGATTTCAGTGATCAAGAGCACATATTCAACTGTAGAAGCAAGTTCACTTTTTTTAGAAAGGAGGCATTATGCAATGCTCTGGTTGTGTTCCCAGTAGGCAGCTACTGAGACCGCCAGCACAAGCAAAAGTATGCTTTTAGCTTCGGTGCTGGAAGCATTTCTGCACTTGGTGACGTTGAGCGTTGAAGAGAAGTGTGGTGAAGTTACTTCTATTTCCCCCATGAGTGAGTAATTGGTAACCGCGATCATTAATCAGTTAATCTTCTCTTTTTACCCCTTCTCTTCAACAGAGAAATATCAGAGGTTCAATAATTAAAAACGTGTCAGGTGAAAGTCCAACGCGCTTCCTCACACTGTATGTTCTCACATTCCCTGCTTTGTTCATCTTATTAACCTCCTCTCCGCTCGCCGCGCCTTTAAATGAAATCTTTAGCCCCTTACATGTGAAATTAAAACTGCCCTCCCTTGAGCGCTTTTAATTATTCTTCTTCAGGAGAAACTTCCACTTCCACTTTTGTCAGGGCGGCCTTCTTTCTTCCCAGTCTCCCTTTCCTCACTCCCACCCACTGCCCAGGTCTGTCATGCTTCACTCCTCCCTCCAAGCCCGTTGCTTGTGGGTTTTTTTTTCTTTTTCTCTTTTTCTGCGGGTCTGTTTAATTCTCACCTTGCTCTGCCCTTGTCATCAAGCCGTTGAAGCACAAAGCCAGGAGCAAGGGAGTGTTTACTCATTTCCCCACTACATTACCCCTCCTATTAATCACCGCATGGAAACTTCTGGACACTGAAACATCTCTGCAGTCGCTGCCCCACCTGCCCCCTATGCTAACAGGGCCAACTTTAAATAACTGGCATTCTGAGAAAAATCTTGTATTATTTTAAAATTACTAATGTTGTCACCAAGTCCTGAACAACTTGTTTATCCAACTCCCTCAGACTGAGGCTTTCATGACGTTGAAGGGTTCAATATGTCAAATGTTTGAAATATTTTTTTAATGCCTCAAATGATGTCTTTGTGGAAACAAAACATAATGACGGTTCTCGATAAACACAAAAGTTAAAGTAAACATGAGTTGGTTGACATTGAAAATGCATGATATGATATGTGCACACAGGACAGGCAGAGGTTAGTGTCTCTAATTAATCTCATTTAATTGCATGTAAATTGTATTTTAAATGCAGATGAGAAAAAATAAAAAGCTTTTTTTTTTTTTAAGGTGAAGAACCCTCGCACCCTCTTGTTACCCTTCACTTCCTCTGTTTGCTGAAATCAGAGCCAGTTTATAAAAGTAAGCTACGTCTCTAAGCTGTTGTTGAGTGTCAACAGTTCTCCAGAGAAACATGACTTTTTTTTTTTTCCAATTATTTTTGAAAAAAAAAAAAAAAAACAAGGAAATTAAAACCAACAAAAAAATATTGGCAAAGACATAAATTCATAGCCTAACAGTGTCCATGCTGCCCTGTGCTCAAGGCAAATCTGCTGCAAAGAATTCATATGAAATTCAATTAACACACCAACAGCTTTCCTTTTCTCTCCTGCCCTAATTCCCACATTCCCGCTGAAATGACTGCATTACCGGCGATTATGCTAACCGCTTGGAGTGCACCATAAATTCACAGGTCTGGGAAAGGCTGTAACGAGAGCTCCTTAAATATGGGAAGGAGATGTTTGAGAAGATGGATCGCCGTGGGCTAGCGGTCGACCGGCAGTCGGCACAGGGAACTTGTTTGTGAAACACATGCTACTAGCTGCTATACTGCTTCTAATGAGGCTATGGATACAAGCAACATAATCATTAATGATTGAACCCCTCCATTTCCTTCTTGTGTTTTTTTTCCTTTTTCTTTTTTCTCTTTTTTTTTTTTTTGCCATAGCCCCCTGTCCTTTTGCAATTACTGTTTTACTGGATAGCCCAAGGCGGCGGGCGGCTGCATGTGTGTCGGCTATGTATGGGAGAGAGAAAGAACCCAAAATATTTGAAATTCAAATAAATGAGTAATGTAAATAGTTTTGAGAGAGTTTACCCAGTGAACAATGGCCCCTTATGAGACACAAGTGCGACAGAGGGAGAGAGAACAGGACTGCTGGTGTGGGGATCGGAGCGGTGGGGGTTGGAGGGATGATCCAACACAATGTGGCCCTTCTCCTAAAGCAACTTGTTATCAGGCGCTACGCAGAGCCCCCCATTCAATCTGCATTTAAATACATTTCAGTCCACTCACTCATTTGCATTCATTTCTCCCATTATATTTGAAAATGGCCAAATGTCTAGCCAGCACAATGTGGGAGCCTATCACCGGCCAGGGGAAGCCCACACCTGATGCCAATTTAGCCTGCTTGGATCTATTCATTGCCATGGTCTGATCTGACAACTCCAGCTCTTCCCCATCCAGGAGACTTTTCAATTGGATCTGCTTGTGGTGACAAAATTGTTTTGCTCATTGAGGTTTGTTTTTTTTTTTTTTGTTGTTTTTTTTTTTTTTTTTTTTTCTATCCACCCTTCCACACACACACCCCCCCCTCCATCCCCTCCTCCTCCCCCCTTCCTCCCCTTTCCCCGTCTCGCTCTCTCCCCTCTCTCATCGTCACTCCCTCTGTCTGTGAGTCTGGGTGTCTGTTTGGGAGCCATGGGAAAAGGAGAGGCAAATGATTCTCAGTGGCTTCTGATTTCCACTATTTGTTCAGCATTAGGCCCACTTATCTCTGAAAGAAAAAGCAACATGTGGAGAGAAAGTGACAGGCAGAAACTCAGCCTAGCTAACAGGCCTATTGTGTGCTGAAGATCTGCATTCAAACATGAGGGGCCCTCTAACTCTTTCTCTCTCTCTCTCTCTCTCTCTCTCTCCCTCTCTCTCTCTCTCGCTCGCACTCTCTCTCTCTCTCCCTCGCTGTAAAACGCACACATACTTGTGCATAGACCTCTGTCGCAGTCAATTACTGCTGCTAATCTGTACTGCAATGGAGAGTAAATATTTCATTACTTTTTCAAATAAACAGTTGGTCTGAGCCCATGAAGTGTCATTTATCCTGTAAAAGGAGCGGTGACGTTCACATTCAATTACACCATAAAACCACCGAGCGGGCTGAAGTGGGGTTTTTTTTGTGCTAGGAGCACACTACTGAAGTCATTAGACTTGGTAGCAACATCTTGAGATGAAAAGCTGAGTGGAGAGCTCACCATTTACACTACAGCACCTTTTCTTTGGCCCAAAAAACATTCTGTGAGCCCTCCTCCCTCCTCCTCCTCCTCCTCTTCTACCTCCATAATGCTCTCTGTTCCCCTCGCTTTCATGCCTTTAAACCCTAACAGAAAAAGTTCATCAGAGTTGGGTGTCTAAGCAGTCCGGCGTAGAGACACACAACACTGTTTACTCCGCGACATACTAACTAAGTAGTGTTGTGTGAGATTAGCAGATGAAATAATGCAAGGAGCGAGGAGGGCAGGAGGGGATGGGGAGGGTGGGGTGGGTGGGGGGGTGGTGGTGGACTGGCGGGGGGTTGACAGAGAGATCCCAGAGTCTACTGCTCATTAATCACTGCAGCGTCTTTGACCTTTCATTTGCCAAGGGCGCAAAAAGAGGAGGAGGAGGGTGGCCGCTGCTGCTAACGCTGCCCAGGAAAAAGAAGGAAGGGCCAGCGAAAGAGCGAGGGAGAACGCTGGAGAAGAAGAAGAAGCAGCAGCAGCAAAAAAAAAAAAAAAAGATGACCAAGAGACTGTGTGGTGGAAGAGATATGCTCAAGAATGCTCAGAGAAGACGCCACAACACATTCTTAATGAAGAGTGAAATTAATCAGCTTCACGGACTGTTAGATGAATCAGGCATTTCCCCGGCCCCTAGGTGGTATCAGCTGCTCTGCTCCGCTCGCCAGGCCTGATAAAGACCGATAGGCCCCTTGCCCATTTACACATGTTATTAAAAGAATTACAAAGATGTCTGCTCGGCTCCCCTCCCTTCACACCAGCCTGGGCTTTGGGAACCGGGTGCTGGAAATGGCAGGGGGGTGTGACATTAGCATCAGTCGTATTTTTAGCGTCTGGATGCTCAGCTCTTAGTTACCAGGTGGGACGGGATCAGTGAAGGCAGTCAGGCAGTAATAGTGGTGAGAAAAGCTTGACACACCACAGCTATCAGGGAAGGAGTGAGTGTGTGTGTGTGTGTGTGTGTGTGTGTGACAGAGAGTGAGAGAGCGGAGAGTAAGTGTCTGAGAGAGAAGAGCTGTGTGGCGGTAAAAGCTGGATTGCGACCACGGTTTTCGAGGCTGGTGTTGATTGATATGTAGAGCCATGCCTGTTATACATGATTACATCTCTATTGTCTATTTTAACTTGGAAACACACTACTGTAATTAGATAATGAAGTCTCAATGTCTCACAACGAGAGTTCTATAAAAAAAAAAAAAAAATACTTCAATTTAAATAATTAAGCTACAAATAAGCATGAGAGAAAATAAATGATAATGCAGGCTAATCAAGTGAAAATGACACTTACGGACTCAATACAGATGAAATGAGTGACTACCAGAGTAGTATAGTTTAGCATGGAATATGGTGGGCAGTTATTAATATACATTTAATCTTATTTTTAACCCTAATTTATGTTCAAGGTTAATCTAATCAGACCAATTGTACCTCTGAAGAGCCTGCTCCAATTTAATTGGCTATTTTTATTGCCTCAGCGAGATTTTAATTGAAACCAAAGGGGATCTAACAACAACTGTGACATGTTGATGTCTGGGGGATAGTTATAAATATGTGACAAAATATGTGCATTATTAATGTGATTTCTTAATGCATTATTGTAATGTGTCCCCAGAAACACAGAGATATTACTTTACGCAACAAGCAAGGGGGTGGAGGGGGAGGGAGGGTGGAGGGTTGGTGGTTGGGAGGGGCAGAAAAAAAAATCATCCTGAATATGTCAACAAAATAATACAGAGACATTTTCCTCTGACTCCAGGCGAATTTAGCAGATTTGAATCGTTCACAGTCCAAAGAAATTTTTGAATTTGTCAAAAGAAAAGCTTGTGGTTATGCACGCGAACGCTGTAAACATCTCAACCCGGCGTTTATTGCCAGACTGTTGAGAAAACGGACTTTTATTGAGTTAATACAATTGAAAAGTTTCTTAACTCAGCTGTGAGGATATTCAATGTTTGTTTTTTTTGTTTGTTTCTTTTGGAGGGCTTCAGATTACGTGTGTTCCAGCTGGATTCAAGCGCGACAGTGTTACCACCTGAATCGGAAAAGCGATGAGACCATAAAAAAAAAAAAAAGTGTCATTGATTCAAAAGGAGAGATTACATTGTGCTTGAGACAGGCGTGAGCATTAGCATGAGACTCCTGGATCAAATTCTGCACGGCAGCAGTAGCCATTGATGATATCGATCAAAATCACGGCTAGCACCACTATACCTGGACCATCAGCTGGCACTTTGAAACCGTGCTTCCTCTTCTCATAGAGATTGCTGGGAATTTTTCCCTTATGTATGAATGTGTCTTCAATTTCTGTCCCACTGTGATATTACAGTTAAAAGGCTTATTAATTGCATGCCTGCTTCCTGCTGACAGATCCACTGAGAATTTAGAGGCAGGGAGAATTCAGCGCTGGGTGAGTGTTGTTATTTGTCCTCAAAGGAATGACAGCTACTCTTTACCAGAGCTTTAAATATCAGGCCTATTTCCAGACCTGAAATGACAGAGGTTAAGATAAGATACAGGGTGAAGCACAGAGGGAAACTAAGAGAGAGAGAGAGCGAGGAAAAGTTAAAAACATTGTCCTCTGTTTGCGAATGAAAAGAGAGGACAACGGGGCCCCGCAGTCCCACAGTAAGAGTGGAAAACACCACCTACTCAAGCCTGACATCTGTATAAAAACAAAAATAATCTGCTGTCAGCAGAATGTTCAATGACTCCTATCACCCGGTTGCTGATAAAGACTCTGGCCGCTGTAAGGATTGGGCTGTTATGCGAGGGGCTCAGTGGATCGGAATGCATGCTAATTGCCATCAGAAATATGTGGTGAGCCTTACAATTTCTGGCATTGCTCCGCACCTTGGCGAAGGACATGCCAGAAGGGTTCCAGCAAAACAAAGATTAATGAACAGTGTTGAATCGCTGTAATGCCATGTCAACAGTACCATACATTTCATTACAGAGGTCACCAGTGCTCCTGTGTTAATGCCATGCGAAAAATTTTCACAGCACAAGTCCTTAGTCCTTCCAGCAAGCTGAAAACAGGAGATAAATATTTTACTTGTTGGATGATATTATACTGTTGATGTGATTACATGGAGCCATTTACAGTGGCCAAATGCACATTTACTCAGCCAAAGGTATAAAAAAAAAAGGGCGTAGAAAATGGAAAAGTTCACAGCATCACCACGGTGACAGCAGAAAAATATATTAAACGTGTCAGTATAATCCAGTGTGTCAGTAAAACCTGATGCTCTAAACAGGAGCAAACCTCCCCTTTTAAATAATTGATATTTTCTGATTAAATGTGGCAGTTTGGAGATAATGAATTCTTTATAGTGTGCCTTGAGCAACTCAACAGCTTTGCCCTGCGTGACAGCTTTATGGGGCGTCTTTTTGCCCAAAATTTTGAAAGTTTAACCTATGTAGATCAATGTGCTTCCTTAAAAGAGTTTAATAAATTAAAGTGCAGGGGGCTTTTTTTTCCTCAGCGAGCAGAAAAAGCTGATGAGACAGGTTTAGTTTAATCTCAGGCAATAGAAGTCATTAACCATTCTCCCAGGAATTAAAATATAGCTTGCCCTTTTCTTCTCTCACTTATCATTAGCATCACTTTAATCTCCCCGCGTTTCACACTGCTATTTTAATCATTACTTACTGCCTTTTGACAACTGAAGAACATGGCTTCTCCCCGCTCAGGCAATATCCTGATTTTAGCTGACAAAATGTAGGACATCATTTAAAAATATCTAAATTTTCTTCTTCCTTTTATATTCTTCTAACTTCCACACTTCAGACCCCTGAATGTCTGTCTATTTATATCAAAAGAAAGCACAAAAGACGAGGGGAGATTGAGTGGACGACATTCAAAATGTAATTTGAGTTAGCTGCGAGGGTAACAAAAATGTAGAATACAGTTTATTTGTATCTATCGTGTTATTTTAATGGATGGTGAATGTGACATATTGCTCTATGTGGGTCATGAAGGGTGTTGGGGGTATATTTGTATGCCCTTGAATCAATGAACATTCACAACATAAACCTCACGTCTCCAGAGCAGAATATAAATAAAGTATTATGGCCAGTCTCTCTCAATGACAATGACAGATGTAGGGCAAGCAATTTCTTCAACTTTTGTTTCTTTATTGTTACTGGTAACAGTAAAATTGAACAATGGGAGTGGATCTGGAGCATGATTAATTTGGAAATGATGAAAAAAGGATACAATGGCCTACAGCTGATAGTGTATTATATTTCTAAATCTGGCATTGTGTGAAATTTGTAGTTTGGGGATTTCGTGAACCAAATTCAGCAAACTTCGTTCCGTTTTTTTTTTTTACGACAAAATAAGGCTTTAAAAAGCATTTCAATGTGACACGGTACAGACAAGCCACATAATTCCCCCCCCCCCATCCCATCCCAACCCCCCCTCCCCGATTTCAGTTGTTAATTTACAGAGAGGAAGCCGATACAGCTCCATGTTTATGCAAATAGATACATTTTGCATCATTACATTTCAATTCACTGATTCAACAGTAATCCATCTAAGCTAGAGTAGTACTCCCCTAAAATACATGAAATTGAACTAATCTGCTTTTCCCTCAGTGACTCAGTACTTCACTGCCTTTTCTAGAACTGTGCCAAGATTAAAAGCATTACCAAAAGAACAGAAACCTCAAGTCCTTTAGATTAGTGTTCAATTACTTAATCCTTTAATAGAATTTGAGTTTTGTCCAAAACAACAAAGTACCTCAAATGCACAATATCACTGCTGTCAAAAGCAACAAGCAGATTAAGTATAACTGTTACAGGATTGTTTTAACTCTTCAAATTCGGTGCACGTGTAACTCTTTTACAAGTGGGAAAACTGATATAACGATCATTTAATGAAACATATGGATGGCATATTGTCCTAATGAGCCACACAAGTAAATGTGGAGCTTGAGACTTTGGTGTGACTCAACTGTATCTAAGAACTCTTCCCTATTGAGGGGAATAAAAGACGTTGTTTTCATTTCCTTGTCATTGGGGCGTTATTGTTTTTTCCCAACTGCGTTCTGCGAACATCCGTCCCTACTCTCTCTCTGATTGGCTCTGACCCTGATATTTTTTACCCTAACCCTTAACCATCTCGCTCCTCATGCCTAAACCTAACCAACCTAACCGACGAAGGCGACGAGTGCGAGCCAATCAGAGAAGGGAGCGAGGCGGGTCTTGGCAAAAATGCGGGTGGGAAAAAAAACATAAGGCGTCATTGGGTGTGCGTTAACATGAAACCCTCCCTCCTTTCCTCCCTTCAAAACCCCTGTCGCCTCCCTCCCTTTCTCCTGTGTCAATTTAAAAATCAACACTGAACTTGTTCTCTAAACGGTCGGGAGCAGTTTATGAACATTTCAACAATAAAATCCCCTCCTCTTACATCAAAAAGGAGCTCGATTCATTTTCTGATCTCTATCCAAGTTCAAAGGCTAAGTTAAAGTGATACTTCAAAGAAGCGTGTAATCAAAGACATGCAGCTGTTAAAACAATCTTTTGTTAGTTCATTGTCTTCAAAAAAAGACTCCTCACAAAATCCCCAAATGAAGGGAAGCAGAATCAAATAAGTTACATTCAATCATTTTGAGTGGGAGGCTTTGGTGTCATGCTAGAATAAATGCAACACTAAAGATTTACTACTATTTACAGCAGCTGAAGCAGTACAATAAGGCTGGTATCCTGCCGCAGGAAAAACTACCATGGTCCTCTTAAATATGCCAAGGGCTCGAGGCACGGTAAAATATGCCCTAGACAAAAGTGAGGCATTTTGACAAATTAAGCACCTAGTTATGAAGGCTACATAGTATATTTGATGCTGTATCCTTGCTTCTCTTGCAAGGCTCTGTGGCTCTGTTTGAGCAGTATAATGTCCTATCAGTCTTCCCTCTGTGGCCTGCTGTACTGTGTCATTTGATTTCCTTCACAAGGGCAAGTTGCGGCTGTATTAACAAGTCCCTATCACTACTTGATGGCATTGAAATTTTAATGCTGGACCAGCCGAAAGGAAGTATATGGACGAGAGTGAAGGGGAGTGGGGGTGGTGGGGGGGAAATGGGAGAAAAGAAGAGCTTTGCCAGTCCACTGGCTTGGCTTAATTTTTTAATATGCGTTAGCGCCTTGCTTTAATCCGACCCTAATGTACATCGTCAGGGGTTACTGTTGAGATAGAGAAAGGGGCTGTCAATCAGGGCATGGTCAAATTATACCTAGACTCCATTAGGTTTAAAATAGAGCGATGAGGTCTAGCGTGAGTCAATCAAATCATTTAAGGATGGCTGTTACGGTTATTACGTCGTACTTGTTATGGAACCTGCTTTTACCTTTATTGCCATGGGCTGGCGAGTGAATGATCACTGAACTGCACCTGTTGTTTTCATGTAAAATGTTATTGTATATTTTCCTGGAACTCTGCTGTATATTGTCTCTCATGCAGAGAAAGTGAAACTGTATAAGCCATCTGTCATCATGCAAACATGCACAGAATATAACAATATGAGTGTTATATTACAGAACGACAGTTTTTTTTTTATTGTTTGGCCAGTTGGTAGGTAATAAAAAAAAAAGTGGAAAGTATGAAAAAAAAAGTTTCAAATTTGCTAGGATGAAGACTACTAACCTGCACATCAGAGGATCCAAACAGGAAGGGAGCAGGACACCACATGGAAAAAAAAAAAAAGAGAAACAAAGGAAAGAAATAAGAGAAAAAGTTAGAATAATGGGTTAGAGAAAGCTATTTTTCCATGTGTATAACTTAACCATAATGTGTTTGATCTCTAGAATAAAGACTTTCTCCATTGTGTTCTCGCTTTTTGGGCATAACTCCTTAGATGAGTGTAATTGCCAAATAAGACAGAGCAGATGCATCTGTTCTGTTCGGCGTCCACGAAAATTTTTTGGAGGGAAGCTCAGCAAGCGAGTAACAGACCAACTGACAATATGTGTTAAAAAGAGATTGTGGAACATTTTCATTTGGACTGTTTGTAAACATGACATGAGCTGTATAACTGCCAGGCGCTCTTAACAGCCACATTTCCAACTATAACAGAAAAGAGGTGGGGAAGACAAATTGCCAAAAATGACATTATCATTTCCGTATATGTCACAAGGCAAGTAGATCTATGTCAGCCATTCAAAGGAAAGTGTGTGAACCTGCTTGTGAGTGTGCGTCAGCGTGTGTGTGTGTGTGTGTGTGTGTGTATCCTTGAGTTTGTAAGTGAGTGAGCCTGTGTGTGTCTGACCTGCTCCATCTGGAGGATTCGAGCACTCGGGGGCTGTCACACAATAGGGAGACGAAAGCCCGCTGAAGGATAACAAATGACTTCATGGCAAAACAGCCATTGAAATTCTTTCAGTATGTGGCATTAAAAACAACTGAACAAATAGAGATAAGAAGGTGGGTAGGATTTGAAATGAGATTTTTTTTTTCTCTCTCTCTCCCCCCCCCCCTCCTCTCCCTTCCTCTCTGCCTCAGCTTAAAAGCTAAACAAAACAAATGGAGCTTATTACTGCAGATTACCTTACACTGGACAGATTCACCGCATGAGGCCTAGTGTAAACAGTGTCTTTCTCTCAGTGTACTAACTATGTGCCATTTATAACAGTGAGCAATCATATCCACAGTGCCCATAGATAAAGCAAAATATATCCTGGCCAGCGGTTTAATAATATAATTGTTTAAGGGGCTGTTTCCATGTGGGTTACCATAGCAAACACTGATAAACCAATTAGACTCTGTTATATTACTGCTTGTATTACCTCTGCATAAACAGCGGCTGCCATAGCAGACTGAATGGGTGTCTATGAGCCAAGGGAAAAGCTGAGCCCCTCCAACCTCCATCACTGTCACTCAGGAAGTGTTAGGGCATGTTGTTAACACAGCCAACCCAATGTTCTTTTTTTTTTTGTTTCCGTTTACTAATTTGTTTTATATATACGTATAAAAAGAAGTTGATCTCGTCTTTTTGGCTAGTTTAACCGGATCTTTTCTTGTACCTGTGACTGATGTGAAGCACCGCCGTCTTTTTGGAGAGATAGACAGAGAGCTAATAGTGCGTAAAAAATTTATTTTGTGAGGTCATTTTCTTTACATTTCCTCTGCGAGCGACAGCAGTTATCTACATCGGGTGTAAACGGTCAAAGGAGCGGAGTTTAAAGGCGGTATGAGTCACGTTAGGCACAAGGAGCGACAAACACAACAGCCACCGCGCAGAAACAACCTGCTCAAAATTTATCATGCGCCCTAGTCGGCCTAACAATCAGGCGTTAAAGAGAACAAAAGCCCATTCCAAATAAATTCCCACTGTATTTGTGCTGGGATTTGATTTACTGGCCTGTGGGGAGGCACCATTTGGTAGCACAAGAAGAGGCGGGGAGAGGTAGGTGGTGTCTGAGAGGAGAGAGTGAGTGTGTACGTGTATGTGTGTGTGTGTGTGTGTGTGTGTGTGTGTGAGGGGGCTGGGCACCAGGGGATGGTGGGTAGGGGGGTGCTCATGTGCCAGAAGTGTTTATTGTGTCATGGTGATTTATTGAGTGAGCTTCATTTCACTGAATGTTCTCAGATATTTATTTCCCTAAAGGCCCCACAAAGATATGAACAGGCCTGCATCCACATATGTCATCATTGCCCATTTTACAGCGTCAGGAGATTTCTCTCAAACTAAGAGGGGGAAGAAAAAGAGAGAGCGAGAGAAATAGCTAGTGGCGATCAGGGCACCTCTCCATCAAAGCCCTGTAAACAATGGTACCTCAGCAACACGGAAATGGCATTTTGGAATATGGCTGAAGACTTTTCAGCGTTCATCCCTCCTCCTCTCGCCACTCTTTCCTGCCAAATACATACTTACAGAGCATACATAATTTAAATCAAGACTTTGAAGGCCCACTCAGCAAGACTGGTTCAATGTTAAAGGACTCCTTTAAGTTTTCATTGCATTACAGTTTCTACCTCCTTAAGCAGAACTTCAGGCTGTACTAAAGACATGGAAAAGCCATCATGAAAAAAGGGAAAGAATCTATATTGGAATAATCCTTGGACATCATAGACTTAGAAGTCAGAGACTATGATTTTAGATCTGCATGGACTTATTCATAATCCCTTCAATTCTGCATATTTGGCAAGTCTCGCTTTATGAGGAAAACAAATGATCAGTAAACTAGTTTTTAATATGAAATTTCAAAACTGAAATCTGATGAGAGGAATTAATACGCAGTTATTCTAAAACATGAGGATTTTCTTAAGCACTGTTATTGCGAAACTTTTCTACGCAGGATTCAAACAGAGGTATGACAAATGAGCACATGTGTTCTCCGAGCAGATGTGAGATTGATCTTAAGCGTAAGACAAAGATGGGAATTTGTAAATATTAGTTTTGGCAGCACAATGAACATATGTTCATTTTAAAATCCAATTTTAACATGTGATGGCCTGACGAATGAGGGTCAACACTATCTTTCTATCGCTTTAAAAAAAAAAAAAAAGGTGTACAGGCGGATCAAAAGCCTATTTTGTTTTACCGTGTTTATGAATGTTGACAGGTGTTATTTTTTTTAAAAACATGAATGTAGTTTTACCTGACTTTTTTTTTTTTTTTTCCTCTAAAAGGCCAAGGACTGTTATGGCAAAGTACTATCTGGTTGATTCTTATTCTGTGGGGGTAGAGAGTGGGTGAGGCAGCCAGATGGTAGGAGTCTTTGATTCTCCAGATGGCTGTTCTGTGTGGTGCTCAGTGACACTGGGCAGGCTCATTGACATGCTGCCTCCCTCCCCTCCATCTCTTCGCCTCCTCTTCCTTCACCTCCTCCTCCAACATAGTCACTGTTACGAAGATGGATACCAGCCCCCTGGCCTCTAGCTGCAGATCTTGAGAGGATGGGATGGGACTTTCCACTTAGCCCACCAAAGAAAATGTCAATGTTTGGGATCATATTGATGACACCCATTTGCCACTGTCAAATCTACCTAAATTGTCTATGGGAGGTGACTGCGATTGAAACTAAAATGATTTGAGGGATGAGCCAGCGCTGATCTTAGGTCAGTTGCAGCATGTCTACAGGGTAAGTTTTGTATTAGGGTTTCAAATACAGCTCCGAGTTCTGCAAATCTTCAATCTCACGTAGCGGCATGTCAAAAGACACATGTTCAGCCTCTCTGTTGATTAAAATTATGCAAGATCTGTTTAGTGTTAATGTGATTATTCTATATACATATTCTATCTTTGACAATATGACAATACACGATTAAACTTCCTACTTTTATATGAAAACACAACACATCATTATAAGTCATTTTATCAGTGTATATAAATTAGAATATTCGGCGTCGGCTGCTGACATCGAGAAAATTGTCATCTTGACCCTCATCATTATTTTTATGGGAGGAGAAAACACACCCTAGCCATACTCACTGCTGGAAATGAATCTACATTCATGCACATCTAAATTAGCCAGTTAAGCAAATCTTGGCCTAATTTGAATTGGACCAGTTAAGGCTGTGTTTCTGCAGATCAGCCAAGCTCTGGCATTAAACGCTCCCTCCTTTTATTCCCTGACCCCTGGTGCACCTCTCCTTTTGGGGTCATATCATCATTACCATAGTGCAAGCTCAGAGACTGTGTTTCTGTGTGCCTTAATTAATGTGTGTTTATAGGGGGCCACAGGAGTGAGTGCACTTAATGAAACATTGCTACGGTAGCCTCCGGGGTCCAGAAGAGACAGCTTCTCTATTGTGCTGCTGATTCTTACAGGCTGTAAACACTTAATTGATCTGAGGAGCATATTTCACTGCACATTCAAGGGAAATCCTTTTCGAATTGGGACCGTTCATGATTACTTTTTAACTTCTCTTTCAGGGAGTTGAACAAAATCAACACGGTTTATTTGTGCAGAGCAAAGGGTTAATTACCGATAACTCTGAATGCAACACGCAAAAAGGGAAAATAAAGATACAGAGTGCGCGTGGTTATGATGATACTGCTGAAAATGATCTCTGATTGTTGTGATGTCACGTCTGGGAGTCAAGGGGGGATGATTGGGGGGGTGGTGGAGGGGGAGGGGGGGGTGGGGTGTATCGGTGCTATAAAAAGGCCTGGAGGTCCCTCTCCTGTGGTGGATTGCTTTCCTCTAGCAAAGAGTGATGCGGTGTGTGCGGGAGTGTGTCTGCGTGCGCGTGTGTCTGTGTCTGTGTGTGCACTGGGGCCGATGACAGGGGCCATGGCCTCCACACCCGGGGGACCGCCAATGAGAAAGAAGCATTTCCTCTAACATTCCATGGGTCACAAAAACAATTTGCCCAGAGAAAAGTGGCTAAACAGCCGCAATGCTACTCAGTGGAGCTGGAGGGGAAAAGAGAGAACTAACTGCCGGGTTTTTTTTTGCTTCATCTTTAATGGAAGGAAACCACGTGAAATACCGCAGGATTAAACAGACAAAACACGACAGCATGTTCAAAAATATTACTCCTCCAGCTCGACGTGGCTGTATAATTAATAAGTTTTGCCGTGTGTGTTCTGAAACTGTTCTGCATTGGAAGAAACAAATTCATTTTTCACGCTTCAATTGCTTTGTGATTACTGTTAATCGAGAACACAGAATGATTCCCTACTTCATTAAACTGTACACATACCATGTCTGCTGCTGCAACAAAAAAAAAAAAAAAAAAATGCAACTACGTGACTTACCCCTCCGTAAGTGTACCCATCCCAGCGATCCTTACTCTAAATATGACCACTTCAGTCTGAAATATTATCTAAATATAAACAATCAGCAGCTCTCTCTTTCTCACACACACACACACACACATGATTATCTGCTGTCCTTTAATCAGCACACAGTCTGGACCCCTGAGAACATTCATGATGACATAACATCAGGTCAAGTGAAAAGCCTGTGTAGGAATGCCTAGCTAAGCCCACCACAAATAAGCCATAGCTTGATAGAGACCTAGAGCTTCACCGCTGCTCAAGAACACAGACCCTTTTTTTTTTTTTTTTTTTTTTCTCTTTCTCTCTCTCACACAACCCAAATGGGCAGACTTCTGGGACAGGTACAGAGAACAGAGCGGACATTCCTCAAAATACTCCCGATCTAGGACAAGTGAAAAACAGACAATGACAAGTGGCTGGTGCAGTGTTACTAGGACAGTAATCTGAAGACGTGGGAGAAGAGGGGGGGGGGGTGGTGGTGGTGGTGGTGGTGGGGGGGCGAGGAAAGAAAATAAATAAATAAATAAATAGCCTATGTCAAAATGACCGTGAGGCTTGCCAGTGATAAACTGCCGTGTTGTGGGACGCCGCGCGTTTAGGGGAAACAGCACAGCCTGGCTTATCCTTTTCACTCATCCAGATAAAAGTTGGCGAGAGTGCGGAGCGCCAGTTCTCTCTCTCTTGCTGGCTGAGTATGAAAATGTGTTTAGCGGCAGCCTTAAGAGGAGTTGATTGGGGGTGGAGGATTCTCCCTGAACACAGTGCTTTCCCTGGGAGAGCGAGGCCAGGTAGTTAATAGGGGTCAGAGCCAGGGCTGAAGTGTAAATTGGCAGGGGTGCATCAATTAGAGGGTGGCAGAGGCTAGGATAAGGAGAGGAGAGAAGAGCTAGATGGAGCGGGAGACAAGCATATAATCTTTATCGCCGCTACGAGATGTGTGCGGGAGGTCTGTCCAAAAAGGAGGGAAGAAAAAAAAAAAAAAAACACACACACACACACAAAATGATGAAATATCGCACAAGTTAATGAGACAAAGCGCTGCCTTTATATCCGTGTTCAGAATGAGATTTGAGTAATCACTGTGTTGCAAAAGAGTAGCATGTCAAGCTTAACATGTAAGGCTTGATGTATTATATTTAGCTGTATCGTGTATCATTTTCCGAAGAAATAAAACTATCATTTTACTGCTTCTCAAGGTTCCGCCTCTGTTTGCATGAAAGGGGAAAGACACCAGCCGTTAAGCTCACCTGGATACAAAAGAAGCACTTAAACATATGTAGAATTACACCCAGGAAAAAAAAAAAAAAAAAACAACTCAAGTAGCTTCCTCTTGTGCAAACTGAATGGATGTGTCTGTGTGTATGTACAGAATATGTGTGTGTGTGTGTGTGTGTGTGCCAGCGTGCCCTCTCCTCTGCTAATATGGCGTGTGTGCATGTGCAGGAGTTATTCAAAAGGAGAGATATTTGATTATATTGTGTTCACCTATCCAAGTGATCCAAATGATTTGAACATTGAGCATTGGGGCAGACGGGCACTACAGAGCTTACATTTGCAATCTTATACCGTTTAAGTGTATATTGGAAAAAAGACAATCTCGCTTATTGAACACATTCACCCTGGAGGGCAAACTGCTACGGTAATGAACACCACACTCTCAGAGAATTACAGTGTCCTTTATCCTGCTGTAGTGGAGGATGAAAAAGGATCTGGCCGCCACGTACACACACACACACACACATACATGCACGCACACACACACGCAGAGAGATGGAGAGGCAAAAAAAAAGAGAGAGAGGAAAAAAAGTAGAAGAAGAGAGGGAAGGAGAGCAAACACGCATTTCAAGACCCCCATAAACCTGTAAACAAAATCTGTGGAGCAGATAAATTATAAACGCCACAATGCAATTAAAGCCAAATTCAATTTGAGCACACACTGTCCATCTGTCACGGTGAAACAAAAGCCGAGAACCCTCCATTATTACCAAATCCCTGCTCCCGTTAATTTGCTTGCTGTGAGATTTTTTAGTTTCTAAGAGCGGGCCGTACTTAAATGCCAGGGTTGCTCACTCAGGGCTGCGTCCTCTGGAAACAGCCTCCAGATGCTCCCAATCAGCCCTCATCAAACTGCCACCTCTCTTTCTCCAATAAGAATATATTTTTTTTTCTCTCTCTCTCTCTCTCTCTCTCTCTCTCTCTCACTCTGTCTGATCTTAATGAGGTTTTTTGTTCAGCGACAATACAGCAAAACAAGGATACCTCTGGAGAGAAGCGCCATAATCTGCATTCTCCAGCGTTTGCTTATGGTGTGACAGAAATTAGCAATAAAGAAAAAAAAATGGAAATGTCTAAATAAGAATTTGTTGCTCAGTGTGCTTTATTTTTTTAAAAAAATGCTCTTTTGATCACATCAGCATGTCTTACAGGAGGATGTCTAAAAGCCTCCTCTAACAGGTGAGAAAATAACAGCTGATACAGTCACAGTGTGCATCTAAGATATTTAGTCAAGCTCTGGTGAATCATTGTGTACGCTTCCTTGGTCCTGGTGAAATAGAAGCGCTCCTCTTCTTAATCCTGTTTGGCCACTTTAGAAAAGGGAGATAGAGATCTGTGCCCCAGAATCTGAGAGTGGGGTTCAAGGGACTGAGCTTCCACTGCTTTAAGCTAAGGGGGGGGAGGGGGGGGAGAGAAAAAAAAAAACACACTATCATCTTCAAAGGTTGAAGAGTGTGTCAATTTAAAATCAGAAATGTATCTGGCATCTTTATGCTTCTTAAACTACAATACATCTCGGCTGATTAAAGCACATCAAAGACTGCTCATTCATTCCTTAGAGCAAAGAGGGGAGATTTTAATTGCAAAATGTTAAACCTCACAATTAAAGGCTTTGTGCTACTCAGAACTAACCCAAACACAACCATTAAGGACAGCATACAAATTAGCCTCAACACGAATGAGGCTCAGGGACAAGGATGGTGCTGAGAGGCGCGCAAATGATAATCTTCCATCAGAACCATCTCAAGGTACCGTCCACGCTATTAGAGAGTGAGCATACAGCTCGAGATGGGCTTTTCATGATCTCTCCTTTTCTCTTTGACACTCTTGCTAACGAGGGGAGCAAATAAAAGGTGTTATCCATCCGGCCTCGTCGCTTCCGTTTATTTATTTATTTTTCTTAGATAAACACATTTAAACAGTGGAAATATATGCATACGTAAAAACACAAGTGCGTCTAAACGTTAAAAATAATTTGGAGACGTAGATGGATGCATGCGAGCGAGTGCGCGACCACACACACACACACATGCGCGCGCACACGCACACACACACAGATACGCACACCATTGAGGTGTCAGTGTGTCAGAAAGGGCTGTGCCTGCCATGATAAGAGGCTGACAATGATACTGTACAGCTATTAGGCTGGAAATAGCCTGCCAATACAAACAGTTGTCAGGCCAGCCCATTGTCAGGCTGTGGATTTACAGTGAAGCCCAAAGAATTTAGTCAACTGCACTTTTGTAGGTAGTTTCCTGAGCCTATTCAGAGTATTGTTTTCCTTCAAAATACTGGAGCATTAATAAGGAAAAATAAACACATTGGAAAAGGTGTGACAGTAAAAAAAGATCAGAGCGCACACATGCCTCCGTGTAACAAGCACAGAGTCCCCTTTTACAACCCCTCAGAGTAACAACCGTGTCTAATTAAAATTCACATTTCAACCAAAAAAAAAAAAAAAAAAAAAAAAAGGGGAAAACAAGCCATCTTTGAACAATCCCGTCCGTCCTCGCCCTGGTCATGAATTTCAGATAAACACTGCGATACACCGAGAGTAGTGCCACATTAATTAAAAGCCTTGATAGACACGGCTTCCATCTAACAGACCTATCAGGAATTAAATTTGTATCAGCGGCAGAAAGAGCAGTTGAGGGGTCCCTCAGGGGGATTAATGAAACAGACTTTCATGGAGGAGTCATCAGAGCCCTGGGCTGAGGGGAGGAGGCAGGGAAGAAAGGGCCAGCAGCAGGATGTCATGTGTGGGACCGTCGCGTCACTGACCTCTCATTTCATACTTTAATAAAGTCGCACCCAGGTGTCCTTGATGCCTTCCAGTCGCCTGGGGCTCTGGGAAAAGCTAAACAGGAGGCAGCCATAACATAATTCTGAACGCTCAACCCCTCCCTTTCTGCGGCGGGTTGTGTTATACATCCACGGGCATGCACACACAAGCACTTCTTTTGCACGAGCCCACAAACATAACGTACGTCGCAGACACTCAATATGTTTTCTGATGCCTTGATTGTACAGATTCTATCGAGATGAAAGCGCGCTTTGGTTGAGAAACGCGGGGCTATTTCCTCATTGAAGTATTCGACTCAAGTATTCAACTTGTGCAATACAAGGTAGCAGAGTTACATCAATTCTGCAGAACAAGCCTAAAATTGTGACTTGGTACAATGTTTGCCTTGTCAGTTCAGTTCAGTTCATGATTTACTATCATGTGCAGTTGGTTACAGGAAATTGGAACAGAGCTGACTTGCTTTTGAATTGTGGTCGAGACAGTTTTCTGTTGAAAACAGAAGCAGATTATCTCGATGAGAAGGCAGCAGATTTAGAGATGTACAGTAAGCAATATGTTATCACAACACAGTCAGCCCAGACAGCTGCTATCTGTCATAAACTCTGGCTATTGTTGGCCACACTACACAGCAACATGTGACCTAATCTAGATGAGCAGCCACTGAGCAAATACAGAGTGGAATGGTGTCATTTTTAATAAAGCTGTTTTATGGACTCCAGTCAACAGAGCCAGAGGAACAGGCTGAAACTTCCTTGTGCAAATGATATGGCAGTAGGAGTTTCATAACTTCCTCTGCTCAGACAAGCCTGTGGCAAGTCTCCTAACAGAGCACAGTGCAGCAGGCAGAGAGAGAGAGAGAGAGAGGAAGGGAAAAAAAAAAAAAACTCAGCCTTATCAAGATTTTACAGAGACATTTCTTTAATTAGTTTTAATATTTCTTGTTTAGATAATGTCAGCCAATTGACAATTGGGTCCCAAACGGAACAGGAGAGGGGGGGGGAGAACTCTGCACTTCTCTGATACAGAGAAAATGGCTGATTAAAAAGATTGCTTACTTCATTTGATTTAAATGCATATGCATACTTTGGACAAGAATCAAACACGTTTACATGCACAAACTTTCAGTGTCGATCTTATCGCCACGGCGTCTGAATGCTATCACGCCATGGTATTTGTTGAATTCGCGAGCAAATTGTCGAAGAAAAGAAAGCTATCTCCGAAAGATTAATTGTGCAAACACACAACAGCTTTATGCTTCCCTAGTACTCTATTTGCTTGTCTGGAAAAGGCGATGTGGACGTGAAGAGTTCTCACTGGTGACAGAGTGGTGATGGAAAAATAATTAGCGTTGCTGAGGAAAAGTTTCCTCTCTCTCGGAGATCTCAGACAAACACGCTGGGCCTCAAACCCAAAACAATGTTGATCAAAGCACGTAAACATCTGGAGCAATGAGACTCCTGCCTTTGGAACAAAGATATCTATTTATATTTTTCCAAGATTTCCACCAAAGATAAGCAGACTGTGTGCATGTGGGAGCACTTAGAATACCAAAGGTTTAGAGTGTGATACTGTAGCCTACCTGCATATCCCCCCACCTGTCTCTCTTCTAATCTTTGTTTTTTCACAATCCTCACTCCCACATTAACACATTCTCGGGCTTTTGTACTCATGTCGCCTCTCCCTAACCACCTATCTCTGTCTATCCCCCCCCGCCCCCTCCTCCCCTGCCCACCCACCCCCACACCCCTCTCCTGTCTCTCCTGCACACACCTTTTCTCTTCACCGGGCAGCAGGTGTTGAGTGGTTGTGTTTACTCCCCCCCCCGCCCTCCCCTCCCACCTCCCCTCCCACCTCCACCTCCGCCTCCTTTCTACCTTTCCCTCTCTAAGGCTGTCTTTCCCTTTCTCTCTCTCTCTCTCTCTCTCTCTTTCTATGTGTCTCTCTCTCTCTCTCTCTCTCTCTCTCTGGCAGCTGGTAGGAGGAAGGAGGAGGCTATAACAGCTGCACATGAGGGTGGGTGGAAAAAAAAAAAAAAAAAAAAAAAAAAAAAGCGCACAAGGCAAACAGCTCCAATCCCCCCAGGGTTGTCAACTCCAATCCCCCCAACCTCTGGCGTTTTTTAACCAGGCAAACAGAGGAGGGAAAACTGTTGCAGTCGGAAGACACCGGGGTCCCCCGTTCCATCAGGCCTACCTGGTGATCTCACAGCCACAGCCAACAGAGTTTACGCTCCCAGAGGGTCTGTGTGTGTGGAGCGGTTTAGTAGCCTGTATGAGAAGTATCCACTTAAATGCACTTACTACCATTTAATAATTTGGAGTTTAGGAAACATGTCACTTCCAAATGGAAAGTGTGCTGGAGGTACTTACATCTGCTGGAGAAAAACACCAAACAACGGACACCATCAGGGTGCTTTTTTCTCTCTTTTTTTTTTTTTTTTTTTTCAGCCCTCTCAAAGTCTGAGCTGCGTGTGTGTGTCTGTGTATGTGTGTGTGTGTGTGTATATGTGTGTGTGTGTCGTTTTCACAAACAGCATCAAAATACATGAGATCAGCTCTCGGGCTTTGTTTGGCCCTGGCAAGGTTAGGCCAGCCTCATTCCAAATTTCCTGAGGGGGAACAGAGAGAAAAACGATTCCATGCAGATAAATCACTCGCACAGATCAAAAGACAAATCAGTGGCAAAGACAAAAGATGCTGACTTGCAGAGAACAATGGAGACAGGGAGACGTAGGTATCAGAGGAGCAGGCCCTAAGATCCCCAGCCCCGCTCAATCAAACCTTGCTAACCAGGGTTTGCATACTAGGTCAAACAAACTCTGCTTCTGCAAGAGAGAAAGTGTATTTAAACTGATCTTGTTGAGCTATTTTTTTTGGGTATGGGGGTGGGGGGTGGTGGGGATTGCTGAGCTCTGACTGTTTAGTTTTGCAGAAGTACAAGCAGATTGAGTTTCTGGCTTTGCAAACTCATCTTCTCAGCTTGATTTAATAGCTACCTTGAGTGTGGGAGATGTCCTGGTTTGAAAAGAAAAATGGGAAGGAAAGACAGACAGGGGGTAAACTATTTGATATAGAGCATCTGTGTGTGCATGGGTAGTCGTGTGCGCGCGCGTGTGTCGTTGCGGTTTGATGTATGCGTTCAGCCTGGCTTTCTATAGTTCTGCATCTAAGACAAGAAGTCCTGTCCCATGCAGCCCTTCACGCATCACAGCCCACAGTCTTCTATTAACTTCTTCAATACGAGCAATAAATAAATATATGGAATCCACAACTCTTTATCATCCACTCATCGCTTTAGAGAACGGAGGTGTCACAGAGAAAAGAGCCCTTTGGGGAAGTAACGTGTAGGAGACGAGAACCACACGCCCCCCCCCCCCCCCCTCCTCACCAATATTACCTTTTGATCAAACTGCTTCACAAATATCAGAGGAAGCAACACATCACTTTTACAGCTCTGTTCTCTGTTTAATGAAATAATTCTCACAAAGGGAAGGGGGTCATACGAAAAGCACCTTGTGACTTCGCTTTAAAGCATATTTTATAATGTTGAGCACCAAATTATGTTCAAAAACACAGTTCACCATGCACCACTGACAGTTATTATTTGATCCCCTCCTCTGAGATCCATGTATGATAACACATCAATTTAGATTAAGGTGATATGAAAGAGAAATGTAAAATAGGTTTCAAAGGGGGAGGAGTTGATGCATTTGAGATGAATAAAATGATATTAAAATTAACATGATGAGCTTCAGCACAGTCACAATTGACCTGCTAAGTGTACTTAACAAGAAAATATTTTAAATTGAAGCGCCAGGTCCAGATTGGCTGTAATAGCTGCCCGTAAAATCTGCTGAACTCGTCAAAAAAAAAAAAAAAAAAAAAAAATGTCACACGTATGTCTTGACATCAGGCTTTATTCAAATATCTGGGGGAGGCTGGGAGGCCGATAAGGTCAAAGGATTTACCTAACAGACCTACCTAACAGATTTGGATAGAGGGTTAGAGCCCCCCCCCCTCCATTCAGGTGTCATGAAGGAGATTAGCGTTAAAATATAACTGTTAACCCGAGTGGGGTCGAGCCCTCGATGAAACTGACCCACGTTCCACACTCCAGTCTGCTATCTCCAGTCCAAACAAGAGAGATTTGATACCGCTGTACTGGCCTGGAACAGAGGGAAAAAACAAGCCCACTGCCACAACAAAGACAGGAAATTCAACATAGATTCCTACTTCTCTCTTTTCTCCTGCCTCTCTATACCTAACAATGCTGGTAATGGAGAGAGAACAGTGCCCGGAGCTGGCAGAGACACCTGCGACATATTTTCTCCCCCACATCACCACCTCCTCCCCCCCCCCCCCCCCCCCCCTCTCTCTCTAACACCCCCCCCCCTCCTCCTCCTCCTCCCGTCCACCCTCCCGCTCTTCCCACCCCCTCGACATTAAAGTCCTTCACAGAAATCAGAATTTAATAAATCACCCCAGAGCCTGACAGAGTTTATCTCCGGGGGTCGCCTCCACTGTGCAGAGACTCACAGACAGACAAAGCCCGGCCCGATAAGATGTGAAATTAAATACAGTTAGCAGTTTGAGACAAAGGAGGGAGAGTGTCACACCGAGCTTTGTACGGCGTAAACGGCTGGCTGCTAGTCGGGGCACATACACACACACACACACACACGCCCGCACGCACACACAAAAACGCAACAGAGACAGCGGGGTGATTCATTTCAGGTTTCCTCTCACATTTAGCCTCATTTGCATCATCCACTGTCAACATATCGCCTCTCCCAGATATGTTCAAGAGCTTTCATTAGACGTCCAGGGGATGACATCCTTTTTACCCAGATGCACCATTATTAATCACTAGCTCTACTCCTATGTGGACTCATCTCCATCACGGATCAAACGCTATCTGCCTGTGTTTCCTTTCATTCAGCAGACATCCCTGACACCAGCCATCACTACAGCTAAAGGAGACTTATGGGAGTGTGTTGGGGCTCAGACGACCTTATGAATGCGGTACATAAGCATTTAGTACTGAGAGGATATAAATGTGAGGATTTGTACGACACTGGTAGGATCTGTCAGAGCAAACCTTCAGCAGCCTAGCGCACATATTGCACAGCATATCAACTGCAGGGCTCTGTAAAACAATTAGTGCTGCTTGTACTAGGTGCTATGTGTTAGAGTGTAATATGAAATTGCTGCCTGGTGTTATAAAGAAGCATGATTGCAATGCTTTCATACAAGTGTACAGTACAGTAATATTCTTTTCAATTAGCTGTGGTCTCTAATCCACATAAGGATATGGCCGACCTCAGCTGTTCAAAGCTGATTTTTCCCCAACTCGGTAGTTAACAGAAAGCACAGTCAGGTTTCCAGGAAGAAGTGGTGCGGGTTGTTTAATAGGCTTAGCCTAGTCGTTGGACCTGACCTTTCCCTTTAACAATACCGAGGCCGACGGGCTCAGGCCTGCTCTGGGAACACAATGACCCATGGGTGAAGCCTAATCTTCTCCAACTACATTCTCTCTTCTGACCAGACGGCCTTCATCCACAGCCTCTGTGTTGCTCCAACTGATGTCTTCCTGCTGAGACAACAGTGCCAAGGAACTGTCAACAGGCCTGGCCCAGCAGGGCCCCGACTGGGCCTCTCACACAGAGCCCTTCAGGGTCCGCAGGCATCGACACTCCACGCTCAGAGTGCGAGTGCCGCTCTGCAGAATGTCGAGAATGACAGGAATGCTGGGTGCCATCATGCATCCTGATAACATTCTACGAATAACATTCTAAGAGCATGATTAGCGGTCTCTGTAGTCAGCCCGTCTATGGATGTGATTGGAAAAATGGGCTGCTGGGTATTGTAGGCCTGTCATTACAATGCAGCGGCTTGTCATTTCACAAAAGCTGATCCTGAACTTCCCACACCACACACATACAAGCATCAACTATAAATCATGTGGCGAAAGCAGTATGATTATATGTGTAAATTGGGATTTTAAGACTTCAGGGCAAAGCGAGTGCAGCTCATGAACTTAAGGTTAACCGAGTGTTATTACTAGAAGTGCAAAGATCTCACATCCATTGCAACTAAAGCTTTGCCATTCTTTGGTGTGGTCTTTTCTGTGAAAGGTTGCCCGGTGGGAAGCATCAACTGAAATGATATTAGCCTATCTACCGTAACACGCAACAACAGGAAAAGCAAATGGGACGGTTGCGTAAAAGGCTTTCTTTGTTGATGACATATAATGTAAAGATGAATGCAAATGGCAAATGCAAAACACGCAGAGAGACACACACTCAAGAGCCTAGAGTCTCACATGAATACGACTGCCCTCATACAAAGCCCACTGCTGTGGCAAGAGCATATCAGATAAAGGAAGAAGTAAAGAAATGCCTCAGAACCCAAACGTATCCGTTGCTGCATCACTTAAACTTTACAAGTGTTTGATCTGTGCAGGAGCTGACAAGGCAGGTTATTCTTTCCCAAATATTTTTTGGTTTTATTTTTCCTATGTTCAAATGATGGGCTGTGAAAGGTTGTTCTTTCTTCTCCGTGCAAGTAAACTATACAAAGAGGTGTTTGATCTCTGAAATCCGATCTGTATTTCTAGCATTGTCTCCAGTTCCTACTGTGGCATCTTAAAGGTCAGGAGTGAAAGGCCATTTGATAACTACAGAAAGACCTTTTGGCTTTATTACACAGCCTTTCATCTCCTTTCCTGCGGAGGTTAAAACAAAGCATTGCATCCTTTGAAAAAGAAAGGATAAAATGGATCGCTTTGGAACCTCAAGCCTTTTCTTTTTTTTTTTTTTTCTTTTTTCGGTCACTGGGGGAAGTCTGGCATCCAGCGTACAAGGAAAACTCTAGTGGAATATGTTTCAGAGAGAAGAGCATTCTCAGGCAACAATTAGCATATGTCCTCTCAACCTTCTACCAAACCTCTCAATGAGACCCTGAAATCCTATTGAGATATTATTACCACTCAAACAGGGCATTAACAAAACATCCAAAGCATGCACGCAAAAGCTCATACAGGTGTAACACACACACACACACACACACCACTTCCCACTGAATATTCCTTTCTTTTTAATGGTAACCTTGGGAGACGGGCTGCACCAACGCGACACTTAACAGCCACTAGTCTGAGAAAAATGTTTTTGATATGCTTGTGTCATTTAATCATCCACATTCTGCCGAGGCAGTGCAGGACAATTTTGCAGGATATTAACTCCCAACTAAACCCTGGCTTGTATCATTTGTGGGGCCAGTCAAGCAGGAGTCCCAGGAGGAGCGGAGACTTCCTCCTCACAGTCGTAGTAATCTAAGCTTGACTGGCTACACACACACACACACACATATACACACACTACCACACACAGACAAACACACAGCTAATAGACAGGTAGAATGAACCATAAAGGAATAAAGGAATCAGGGACTGTATGATACAGATGAAGCCCTTTTACTGACAGTCAAAACACTAAAAGGGATGAATGTATTTGTGATTTGGGTGATCAAGCAACAACAATAACACAGCTGATAATGCGGTATAGCAAGCAGTAGCAGAAAACGGCCTGGTGTGTGTTGTAGATATATATGTTCACAGACGGCGAAATTACTTCCTTTTCTTTTTATTTCCACGGCAAAGTTAGAGATTGAAGAGCATTCGTAAAAATGTCACTTTAACGTGATCCATTTGGACAGCTCACATTGCTTAATGGGGTAGGAAATTCATTTTTTCTGCTGTGGAACAGACATAGTGGATGATGTGATTCTATGCAAAATATATGAAGCCATTACTAGAAAAATGCATGAGTTTCAATAGTTGGAGGGGGTGAAAAAGTATCTCACTGCACGGAGGCTATCCCTACTCTTTACCAGGGAATGTGTCTCTCTCTCTCTCTTACACACACACACACACACTGACACACACACACACACACACACAGACAAATACACACAAAATGCATAAGACAGCAAAGGCAACTGATGAAAACCATTTTTGTTCCATCACAAAGAACTAGGTCACCCTCTCATAATTGTCAATCATGCAATAAATCTCTCTGTGGCACAAATGAATACGGCATTGGAAATGAGACAAAGCTTATTGGCATGCTATGTCAGCTTGACTCAATTCATCCTCCTTTTCACACAAGACCATTCATATGTGAAGTTCACACTCTCTCCCTCTCTCTCTCTCTCTCTCCCTCTCTCTCTCCCTCTCACACACACACACACACTCTCTCTCTGAGCATCTCACACACACACACACACACACACATACAAGTAAGCCCGCTCGCACGCTCCGAATGTGAGAGTTACACAGGGTTAATGTATGTGGACAGACCATTTCAGCCAAGGGCCGCTTTATTATCATAACCATGTTTATTTCCATAGAGAAGATGTCTCAATGTATTTCCTGCACTACTGTGGAATTAGTGTGAACACATACAAGTAAGTGTTACAACACATTGCTAGCACGTGCATGGACAGAGCTCGCTGACTTACGATCACGCATTACCTTTATTTTTTCCTTGAGTGATTTCATTTTTACATATCTACGGTTCAGATTGAAGTAGCGGAATGCAAAAAGTCTTTTAAAGCACGAAACCGAACTGCACCGACTTCTGCTAATCTTAGAGCATACGAGGTATACAGTGGTCTGTCTCCTCTTCTCTGATTGGCTGGGAGCATTGGCTTGACACAGCACTATACAGCTCCATCCACAGAGGTTTCTGTCATGTCTCCGAAGACCCGACTGTCACTCTTTAAGAGGAGGGTAATAATAGCCGGGCGCCACAGCAAGTGGTGGCACAGGCGATTTTAAAGAAACATCAGGGAGACGGTGACATTTGAGTCTACGAGGAGAGAAACCCAAGTGCTGCAACCAATAAAGACTCCCACCGATATTCTCACTAGGCTTAGAGAGAGAGAGAGAGAGAGAGAGAGAGAAGCAGAGAGAGAGAGAGAGAGAGAGAGAGGGCGAAAAAGTAAAGAGAGATGTCAGTGTTAGATGAAAATGTGTTGACCTGGTGATATTGATACCCCCCGCTCATAACCTCTACAGGTGTGCGGTGCCGTCAGGAAGCAGCTCTGGGTGTGGCTATCTCTATGGATAACAGCCAGAATTGCAGACCTTATCGTTTTACAGTACACTGAACAGGCTGCCTCGTTCACTTTGAAGTGCTGACAGTTGAAATGATTTTTGTACTGAAAATAAAGCTACTGTGCAAATAATATATGAATACACAGCACGGTGCACAGAGCTTTTTGATTTGAATGTTTTTATTCTCTTTATAATAAAGCTGAATCTTCAGGAACATATATATATATATATATATATATATATGGGATCAGGTTGTTAAAAAAATATAAAATAAAAAAGCTGGTGGGAACGTTTCTAAGTCGTCGCTTGTTTCTTGATTTTTCTAATTTGAGAAATATTCTGCTGACATTGACCTTAAGATTAATGACTACATTTTAATTGAGCAGATCCAACAAGGATGTGATCTTTTTTTTTCTTTTTTTTTTTTCATTGTTTGAAAGACAGAACTGGAACAATCTGCCGATCAATGTCCAACTCTACTAGAACCGACCTTCTGGATATGACCCATAAAGAGAAAAAGAACAATCTTAACTTGCTAATTTGCCTTTTGTGGGACATTTATGTTACTATACACTGATCTTATAAAACCAACGAGGAGTGAAAGACACATGTTGCTGAGGAAAAATTAAATAGAAATCACTGATTTATCACTATAATTACTGACTAATGTTGTTTCAACTTAATTTCAGTCTAAATCATTTAAATGAGGTGAATAATTTACTTTTTAGTCGAGTTCTCAGATTTTCTGATGCCTGTACTCCAACAGCAAACACAAGAGAACAGTAGAGTGGAGCCTGCTGGTTCAACAGGAACTCATTTGACGCACGTTGTTAGTTATAATTCAATGCAATAAATTGACTGCATAAAGTGTTTCTGGTGTCTAAGTGAATTCAGACTTCACATAAATAGCTTTGGGGCCGTTTTCTTAGTTTATCATCAGAAGGTATTGACTGAGCAGATGCTTTGAACCACCATAGAATGTGCTGCTAGTCTCAAGTGTCATTAGCTTCAGGGCTTTTCCAGCTAGCGCCAGGTAAAGATTAGATAACAATCAGCCCTTTAATAGATACTGTTGGAGGCACTGGAGCCGTTCCTGTGCTGTGCTGTTCATCTGACGCTAACAACAGAAGAAGAGAGAGTGGAAACCGATGTCATTTCCTCCTTGGTTTCTTTTCTATGATGTGCCGCTGTGCCCAGCAAGGAACAGAGCTGTTGTTAAATTACACGTAACTGTTGGCTCATACTAGTGTCAGTGTACAGTGTGTCTGTGTGTTTGTCTTTTGGCAGCTCCGACTGGAATTTGAAGAGGCTCGTTTTAAGTGTGGATTTTATTAAATAGGAATACACTTCAGTATGCAGAAGACAGTTTGATATATTTGATTATTTTGGAGGTAAATGTTTTAAATGTTCAGAAAAACTTTGTTCCAGTAATCACCTGCCAAATGTATATCAGATAACCTAAGATGTCGTTTGAATGTTATGACATAGGTCAAATATCTCTTTATATGGAAGAAAAAAAAGTCAAAAGTTCCTAACCCTCCAGAAAATGAAATAAAAAAGTCGTATAATGTGATGTGCATTACTTCAATAAAATTCCAAAAGTACAAAGAGCTTTTTGTTGGATGACATTCCTTTCGTAATATACTCCGATTATTAAGGAGGAGTCCTTTGTATTGAGTAGAGAGCTCCAAAAACATTGACACTTGAGGAATAACATCTGCATGTTTACTCAGGAGAAGATTCATCCCTGATAGCCTCCACGAAAATGAAGAGGGGGAGAAAAAAACAAGTGGAGGAAATTTGTGGAATCCCATCTGAGATTGCTTCCCTGATGGATTCCTTTTCCTGTCAGCTCAGACGAGAAATGAAGCCGGGGAAAATTAACTCCTGATACAGCTACGCTGAATTAGACAGAGAGGGGGGAAAAAAAACCTACACACTTTTTAAGGATTCCAGCCTTGTCATTTTCAATTTTCTGCTCTTTGGACATGCTTGTATTCAGATTCCCCAACATCTATTCGCCATATCAATCCTAATTAGACAATCTGGGCCCACGAAGGATGGGAGCAGAGTTATTTGCATAATTTAATCATAAATACTCAGTGATACATATTTCCAAATGCATTTGTACAATTATCTTTTCATCCTTGGGGCAAAAGTATTAATATGATTAGGCAATAATTCTTTAAAAAAGGGAAAATAGGAAACCAGCAAGTGTGCACTCTTTTTTAAACTCCAGCTTTGGGCTATATGAAAAATTAATTAATTTCAGAGGAAAATCAATTTCTCTATGTGACCATATTAGACAGAGGCAGGCAAGGGCCTGCATTCCTTCTCCAATCAGGAAATCTCATCTGCTCCCTCTAACTTCTGTCAGTAGCATTTAACATCCTGGTACGAGCGTCTGTGACTTCCGCCACGCTCCCTAAATGTGCTGTAATGTGAAGGAGCCCGTGAGTAAAGACAAGCTAGGGAGCAGTGACTGGGGGGGGGGGAAGAGGAGAACAGAAATAAGAGTGACCCAAAATCTATTGCTGGCCTGTCAGGCAATCAGTCTCAGTGTAAAATCAGCAGGTAAAAATCACTCTTAACAAATCTACTTTAACATGCTAGATAAGTCATATTGACAAATAGATTTTAAACAGCTTGGGTCAGTTGTCTATAAAAATCAAAGCTAATACCCGTTTATGGTTGCTGAACATAAAAATAGGTCATTTTAATGTAGCGATCAACATGGAAAGACCTGATGTGGATGTGTGTGTGGTTTTTTTTTTAAAAAATGTCATTTGGTAGAAGAAATAATTGGTAATTTAATTGCTGTTGCAGATCCAGTAAAGGCATGCAAATAAGATAGGAGCTTGGACAACTAATGCATCCAACAGGCAAATTAACAATACAGGCCTCTTTGCCATGCAAATAGCCTCTAAATCCACAAATGACATTAGACAGTGTCACACAAAGCCTCTTTAACAAGTGAAATCTGTGGGTTCAACAGTGTTGGCTCAGCTTCATTGTAAGTTATAAAAACGTGATCTTAAAAGAAATGAAGAAAAGTAATATGACTTTTGTCGACTGAGTTAGTCTAAAAAAAAATGTTTTAATTTGCGCTTGTTCCAACTGAATAAATGTCAAGTCAATAAAGCAGTTCTGATTTTCAAGGAGGCTATTTGTTTGCAAAAAAAAAACAAAAAAAAACACCTTGCCGCCATCTGCCAACTGCACAGTTGACTTGAGCACATGTACTGTACCTAATCAAATTTAACAGAGCCCCACTGAAGGATTAAAAATGTGGAAAAAAAAAAGGAGAGAACTGCAATCTTTTTTTTTTTTTCCTCAATAAAGAAACAACACACAATACGAGGGCCAATTTGACTTTCAAGGAAGTACTTGAATAGATTTGGATTTTAAACAGCTTTGTATACCATTATCTCCCTCTCTCTCTCCTTCTCTCCCTCTCTCTCTCTGTCTGTGTCTCTCTCCCTCTCTCTAATCAGGCATCTGTCACTCTGTTTTTGAAGTTATTATCGCCCAAGCTCCCTCTTGGATGTGGTTGCTGGGTGACGGGTATCTTAGCACCCACTCTGACTGGGAATGATTTGAATGGAATCCAGAAATCTCCCCTGAGTACCTGTAAACACATCCGTGCCTTGTAGAAAACAAATATATTATAAGAGCAGAGGAGAGGAGGGAGAGAGACAAGCTGGCACCCTCAGTGGCAGCTCACACTGAGCGCTAAACAAAACAATTACCGTCATTTGCAAATATGTGTGTTTAGGCATAAACACCCTTGAAATAGAAACAAGAGAGGTGATAGCTCTCATACCACTTGCTGTCATATCACTATCAATTAGATATATTTGTTAAAGAAAAAAAAAGTCCTCGTTCCACTGTGACCTGTCACTCGTAACATTTCAGAGTAGGATCTGCTTGAGTGAAAGGAGCCGGGGAAAATCTATTTAAGAAGGGCATGTAAGTGAAAAGCCGTCCCATTCCCAGTGGTGGGACATTGTCTGGGGCGTGTGGTTAACCTTCAGGGGTAGACAATGATTGTCAATTAACTGCTGCATTTCTGCGCCCCAGCATCGGATTGCCTGCCTCCACAAAGCAGACCAATGAGAGATATGCGATATCTCCGCACCGCCCCCCGTGTTATAATAACCTTTCAGAGAGTTCAAGTGTCACGCAGCAATAAGAACCTTTTCCATCCCACCGCAGGGAAAATGAAAAGGAAAACAAGTAGCTGGAACAGAGGGCTCCTGGAGGGCTCCTGGAGGGCCAGTCATAATGTAAGGGAGATTACTGAACCTGGATCAGTCTGGGAGAGAGAGAGAGAGAGAGAGAGGGGGAACGCTGCTAATCTGGCACGAGAGTCCTTAAGAAAATGAAGGGGTCGAGAATGACTATATTCCTAATGTCTTTAAAGATGAATTACTAAAATACTGTGTCGCTTATTAGAGGAAAGAACACATAGATCAAACACTCCTCGGTGTAAAATTATGTAAAAGGATAAATTCTCATTTTTGAATTAATCTCTGAAACACACACACACACACACACACACACACACACACACACACACAAGAAAAAAAGAGATAAACACTCCAATTCCGACAACGCAGTTTTCCATTTAACATGTTCAAAAACTGTTATAGAGAACAATTTGGTTGGAGCTTGTTTGTGTCCACATCAAAACTAAAACAGCGGGAAGCAACGGTGCTCTGTGATGCTATTCACATTCACACCGTGTGCAAAATGAGAGTAGTGTTGTTTTAACACAATAGACCGTGGGAGGGGAAAAAACAGCATGTGAAATAGTAAGACCCATTGTACAGGAGTATTATTCACTTCATTGTTACCACTCTGCCACTGTATAAAAAGAGTAGTGACACTGTGGTAATAGGGCGAGATGAAAAGCTAAACTATCTCAGGCAAGCGGGCTGTTGTTGTGTAACCTGAGTGGGTTAACCGATGGTACTTTTTTTTTTTTTTTTTATCTGACAATAAGTCGGTGCAAAAGCAACGTGCAACATTGACTTTAGAAGAGGAGGAGTAAGGGGGGGGGGGGGGACTCGTTTTCACCTACAGGGCAACTTGTGTCCTGTTTACTCAGACTCATCATTTTGTCAGCAGCAATTCAATGACAGACGATGTAAAGCACACACATCCCAGCAAATAAAATCAACTCTTTCTAAGTAACAGAAGCCTTTTATCCAGCGGATGCCTCACTGTTCCATGATGTAATTCTCCAAATGGGGCAGGCAGGCGGGCAGGCCGGGTCTGAGTGATTGATTTCAGCCCAGCACCGGGAGAACCTGGCTGCTTTCAGAGACAATTACAGTCTTGTCCATGTGCCCGTAATAGCCCAGCACTTTAGCGTCATTAAAGCGACGCGAGGCACTGCATTATCCTTTAACCCCATCGCTGGCCATCCCCCCATTGACAACCCGAAGAGTTCAACCACATACTTTGTCACCTGAAGCCCTACGTCTGGCTAGAGAGGAGGATCACTGCACCGTATGTTTCTCTCTATGGAGAGAAGGGGTTTGTTCTGCTCCCTTGATGCTTTATGTAAATGATGCTTAAGCACCAAAGTGCACAGGTGAGTTGTTGAGACTATTGCTACTGGAATGGAAATGTGGTGCTGTAGCATATCTATAAGCTCCAAATATTGAGCGTGGATGTGTGAGGTTGACTGTTTCTAGGCAATCATAAAGAGAGGAGGAAGTGTGTTTGTTGATAGCAAAAATATGTAAGCTACTAGTATAATGTATATATCGTATGTAGCTGTATAACAGCAGTTAATGCAAATGAGCTACATGAGAAAAACGATTTAGGAAAAAAAACATATTGTAAAAAAATAATCTCATACTCTCGAAATATTGTGTGAGTTATTTGGCTTTTTTTTTAAATCCAGGCCTGATAGTGCAATTTGCAGATAGAGTAATTCCTGAGGGTCACAATGTATTTAACCTCATCATGCATATGGATCTTCATGGCACACACACACACAAAAAAATGTTTGCCCAGAAACTTCTGTGTACGTGTATTTACGTGTGTTTTTTTTTTACGTGTGCTTGTGAAATTAGAGCATACATTTACAAATCAGAATGGAGTTTAATCTCACACTATCATTTTTTTTCCAAAAGGCTGCATCCTCTTAAAAACTGAGACATCCGAATGTCTCAAAGTGTTTATTGCTATTCCCTACTGATGTGAGCCTTTCCATCATATTTGCATTTCCAGCTCATTTCTGAGGTAGGAGATCAATATGGAATCAATCACAGTGACAGGTAAGATGGTAAATTTGACCAGACTGAACGATCCTGTGAGACTGAACAATACATCAAAGCTAGGAGCAACAGGACAGTAAAAAAAGGCTTTTAATCAAATATTGATCTCCACTTAAATCATTCCATAGTAAAACATATAAAGCTCAAAATATTTGATTTGGTAATTTGGAGTAATGCATTAATTTTCACACGTGTGGTTGTTTACCTCGCTTACTTTTTATTAATTTTCCTTGTTATATAGAAATGAGGGTTGTGTGACTGAGGCACATTCTCATGTGTGTGTATGTGTCTGTGTGTGTGTGTGTGAGATAATTATCCCTGGGATTTACAGGGTACAAAAAAAAAACTGGCTTTATATACTCTTCTTTTTCAACAGAAGCCATGAAAGTACTGCAACCTCCTTAAGAAATGTATTAGTTATCAATAGTAAGATTACAATTAATATAAAAATATTCCAGGTCATCTAATTCTAATAATGGGTTTGTCTTGTTTACTTTCTGAAAAATTCAAGTGATGACTGAAATTAAATTGACCCTGTGGCAAGGGCATATAATAAGACACAGCCTAGTTTTATTTTGGATTAATTTAAGAATAAAGTTGATCTTAAAGCTGCCTTAAATTAAAGTAAAGCATGGCTCATGGATTCAGGTTTCGTGTTTTCTGAAATAGTCTCTGCAGTGGCAGCTCTGCACCTGAACTTTATTCAACAGGACTGTGAAACTGTAGTCTTACATTATCGATTCATTTGCTCTGAGGCAGACAGGCTATCCATCATGGCACAACTTTGCCCTGCACGTGTCAAAAAAACTTTCACCAAACTTTTTTTCACTGATGATGCGCGCTGGCCTCTTCCCGTCCAACTGACAAGCTTTCAGCACAATGCTGTTTAGATGGAGCTTCACATACACACACACGCTCAAGCATATTCACACACTAAAAAACAAACGATTATTAAAGTCAGCTAGAAAGTTAATCATATCGCTTGGACTGCTTGTTTTATAGAGGGAAAATGTCTCCCCCTTCCTTGCTTCTGCGCCTTTACGCACGGCGGTCTGTGCAGACATTTAAACCATAATGCCGTAAAAAGAGCTCTCCACTAACCTCGCATTGGTGCAGTCGTTGTACAGAGTCTCGAAGTCTTTTCTGGAGATGAGTTTACAGCGGTTCACCCCGGGTTGGATGGCGCCGAGCCCTCTGAGGATGCGGACCTGCTCCACATTGCACACCACCGGCGTGATCTCCAGCCGCTTCAGCTTGGTGTAGACCGTGTGCAGTCCACCGACCAGGTGCTTCAGGAACAGGTCGAAAGCCTGAGGAAGGCAGATGAGCTCGCAGCCGTCCACGGTGAAAGAGGCCACTTTGGCACCGCGTAACTCGACCATCTTGCACTCATTGTTTTGCGGTATGTTTTCAACAGGCGATGGAGTCGAATATACGGGTTTGCCGGGTGGTAAAGCCGCGGTCGGGGTCGGGATGCCCGGGCTGCTGGTGGCGAGGAGCTCTGATCTGAACAGGTTCTGTCCGGGTCCAGATGGGGGGGCCAGGGATGGAGACGGTGATGAAGTTGTCGACGGCGGGGACGTCGTCGCGGAGGGAGTCGAGATCGGAGGCGGTGGGACCAGAGGAGTTGGTGGGATCAGAGCAGCCGGTACGGCCATGGTCACCTACAGGAGGGGAAGAGAGTAGCCGAAGTTCAAAGTATAAAACCCAGCCTGCCGAGATACCCCTAAATGAAAGAATCCACCAGAGTTTAGCTCCTCGGATAAGTTGGGAAGTAAAAAGAGCTGCCGAAAAAAGGCGTGCTGAGTGAGGGGTTTGGGGGGGCTGAGCGGCGGGACAGTGATCAAAGATAGGAGGAGGAATGACAGGAGGAAAATGAGCTGAAAAGTGCAGCTCCGCTCTGTGGATGAGTTGTTGTTGTCACACGGTACAGAGAGGGAGGAGCTAGGGGACAGTGGAAGCCTTTGAAGAACAGATAACTGTGCTTTGGCTACCTCTGAAATGTTTCAGGTCTTTTAAAATGTTACATCGATTATTCCACATAAAGTAGTTCCGGTTATATCAAATCATAATCGTGTAAACATATGCATTTATTGTTTTTTTATCTGTGGTCAAAAGAAACATGCACTCACTGGATATATCAGATTTTTTTTCCTGGTTCTAACACTGTAATAGTAATACAGGTTGCACCTGCTATCCAACTGTATGCAATCCCACTGCTCCACATTGATCCTCTAGAGACTCTACATGAGCACCAAAATGATTTAAGACAAACTTTTGCAGGACAAACTTTTGTACTTTCATTTTGCATACCTGAAATGTCCAGTACAGACTTTAATACTGCAATATACTTTAATACCTTTTTAATAACTCCTCTGATTATTGTATTTACACGCATGTCATTTTCATATGAAGTAGAACATGGACGACAGTTATTAAAACGCTCATCAGATCTGCACAAAAATAAAAGTACTGTCGGATAATGTGGACATACAGTTACCTATCAAAGTTTTACTGTAATTACTGATCTCCAACAGATAGCATTTTGAAAGTTAAACTTCTGTCCATTTCAAGTTAAATACACATAATAACTATTTTATTATGTAAGAATCACAGGTGTCGTCAAACAATATGTCCTATGAAAACAGGGTTAAAAATGTTACTGAACTCAAATTTGCTGCACACATAAATGCACCAACTGAAGAAACCAAATCCCTTATATCACCAGAGCCCATTCAGAATTTGATATTGTGTGAGAGGACTGGGAAATACTAAGTTAAAACCTAAAAGAAAAAAAAATCAACATATAAACACTGACCATAGAAATAGTAATTGTTCACTTTTTGGGTGTTGCACAATGATGCAGTGTCATCTTTAGCCACAGTACACACACTGCACAACCAACGGACAGACAGAACACTAGTTAGTTGAGGGGTTGTACTATTTTATGAGGCTGAGTTGTGAACCAAGTTTGACCCAGCTAGAACGTGAACTCTCGAACTCTCTCTCTCGATCTCAATCTCAATCTCAGACGGTACAGGAAAGAAGGATAAAAGCAGAGAGGGAAGAAATGCAGCACTGTGTCATGGTGTAGGGTCAGATCCATGTACAAGTGAAATAGGTGCAGCTCTTATAGACTTTATATGTCTATTCAACCAATGAATAGAAGAAAAGACATTTCTTCTTGCCTTTCTCATCAAACCAATCATTTGTTGTAAGACAATGAACTATGTTAACATGCAGCAGAGTTATCCTAAGTGGAACCTATTAAAATTAGGGCTTACATATGTTAGATAGGATCAGTAAACAATACTTTGCTTTTATGTTTTCTTCATAGTGTGGCAGAAAACCATATGTGGACTTTCTTTTTTCTTATTTGCAAGACGTTGATTTGGAGATTTGTGAACATTTAAAACTATTTTTCTTGGTCAGTCAGCACAGCCATAAGTTTTTACTTACCATAACCAACTTGGTCATTTTCTTAAAATTTCCAAACAACCAGAGTCTTGAGACACATTATATGAAACCATATGTCACAGCCTTCTTAGTTTTAATTTTGTTAATCACACTGTTTTTATTACAATTGTCTATTTTCCCTTAGATATATGTATTAATTGGCATTTCGACAGTGCATCAGTACTTATGTATTCTCATTAGGTGGAATGAGGTGGTGCCTGTCAAGAAAAGTGATGCTTATCACAGTCTAGATTTGCCTTAATATTCTGTATATTCCTGTTGTCCTGTTGTGTCAGATCAGTTTTAAGATAAGCAGTGTGCCATTTCAAAATTATCATTCAGGGAAAGAGGTAGCTTGTAGTGTAAAATCAATAGCTGCTTAAAATTCATTGCCAGGCAATCCATTTGCCCTTTATGTTGCTAACCTTTCACTTAAATATGCACCATATTAAGATTTCATTATATACAATGAATGTCACAACAGTTTGCCACTATTTCTCTTGTTTGCACGGGTTAACTGCAAATCATTGTGCTTGTAATGTCTGAAAAATGACTTCATTAACATTATGCGGGAAAAAAGGAGAATATATGAGCCTGAGAAGCCTAATAGGTATTAAAAGGCACCACAGGATATGTATGATGTTTTCGATACCGATGCCTTTCAACATACTGGGTGGGCTGACCCCAGTTATGAAAACACAGCATAACAGGAAAAGGTTTGTATACTGGTACTGTGCATTAAGCCACAACACTTTCATGTAATTCAGCACAAATGCAAAATCATTACTGGACGTAAAAGTCAGGTATGAGAACTTATCTTGAAAGGAAACAGCTTACAAAGAAAACTTACTGTTTCCTTTTGACATAAATGTAATATATTTTCTTCAGATACAATAGCACAAAGTAGCAGCAAAAACAGTTGGAAATTAGTACTAGGAATGAAGTTTCCAGTGTGACTGAATACTTGGTCAACTAAGTCACATACACAGCTAACAGTTTTCCTAAAAGTACACAGAAGTACAGTACATGTGGATGAGATTGCGGTAAACAAATGACTATGTCAAAATGTAATCACCCAGTATGATGTATGGCATCAGGAAAGTGTTTGAAAATGTATGGATATGGGACAAGACTTGTGTATGATCAATGACACAGTATATTGTTTGATGTAATAATTTATTCACCCCATAAAGCTTTGATAAAACAATGTTGAAAAGCAATTTAAATTGAATTCATTTAAATGTCAATTCTCATGGTTAGGATTTTTCTATAATTGGCTATTTAATTAAAATAATTTTCATAGTCATTAATACAGCCAGCAACTTGTAGCACACTGACGTGTTTTAATTACATGGTATTAACAAAATTGATATGCTTTAGAAAGCATGGTGAATAAGAAATAATTAGACCAATCATGCATCATCCTCTTATGGACATTAAGTGTATCACAATATAATTGATGAACTTAAAAAACGAGAGAGATAAATAACTTTAATTGTACGGAGTTGGTGTACAGAGCTTGGAACAAAGCATCATACTTACGATGTATTATATTTCAGAGGCAATTCATTATCTGTAATATCACTTAGCTCTCTGTGCCCAGCACTCTCCTCTAACCTATGATTACATGACATTTGAAGGCATTGATACTGTGTAGTCTTTTAAAATGTCCTTTTACCTAGTCTGCATAAATCTTCGAGCTGCTTTTCTGCATGGGCAAATAAGGGAGAGGGAGGGGGGAGTCTGCCTCAGAGTTAAGAATCATTTAGATGCTTGGAATAAAGCATCTATTGATCATGAATATTTGTTTCTCCAAGGTTACACTGCCTTGACCCCATCTATCCTTAGACACCATCCAACACAAACATGCCACTTGGGGTGAAGGGGGAGATGTCAGAGAGCACAGTGATGGTGGAGGGCGCGTGATAATATTATACATTGGCCACAACAATTTCTTTATCAGTTTAGGCCATCTCTCATAATGTTAACTTATCGAATGTTTAAGTGAAAGTGTCTGTAATTTTCTAATCAGATCCACCAACTTGTCAGTCACAATCCAAAATGTGACTGTGACTCTGACAGTCTACATTAGAGCTGAAATGATTCATGCATTAGTCGACAAACAGAAAATTTATCTGCAAATATTTTGATAATCAATCGATTGTTTAAGCCCATTTTAATGAAAAACTCTGATAATTTTATGATTCCAGCTTCTCCAATCTTAGGATTTGCTTTTTTTCTGTTTATTTTATTGTAAATTGAACCTCTTTGGTTCACCCAGAGTCCACCCCGAACTTTGAATGGTAATTTTGACATTTTTTTAGACATTTTATTGTCCATTAATCAATTAATCAAGAAAATAGTCAGTAGATTAATCGATAATGAAATAAAAACAGCCCTAGTCTACTGTCCATAAAACTGCATTTCTGCCTCAGAGTTGTTACTTATACATAATTCACTAAATACTATATTTTTATGTGTAAAAAAGTGAAAGTCAAATCACCTTACTGTACATGTAAAGCATTTTTAAAATAACACATGCTGACCAAAGTGGCCGAAGAGAAGCATACAACAACAGAAACTGAAACTAAAGTTAGAAAAGTCAGAAAAGGAAGACAGAATGCCATACATAGCAAGGATTCTGGGAAATGAAGTCTACATCAGCCTTTTAGGTTCTCAGCTTGTACGCACCATCACAATTTCTTCAAGCAATGAAATTACAGAATGAGATCATTTAGTTAACCTAGAAGGACGTGCACTGTAATTTATACGGTAATTTATATGCACAATCTTCCACCACTTACGTACATACAACTGCTACAGACAGGACTTGGATTCAGCTGAGCTAATAATATGCTCCCTCACACAAAGTATGTAAAATAACAGCTTTCTGGTAATGTAACTACTCAAAAGAGGAGCAAATGGAGCTCACTTCATTTTCAAAGAGCCTGCCTCACCGATAGTCCCACAATTAGAGCAGTCACGGCCCACATCCTACAGTACTTCATTTGATGCCACGCAGCTTCCAATATAACTGGGGTGCAAGAAACAGAGATTTGTGGATATCTAAATTGCTAAAGCAGAAACCTGTATAAACAGCGGTAATTACCGGGCCATTGACAGTCTCTCAGTGTTGTGCTCATTCTGCCACAGCCACAGTGATTAAAATGAATCCTCATCGACTTCTCCATTAAAGTGCTGGCAGGAGCAATCCCGTGACCTTTCCCCATTGATTGAACATAACAATCACAATTCAATTGTAATGCAAAGAGAACATTTGTTATAATGTACACGAGATGCATGAGCCATTTCCTGGGAGCGGGGAAGGGTAATCAATGGAGTGACTCTTGGCGTGATGCAAGGAGAATGAGACTGTGTTTGCAGGCCCTAATTCATACAGCCTGCAGTGTATGATGGAAGGCAATGATATGCATGTAAACACTCTGATTTCTCTGTGCTCATCGTTCAATAGGATAACAACAAATCCTCATTTCTATATCCATACACACTAACAGCCCAAGACTGATTGGCAGTGAAGTTCATGTACAGTACACACAGCCTGATACACGCCTGATTCAATCTGAGATCAAAGTTTGATTCATGTATTATGTCATGTGGTGATATGTCTTCCAAATTATCCTTCAGAGAACGGCAACTACCATCTTTCAAGAGTGACTTAATATATGACTTCAGAGACAACAGGCAGTTGCCATGACACTTGAGCACTGACATAAACCTATATACTATCAGAACAATCTACAGTGAAGCTATACTGTATGTTCTGGTGATATTCGAGTAAGGACAAGCTTGTAAAAGCGTAATTACTAATGATTAGCTAAACTCAAGCAAGTGAAACCACAACTTGCACAATCCATGCACCACAGAAAAGAAAAGCATGATAGGCATAACATCCCACCGCCGTACAATCCCTCTTTAAAAGCTGCGCTCGATCATGTCTTTCAAAAACTGTCTTATGAAGAGTGTATGCGAATGATGTCCTTAAGGGATTTCTTTTTAGAATCAGGAGATTATAGTTTACACGGACATTAAACAGATTAAACCAGCCAGCTCTCTAAAGGCAGTTTATCTAATGGAGAAAATGTGGTATGCTAATTGAGAAATTCCGATGGTAAAATTATATTTAAACCCCTCTCTGTCTCTCTCTCTCTCTCTCTCTCTCTCTTTCTCTCTCTCTTTCTCTCTCTCTCGCCCTCTCTCTCTCTCTCTCTGCTGGAGGATTTTAGTTTGGCTTGATGAAATCAAATGGCTAATCACAGCTATAAGCTGTGAGACATTGGCTGACTGAAACAGTGTTTGCTATGCTAAAAGGTAATTGTCTCGGAAAACTTCATCGATGACAGATTCAATTCCATTTAGTAAATGTTTAATAAATGCTGTACAAACAGGCAAGCCTATCTCGCAGTGCTTAGAAAACAAAGGGAAACTTTAATTGCTTTAATCATCCCTAGCTTTGACGTTGTTATTGGCCTTAAAAATAGCAGTTAACAGAAACTGTCCTGCTGAGGAAATTGAACCACATTTGGAAAACGATCCATAATTAAGATAGGGCATCCCAAGCTGCTAGGTCCAGGCAAACTGTTGTGACTAGGAAAAACATTCCTAGTCATACAAAGCTATTCAATTAACAGAAAGACCCAACGAAAACAACCTCCCTATTATGTATCACTTACTTTAATCAGATTGAAAGCGATTGTATCCCTTTTTGAAAATCCCTTAACACAAACATGTTAATTAACAGATAGGAGGGTGGAAAGATGTATTTTTCATTAGTGGGTGAAATAATGTTCCCCTTTAACATCAAGGAAAATCAACTGCTTACTGCAGTTAAACCAGTCAGCGGTGTAAATTCCCTGCCAGCATTTTTATTTAAAACCTCATTAATGTGTTTCAACCCAGCATAGCTGTACCTTTAATCTGCACTAAAAGGAAATAATGCGTTTCCTGCTTTATTTACCAGCCTTACTTAACAAGTGTTCCTGTACAATTAGAATTGTTAATAGATCTGGAAACAAAAGGACTTTGAAGGTGGGAAAGTGCTGACATTATTTCACAGGGGAAAAACACTCTTGAGAAAAAAGATCTGCTGTAAATGTAGTTTCCTGGAACACAGGCGCGCTGCAATGTTGGTCTCTCTCATTAGAAATGCCATGCACAGGACATAAATCAAGGCCCGTAAAACATTTCATTGCCACACAACACTAAATTACACACTTGCTGGTTTGCCACACTGATTGTGTTTAAACATTGTAATTTTACTTTATTCCCATTAAATCTATGCAGAGTTTTACAATCCATAAACAGACTATCTGCAATAAAAGTTAATAAATGTCAGAATTTGCATTTGGAAAAAAAAAAAACACCCTGGTACATTTTTCAAATATCAATCTATGAACCTTTCAACATTTCGTCAAACAAAATGCTAATTGTACCTTTAGGAATTTAGGAGACAAGTGACAAGAAATGAGATGCAATGTCCTTTAGAATCAGGAAATCAGCTAAACTGGAATACATTAAGTGTGAGACCAAAGCAGAGAAGTGGAGAAGGACTGTTGTTTAGAACAAAAAAATAAGTAAATAGGATTCTATGATGTGTTGTCACTGAGCAGTGACAGGATATATATTCATGTCATGAGTTGCAAATCTATACAGTTTTCTATATGTTCAAGTGTAATTGCTCTTAAGTAGTATAAACACTTGTTTGTTAGCCTATTCTGTTGACTACTGTTTCATCTCCACCTCCCTTTTCTCATCTTTCTGTTATTGAATGATACTGATATAAGATACATGACACTGCTATAGATCAGATATCTGAAAAAATACTGTATTACAGTGATTACGACAGAAAATAACATAGTTAATATGTTAACTGTGAAACTGACCTTTTGTAGGCTGTAGTTTCAGACATTAATCTGGGTTAGGGTTAGGGTTAGGGTTATGGTTAGGGTTAGGGTTAGGGTTAGTTTTAGGGTTAGGGTTAGGTTTTATAAATCAGAGCAAGCAATCTTATGCTATTTTATAAACTAAGGATTCACCGACCCAAATAAAAATCAAAATAGTTTATTTATCATGACCAACATATGAAACTGATATTATAGTGTATAATATGATACTAAAATGTCATATTATGAGTTAAAACAAGTTATTCTTCACTTCAATATCCAAGCTGCAATACATCAAACAGTCTTGGCAGGGCAGGACCGTGTGCTATAATCTCTCTCAGTTTGCAGTAGGTCACAATGCACTGCTGACTTAATAAACTATGCATCCAACAACAATGATTATTGATGTCATTCTTCAAAGGTCCTTGAGAGGATCTCGATGCAGCAGCGATTCAACCTTTCGTATTAATTCAAGCTTGGCTAAGATTGTACCATCTGGGCCCTTGTACTTCATGATTAATGCCAAAGAGTTGATTCATATGTGCAATTGGAGTTTAATAAACAAGGATTTGGGAGTTAAATGGCACATACAAATGCTTGGGATGAACTCATTCATAGTATCTAATTTGTGTTCTTGGTAATAAAGCCCACTCATAATTGCTCACTACAATCATCTTCCAGATACACAAATATGGGGATTTTGTGATTAACATAATGTGTTTCTTCCAGAGAAGAAAATAATCCTACAATTCTAAGATGCCTTCAGACATATGTACATAATGTTCTGTATTTGGTCCAAATTAACTTACCACTGGTGCAGTGTGATTAACACTGGCATAAAAAATAATTACTGTTCATCATTGTACAGATTAAGCTCCAACAAACTTTTCCCTTTAAAACGACATTGTTTGTACTAGACATTATGGCTTTGCAAACAAAATTAACTTTGTAATCCCTCTCTTGCTCACATTCTCTTGGTCTCTTTCAATGTCACACTACTCACTGCAGACATCATACAGTAAAGCATCGGGGCTGCTGATAGTATCCCATATCTGACACAGAGGCACCACACAACAGTGACCTCTACAGGAACACAGAACACATCAACTGCAATCTAGTTCATGCTTGCTTTAATACTGTTACTGTAAATACCTCTGCAGGCCTCTCACATGTTTTCAGGTCATGCACCCCAAAATAGATGCATCAAACCACTAACCTAGAGGGATTGTGTTCTACAAAATATATATATTTGTTACTGTGATTTTGTATTTGATGTTATTCTATTTATCATGTTATCAAATAACCTCAGTGTGATAGTGGTTCTTATAGATGCTTTGACTTTATACTATACAGTGTATAGTGTATAGGATTATAGTGTAATAATTAAATTAAATTCTTCCTTATTTTCCTTGGATCTGGCACAATGACCAATCGGGACTGATAGGTCATTTTGCAAATGTTCACAATGGTTACACAATTTAATAAATCGTTTTTATAGAGAAACTTTACATATAATCCAATTTTAACATAAGAATCTTCACTTTAAAATACTGTTGAGATTGTTGATGTTACAGTTTTACTACCAGCTGCATATTGTGGCAGATCAAGATGCAAACATACATCATGACAAGGTGTCCTGCAAACAGGTGAGGCTGCTGCATATCAACAAGTAATGCCCTCACATACTCCAACCCCTCTGCTTTTAGTTGAAGACAAAGAACAGTGCAGAGCAGTGTCTTTAGTGGGGTAGAGGAGGAATGGGAGGGTGCCAAGCCACGCAGACCACAGCCAAGTGCAGGATCACGGAGGAGGAATGAATGATGCTCAGATAAGGGACAAAGCAAAGAGGGCAGACCAAACAGGAAAACTAAGAAGGGAGAATGTGCGGGGCGTTGCCTGCCTGAGCAGGAAAATGTGCTGATACGAGTATGTTGTATTATTTTTTAGTTGTGTTGTGTAATGTTGCGCTCTGTGTCTATTTTTTGTTGTTGTTGGGTTTTTTTTTAACTGAAGAATTAATCCAAGAAAACAACCCAGTTCAGTTAATGCTACACGATCAGAGAATAACTTTGAGAAACTCGGACAGTTATTTTATGAGATTGTAAACAAAGCCTTTAAGGTTTGGAATCAAAACAGCTAACATAATATGGTCTTGCAAATAAGAACTCCTACATCCGGAGCTCCGCTAGAATCAAATCCATCGCTCCTAGACCCAAGGCCCATCTGTCTGCCAAATCTGTTGAGGTTTTGAGATATCTAGTCAACAGAGGCAGACAAACTAACTAACTAGACGGGAACGTATAACTTCTTTGGTGGAAGCAGTAAATCTGTTTATTGTAATGCTATGCATCTGCAACGAATTTGTGCAGTGGCAATGGATACTAGAAGTAAATGAACTACCACTGAAGAGCACCACATCTGACACTTAAATTTGATGTGTGGAGGTAAAATATGCAATTCTTGAGCTAATGTTCTCATGGCATAATTGTAGACCTAAAAATGCAAAATTAGTGATTGAGAATAGGGCCAGAAAGGAAAAAAAAAAAACGTAGGGTAATCTGCCTCTTTTCCCACACAAGGGACCAGGAGAACACAGGCTATGTTGTACCCCCCTTTCCTTCTTACCCGAGTTCTCCTTTATGTATTCAAATTCACTTCAGCAGCATAAAATTCTCCCAAGAGACAGCATTGTCCTCCTGCTTGTCCCTTGGGCTTCCCATCTCTGAGTAACATCTCTTCACTCCACACAATTTAGCCCCACACCTAGCAGAAAGACTTTTTCCACAGCACCCTCTTTTTAAATAGTTCAATGCAATTTAATGAAAATTAATTAAAATACTTTTAAAAAAAAAAAAAAAAAAAAAACCATTGAATACGCAGAATGCTTAAAGGCTTTGTGCAAATGATTCCAGCTCTCGGTTTTTAGTAGGACAGCCTGAAACAAATGTACTGAATAGCCTTTCACTAGTTGTACCCCCTGAATAATAATCTCTGTTGTGTTATTATGTGTGAAAATAAAGGGTACACACATGTTCCCTCTCTCTGTCTCGTTGCATTCAGGAAACTTAGAATGGGAAATTTTACACTGATGGCTGAGTTGCAATTGCAGTTACAAATGTACGAACACTATACTTTCATAATAACGCGGTCCAAGTGCTTCAAAAGGCGCGTAGGTCTGCTCTAGTGAACTTGAATGTGTGGTCCTTGGTGCATAAAGTAAGCATAAGGCCAACTCTATAGCAATGAGGCTTTATTGAATGAAATGAAAAGCCTAAGGCATCAGAGTTAATACATTAACACAAGGGAGGACTAACAGACAAAAAATACTAAAAAATGAAATAGAACAAACGATAAAATGGGAATTAATGATTATTCTGGCTTTCACACTGAGGTGGTGATTATAAGTTATCGTCTAAGAATGTAGATGTGTAATGTTTTTGGCAAAATATAAATTAATATAAAACACCAGTGTGGACTTACTGTACAGTATCTTGTCTGATATCACGAAGGGTTCTGCCAGAGGCTCTCACCACAGAAAAATCATCACATAAACCACTTTTGTGGGAGTGATTCCAAAGTATTACAATATTATCATATCTATTCACTGCTAGCATGATGCAAATAGGCTCAATGGCATGCTTGCCTCTACAAAACTCTCCCACAGGGTTCTAATAAAACAGTACAATTTCCCACTCTCCATTCTCCCTCAGAAACGTACCAGTCTGCAGCTCTGTGATCTGCGACAGACAAAATGAGACGCAGCAGCTACAACAGAACTGAGACACAGTCGGAGTATTCCCTGCGCTCCTTGAATAGATAATGCTTTTCCTTCACATTCCTTTATTCTTTCAAAAAGAATGCATCAGAGGCCAAATATTAATTCTTCTCGTCATATGGAGGAGCTACGCAAGTGGCATACTAGGATGGGCTTTTGAATGATTAAGGGAACACATAAAGGGTTTCTTGTGGCGCTTTGAACTTTCTGCAGAGTTCTGAGCACTCTCAACTTATTCCCCACTCTGCAGGAGACTTGATGTTAAAAGACAACATTAATGAAAGCTCTGTAACAGGTAGAGACAGAGGGATTAATGCAATCTAAACACAGCAAGCCTCTCAGAACTGGCTCTGGCTAGCAGGTGAATGGGGAAACACTTTTCTTCACTTTTCCTCTTTCCTCCCACCATGAATCTCCTTTAAAGAAATGCCAATAGATCTGATTGCCTAATACTCTATTCCCTCCCTCTCTCCCCAGGCCCATGAAGATGCACGTGTGGGGGAATCACTTCAAGGAATGACATTGACTGGGGAAGTGCTGACTTGCACCACTGTTTGTCTTTTGATGTGAGAGATCAAATCAATGTACACGGCGTTCTCCGGGCAATGTGCAGGCAGATTAGCATTAGCCTGAAGGTGCCTGCTTGCCCTCAATCATTAGCGTTTACTCTCAAAATAATCAGGATTTACTCAGTGCTGTTGTGCACTGCATTGATAGGTGCAAAAAAAAGGCATAGCATTTAAGACAGAGGGTAATGTAAGGTTGTCATTATGAGACTAAAACCTACATAAGCCATAGACACTGCCTGACACTGACATTTGTTATTGGTGTGAGCTGCGTTATTTGTCACTGGTCTGGTGTGCAATGGTGCCTTCACATGGAAAATACCACGATGAGATCTCCTGAGTGCTTAAGTCAGATGGATTGAATGCTCTTGAACACTGATAAAGGTTGATTTCAGGTTGTGCCAACATTATTGTGGGCAAACTAATGCAGAATAATTGTCATATTTTGTCCTGTCAAAACCCAGAACAATGACATATTTAGTTCTCTAAACTTTGCTTTTGCATCACTGAGGAAAAATTAGCATGTTATTTAGTATATTTGGATTTATACTAGACACAAAGTACTTAAACAGTAATTGTGTGAAGAAACTATTAAGGGGTGCAACTTTGAGATTAAAAGGCACAAGGATCTTGGCAGTGCATTTCTGCCACATTTGAATTCATACTGTTTGCCTGTAACTTCATGCTAATGATCAAAGTTGAGGGTGGGGGGGGGGGGATTCTCCTGAGTGCAAGTTATGAAGATGAGATGAGGAGAGAGAGGGAATGGGAGAGGGAGAGAGAAACTGCTTTGCTGCCCTGCTTTGAACACTTTTACACTTTCCAACAAGCTTTGTTTTTTAATTGGCTGAAATTAATCTTAGGGATGTAGATGCCTGATTTGCATTCATTAAAACCCAACCAAAAGAAGTCATGCTTAATTCCAATCAAATTTGCTTAATTATGCATGGCGAGATATTCCCAAATGAGCTGTGGATTTTTGTTAGACCCTTTTTTTGTTTCCTATAGCAAATAAAATGTAATGAAGCTGTCTTTTTGTGTTTTACTGAATGTTGAGGAGCATATGAGGAGCACCTTGAGCCTGGGCTGAAAACAATATTACTGCTAAAGTAATTATAAGAATCTGCATTTTTCATTGTTAATTGTGGATGTCAGCATCATTAATTTTAATTTACGGCAGGCAATAAAATTAAGAATACTTTGTGCTGATGTTTTAAATCATGCCTGTGAAGGGGACACATAATGCAACTTAAATCTCAAGTAGATATTGATTGGGGTGGATGGTCTTTTCTATGAATCTTAAATAGGCAGACGCTGGGAATCTGCTTGAGACTTCACTTTTACGAGTTAACTCCAGCACCAGATAGCACAAGTGAAATACAATTAAAGAAGTGTCAGTTTATGCACGCACGCATATGTGCTCATGCACTGACGCACTTAATCAGCAAACTGCATAACAACAGAATGATGTTGAACTAGATAACATAAGGGTTAGGTGTTAAGTCGTCATACAATGCAAAGTAGTCTATCCATGACTAACTTTTCCAAGGAGAGTACAGAGTGAGAACACACCTACTGTACGTATCCAAAATAGAATAAATCTGCACTGTGCTACCTTTCTCTTAGCAATTTCCTTAGTCCTTGTTTTGTTATTTTGACAGTCATATTAATTAGATTGTCGGACATTGTCAGGCTGTTTGTACAGCAAGTATGAAAGCAGATTGGAGGAGTTTGAGATGCAATACTGTACAGTATGTGGTCTATGGGGGATGACATTATGTGTTTCTGCTTCAACACTTGATTTATAGCTTCATTTGGACCGTGCTTGTACGAAACACATCCTGCTGCTGCAGGAGCTTTAGTGCATTGTAGTCTGAAAACAAAGGAAGAATAAAATTGATCTTTCTGGACACACACAAAATCAATGAATGGCTATTTCCTGTTCCATGGCACGTTAGTCCAACTGACTTGCTCAATCCTTGAACTTTCCTTGTCTCCTCATTGCTGGAGAAGAAAGGTCCTCAAAGTTCAGTGACAACTTAAGATGATGTCATTTCAGACCCTTTGGATTTAGAGAATTTCTGTTTTCACTCTTTGCCTCGAGCCTAAAAAGAAAACATTGAAAGGGCTCTCTCTTATCTTAAGTTTGCTTGTTTGCTTATTACAACGATGAGCTTATTCCATGTTTTAAATTCATATTCTGTTGACTTTGCTTTTGTAGTAGCCTACTTTTCTATGAAATAATACTGAGGTAACTGTTACAGCTAAAGGGGAAAAAAAACCTTACTCATAAGTGATTATGTCTTGAAATGTGTGAACTGATTTAAAGTCAGTGTGCTTGGCTATTATTCCAGAGGATGTGTTTGTACCTGCTGTACAGTGCATTCTGTTCTCCAACAAGGTGATTGTGTTTCCAACACAAAAAAAGACTCTACAGTGATGTTCAATTGTTCTCTTTCAGGCTGGCTGTTAGCCAGTGGCTCCTTCATGACACATGGAGCTGGTACACTATCAGCTCCCTTCTCCTCTTCCTGTCTGCTTTCTTGGCGGTGACTGAAGCAAGTCACTCTAATGCAACAATGATGGTGATTTCACTCTGCTTATCGAAGCGAGTAAGTACTTAAGCAGCTGCTTGTACTTTGATCCAATTTACTTCCTGAACGTGTGCTTCCTCATGCACAGTAAACAGGCCTGCCAGAGTTGTCATTAGTTCAAAGCCAAGGCAAATAGTTCACATGATTATTGTTTGCTCATTTTTTGTTCTGCTTTGTACAGTAGCTCTGTTAACAGACGTCAGTTAACTTAAGTGACAGGCCCTCTCAATATAGGGCATATTTCAGGTATCAATTTGTACGTTATGGCAGTGGCTGTAATTCAATATTGCCAGCGGAGCTCTGGAGGTTGTATGGAAAAGCCATAAGTTGAATATTGCAACCTTTAACATCATTGTGTGCTTGACTCTTCCCCAAGGACAGGACAGATAAAAGATGATCAGTAAGAAAATTGATAGCACTGATTTAATAAACATCCTCAAAATGATCTCTGTGACCTGCAGGTAGCGCGGCAGTCACTCGTACTTCGCCTGGGTTAAAGAATCAAGTGAGATGATTCATTTGAGTGACTGGGGTAGTTGAGTTTGATGGATCATTCCTAAAAGCATCATTGCTAATCTTCAGCTCCTCTTTTTTAGGTTATTCACAGATCAGTGAGTTTTCCGGCTAATCCTGGACCTGACGCTGCTCTTGTCTGTGTACATGGTATTCATCATACTCTGACAGGAAGAGTCCTTCAGACGACAAATAACCTTCAGAGAGGGGAGGCAAGCAGTAGGTGTGCAGTTATTTTGGATACATTTCACAGTGGAGTAGGAAAGCTGCATGGGGAGATGTATGGTGTCCTTGTTGGGTGCGGAGAGATGGACCCCTCTCCGTTTCCTAGCATAATCATTCTGAGCCTCAGCCATGCCTTCGACAACTCAATCAGACAGCCCTCTACCTGTAAAGTGGCTGGGTTGATTTGATTGCCATTTTTATTGGATCCCGGTCACATAAATCAAACCAATGGGGACGGCTGTACAGACGTGACCACTCGTCATTCGCTAGTAGCCTTGGAAACATTGTTTCGGGGGCCGCGTGGCTGTCATTGGAGGTAAATCAGGGGTCTGAAGTTTCTTTCCCCCAACAGAGGAGCATGGAGTTAAATCATCTTGAAAATTGATGTCACTGTGCGCAAGTGTTTTCACCTATCCCTAGGATAGAGTCCCATCAACTGGTGACAATGTCAGCACTTTTACCCTTCTCTCAAAAAAGGATGATTCCTCTCCTCAGGCCTGGAGGCCTGTTTTGGCTGATAAGAGCTACCAAGTTTTTACCTTTTTCCAATACAGAATTTTGTTAGCTTGTTTATGAATGTGTAATATAATGTTTTGCTGCTAATCCTAACAACTATAAACCTTAAAGTTGTGCTGGCAAATATGCAATAAACTTTTTGTAGTAAATTAGTTGCTAATTTCTGATCTGATGTAATGTATAAAACAAATCAGAAGGCTAAACCTATTGTTCAAATAAGGTATTCTAAAGGAAAGTAGGCCTAAGGTAAACTCATAGACCCTGTCTTTGAAACTTAATACATTGTTCATCGCTAAGCACTGTCTGGTGAGCTTTTTGATTCAGTGTGAACTGATTAAGTCTATCATGTCCACCAGCGCTTACAGTGGGAACATATTAGATTAAATACAGGTAGCTAATTTCCTCCTCTGCATGGGTGAGTGGGAGTATGAATGAAAGTGATGTAAAATTAATTTAGACCTCTAAAATTTTGATCACACCGAGGCTATTTTGGTTCTCATGATGACAAGTAATAGGAGGTTGTTGCTTTCTAACCTCACAATATTACCACATTTGCCTATAGGGCTTTCAGGATCAATTTCATTCAGCATAAATATCACTCGATCTGTGAAACAAATTAGAAATAATAAAAGCCATAAAAATGCACCCAAGCTCTATTGAGATGTCCCTCCTAGCCATGTGTCAAGACTGAAGACATTAATGATACAAGGAGGAGAGAAAATTACCATCTAGGATACGTCCGAACCAGTAAACTGGTAAACAAGCTGGCCGTTAGGAGTGGGGATGATTTGAATCAACAAGGGTGAACAGATATGGATACTCGGCGCATTAGTGTTAATAGGAATAGATTATGGAGGGATTTCGTGGAGTGACCTTCAGTGCACTAATTGAAATAGTATTCCGAGTCAGCAGTGGAGTAATCAACTTAAACACAGAATCATAAATCATCATGAATAGCGCTGTCACAACCAAGCCATTAGCCTCGTGTTTTTTCCCCAGCAACCTCATGAAAATATCTGCCACACCGATCCGTAGGTTAATAGGAACAGAAATGGCATTTAGAGTCTATTTGGATCAAATGTACTGTGAGCTTGAAAGTAGAACTTTGCTAATTTGCAGGTAATGTGAATTGATGTAGTAAGGGTTGAAGATAGTTCAGGCATCGAGTCAACACATTAACGCAAGAGCGTAGACACAAGAAGAGCTTGATAAAGCCTGGATCATAACGCTGCTTCGTGACAAGTCTTCTTTCTTTGTGACCAAGAGGTTCAGTATTAGCTAGATCTACTATCAGGCAGGGATGAGGTAATCATGTTGGGTTAGTGTGACCTTTGTCTTTTATTATTAATTATGGCTGACAAAAACACAATAAATTGTATTACCTTAGAGCTACACTTGCTGTTTCTTAATATGGGTCATCATTGCACAATCTTCAACAACACTATGTTTGTGTGTGATATTGCTGGTTGTTAGTAACTACACTCTTTATTAGCTCTAATCCACATGATGTAAGTTTATTTACTTATTATCACTCAATGCCACATTTATTTCAAGTATTGATACAGAGTGCTTTGTCAAAGTTTACAACATCTATATTAATATCAACAAGTGCTCTTGCAGTAAATAGCTTTTTAATTGCAACTAAAGTGAACGAATTAGATACTAAACAGTCGGTTAGCGTCAGTAAAACGTCTTTCACACAACAATACCCAGCAAACTTGTCAGAAATGCTGATAAGAGGGCCGATCCTGAGCGCTTACAAGGCATTAATCAAATAGCAGGTCTAATTAAAAGCGCTTTAAACAAAGCTTTTTTTCTAAATGTTGCTCAGGTATGGCAATAATTTTTGATCAGCCAAGCCTGGAAGACAAATAATTAGAACTGCCACAGCGGCCTGATGAGTGATGTCAGCATCTCCGAGTGACCTTCCCCTGCTAATTAATTTTCATTCCAGGGAAAAAAGACCCCGTTGTTGCACATTATTAATTGAGTTCATGAAAAGATGCACCTGATTAATTTTTGTTGATAATACTTGTCATTCTGGCCGCCGTTCGTAATCATTTTATGGGTTTTCATCTTAGTGTTTTTCAAAGTTGATCTAAGTCATCTTTACTGGAGATTAATTTGTCCAAAGTAGAGCTGCCCTGTCCCAAAAGACAACAGGGCCTCAGTCTATCTCACTTAGATGGCTGCTGAACACATGGTTTCTCTTTAACAGCAGTTTTTATTCATTTTTACCTAACACATTTATAGCAGGCACATTATTGGAGTAAGTATAAATAATTAACCTCACCAATTAATAATTAACTTTTATTACCAGACCGTGTTATGAATGTAGAAAAATACACTAAATTAAAGTTGAGATACTTTGTACAATAAAGTTATAAAGTTATTTAAAATAAAGATAAATGCTGTTTTAATTGGATTAATGCGTTATTGCTGAAACAATATGTATAATATCATTACAGGTGATATGATTGGCAATATCTGATGTACTTATCTAACATTTGAGAGGTTACAGAGCTAACACCATGCTCTGTCACTCAAGCCCTCATATCAGATAAGATTATAATGAATAAGATTATAATGAATATACATACACGCACACACACATACACACACACACACACACACACACACACACACACACACATATATATATATAAAATTTTACAACGAACATAACAATTTTACGATTTATCTGTAAGGAAAAGGGTTTTGTAGAAACTCTTTACATTAAATGGAAATCCTTCACAAACATGAGGTGTAATTGTTCCTGTAATTTTGGGAAGTGTTATCTGGTTTCAGATTAACCATGTGTCTAGACAGTTAACAGCACTGCGTTAAATAAAAATGCGGTGCGGCTGTGTTGTTTCAGGTACCTGTCAGAAAATGAAATACTATCCAAGAAAGACAGTTTGAGTAATAGGTCAATGAGCTTGAGGGCTTATCAGAAGCCATAACACAGCACAGCAGTTATAATACTGTGAGACAGAACTTTACAACTCTTCAAAGTTATCAGAACAGTGATCGTTTTGCTTCTCACCGTTCACATTGCAAAGCAATCCATTAGGAATGTGCACTTGCATGTATTTGATCGGCCAAAACAGTGCATTGCCAGATTAAGTCAAATTGCATTGGGACATAAATTGGATAAGGTTTAATTTCATTGGTCAGACAACCCTGCATTTTTTTACAGGGCCGTCTGCGTTGGCAACCACCCCATTTCAACACAGTGGCCTCATTCAGGCTGGTGACACGATGAGAGTTCAGGAGCAAGCCAGCACTCTGTGAAACTGATGTACTGGTGCGATGCACACAGATCCTTCCTGAGTTCGGAAACCTGCAGCAGCCCCTGCTTTTCCTGTTGCTGGACTATTTGTCAGAGAGCCAGCACAGATTAAAACAATATATGTGTATGACAGCTATGGGTTGGGGTTTGCCAGCATTTTATCAAATCTGTATACTGTGTCAAATCTGCTCTGCTGGTGGTGTTGCTTTCTAAAGTTAATAACTATGAACTTATTTTGGCTTGATATGGTCACATTGTTGTGGGGATCAGAACTGTTTGCCAAGATTATCAAGCCAGGAGGAGTTGATGGACTGCGCTGACAAGACACAGCAGCCGCTTTGCAGAGACAATCCAAAACCCTGCAAATTTAAGGCATGTTGTTCCATTAGATTGTTAGCATTATCTATATTACACACAAAACTGTTAGGCACAAACACTTGCTGTCAGCTGTATTTTCATTCACTTTGCCACAGTTATGCCCACACTTCTGAGCATTTTAACCTGTCCACCATAATAAGTCCAGAGAATGTGAATAGAACTAGTTGCATAATGCTTACAAACACGTACATCATTAGCAAATAGTAAGACGCAATAATAAATGACATAATCACCAGTAATGCCACTGACTTCCCATGAGCTCATCAGTCTTTAGTTTCTGACCAAACAGGAGCCAGTAAAAATATAAAACCAGTGCTCAGTGCCCTTCCCTTCCCTTATTGGACATGTTACAGTTCTTTCATTTTAAGGTGGGTGTAGCCTTGAAAAACTTACGTAAGAAGTCAAGCTAATATAATCTTCTACCATCTACATAATTGTCCTAGACTTTAATGCAATGCAGTTGCAAACCTACATGGGCACTTTTCCTTTATGTTGACTACTACATTATCATGTTGCTAGCATGTATCCCTGCAATATTGTGATTGTCACTCTTGATAACTTGCATGCTGACAAACTTTATCTAAGGGGTTAATCTTGGTGTCAGCACACAAGTGCGGAAAGCAATGTCAGACAGGTGAACAGACATTGTAAAGATTTATATTTTATTATGTAACATGAATAACCTGTTCCCTAATATTAGTGAGATGCTGCCTTCTCTGATCTGTGATGAACAAGAAACAAAATGAGATGGTGAAAACACTGCATATCATCTACATTCCAGAGGTTTTTTTAACTGTAGCGTGGGAGATCGTCCATAAGTATTTTGCTGCTTTTCTGCTTTCTCTTATGGGTGTTGCACTCATCAGCATTCATTTATTCCTTACCAAACCATAGGATGGGAAAGTTAGTCTTTGTGGAAGTCAAAGAGGACATACTGTTAGCTGTCACCTAAAAAAACAGCATTATTTTTAAACATTAGTTTATGAAATTTAACAACTTCATTAACTTATATAAGCATCCCACCATGCACCTAATCCTGTTAGCATCAAATAAAGTTTCACAATAGATGAATTTATCCACCCAAAAATTCCACCCAACCTTTTGTCTCTCGGTTAGCTAGTGACTAATTACCGTTAGCTAAACATTTAACATTTATTTTTGAGCTACATTAGCTTAAAGCTGGAGTGCGGGGCTTTGTCTCCCCCTTCTGGCAGTGAGAGTAAAGGGGGCGCTCGACTGTGATTGCAGGCATGCAGCATGTGCTCATGTGCACATGATGACAGTCACACAGAGGACCGGTAAAAACTGATATGAGTTGATGGTCCACTGGCCCAAAAACGTATTTTTTGACAGTCCACCAGCCCAGTGGAATTTGTTCCAGTATGTGCGATGGCCAGTACACCACTGGCCATAACCATAGGCTGTAAAAAATATGGACATAGTCACCGTGATGTCACCCCTTGGTTTGCAAACTGTTGATTTGAAGCGTAGATGTAGGAAGAGAAGCCTTGAGTTTAACGAGTTGACCATCGCCATCTTGGATTTGGCCATCGCCATGTTTGATTTTTGGAGCCAGAAGTGACCATATTTGGACAAGAGGGTTGAGCTGACCACAGCGCTAGCGGCTAGCTCTGTTAGCACAGTGCATTAACAATCTATGGTTAACAGTGATCTTGCTAATGCTAATGCTAATTTTCGCTATCAAAAAACAGGCCTAAAACCGTTAAAACAAAATGTACTCACCAGAGAAACTGATCATCCAACTCATTGATGGGTCTTTTATTAAAACCAAATGCTGAACAACACTTTCTGAGGCGATCACAATGTACAATTAACTTTAGGAAACTGAAAACACACTGTGAAATAGCAGCAGTTAGGCCTATAGTTACGTTACGTCGCCATGGTAGCAACTTGTCAATCACAACGTAGCCACGCCCTAAAGCATACCCTGCTTTATCGTCAAATTTAAATTAAATGGGACCATAATTTATTAAATGAACATCATGCTGTATTGAAGAAGACTTGAAACTACAAATTGAGATAATAATTCAATACAGAAGTAAGGTCATTTTCTCATAGACTTCCATACAATCAGACTTCATTTTGCAGTCAGTTGAGTTGCCCCCTAATGGCCATTAAATAGAATGCAGGTTTTTGGCACTTCCACATTGGCTTCATTTTTCAGCCCCGGAGGTTGCCGCTTGGCTGTAGCCAACTGTTGCAGCTGTAAAATGGTGGATAAACTGTTTTGAGTGTCACACAACCCCGGCAAAATTACTCATTTCACTATCAGAATTTGATCTATTTGGTCCTATAACATTTGGAAAGTCTAGAAGAAGCACAAGATTAACAGCCAAACAGCCAGCACGGGAATGTCGCACCGGACATGAGATTTAAAAAAGAGATTTATCTGGTGGTGATAGGCTTAATCAACATTGTGTGAACTCGTTTGGCAAGGGCTTGAATGTAACGGACGTTCATTTATATGTAAAAGTTCTGCACTGCAGCTTTAAGATGAATGTTAAACTAACACTAACGATTTTACTTTAGCTAGCATTGGTTAAAACAGTCCCTCTGTGGTGGTAGTGATATTTAAACTAAATGGATAAATTGTTTTTAAACTAACATATGATACAGCTTTTAAGCTAACGATTTATGACTACCATTGAAATTGGGATGGACCGTTATATGTGTATTTGATGGCTTTTGTGTGATGTCTGAAGGCGGATTACATGGTTGAGTGGAGAGTTTGGTTTTGACATAGAAGTTTGTTAAGATAAGTGTGCAGTTATGCATTTGTGTTTAGAGTTTTGGGATATGGAGCATAATTTAAAAAACTGTGTCTTAGCAATCAAGAAAAACTGTAACAACAATATATAGTTATTGGTTACATAAAACATTAAATAGTTCAAGTTCTGTAATTTCACAATGTGAACATATTTTTATTACATAAAACTGGCAAGTTAACGTGTTTATTTGAAGTTAGGTACAGCATGTGGACTTTCATTTGTTATGTTGCTGTGTTGTATCAATTTTTACCTTTAGACTCCTGAAACAGAAACCTCAACAATGGATTGCAGTGGTTTTTTTTCCATCTTCTAGTTCTTAATGGAAAATACCTTTATAGCCGCAAAACCCTGTTATTGTATGATAAGCTACAAATGTAGAGAGGTGTCTGAAAATCCATTTAGAATTAATAATACTGAAACCATTCTTGTTAATGAAAAAGTGTAATTTATCTGAAGAGGCTCAGAGTCATCTATGAAATGCAGGATGTCACTGAGCTGGTATAAATGCAGGCTTTAATGGATACATTGACAGTGCTGCGGTATTGTTCTTGACAGTAGAAAATGATGTGAATAGCTTTGCTTGTCACTGTTGTGAAACTATTAATAGATCTGTAATTATGGTGGGCAAATTGTTGATTTTTTTTCCTCTGTGGTATTTGATATGCTCAGCACAATGAGGAGATGAATTAGGACTAATAAACAGGTCTCATGATTCTGTCTCTAATTGGAGGATCATTATATCTCTTCCAGAGAGATGCCCACAGCTAAAGCCTTTAACAGCACTATTTCAAACAGGACACAAAAAGGCCTTAATGAATACTCCTGTGACTTCACACCATCTCTCACAAAGGGAAGCACATATTCTGTTTTTATCTTACACATAGTTTCCTGTAATTTTTGGATTGAGGTGCGAGATCAACCCGGCTTCCCTTGAAAATTACAATAATTATACAGAGGTTGTATTTAGGTTAAAGAACGGATCATTTGAAAATATGTGAGTACCTCAAGAAGATTGTAGCAATATCCTATATAGGAAAACTGGCATTAGTGTGAGTGTGTGCGCACACATGTGTATGGGAGGGTGCTGAATATTTCTTTTTAAAAAAAAGGTATTTCTAGGATGTATTTTCAAATGTTTTACAATGTCCTTATGCATTACCATTACAAAAGAATAACGAAAGTAAGGAGAGCAAATGTAATGCATGCTCAGGGAATGTGTTAAAATCTCTGGGTGCCATTTGCTCCCATCAGTGTAGCTGATAGAGTCATTAGAGAGCTGCGGCGGCTCGGCTCTGGGGTCTCTCTCCTGTAAATGGCCCTGTTGGATGGGTGAACAACCTTCACATGGCTCCGTGGCCTCAGAGCACTTCACTAAAGCTAATAGGTCATAGCTGTAGAGATGGGTGACAAAAGCATGAGTGTTAACAATGGATAATGTGAGAATGGATTGCAGTTATCTAGTGCGTTCTGTGTCTCATGATTCAAAGTGTTTGACATTGCATCAAGTGAATTTCTACTCTAAGTCCCATTGTTTTTTTCTTACTGCAATGACAGCAAGGTTTGGGGTTTTACACATATGACCTCCATGCTAATGGAGGAGGCTCTTCTTTATCTATTAGTGACCAACGTGATCACCCTTGGACAGCTAGAAAACCAAAAGTGCTGAAATCATCTAAATGATGAGCTGAAGGATCTGTGGGTTTTTGCATATCACACCTCTTCTATGGCTTTAAGAAAAAAAGGTGAAAGAGGTCAGCTCAATATGCATATAATTTGGCATTACATTCAAAGTTTGGGTTTTAAGCTTCTTGATGAAAGACAGCTATGAATAAATGTAATCTTTTCTCTCACATTTGGTCATTTGCTGAGGGCTAGGAAAAAGTCTTTGTACGATATGCTCGTTTGCTATTATTATTCCTTATTACTGTTCCTTGGGAGTCATTGTCCTTCTGAAACACCCTAAATTGTTGAGCAATGTCACTGATTTCAGATATTTATTGATGGAAGTATAGTATTTATCACTCATTTGTATTATCCAGCATACCATCACAAAACAATGTAGTGTTTTATGCCCTCAGTTTGTTTGGATGAATGAATGAGAAAAGTTTAGGCCACACTGGAGAGGAACTTATTTGTTGAGCAAGGGAAAATACAACGAGACGAGGGCAGCCTGTCAAAGGACTGAACGCCATTCATCTGCTAACCTGTTCAAGGTGTGCCTGGTTGATGTCCTCCTCCTTTGGTGGGGAACATATGTCCACAGCAGCTGTGCCACCGTGAATAGGCAGTGATTGTGTGCTAGCTAACTGCATTCCTGGGAGCCAGGCCAAGTCTGAGTGGAGTGAGCTGTCCCATTTTTGATACAAGCGTTTCCTACATTCCACCTGATTTACATATCTGTTTTTCCACGGAACTACAGTAGTGGCCATTCACTCCGGCCAAAATAGCATCTAACTTAGAACATCTTTTTTTTTTTTTTAGAGCAAAGATGCTGAAGAGGTGATCCTGAGACATATTTCAGATAAAGACTTGAACAGCTGTGTAACTGTAACTTCCCTGTGACACAGTTTCAAGAGCTACAGTATAAGTTATATGACTCTTTTCTAATAATGTTTGATGGAAGTTTAATACACACTCTATTGTCCAGTCAGGCAAAGCTACTTCTGTTTGAGTTGAGTGAAAACAAAAGATAGAAACAGCTGTAGCTATAATTTTTGTTTTTCAAAAACAACAAGAAGCAGATGAAAAATAAAAAAGAGAGAGCAAAAGACAGAAAAAAAACAAAAGAAACTTCTCTCCCCACCCTTCAGCAAACAAGACTAATGCCATACTATATATAAATATAGTATATTTATATATATAAACTATATATATATATCAAATCTGTACAGCAGGCTACTACGTAGCATTCACTATAGTACACTGTTTTTGCAGTTAGTATTCCAAAAATGAACATAGGTTAACTGTTTGATACTAACTAAATTATACATCAATGAAACTGCATAGAATGTCACCTCTAATTAAACTTCACAAATAAAAAGCAAAACATCTTTCTTAAGATTAATACTTATTTTCTGTTTTTCAATACCTTTCTGGAGCTTTTTCACCACCACCTACAACTTTTTATTTTTTTATATTTTTATTTTTCTGCTGCAAGTAGCTCCCCCATTTCCTCTGCAAGGTGCATTGTGGGAGAACAGTGTCCGCTGTCTGGTTTGAGTATACTTTCTTATGTTGCTTTTCCAGTATTAACACACAATATACTCAGAACCTGCTAAGATTAAATATGTAGTAATTATTTAGGGCATGTCGTAAGACTAGCTAGCTGTTCTGTTCGCTGTACTCAGACACAGTGGTGCTTTGAAGTAAATGCTAACCTCAGCGTGCTGGATACAATGACAGTGCTAACATGCTGATGTTGTATGTTTGCCAAGTTCAAAAAACCGAGGGAAAACACATGTCCATTCTAGTGAGGTGCTGGCTGGCAGACAGACATTAAAAAAATGGGAAAGCCACACTCTGATACATTTATTTCAACAAATGAAGATCAACATTTTGGCAAACTGCCTTCTTCAGGAACTTCTTCAAGCAGTTTGCCAAAATGTTAATCTTCATTTATTTTGAGTGTGTGGCTTTCCCATTTTTTTATGATTACCATTTTCAACATTTTTTATTTTAGTGGGTTAGCATGCACTAAATAAAGCACAGCTGAGGATGATTGGCATGTTGTTTTGTATTTGGTCGTAAACTATTGATATTGGACAAACTAAAATTTTGACCTGGTGATGGCACTACATGAAAAGTTATTACAAAAGTTATTACAATTCATCCTGAGAGGAACATGAATGCAACATTTTGTGGCAGTCAATCCCGTAGTGGTCAAGACATTTGACTCAAAACCATAAATGTGAACCGCATGGTGGCACTAGAGGAAAAGTCAAGGATCATCAAAGTTGTTAGGACACATTGCCTGGCGACTGTGAATGCCTGTACTAAATTTCATGACAATCCACCCATGTAGTTGTTAAAATATTGTGGTGGACAGACCAAAAGACCAATATTGCCATCCCTGGAGACATGCTGCTAGTGAGGCTTAAAACACATATGAAGTTCTATGTTATACTTGTATCATACAGAAACAACATGTTTCTCATATAAAAATACCAAGTTGGTTTTGTAACTTTTAAGCTTTTAGGTAATGAATAAATTATGGGTATTTTTAATAACAGCGTACCTGTGAAAGCTTGTTTAGGTTATCACTTGATAAAGTAAGTGACGAGGATCTTAGCTACAATACTTGCGTGACTTAATGACATTAATAATTGCATAAAATTAAACGGAGACAGGCAGTATTTTAACCTTGGATGCAATCATTATTTTCAATTACGACATTCATCCTCTCTACAATAAACTCAAACACCTGTAATTGTTATCGGACACTTGCACAGGAAAACAGGGCTCGTAAAGGCAATCTAAATGTAAACATTAAAGGCAGTTGCGAAATGGAAATCTCATTTCTCCTCCGTCTGATGTCTGATCACAAACAAACAATAGACATCTGCAATATTTCTCTGTCCTATCACCGACCTCCATCCCGTGAGGAACAAGGTCAACAGAAGAGCTCTGAATGGGATGGTGATCCCAAAATAACAATCCCAAGCACCAACACCCTCCTTCTCTCTTAAACAACACAATCACACAATCAAAGCCCCACTGCCTTTCCCTCATTGTTTAATTTCTGGTGGCTATCTTAGATATCTCTGCGGCTGTTCTTATCTTTGACCTTCAGCTTGTTGCTTTGTCGTCACCCCCCCACCACCACCCACCCAACCCACCCACCCACCTACCTGCTCCCACCTCCCACACCAGTGTGCTGCGACCTTCAGAGGGGTGTCATTACTCCCTGACCCATTTGACGATCCCCTCATGTGGAATGTGCATATGCCGAATCGCTGCAGATCTGCACAGTATGGGGTGAGGTGAAGTACTTACAGAAATATGACTTGACACGCTTTATCAAATGGGGAAAGATGAAGACGAAACAGCTGCTGGTGCTGTCGTAAGCAATCTGGCCGTGATTGAATAAAAGTGTCAGGAAAAGGGCCGCTTGATGGTCTTTTGTTCTCCCCCATCCAGCTTGATGTTAGTTTGAGCTGTCAGGAGGGAATCACAGCTGGGTGATTTATCAATACTTGGAGTGACCTTGCAGCCACACTGCTGTATGTGTGTGTGTGTGTATGTGTGTGTGTGTGTGTGTGTGTGTGTGTGTGTGTGCGAGCGTGCGCGCGTGCATGCATGTGCACAAGCGTGTATATTGTGTATTTGTGTGTGGCTCTCATGGATTAAAAAGATACAAAGTGGAATATTTTCAAAATAGTTGGCACACATAGACAAAGACTTGGCTTGACTTGGAACAAAATTCTCTCTTCTCTTAGACACAGTAAGTGGATTGTTCTGCCAGCAAGATAAAGCTATTTTTTCAACATCAGAGCACTCAAAGTACCACCAGTAAATGTTTGGGAAAAGTGTGTCTCTTTTAACTAACGCTGCTTTTGAACAGGTTTTTCCCTAAATCTCTTGACCGTTTTTTTTCCCTAACCTGTCCACGCCGGCTCTTCACCTCAGTACTTTCTTTGAGACGTACTTGGACAGCCTGTTTTCACAGCAGCCATTGACTGTCTCTGTTGTGATTAAGCAGATGTTTTATTGCAGACTGGAACAGTCATTACTGCCATAAACCCATCTGTGGAATTGCTTTTTATGCAAATTCACAAAGCATCTGCATAAATAAAGTTCTAATTAATACCTTTCTGCAAACCTCTGCGCTCTTTGATTCCTAAGTGTTCTTAATTGTGTACAAGCAGGTAGAAAGTACAAATCAATGCTTGCAACATGAGAGGGTTTTGTTCTCCATGTACACCAGTTGTGATTTTGAACACTTCTGAGCTGTGAATAAATTATAAATGAATGTTGTTTGGCAATATTTTACAGGTTTATAGATTTTTGAAAGCACACTACTCAGCTGTTTATTTAAAGATATACAGTATATTTCTACATAGTTAGATTTTGACAACCCGACATGGTTAATTATTGGCATATATTTGATTAAGAATCAGCTATGAACAATTTCAATTAAGGATAACATTTATATAAAGTTGCAGTGAGTTGCAATTTTAGCTCCTGTTGTGGGTTACAAGGGAAATAAAACAAAATCTGCTGCTACCGGTTGATTGGGAACTACTGAAGAGTAAAGTTTCCCTCAGAACATTAAGGCTGCTTTGTTGTGAGGGTGCCAATGGAAGCTCATTAATTTCCCCAGGTTTTTAATGGGGAGTGTTGAACATGTGGCAAGAGTTGTCTTGGTGGGACCCTTATGAGTTGCACCTCTGCTGTTGAAGGGATGCCATGCTTTTTAATTGTAAAGGTGTCCCTTTAAGTAATCAAGCACATTTCATTGTTTGGAAAATTGTACATATCAACCGATTTATGCACTGTGATTGATTTAGTTTTAAAATCTTAATTATGTCACTTTTAAAATGACATACTATGTCTGTCATTTCATTATGCTTTAAATTGACAGTTTCCTGTTGTATAACTGTGAAATAATGTTATAATTAATTATTTTCCTGCTTACATTCCCCTATGCTTATGATCTCTGCAAAGCAATTCATTGTAATGAACATTAACTAGTGTAGTTTTGGTAAAGGTGCTCTTATGTCCCAAAGTAAAGTAAATATAAAAGCTAAAAGGCATTTAGACTGAACATGAACTCACATTACCTCTGAAATCTGAAGAAGAAAATACATTTTGTGAATAAAGAAAGACTTTGTTAATGATTAAAGGAGGCATCAGAGCCATGAGTGAGGAGGAGGAGGAGGGACTGCAGTCAGTGAGGTCAGGAAAAAATGAAGAATAGCTTCAAAAAGAGTGTTGGGATGAAGGCAGAGCAGTTAACTTTTCTGTTTCTAAAGCAAATGGATATCTTAGTTGCTTGTACTTCTTAATGGTACTTTCAAGTGTAAAACCACAGATCATCTTAAGTTGATTCACTAGGTGGCAGTGTCACTTTTTAAACACATTAACGCTTGAGTTGCACTGTGTTATATGTGGTTAACTGTATGTGACTGAGCACTGGATTACTATAGTTTATTTGTGTGAAAACAAAGGTTATACTGTACTGGAGTCATTCATTTTCATTTCATTTTCACTTTGAGAAAGCTCTCTGGTTAAAAAAAGAAAGGTGCAAATACTGAAAGTGAACAATCTGCTTTCATCAGTGTTGCAGCAGAGCCAGGATTTCTTATACAGCACAAAATACAAACAGGTTATGCTACTCAGTCTCTCTCTCATCAGCTAGTGAGATCTAGCAACTTTTAGCATAATGAATTTAGCAGGAATGCCTTCTCTACACAGTCCATCAGGCCTGCCATCTAGGAGATTAAATTATGTCTGTAAGCATTAAAGCTTTGATGCTGTATTTGGGCGGCCTGCATGCATCCATTTGCAAAATTCTATATAACAAAATTAAAAACATGGACACCTATGGAAAATGGCTTGGCACTAGCACTTAAACCCAACCACTCCAAACAGTCTGCTGACTAATGCATTTCTAATCATTTCTGTGATCAATGTTAGCTACTGTGCAATAAGATTAATCAGCCATATGCAAAGCAAGGATCACCTTGAACAAGGCAAGAAGAAAGAAAAAAGGGAGATAAAAGGACTGAAAGAAAGTGTCTTCACTGTTATGTATGATAAGCGCACTGTAAAGAAATAAAGCGCACCTGCATTATTCACATTTTTCATGCCGCTGGTTTTGTGTGTGTGTTTCAACCGTTGTGCTCGCCTCAGCTGTGCTTTGGCATCTGTGCGTGGCCATCTCACTGCTGAATAGCTGCCTGATTATTCCAAATCTAAGGGAATATTCAAACAAGGCCAATAATGCATTCTTCCATATGATTCTCCAGAGCTAGGACAGCTGTTCAGCAGCTTTCAATGCCATGTTCAGAAAGGGACAGATTTCTCTGCTCAATTAATAGGCCCCATTAAAATACGGGAGAAGTTAGACAAACGAAGCAGAGATTCAGTTCCTTGAATGAAGGCTACAAAATAACTATCTCATATACGTAGCTGATAAATAACTACACTAAATACTTCCTGAGTGATTGGGAAATTAATATTTAACTTCATAATCAATAGCCACACAATGTCTCAGTGGTTGTGTAGGCAAACTGAGCTGATGTATTGAAATGTGCTTCTGAAAGCACACAAAGCCTGCACTATATGAGGAGTGTCATTTACATTTCTAGACAATAACTGTCAGTAACTTTGTCACGAATGCAGTTGTCCAAATCAAACAGATTACAAGCGGGTCAATTTCACAAACCTGTCCAACAAAATGATAAAACTTTAATGACAAGAATTTGTCAGCTGTATCAGACAGGAGGAATTACTGGAGGTCAGTGTCTCTTTGTTCGATTCAATTTGGCCACACAGTGATTTGAGAATGTCGAGTGGTGCTGCTATGCCGGTGCCTTGTAAAGTTTCAACTGGCAGATGAATTCTTTCAGTCTGGCTTTCCCCCCCGTCTCCCTCTCTCTCTCTAGAACAACGAGGAGGTTGTCTGTCCAAGGGCACACCTGTAAGGTGCAGACCCTCGACAGGCTTACCTCAGTGGCCTCTCCTGCTGTACTCAAAAGGCAATTATTCCTCCCAGAAGATAGAGCACTGTCAACTTCAAACAGAGGACATTCTTTAGGCAGATTAGACTAAAATTATGTTTTATTATTTGGGCCCTGAAGAATGAATTGGACTCTATTTGGTCGTCTTTGTGGTGAAATCCAAGACAGTTTAAATGGCAGAGGTATGTTTGGAGTCAGGGTAATACTCTGGTGTCTTTATGAAAGGGCAACAGAGAGGATCAGATTAGAAGCTGAACAGCGAGAGTCTTTCAGAGCGGCTGTGCTATCATCTCTTGTCTTCTTGTCCGTGCCTGTAGAGAGGTTAAATTAAATGGCTGTAATAAATGTTTTGGTCTTGCTGATGTGGTATGGCTGGCTATCAAACGAAAACACTGTGGAGAAACGGCATGGTGGAAGATCAGAGAGAGGAACAAATGGAGGGTGGGAGAACTATGTCAGCACATTACCAACATTAGAAACGGACTTGTTTTCACTTAAACCTCAATTATAATGGTGGCTCCAGAAACAATTATATTGATGAATGCTTTCTAAGTTACTGTAATTAAATTATTCCATTTAATTAACGAATTATATTGAATTTCTCCCCAGAGGACGGCATTAGCCTCATCTGCTGTTTTACAAACAGGAGTACTCTAATGTTGTGTGCTATGGAAATGATTACTAATGCCTAATGAAATGGTGTCAGATCAGATAAATGCTGAACAGAGTCAACAAGCCAAGCTTGTAACACAGCCAAACTTGAGACGAAATAATAAAGCCAAAGAAGAAATTATTGATTGTATGTTTTCAAGGGCAGGCTTTGTAAAGCTGACATCAAATACATTATAATTCAGAGTGCCTACTCTAGGTTATAAAGAGAATATATAAAGTAAAAAAAAAAATGTATTAAGCAGGCTTTTCAAAAAAATTATACTTGTATCAAAAAATACATCAAGATTATTTTAATAAAAAATAATTTGTGATTTAAAATTAATTTGTGTCTTAACAAAATCATATTCAGACATTCTTTTATCCAAAACTCATAATATGATTTAAAAAAGAGTGTATAAATTGCATAAAATAGCATCCAGTTGCTGTTTCCACTCACCGGCTATAGAAGGTAATTATACATAATATAAGACTGGAATGCATTGACTGACTTTGATGGTTCAGCAGTACAAAGCTACAGTTCTTAAATGCACAAATGAAGTTCAACTGCAGCTGACCATTGCCCTCTGGTGGGAGTGCCAAGCACCTGCTTGAAGAAATACTAAATATAGAGCAAACTGTAATTAAGATTTGTTTGTATTTCTTGTGTTACAGTTACAGATATCCAAAGCATTTAAAATTATTCACACACAAACAAAGATGAGATAGCTGAACACAAATGCACACTATTAGTCATACCAATTTCATACACAAAACACTAAATAATTTAATCTGCTAATTGAAAGTTACTTTACCCTAAAAATCACACAGTGCTTACAGTAGCAATGTGCTGCATGTGTTTATTGTCCTATCCCCTCTCGGCTTGGCCATATTAGTCCATGTGAGAGGAGAGAGGAGTTGTGATGCTGTAAGCACATACCGTGCATTCTCTCTCCTCCGCTGTGCAGTTGTTGGGCATATTGTGAGGTTTTAATACGGGGGATATGGAGGAGGGCTCGGCTCACATTCGCTGTACAGGAAGAGCCACAGCCAAGAATGACAGTTGCTCCTCTTGGAGCTGAGACATCCATGGATTTAAATTGCAGTTTGAAAGGTCAGCACATGACAGGCAATCAGTCAGCTCCTAATTGGATGATCAGCAGCCATTTAAATATATTCCAGATTTTTTTTTTTTTTTTTTTTTTTACTGCATCCATAAAATTGGATGTATGAAAGTTTTCTTGGTGAACACTTATTCTGATAGTAATTTGAGGAATCCAAATTTTCTGGCATCATTAATAATAATATAATCACAAAATCTAAATTAAAAAGTAGAATAAAAATATCTAGTAACAATAATAATTATATTTTCTAAATTATAAAGCAAAAAAAGTTACAGATTGGTTTCCAGTTAAACAAGGATAAAACACTGAGGTTAAAATATGACATGATAATTTAAACAAATACCACATCTAGTAATTTAGGATCAAATTTAGTTTGGAGGAAGGATTTATAAAGATTTTCCACGAGACCCTCAGTCAGGAGAGTTTCACAGCTGAGAGACCCGGACAAAAAAAGGCCCCAGTCACACTCATAAACCCTGACAACGAGTGCAGAGTGGATGTGATATTTTTGTGTAAGAACGGTCACATTTTATACACTGTATCCCCAGTTTTCTTCATAGTTTTTAAGTTTCACATATGACTCTATCTAAGCTCAGAGATACTCACGCTTAAATCGTGTCCAGTCAAGCCTAAAGTAGGTGCGGTTACAATATTTGAATAATAGGGCAATAATTACCACATCCATGCCATGCTTCCAGTTCCAGCCTGTTGCACTGGCACTATACTGTTGACATGGGGTAATACTTCATACACCTGTGTGGGAAAGAAACAAAACCCTGACAAGTCAATTCTGTTTTGTTAAGCTGAGCTATAATGCTGCTGTCAGTGTGATCTCAAGAGGGCTGGAGATTGGATTACCCATTCTTTTTCATTGCTGAGCCAAATATCTAGAGTATACCCAAGGATCTAAAGAACAAATAAAGGCAGATAAAAACATCATATGTCAAAGTTCCTACAAGGTCACAACAAAAATGTGAGCAGGGAGTGAAAACAAATCCAGGTTTGGTTAAAGATGAATTTACTGTAGGACAAACCAAAGACAACTGCAGAGAAGTTGAGTACAGATCATCATTGCTGAATGACAGTATGACACACAATGTGTTTAAATGAAATGCTGAGCTATTTTGATGGAAACATCCACTGCCAGTATATGTGTGCAGGCTTCACTGCTGGCTCAGGAATGTTGGCATCAAGTATGCAGTCCTGACAGACAGCTGCACTGCAGTGGCGTTTTTAACATGCCAGACCAGGACCAGAGCGTGCTAGAGGCTCTAAAAAAATCAGAAACTGCATCATTAATGAAAGAGAAATTGTACTAACTTGATTCAATGTGGTGCAAAGTGAGAAACAGAGAAATAATCAGTTCGATACATTTTTCCAAAGAGGTCCTTTGGTCAAAATTTGCCTTAACTCCAATATGTATTTATATTTCTTTTAGGTTTAGACATGACCAGCTTAAACAGATCACAAGTCATGTGAAAGTTTAAGAAGGCACACAGCATGTTCAACATGACCCTGCAATAGTGCACTGATTACACCAGTGACTCACTTTTTTTTTCTGTGAGTCTGTGAATAAACTATAAACTGCTCTTTTACGGACACAAACACCTTCATCTTCCTCAATTGCTCTTTTATCCCCTCTACCTTCAGCCATTTCTCCTCATCACACAACCACAGTATTCATTACACTAGGTGTATCCCGATCGCCTGCTTGTCCTGTTTATTTTGTACATGTTCAGCCCCGCCCTGCAGACGCGCTGATATCACGCAGTTGCGTAATTTGACAAGCCAGCGCAAAATTGAGAGAATGAACGTTTGACAGCTGCCGCTTTGCTCGTACAGATTGTTTCGAAACAAAACAATACCTATGCTTCATTTATTTTTTTTAAGAGATTAGGACCGTAGCTCCGCTTTTATGGCCGCTGCCGTGAGGAATAATGTTTGGGTTGCCCCGGGGCAGGACGCGCAGTTTCTCCATAAAACCGCACCACTGACAGCCGACGGTCTGAGAGGTGTAGATCATGGACAAGTGCTCTGTAACACGAGGGATGCCATCCCGGAAACTTCCTCTTTTCATGACAACAATCTGGTAGGAGATTACATTTTCTTTCCTTTCGCGTCTGTCAGAGCATCACAGTGTTTACTGATGCCCTTATGGTGTAGGAAGATGTTGCTGATCAAAGCAAAACAGGCTGTTTTCATTAAAGATGTAGGCCTAATATCGAAGGAAGGCTTATGATGTTCATTTGTTATAATATTCACGGCTACTGAGCCAACTCGTGACTGAAATTGTGAGCTTTGAATGTCTGTGTTGATGCTGACATTCACTGACCGAGCTGAATCGCACGCCGGGCATGGCTGCGATGTGAAACGTTGCACCCGTCCCCGAAACTTGCGCGGAGGATGCATAGCGCTGCAGAGCAACTGGATGTTCTAATTTCAGCCGTGTATTTCCAAACAGCTTAGGCTGGAGCTTTTTCAGAAGGGCGTCTGCTGCTTGTAAAGGGGGGGGAGGGAGGTGGTGGTGGTGGAGGGAGTTGGTTAGTGGTGTCTTTGATGTGGCAGTGTGTGTGTGTGCGTGTGTGTGTACACAAGCGCAGGCCCCAAATGCATCCCCAAATTGATTCACACCAGTTAGTTTTGTTATTTTGTCAGTCGTACGACGCTTCAGCATCAGTGGAGGCTGGTATGTAGGTTTGTTCACGCTTTTGCATTTGTCAGCTGGTCTTTTTTAGGGGGCTGGAATTAATATTCTTTACAAAGAGAGTCAGTGAGGCATTAAAGTCAGTGCTGATTTTACTGCTTTTGCAGTATCAAGTTTTAAAGGAGGCTCTGTGAGCTAAAATCAATTAGTGGACACCTGTGTTTTTCTAATACCACTGCATTTGGATGATCCAACAAAACTTTATATACCAACATGAAGTTTGATAATTTCCTTCTCTTTTGCATTTCAGGGTAAACCAGAGATGGACAACTACTTGTCTCAGCATCCGCAGGAGACGTTAAATTCCAAAATGTTGTGCAGGGACAGCGCTCTGATGCTAGAGCCGCCTTTCACCGAAGACTTTGCCTCCCCTTACAGCGTCAACATGAGTCTGCTCCTTCCTGACGTCACATACCTGCACCCTGGCCTCTGTAGGACTATGAGACAGATCAAAACAGAGCCCTCCCACTCTCTGATGCACCCCACCTGTCAGGGCAACGCGGTGCCGCCGACGCTAACAGAGTACCCAGGGGTTTATAGTACAGCAGATACAGCTAGCGGCAACTTTTTCGTCAAACAGGAAGTGCCAGATTTCCAGGATGTTCCCCTGTTTCAGCTTTTGAACTCTGATTTGGAGCAGATCGTTCACGGGTCACAGCTGAACTCCATCCCCATGGCACCGCTAAATCTTCCTATTGGGAATGTCCATGTAGGCCCAGTGCAGAATAACGCTAAACCTGCAAGCGGTCTACAGAACGAGTGTTTTCCATTCAATCGACACTTAGGCCATCAGCAAAGACCGACCTACTTGCCACCTTCTCCGCCAAGCTCTGAGCCCCCAAGTCCAGAAAGGGGGAAGGAGCTCCTTCACAATCTCTCGCCGCCTCCCTCCTACGAAGCCAGCATTGCATCTAAGTTAACTTTTCAGACCCATAATCCCATTGATCCAGGACAGACCTCTAGTGTCGCTCCGATCCAAAGCCCGGACCGGAATTCCAGTGTGGGATTAGTCCAGAGCCCGGGTCCTGGACCAGCCCAGCTTTCAAGCCTGACACCAGTTCAGACGTCGCCAGGTGTTGGCCCACTGTCCCCAGTGTTGGCCCAGTCAGCTCCACTGAAGTACAACCGAAGGAATAATCCTGATCTGGAGAGAAGACGGATTCACCACTGTGATGTCCCAGGTGAGTCTTTTCACCAGTTTGCACAACAATAAAGTTGTCTGCAACACCATAAAGCTGTTTCTGTTTCAACACTTCCTGTATCATTCACATTATATTGATCTTAATGTCTTTTCTTTTAGGGTGCAAGAAAGTGTACACCAAGTCTTCTCATCTAAAAGCCCACCTACGCACCCACACAGGTAAAATGTTTTGAGTTGCACTTTCTTATTTTGGGGTGAAAGTGTGATGTTGCCAGGCAGAAGAATGTACTTGGCATGCAGATGCAGTCTGTCTGCTGACAGACCTGGCCCACATCTCACTGCTGTCAAACCACATAAACCCTGCAGCTCTCATAAAGGGGGGTAGGGAGAAAGACAGGACACACTGTGATTTATGGCTCACAGTTGAGACTTGTCTCAGCTTTTTCATCATCAAAACTCATTCATTAGTCAGTTTTTAGAAAATATTCTGTACTTTTAAATAATGTGTTTTCATCACTTTGCTTTTTTTTTCTTTGCTTTTTTTCTTGCTGAAGGAGAGAAACCGTATCAGTGCTCCTGGGAGGGATGTGAGTGGCGATTCGCTCGTTCTGATGAGCTGACTCGCCATTTCAGGAAACACACCGGGGCAAAGCCTTTCCAGTGCGGAGTGTGTAACCGCTGCTTCTCCCGCTCAGATCACCTGGCACTTCACATGAAGAGACACCAGAGCTAGAAACACACCCTCCTGCAAGTCAAGTCAATCTTTTTTTTATTTTTGTGAATAAAAATGAAATGGTACTTACATATCAGCAAACAAACATATGAAAAACTGTGGATTATTCCACTTTCTCCCCAGTGGAGATATTCTTAGCAGTGCTGGCCCACAAGTACTTGTTTCTTTTATTGTAAAAAGATTAAATATTGCTGTTGCCTTATTTTATTTCCACTGTATGCCCCAATACTGGGGGACATTTGCAAAAGTGTCAGTCAAAAAAAATCATTAGCCAAATGTAATCATGAAATAATAATCTTTTTAAATCTGTATTTTTATTAGATTTTTGTTTTTCTGCTAAGTACATGAACAACTTTACAGGAAATATCCATATTTTCTTTTCAAGGTTGTCTTTGTACAGATCATATCAATACTGTGTCGTATGGGCATTCATTTAATTCACTTAAATAGCAAACTGACAAACAGTCAGAGCAGCAGTAGATCAAGTGTTGTCATGAACTGGAAGGTCAAAGGATATGTTGTTTTGGCCAGCAGGATCGATATTGTGTGTGTGTGTGTAATATAAAAAGAAACAAAGCAGTTAGTCAAAAGTTGTACAAGTTGTGGATGTCCCAAAAGACAAAGTAGGAGATTGTGAAGAAGGTCAATGCGGTGCTTACAGTATGACTTTAACACTGCCAGGGTTATTGGTTACTTTCCCACCGAGGAGAACTTTAATCAAAGCAAAACAAAATCTAAGTTTACTCATGATACTGACAGAAAAGGAAGAGAATTGGTATAAGATATTAATTATATTAACATTATGAATGTTCTATATCTTAACTTTTACAGATTAACAAAGATATGGTCATTACGGAAAGTGTTACATGTCCTCTGGCAGGTGCAGTGATAAATACAAACGGTGCAGAAGCAACTGCTTTGTTGTTCTCTAAAACAGTTTCAGGACTTCTATGAATACTGCATGATTTTATTCAATTATTGAAAAGGTTTAACTCATTTTTTTTGGGCTTGTTTTGTCCCATGTGAACTTCAGCCACACAGCAATACGTCATTTTATAGTAGATGGTATAGAAGAGAACTGTTTATATAACTGCTCAAACTTAATTTACAACAATTTTGAGTACACAGCATTTCAACCGTAGGTCAGAGTTATTTTCTCTCTCCTGGAAGTTATGATAGACGAGTCGAGACTTGTTCATCTTGACATTGTTTTGGTTGCATATCATGTTGGATATTTTGTTCCGCTCATAACTGGATAACAGCATCATATCACTGATTATTTGTCTTCATAAGTGGTGTCTGTGAGTTTGGATTTTTTTTTTAGAATCGGACTGAGCACCTGCCAGTCAGAACATCTGCGTACGGTTTCTTTGACTACAATCCATGTACTCAAACTCCTTTTGAAAGTGCCTTTAAATTTTTTTTTTTTTTTTTTTTTTTTTGATGAATGGAAATCAAAGCTGTCCCCTTGGGACAATGTTCTTTTATCATGTACTCTGCTAAAATGATTCTGAGTTTTGGCTGCCCCTCCTTATTTCCACAATACAGCAATTTCTATTTATGACCAAATTTCTTAATAATTTGAGACTAGTTGAGCAAAATTGATTTTTGGAGTTTCTATATGTTTTTTCAAATATGTATATTTTGTATCAGCTGTTTAAGGAGACTTTATTTTTATTGTTTGGCAGAGCCTAAGAAAGATCAAACTATAGACTATTGTTACAGTCGACACTGTCATCACTTCCTTCAGCCAAGGTAGCAGCTCAATGGAGTGTGTGCCAGTGAATTATTGCAATAAACACAAATGTTTTGACATGGTTGACACATGGAAAATGTTATAATACTTTGTGTCATAGCTTCATAACATGAGGATGTAGCCTCACAGTGCAAATAAAGGTTTTGTGTTGAATATTTATTTTTGAATGTCTGATTTTTTAAAATATTGTTTTGTCACAAGAAGTAAATACAGAACTTGTTAATACAGTTTTTTTTTCCTCCACATTAGCTGATTGTGTTTCCATATTGAACACCCCCACTTAAAAAATACATTCAGCTTTAGCTTTATATTTTATAATATATAAAATATATAAAAAGGTCAGTGTAGGTGGTATGGTTGTGAATTAGGATTACCAGTAATAATGTGGAAAATAGATTTTGCGGTGGTGGTAATTTTGATTTATTTTTTTGTATAGAAATAGCTTGGATGTATGGATTATGCAAAGATGTAGAATTCAAAAAGTCTTCAGATGTCAGAGCCCATCAAGTTGCAGCAGTAATGACAGAGAGTTGAAATTACACTCAAAGATATTATGTATTATATTATAAGTAGATTTCTTCAGAAGAAAATAGATGCCAGTTAAGGAAGAGGACTGTTTGCTTGATAAACAAGCATTTAAGAGGAGAAAACAAGAACAGAACAGATATTTACATGGAATATTTGTGAAAGCTGACAGATGAACATTTTACAATGTTAGATTAAATACGGATAAAGACTTTATTCCTCCCTCCCATCTCTCGTCGTTACATCATCTTTGCAGATCAAGTTCTTTTAGGTTCTTTGGTTCTTGGAACTGCAACACATCATTTGACTGCAGCAACCTCAATGCAGCTGTTCTTATTGACAATTGTATGTCATCAAAATAAATCAAGATTTCTTTTTCTAGCAGAGGTGCTGACAAAAGGTGCCAAGAGAAGCTGTACAAAGCGGAGATGTCTGAGCTTGTCCTAAGCGCAAGGGAACTTCCCTGTGGGGAATGTTATAATATCACTCTTATTTGCTTTTAGCTCCTTTTCACTGCACTTTGCTTTTACAGTATATCCCACACAGCATAGGCTCCTGTGAGTGATAAATCACGCATGTGATATACTGCACAACAAAATGCTTAGTGGAGTGGGAATTGAAACCTTGTTATTGTAATCATCTGAATCCTTTTCTGGCTGACAGAAACATTCATCCAGATCCAGTTATAATAGGGTAGTGTACAGGATGTACTGGGTGGTTTTTTTTGTTTTTTTTATAAGTGCAACTTGTTCTCAGAAGCTGTAGTCACTACAAGCTATGTTAAAACATACCAGGTCTTAAAATACCACTCTCTGTTGGTACTAGATAATAGCAACAAAGCAACATGATATTATGTAAAGGTACATGATGTTTAAATATGTGTGGCTGAGGATTTTCAGGTACGAGGGATTTTTGTGCATTTATTGTTTATTGAAACAAGCAAGTAGATCTGTGGTTGTCCAAGATTTTTTTCCCCTTCCTGTAGTGATCAGATGTACTCTGTGTACATGCTACTGTACTGCATTTAAAATATTTTTGGTAGCCAACTGGTTACTGCACATGCCGCATGACCGCAATGTCCCTGGTTTGATTCCAGTTAGGGACCCTTGTTGCATGTCGTACCCATGTCTCTCTCTCCCCTTGTTTCCTGTCTGCCTCCTCACTACCCACTTTCTCATGAAGGCATAAATGCCAAAAAATAATCTTAAAAAAAAATATTCCCTAATGCCAAGATTAGGTCTCTGAATGCCAGTGAATGTGAGTACAGTGCTCAGATGTCTAAGTGACATCGAAACCACATACCATCCATCTCAGTCATAGATAGCAACCAGCTCCGTACCAGCGTGTTACATACAAAATGCAATTTTATTAACCTTCATGCCTCCATTCATATTAATATACATGTATATGTTTGAACTTATTTTAATTTCACAGCTCCATCCATATGAAAAATACAGAGAAAAAGGCAAAACACTGACTGGATACTTAAACAACTCTTGGAGAAAAGAAAAGCGTAACAGAAAAAAAGGACACCTGTTCTTGAAGTTTTGAAAAATATCAGGATTAAAAATTTTTCTTTTACAGATGTGGAATTCCATGAGCAGAATCTCCCTTTTGAAGCGATGCTGAGCAATATCACATTTTTTTTAAACGGTAAGAATGAAAAGATTTTTAATATATTTACACTACACTCACTTTACATAAATACAGGAACAACGATTACTGTACGTAATATCAGCAAACTTGAAACATAGGCATTGGCTTCACTACTCAAAAATTTTCAAAACCAGGAAATCAAAAGCAGATGTTACACAGAAAGCAAAACAGCTATTGAACTGATAGAGAAGTGTAAGATCAGTATTCATTAACAAAGGCATCACTCTACAGCCACAGGATTTTCCTGTGAGTAAGTCTCCTCATTATCTTCCACGGAATCACTATGTTGAATTAATGTGATGAAACATCCAAAGGCCTTTGTAACTCAGTTTTGTTCCCCTTAGAGGAAGTGACTTATTGCAAGCAAAGTAATAATGCGTGCTATAAACAGCCTGTGAACGTGTTACGGGAGGATGCTGCATTTGACAAAATGGCATAAGGCTCAGTGCGAAAAGAAAAGTTCAACATTAGAGGTCCGACTTGCATATTGTTGTCTGTGCTTTTTCCAGAATTCATGGTTCCTCATTTGAAATTTATTAATTTGAGCACACATGTTGAAATCGAAAACTCTGCACAGAGCAGTTGATGTTACAAGTTTGTGATATGAGGCACTATTTATTATTATTGCATAACTTTGACCCTGGTTACCGTTACAAAATTATGCTTTAAAATGCGTAAAGAGATGCTGAAGGGAAATACAATACACCCTGTCTTGTCGAGACACCATCAAAATTCAAGTCTAATTGAATCTTTTCAAAAACTGTTGGATTAAGGCATGCAAAGTCATATACTGAATACGAGAGTACACGTGTTGTTGATATGTGCTTGATCAATATAATTTCTTGTCTGGGTATAGCAAAATAGCAACGCAGGGAATCGAGTACCTTGATACGCTTAATGTATATAAATAATTTGTTGATTATAGCAAACACTGGTTCAGCCTTGGGAATAAAAATGATTTGATCATGAACTTAGTTAACCACAAACCAAGAAAAAAAAAACTGTTATATAACATCACATACTATGATCATTTACATGATGAATACCATTAGCCCCATTTCACTGTATATCAAATTAGATAAATTACAGTCTCTGAAAAAGACTTTACATGTATAAATGTATTTCCTGCATCTACTAATCAAAAGCCCTATTTTTCCAATGTATATACAGGCTGTAGATCTTTGTAATAAGTTTGTCTTAAATCTTCACTATCACATATATTACAACATTTCAAAAGATCCTTTTTACAGAAAAAAAAGAGTTATATGCAATGACGAAGTGCCCCTCAATCATAAAATGTTATATACATTATATGGATGATAAAATATGATGATGATTATTCGTTTATAAATTGACATCTGAAATAAAAATAATTTGAAAATCATACTAATAAACAAACAAGGTGCTGATATGCTTTTGCCAAAATGATAATACAACTGGGCATAATCACATGTGCACAAACAATATACATAAATAATGATAACATATGTTACCATTTTCCATTACATCGAAGGGGTGTCACATAGATTGGGCGCATGTGTGGAAATGACTTCCTGGATTTGGTTACTGAAAGTGAGGATGTTGTATGTGAGAGTGTGTGTGTGTGTGTGTGTGTGTGTGTGTGTGTGTGTGTGTGTGTTTTCAAGGTGCTATTATCAAAAAGGTTATATTTCCTTTTACTGGCTTCGGTCCAATAAATGCATTTAGCAGCACTATCAAATAATATGGGTTGGCTTTGATACTCTGAGTTTATGTCTGCAGCTCTTATACGGTATGAAGAGCGCAGGAAATACTTGCAAAAATGTCTAATATGACTATAAAAAATAAAGATAATTAATTGAATTACTTTCATTAATGTTTTGTGATGCTCTTTATGAGATAAGATATTTCTGTCTGCCAATAACTGCATCTTCTAAAATGTAGACTCACTGTAATGTGTATGTACGTGTAAGTGTATTTTTATTTATGTACAGTGTTTGTATGCATGTGTGTCATTCCTCCGTTTTTCAGCATTTTTTTATATAACCAAATCTCAGGTAACAATCTTAACATATATCTGGTCTGAGGTGAGAACATCTCAAGTGACTGTCTGTATTTGGGACAAAATAAAATAAAATGATTTGGAGTAACTCGTTAACTGCGGCTGGGCTGCTTGCAGGTGCGAAACAGGAGACATAAATCAAATTAGAGCCTTGTGCTGGAGCTACAAACCAGTCAGTAACAGAGGGAGTCATGTGTACAGACTGAGGAGGCGGCCCAGCTGGACGCTTCTCCTTGGATATTGACATCAACAAACAGAACAAAGAGAAGGTCCGGCATTTCCTTCTCATCACTTTGTTCAGAATGTATTGCTCTTCTGTATATTGTACATCAGATACCACACTATCCCTGTAACACTGCAGCCGGTGTCAAGGTCAGCTTATGATCAAGTGCTGCCGTGCAAAACCACAACACAAATTCTTTTCACTGTCAAAACCAGCTGAGAAAACAGATCTGAATAATAAAACTGATCGATCGGGACAGAATGAAAGAGTCTGTAAGGTGCCTCTGTTTTTTTTTTTTGTTTTTTTTTTGTTTTTTTTCACATACTGGAAATCTCCTCTGATTATTTCAAAGTTCACTGTACATGAGGGGTTGTATTTTTCTGAGTCAAACATAAGCAAAGCAGGCATTTAAAAAAAAAAAGCAAGATTCAACAAACAAAACGTTGAAAGTATATTTATCCTTTAAGATTGCACTTTACTGATTGCTAATCACAGCACAAAATCCACCAAAGATTTTTTTTTTTAAAGAAAATGCTTTCAAGAGGCTCAACATAAAGAGTAGCACTGATGAGATTTGGGGTAATCCGGCCCTGTGGGTGGGTCGGAAATGGTGTGTCTCTTTGCTGGTGTGATGATATGCATGTTTTCATTGTTTGAAATAAAGCAATGAATACAGAAACAGAGGATGTGTTGATGAGGTTGATCCATTCAGGTTGTGGCTATTTGATTCAATGTCGTTTATGGTTTGCTGGCTATGGGATGAGTGAAAGTCCAGCCCTCTTTCAGCTTCTATATGGGATGCCTCGAACACGACAGCAGGCTCCAGCAGGCAAAAGGAACCATCTGTGATGAAATGGCGTCCTCTGTTGGTCACAAATCTGACTCACAGGGAGGCATGGCGCAACAATACTGCCTGTGGCTCCAACTCCTGTAGGCCCAAATCCTTTTTCCTGTGATCCAGTCCAGGCCTGACTTCTCTCTGCTTCTTTAGAGCTCACACAGGAAATCCATTCCGTACAATGGGGTCTTTCACATTATGAGTGCTGGAAAAGCAGCCATTTGAACAACAATGAAAAGAAAGATACCAAAAAAAGAGACAGTTGCGATTGCATTTTTTTTTGTCCGAATAAAGAGTGCGAGTTCATCTTAAAAATCTAAGTGAAACATTTACGAACAGTGCTGTAAAAGACAGTTCCCTATTATACTCCAAACAATGACGATAAAAGATCCTGCCGTCTATTCCTTACAAGCCAAAGAGGATCCAGAAGAGACCCTGTTTTGTGCTCCACAAGCTCTGTGCACCTCTCCATCATCTCTTCTTACGACGGATGACAGTGTGTGTGTATGTGTGTGTGTGTGTGTTTGTGTGGGTATATGAGCGTGTGTGCGTCCAGGCCAGCTGAATAACATTCATAGGGAGATCCTGCTCCCCCGGCTGCCTGTGTGTATGTGTGCGTGTGTGTGTCTGTTTCCATTGATCTCTCTCTCTCTCTTTATTTCTATCTGTCTGATTCACACCAGCATGTGTCTCCGTCGGTGCAGGGCCAAGTGGTCAGATCTGGAGAAGCTGCGGTCACAGTCTGCACACTTGAAGGGCTTGACCCCCGTGTGTTTTCTGTAATGCCTCGTCAGCTCGTCAGAGCGGGCAAACTTCCACGTGCAGCCGTCCCAGGTGCATTTGTATGGCTTTTCCCCTGGAGACGAAAAAACACAGCACACACTCAATAGCTTGTAGATCATAATTTCATTACCATCACTGGCTACTTACAGTAACATATTCAGAGGAACTCGGCTAGTGGCCATACTCTGACCTTGATGCTTTTTAACTGATGATATGTCTCACAAAGACTTTCTATATAATGAATTATATGAATAACGCTAAGCCATTATGGCATATTTAAATATCATATAAAAACAAAAATTCAGCATTGTATGATTATAATATTTTACAAGGTCAAACATTACAACTGCTATCTGTTTTGCATGAAAGCCCATAATAAGTCCAATGAACAGCACCATTGCTTTCTGTTTCCATAATAGACTGAGAGTGCGGTCATAACATACCTTTATGATAGTTCACTGTCTAAGGTCTAACCAGTGTGTGTGCATGTTTATGTGTGCTTTTTTAAAATCTACACAATATGTATACATTACATGTTTGCTGGCCATTTTTGAATGCACGCTACACTAATTACATTTTTGGATACATTTTTCCTACCATTTCAGGCACCTAGCTGTTGTAGTCATTCATTTCTGAGCAGTATAAAAACCAACTAGTAGACTCTTGAAACTTTGTTTGAATTGTATGATCTATCACAGTTGTTACATATCACTGAATGGTAATACAGTGAAGGTGCAGATTGATTTGAGAGTCTGAACTTTATACTGAGCCTTTTTAAAGGTAAACTAATATTCAGCTCTTAGCCTGATACTTTTAAATGAGAGTCTTTTTTGTCTTCTATTCTCTTTAACGGCATTTATGTTCTATCTTTCTCCTGCTGTGTCTTTCCTGCTGCTCTGTTGTTGTTGTGTGTAACTTCTTTTTGCCAACTCATTTATCTTCTGTATGTAAAGCATCTTTAAATACCTTTAAAAGCGCCACATAAAAGCTTGTATGAAAATTAATGAATGGCTGGTATGGTAGAAAAAAGTAGATCCAAATTTCTAAAACACGGGGTGGCCCAGGGGTTAAGACGCCCACTATGAACTGCAACATCCCTTGATCACGTCCAGCTGGGGACCTTTGTTGCAAGTTGGTTGTCTATTTAAAACAGGGCAACATGCTCCTTTAAGTCTCTATGTTATAACTTGGCACAATAGCAGCATACTGGATAAAAGTTCATAATTTGTAACTGCAGTCTGTTGCACTTTTGTTGATGCTAGACAATAAACAAGTAGTTGAAATCTTGTTTACAGGACTGACTGCAAAAATATACTATAAAGATTTAGCAACATACAGTTATGATGTAGAATGGAATTGGGACGGTACTGAAGACAATTATAAGTATTTTTGCCAGCAGGTGGCAGTGCAGCCTTGCAATAGAGTAACTAAGGCAGTAGATGAGGTAAGAAGGCTGGTATTCTTATCGCTCCCATATTTTCATCAATCAAAGCTGGAAGCTGTTTTATTTCTCAATGTTATTCAATGAGGTTAATGACTGCTGAGTTATTTCTATCATTGACAAATTCTGGCATGACATTTCCTCTCCAATAAGTGGTCAATATCATTTTTGATTAAGTAATTTGTCACAGTTTGTCACTGCTTATAGCCCTATAGAAAAGTGTGTTTGTGCTTTTGCGTGCATGTCTGACATGACTGTTTATGTGTGTATTTACAGTGTACTATCATATCTGTCGTAAATCTGTGCATGTGCATAATGTTGTAAACAAGCACACAAAAGAAACCCAAGACGGAACAAAAAGAAGGTAGGGTTGTGGTAGATGGTCAACAGTTTATGTCTCACCAGTGACTGTCGACTGTGAAACAGTGAGCACCTTTCACACAGCGATAAACATGTGACTGCTTTACACACAGCAGATTGGCAAGAAAGAGATACAGTAGAAAGAGAAAACAAGAACATCTCTGTTTACTGGAGGGGTGGAGTAATATCTGTGGGATATATTTAACAGGGTTCTGTCAGCAGTGGTGGAGAGAAGACACTTTTCTTTGAAGTCTCAGATTGCAACTTGTGTTTAGAGTTGCACAGTTACAAAGGTGACACATCAGCATGTCAACATAACTGTTCCATTTGACTATGTAAAGTGTAATAAGTGGAGGAGAGAAAGTTCTGTAATTCACTGACAATCATGCTTGTTGTATTTTCTGTTGTCATTTATGACACAACCAAGGTCTTACTGAACCAATAATTAGAAATCCTCTTTGAACAAGACTGTGCCATGGCTATACTTCCTTTTAAATGTCTGCTACATTACTATATGTTCTACTACTATTTACTATTTAGGTTGTGATTTTGGGCTGTGGTTAACAAGATATGAATGTTGTATCAATATCAGTATATGCCTTTAAGCAGGCAATTAATTGAATTCTTTATTGTCTATTTCTTTGCATTGACCTTTAACCTGTTAAACCAGATTTAAAATTAACTATCAGTTCCTTAAAACAACATTATATGACTATTTTACCTTAAAATAACAGCCTCCATTTTGACCATTTTGATGGTACACTGACTTGTAATAGGGAGAATGGCGCCTCTTTCATTCCCACTCCATGCCCCAAACTCCTGGTCTTGCACTATGTATCTTTGCAATCAACCGTGAGAAATAGTGGCTACCTGGCTAGTAGTTCCTGCTGCTGCTGCTTCATATTAAAAGCTTTCCACTGACAAACTAATTGAAGGCTTTTTTGCGAAGAACTTATAGGAAATTAAATATGTTTATAACGGAGTTAGCGGAGCTTCGTTAGCGGTGCTGTTCTTGAATAAAAACAAGTCGACACAACAAGATTTGGAGATATTTGGAGCTACTTGTTCAGCGGATCAGTTAGAAACACTGCAGAGAGGAAGAGTACAAGCAGAAACAGCTATAGTGAGATGTTTGACGAAGAAGTGCAGACGACAGGCTCTTAGTGCATTTTCAGCAAACAGCACATCTCTAACAGGTAGCCTAACCAACTTATTTTACCTTGCAGCGAGGGTACCGCACTATTGTAACGTGAGGGAACCCTATTTGAAGGGAAACAGACTTTAACACTGTTATGACATCCCTCGCTGTGCTTCTGTCTGATTTTATTTCTCTGATCGTCAACATCTGAACCTACAGCAGCTGTGTGCTAAAATGTAGTTGCTAACAGCTAGAGTTATACTGACAGACTTAGATTACGATCCGCATCATCTTCACACACCGCGGAAAATACAGTCCGGTGGCTGCTAGTATGTATCTTAGTTCTGTTGATAACAATATAGTTTCATACTGGAGAGATAACAAGTGATTGTAATTCACCAAAGGGCCTATCAGATGAGTCACTTATTAACTGCACCCATCCGCATGTACCCATAGAAATGTTTTCATCAGAAGTAATCCGATAACCACTGAAAGCGATCAGGAAACAGTAAAATAAGGCTGATATCTGAAAATACAAACAGGAACACAGGAGAGAAATTTCAGGCACATCGGTGCAACCAATGAAAATGTTTAGTTGCATTTGACAGGTTTTTGGTCGTCCTTTTATCAATAGAATTAAATGCACCAGCGTCCTGTTATTATTACTTGTTGCAGCAGAGGCTGCTGTTGCTGCTGCTCAGCCCAGCTCAGCAGGTGTTACGTAGTCTTGCTTTAAAGTAACTTAAACTCAAAGGTGGTTTTAAGTGCAGCACTAGAACAATATGACCTTGATTATATATTTATCAGCGAGTAAGAAGAGTGGGGTCACAAAATCAGTGTTTAAAACATATACACTCAGACCTACTGACCTGTATGTGTCCTCCGATGTGCTTTTAAATGGGAGCTTTTGGTGTACACCTTATTGCAGCCCTCAAAGTCACATCTGTGGATTCTTCTCTTTTTGGAATCTGGTGACTCTGACCTCCGGGGGCGTCGTATGCTGTCAATACTGAATGGGGACATGGAACTGCAACAGAAGAATAAGAATCAAGATAAAAGAATTATTGGATTGTGATGATCAGTTTACCCCACATCAGTTGGGTCCAAATCGATACTACTGTACAGTATATACTAATTCTAAGCAGGTTCGACAATGTGTTCAAGCTGGAGAAGTGAGAAAAGTACACTCAAAACATTCAGCATGCATATTTTTAAAGTCTTGAAATTGTGAGTGTGCAGTTGTGTTTCATGTACACTATTCTCCCATATTACAATGCACAGAGGAAATTGAAGAGCTACTCACACTTGATTAAAATTAACACAGAAACAGCAAAACATTTTTACAATAATGTTAAAAAAACATCAAAAAAAATGTTTTATTGGAGCTGTTTCATCACCAGTTTTTTCAACAGTGGCATTGTAAAGTTGCAGTTTGACTATGATTTGCTGTTTGTATAAAACTGTTGATTTCTTGTTTACAGGACTGACTGCAAAAATATACTATAACGATTAAGCAACATACAGCTATTATGTAGAATGGAATTGGGACGGTACTGAAAACAATTATAAGTATTTTTGCCAGCAGGTGGCAGTGCAGCCTTGCAATAGAGTAACTAAGGCAGTAGATGAGGTAAGAAGGCTGGTATTCTTATTGCTCCCATACTTTCATCAATCAAAGGTGGAACTGTTTTATTTCTAAATGTTGTTCAATGAGGTTAACGACTGATCATCGTTCAATTCTGGCATGACGTTTCCTCTTCAATAAGTGGTCAATATCATTTTTGATTATGTAATTTGTCACAGTTTGTCACTGCTTTTAGCCCTGTAGCAAAGTGTGCTATGTGTGTATTTACAGAGTATTATCATATCTGTGGTAAATCTGCGCATGTGCATAATGTTGTAAACAAACACACAAAGGAAACCAAAGAAGGAACAAAAAGAAGGTAGGGTTGTGGTAGACGGTCAACAGTTTATGTCACACCAGTGACTGTCGACTGTGAAACAGTGAGCACCTTTCACACAGCAATAAACATGTGACTGCTGCACACACAGCAGATTGGCAAGAAAGAGATACAGTAGAAAGAGAAAACAAGAACATCTCTGTTTACTGGAGGGGTGGAGTAATATCTGTGGGATATATTTAACAGGGTTCTGTCAGCAGTGGTGGAGAGTAGACACTTTTCTTTGAGGTCTCAGTGTCTCTGCTGTGAATATTGAGAAACAGGTACGAGGGTGAAAGGGGAAAGAGGAAGGAGGAAGAGTTAGAGAGGAACAGTTACAATCGTGTTAGAGGGATTTGAAAGAGGAGGAGGCTGCCAGACAGGCCTTTCAGTGAACTGTCTCCACCACACACAAACCACTTCCTGTCTCTCTCTCTCTCTCTCTCTCTGTCTTTTAGCAAGGCATAGTTTGTCAAATGCAGATTCAAAGAAACACATACAATCAAATCACACACAAATACACAGAAAACACACACAGATCACCTGTTGCTCTTGGCTCACTGCCAATCTGAAGCTGTACAGGAAATGAGCACACGGGTCAGATATGAAGTTGAACTCCAAACTCCCTCTCAATTCTCTTTCTCGCTCACTCGCTCGCTCTATCAACAGTGTGTCTATAAGTTCTGACATTCGTGTGCTGCAACATGATGTAAAAAACTGAACATTTACACAAAGATGTGTATTCATGAAATTAAAGAGCACTGTTCAGTTTTCATTAGAAATGATTGATGAGTGTTGGAGCTATTTCAATGGTGGCCATTGGGTGGCGCTGTGGGTAGCCATGGTAGTCCAGTGTTTCCCCTATAATTGTACAGGCCTGGTGGGCCGCCAGGACAAAAAAAATTTTTTTTTAATGCCAAATGCCCATTCATTTAGAAATCAATAGCATTTGGGGGCGTCTCTGTTCAGTGCTGTTCCGAAACGTGAGTCAGCCTCTGTGTCGTTGCCTGGGAAACTCTTGGTAGCATAGCTCCTTTAAAGAATAGGGCAGTGCGTAATGTGTGTGCCTAGCAAGTGAGTGGTTGAGCATGTGCTAGCAGCAGAAAAGTGGCAGTGAATGCGATCGGAGCAGCAGGAAAAGGTTAGCAGTAAGTTGTCAATCTAGCAGTAAATGTACAGTACAGACTACAGTGTGTCAGTTAATAAATGCTGCAGCTTCTCAAAACAAAGAAAAGTCATGTCTATTGTTTCCCCAACTGTTCGAAAAGGGCTCCAAGTAAGCAACAATGGGTGAGCCTAACCTGACACCTGACGAGGCTAAACAGAGAAAGGAGAAATGTGTGGCTGCTGAGTCCCTCCCAAGTTTTGCTCAGCAAACCACCCAAAAGCAGTCAACCTAGGGGAAACACTGTAGTCTACTTATAAGTGTAGGACAAATTGATACAGATGTGGCGCAAAGCAAAGTCTATGATTTTTGATCGTGAGGCAGGGTAAAGGTGGAATGTTTATTTTGAGAGATGTACTTTTTATAGTTTGAGAATAAATGGATTGGCATATCCGACTTTAAGTTTTTGGCTTTTGACAATTTCTGGTGACAACAGAGGATCAAAAAAGTCAACAATAAGTGCGTCAACAATAAGTCCAAAACCTTCCTCTGTATTATGTTATGTGCAGCAATGTTAAAGAGGCCATAATAAACCCCTTTTCCACAGGTTAACACAGTTCTCTGGGGTCTTAATAAAATGTATCTGACAAGCTACAGTCAAAATACCACAAGGATCAAGCACCACAACAGCCTTCTCATCCTGTCTAAGCAGCGCTGTTCTTAACAGCCGGTTTGAGGTCCTATCCCACCCACCTCACCCCCCTCTTTTGCAGGGTGTGCCGGCTACCATGGCAACTGTTGAGCGTGAACCCAAGAGAAACGTGGCTGCCAGACAAAACATAGCGGTGGAGCAAACACACCAAACACCCTGCGTTACTCGTGCAAGTTTGACCACGGGATCATTTGTGTTTATTCGCATCAAACAGCCAGTGAGCAGCAGCAGGCGCCGACTAGTCCCAACTAGCGCAGTGATGTTACTGAAGCTCAGCCTGAATTAATCCAAAATAAACTTGCTGTGATTTAATTGCAATAAACGGAGCAAATGGATGCCAAAATAACTACATCATGATGCCGAATTGTAAAAAGTCTGAATTCATGCTTTGTCAGGTCTGTCCCAAAATTTTCACGCAAACCTTTAAAGACTGTGTTGAAAAGAAAAGTGCAACTTAAGGGGACTGCATGTATTTTCTGGAAAGATACACCAGGGGGCGTCCACAAGACCGTGTACAAAGCTGTTTATACATGAGTGCGGAGAGAGGCTTTGAAACAAACAAAGCCCTCCTACAAGACCATTTTGGCAATGAAACAAAGATCACAGCAGCTTATATGGAAAAAGTCCTCAACTGGCCTGCTGTTCAGGCTGAAAATGTTTCCTTGCTTTGGGATTATGCTTTATTCCTATGTGGATGCAACAACGCAATGTCTGATTTGCAGGACATGAGAGAACTTGACATGTCTGCTAATCTCAAGGTTATCAATTCCAAATTTTGCTTTTAAACTGAGGGAACAATTCAGAAGCATCGCATGTGATATTCGTGAAAAACAAAAGCGCAAACCAAACTTCAATGAGGTTGTGTACTTTGTGGAACATCAAGTCAAGCTCTTGCCTGATCCAATTTTTTTGGGGGGGGATTTTTGGGATATTCAAACCACAGAAAGAGGGATGTATATCAAAAAGGATGTTTATATAGTAAAATCAAAATTGAAATGAGACAACTTCGCTAAAAATGTCTGTGCCATTAACAAACTACAACACAAGGAGACAAAAAAACCACACGGAAAAGCGACATCAATTGTTTACTCTGTTTACAATGTCACTCTCTGGATGAATGTCAACAATTGGCCAAAAACAAACATAGTGAAAAAATCATCTTTTTAAAGGAAAAAGGAGCTTGGTGTCTCAACACTGGGCATTTGAGCAAGAATTGTGATAAGCTCATAATCCTGTGAAAAGTGTAAACAGAGCCATCCAACAGCTTTACACATTCACTTCAAGAAAAAAATGGACAAGTCAGCGAACACCAATGGCATATACTCCAGTGAACCTGAACCAACTGTAAACAACACACTTGTGTCAACTCAAGCCTTTGGAAGCCAAACAGGGGCTGGTAGCAATGGAATACTCCCAATTCTTCCAGTTCAGATGAAAGCAAGACAAGGGAACAAAGTGACTCAGAGCTACATGTTTTTAGACAGTGGGTCAAGATCTACATTCTGCTCTGAAGCTCTGATTCGAAAGCTGAACCTGACCAAGAAAAGATTGATTTGATTTGATTTGATTTGATTTATTGAACAGGACAGTGTGCAGTATTAAGCATAAATGATGCACTGCACCGGAGTTAGCTTGAAGCTAATTTGCATCTGTAGTCCATTATAATCAAAACATACAACAGCACAACAACAAACAGTACAAAGCAAAAACAAACAAACAAACAAACAAAAACACAAAAAACACAAAATACAAAGCTACACACAACAGCACATCACATACACCCACAATGTCAATTAAAAATTAATAATGTAAACTAGGCTCAATGGTCACACAGCTGATTCATCTTTAATTGATTTTTTAATTTGGCCTTGAATTCATTGATAGAACTACAGTTCCTCACATAATCAGGTAGGGCATTCCACTGAGTGGTGGCTTTCACACAGAAAGCTGAATGCCCAAATGCAGTGCGACGATATCAAAGATATGTTTGTTAACAATGAGTTTGTTAACAATGAGCCCAAAGACATCAGTGTCAACATACATTGTGCATTGTTAACATACATTCTACATTGTTAACACGAAATATCTAGCCATAATTGAAAAAGGTACTACAGTCTTCCAAATGTTTTCACACAAAAAACGATGCAGATGAGTACAAAAAAATATCATCAAAAGGGAAACCCTCAGAAAGTGGCCCTACCTTGATCACATTGACATCCCTGAAATCCATGCTGAAGTAGAGTTGTTAAATGGTACAAACGCTTCAAAGTTGCTGGAACCATGGAGGTTGTTAACAGCCAAGGCAAGGGACCCTTTGCCATTAAAACCCTACTGGGGTGGGTTGTTAGTGGCTCATGTGGGGATTGGAAAGGTAACCTTAATGATGACGGCTGTCATTTTGCCATTGTAAATAGATTATCTATTGAATCACTTGAGTAGCTATTGGAGTAGCAGTACGAACATGATTTCAGTGAAAGAGTTGCTGAGGACAAAGAAGAAATGTCAAGAGGAGGCAAGATTCATTGAAATTATGGAGCAATCTGTGAAGTTGCAAGATGGACATTACAGTTTAAAACCGCCATTCAAAAACAAAGAGGTTACAATGCCAAACAACTGATGTGTTGCTCAACAGCGTCTCATCGGAATAACAGAAAAATGGAAAAATTCCACCACGAGTAACACAGAATTTCTTGAGGACATCATCAACAATGGTTACACTGAAATGGTCCCACAGGATGAATTGTGTTGTGATGAGGACAATGTGTTTTACATTCCTCATCATGGGGTTTACCACCCATGCAAAGGCAAGTTGTGGGTTGTTTTTGACTATGGCACCATTCAAGGACCTCCTTGAATGATCAAGTTCTGCCCGAGCCTTACAAGTTCAATAATAGTGCTCCTAAGATTCTGACAAGAACTCATTGCCTTTATGTCTGGTATAAAATCCATGTTTTACTTAGTCAAAGTGACAGGGGAAGACAAGGACATTATTCGATTCCATTGGTGGAGGGAATTTGACCAACGAAGTTGCAGAATACAGTATGACTGTACACCTATTTGGAGTACTGTCGTCTCCAAGCCATGCTTGCTACGCTTTGATGAGGACTGTAGACGACCACCAGGGCAGCTTTCCAGATGAAGTGATTGACAATGTGCATATAAATTTCTATGTGGATGACTGCCTGAAAAGCTCACCATCTGTGGAGAAAGCAGTACAGATTGTTAATGACCTTTGTGACCTTTGCCAGAAAGGAGGCTTTCATCTTACACAGTGGATCAGCAACAGTCGTGAATTCCTGCAAGCAATTCCTGAGAAGGACCACTCTAAAAATGTGAGTGAGCTCAATTTAGACAGAGAAAAAGCTTTGGGGCTCCAATGGTGTATGGAAAGACACCAAAGAAAAGACACCTTCAACTTCCACATGGACTGCAAGGAACAGATAGAAGTCAACAGGGGATTTTATGAGTTGTCAGCTCAGTGTATGATACCTTAAGGTATCTTGCATCAATTACTCTTCCAGCTGAGCAGATTTTACAAGTTGTGCAGAAAGAACTATGGATGCAATAGAGAAATTCTGCATGTCCTAAGACAACAATAGATCAATTGGTTGAGTGACCTGAAAGTGCTTTCAGTGTTCTGAGGGAGCAGGTGCTTGAAACCACATAACTTTGGACCACCTGTCCACACCCAGTTGCACCACTTTGCTGATGCCAGTGAAGGGTATGGCACGATAACATACCTGAGGTTACAGAATGAACCAGGTGATGTACATGTTTCTTTCCCTCTTGGAATAGTGACACCACTTAAACCAGTAACCATCCCTCATTTGGAGCTCACTGCCGTCTTGGCTGATCTGGTAGACAAGATGGTAAATGCAGTATTACAGCTTCAATTGGAAGAATCCTGTTTCTGGACTGACAGCAGCACAGTCTTTAAATATATCAATAACGAGAACAAGAGATTGCAAACATTAGTGTGCAAACAGAATAGCTAACATTAGGGAGGCATCAAACCCAGCACAATGGCAGTATACCCACATGACAAAATCATGCAAACGATGAGTTTAGAGAACTGACGGTCCACAAGCTTCTGAACAATAAGACATGGTTATGGGTCCAGAATTTTTGTGGAAAGTGAAGCAAACATGGATGCACTGCAAGGTAGAGTCCTGTATTGATGAAGGTGATCCAGAGGTCAAAAAGGAGATCTGTACAAGTGTACAGAACAGCAGTGCAACCAGTCATCTCAGTTGCATGGATATTGAAAGTAAAGAAGGCTCTATTGGAATTGAATCAAAAAAGGAAGCATCTTCTGTTGGATGCCCCTGCGGATCTCAATTACATTGACCTGAAGATGTTGAAAGCCAGAGGCTCAGTGGGACAAGGTTTGACAACTGACACCTTGTCAATAGCAGAAAATGCTATTATCCAGTTCTGGCAAAAGGAAATATTAAACAGTGAGATTTTTGTACTGTTGTCCTGAAAACTTGTTCTACAACCCTATTCTAGGAGATGGACTGCTAAGAGTAGGCAGAAGGCTGTCCAGGACTGCAATGCCAGAGAACAGCAAACACCCAATCATCCTGTCAAAAGATCAGCACATCCACCTGTTAATTCTCAAGCATGTTCATGAACAGATAAGGCATCGCGGGAGAAATTGCATCCTCTCTAGGTTGAGAGAAAGGTATTGGATCACTCACGCCAATGCAGCCGCAAGAAAAATCTTGTCTTGTTGTTCAGAAAGTTGTGCTTTTGTTCAAAAAGTTGTGCTTTTTGCAAGCATCACAAAGGAAAAAATGTGTGATGAAAAGATGGCAGACCTCCCCAAAGAGAGAACAACTCCAGACTTGCCTCCATTGACCAACGTGGGGGTGGATTACTTTGGGCCCATTGAGGTAAAGCAAGGATGTTCCTACTGTATGCGAAACGTTATGGAGTCATCTTTATGTGTATGGCAAGAAAAGCAGTTCATTTAGAAGTGGCAAATTCACTGGACACAGTGAATGAATGAAATTATACCTTGCTGGTTGCACTACAGGAAAGGCAAAAATGGAATGAAACAATACATAGTCTTGCAACAGCAGACATAATTTTGATTGCAGATGCCCCACAAAATTCTTGGATGATCAGAAAGTTAATCAAAACTTTCCCTGACAAATCAGGTGTAGTCAGATCTGTTCAAAACTGTGTCTATTGTAGAAAATGGTGAACTATAAGTATGAAAATGTGACATGTTAATCAGAGTTTTTAAAAAGGGGGCTTATTTTTGTTATAAGGTAATTCAACATTTTGAAAATGATTTAATTTATTTTATTTTTAATTTTAATTTACATGGCTCCATGTGTATACGTAATTGTGATTGTTATGTCTTGTACAGTCATGAACAATTAGGGCCCAATTGTGTTGGAGCCATTTCAGTGGTGGGCATTTGGTGGCGCTGTGGGTAGCCATGGTAGTCTACCTATAACTATAGGACTACTTTTTGACCTTGAGGCAGGGTAAAGGTGGTGTGTTTATTTTGAGAGATGTTCTTTTGATGTACTTTGAAAATGAATGGATTGGCATATCTGACTTTAAGTTTTTGGCTTTTTGACAATTTTTGGTGACAACAGAGAATCCAAAGCACCCATACTGGAAGTACGCCATCTACACTGGAGCCACACATACATTACTAACCAAAACAAACAGTGCGTCAACAATGAGACTAGTGGGGCATCTACTGATCTAACAACTGGAGAAATCTAGACTAGCATCTCAAATCTGGGGAACTGTAGGCCTGTGTGTGTGTGTGTGTGTGTGTATGTGTGTGTGTGTGTGTGTGTGTGTGTGTGTGTGTGTGTGTGTGTGTGTGTGTGTGTGTGTGTGTGTGTGTGTGTGTGTGCGTGCATGAGTGTGTGTGTGTGTGTGTGTGTGTCCAAGGGAGTGAAAAGGGAGAGGAAGGATTTATAGTGGAAACACTCTGAGCTCAGACATCTAGCAGATGAGGCGGATGTTTACATTCTGACTTCATCCATGAAGTGACTCCATGATTATGATATAATTTAGGAAGGTCTGAGAGCTATGGCTTCCAAAACAAAGAATGAACAACGACTCATTACTCATCATAAATTAATTAATTAATTTAATGCAGTATAACTTTTTCCTCTGCTGGTGATAATTCCACCGTCATTGCTGCTTCATCTCAAAAATCGGATTCCAGATTTCTGTTTCAGTCACCTTCTGGTATTTATAGGAAGTTCAAATTGCGAGACAAGCAAATGATTGAGTGATTTCCAATCATTGCAGAAACACAGCTGTTACACACCAGCACTAACCAATAAAACAAAGGTATAAGGTTACAAAATTCAAAATCCACTTATATGACATTTCAATGATCCCTGTGAGGAAATCAGGTCACTGCAGAGAAGTAATGGGATTCAGTGAGAGAAAATAAAATTAAAGAATTAAAAACAGTATATTTAGTAACATATATAGCGATAAAAATTTAAATATGAACAACTGCAAGCTTATATAAATGGAAGTAGTGCTAAAAGTATTAGCTGATGAATCAATTAGTTCGATAATCAGTTAATTGTTCAAAAATACAATTTTTTCTGATTTCAGCTTGTGCCAATGTGAGGGTTTTCTATTTTTCTCTGTTTTATATCACTGTGGTAAACATTTTAGAGGTTTGGACTGCTGGTCGGAAGAAATTTATAGGACATTTATTGATTAATCGAAAAGAAAAAAAAAGTAATCAACAGATTAGTTGGTTGCAGCCCTCAATGCAAGCAGGAATTTCAAGATTTTTTCCATATTGCCATTTTCATGTTCAAAAGCCTCATACCTTATCTTCTGAACATCTCCAGCGTTGTCATTTTAATGCTTCTCTGTAGGTTGAGAAAATTCCGCAACTACTGCTTAGAAAGATGCTATTAGCAGTGTTAAGTTGCTATTTATGTTAGCAAGCTAACTGTATGTGCAAATGTAAAAAGATCACTTTGTTCATTCTTGTTCAATTACTGCATTTAAACCAGCAAAATCCACAATTCACAACTAGAGATTGGCCAGTTCACACGTATTTATCATTAGAACAGTTAAGCTTAGGGGTTGTCCTTTGATCGCTGGTTCAGCTGAATAACCGTCTTAATTAATGAGACAATGACAAAAGTGTTAAAATCAATAGAAAACAATAAACACAAAGCCGTGAGAAGGGTGTATTTGTTCATATAACAACACATCTCTCTGATCTTTAATACTGTATCTCCTGCTATATGTATTGTAGCTGCTGTGTGAGAATCAATTTGTTGTATTTTCTCATGTGAGCCCAGAGGCAAACTCACACTGCCTTGAACCCTGTGTCACCACGGCATCATGGCTGCGTGAATGTGTCTGTTTGTGTCTCAAAAAGCTGCAGAGAGAAATAGGAAGTACAGCTGAGAACAATTTCAAACAAGAGCTGACCTCTGTTTTAGTTCCTTTGTTTCCCCTTTTTTTCCCCTGTCTTGCGCTGCTCTCCGCAAGTACAACAGAAAGACAGAGATACACAGAGAGAGATGGCGTATGTGTGTATGTGTGTCACCTGTAACAGGGGTTTCCCACATTATAAACACCTCGCTGTAAGCATATTTTTCTGACTTCTCATAGGAAACCAGGTCATAATGACAGACCGTTCAACACAGCAACAAGGCTCTTATAACAGACCTAGAAGTAGATTTTTCAAGAAAACAGGAAAGAGTGTCTGTGTGTGTGGTGTGTGTGTGGTGTGTGTGTGTGTGTGTGTGTGTGTGTGTGTGTGTGTGTGTGTGTGTGTGTGTGTGTGTGTGTGTGTGTGTGTGTGTGTGTGTGCGCACGCCTGTGTGTGCTGGAAGACTGCCCATTAGGCATTGCTGTACCTGTCCGAGGATACCACTGTACCCCTCACCTCACCCTCCTCTCCTCCCTTCCCTCCACCTGCTCTGCTCCGTGGCCCCCAGGTCCTTGGGGACCAGCCAGACTTCAGCAGAGACAACAAGCCCCTGCCCCCATCATACACACACACACACACACACACACACACACACACACACACACACCTTCTATCCTCTCCTCTCTCTCCTTCTCTCTTTCACTCACACTCTCCCACAATAGCCTATCCATTGGTCCCCAGGGAAACGCATGAATATGGAGGAGGATGCCCAAGAAGCACATGACACACACACACTCTCTCTCTTCTCTCTCTATCTCACTCTCTCCTTTCACTCATTTATTTATGTATGGATACCTGGATTGGAAGCTGCAGGCACTCCCATCCTCCGCCCTTACACTTCTCCCCTCTGATGCTCTCCGGATGACTGCTTGTGTAAATGTGGATACTAAATTACATAAAGCAGTTCTTTCTACACTCTCTTCTGTTTAAATGAAAAGAAACACAACAGACTGATATGTTTCAAAGTAGTGCTGTTGTCGGCTTCTGTTCCAGTGCAGATGTCCACAGAGCGCATGTGTTGTGTCAATACAGAATGCACATTCTTCCTCTATGTGGCAAAACCTGCATGTAACTCAAGAAGACTACAGACTGCTTTGTTTTACACAGATAAACATGCAAGTCTGTGTTCCTGTTGACAATGGCTGACCTCCTTCTGGAACCAGCTGTTCTGTCCACTGTGCAGAAACACGTGCATGCATACAGTGCTAACGCATATACACCCAAGGATTAATAGTCACAGACGCGCACACATACTTATTCACACGCATAGTCCCACACACACACACACACAAGGAGTGCAGTTTCCACACAGCACAGTCTGCACTTTGCACACAGAGAAGTGAGTGTGGGCAGGCCCTGGCAGGGCATTGCTAAGCCTGGCTGGTGATTTATCTCCATAGTGAAAGCTTGGGCAGTGAAAGGTTGGGTCCTGCCAACCTCTGTTCTCCTCTGACCACCCGGTGCCCACGTGTGGCACTCAGGGGCACGCCTGTCCCTTTCAATAACCTGCATCGAAACCTGAGTCCTCCAGTGAGTCTATGTGTATGTGTGTCTTCTCTAAAACATGGCAACCTCTGCTTGTACCACTGCACAAGCACACTAGAAACTAGTTTTTACCACAATTTTTTCACACAGTGCCACCACAATAATCCATTTAGTTTCATAACTGTAGATGTTCACACTGCCAGCAGCACACAAACAACCAATACAATGTCTTGCACCCCATATGCTAAGCCATTTGAGGTAAGGCTACCGTTGTGCTCAGCCTTATTAATGTTCCTACATCATTAGCAGGATTCTCACGCAGTCCTGGAATACTTTCCTTACAGTTAGTCTAAATAACAGTCCTATGGGCATTGACTTGAGTCTGGCCAGGCTGCTAGTTATGACTGGTCTTGGTTTATGGGCGGCAGGGGAGGAGGGCAGGGCCAAGCCAAATGTTTCTCTGCATCTGATTTCCTGCTTATGATCAGGATACTGTAAGCTGTCATCCACTGGAGGGGGAAGTCTTTTCACTCATCACAGATGGACTGGCACCACAGGAGTTGTGATGTCTGTAGGCCGAACAGGGCATAAAGTATGTCTGAGGCATATAGATGCACACCCACGCAGAATCATCCAAATGTGGAAACGCAGTTACAAAACCACACAGAAATGCATTACTAGGTCTCAAACTAGTTTTATATGTAAATGATATTGGGGAGGGGAATATTTTAGACATTTGTACTCTGAACTCTGCAGTGGCTGTCAGTTTTTTACATTGTACTTCAATTCAATTCAATTTGTGCAATCAGTTTATATCTACTTTATAAACTTGCACTTTTAATTTATTATTCCTCCTTGAATAGTCAACTCCTCTTTAAATTTGAAAATTTCTTTAGAATTTATAGACAAAAAACCATGATATGACAAATAGAAAAAGAACAAAAGGCACTACCAGCACTGCAGGAGGATGACTTTTAAGATATTAACATACTAGTACAGTGCCCATTCAAAATGTGCCTGTTCAGACTGGGCGATTGCCTCTGGCTGCTACTTCAAAGCATAGAAAAATTAATACTAATACTAATTAATGATGTAAGGTGTGAACATATTTCACACATATGTTATACTCTAATGGTAAATAAATGTTCTTGTCTCATTTTAAGTAGCCTAAAATAAGGGCTGCATTTAAAAATAAAATCATGTGCATCCTAAAATAAAGAGAACTGCTGCTGATGATCTGCTAAACATGCTGCTAACCCTACACTTTCTGTCTAGACATGGGGTAAGAGTGTCCATTCTTCATGAAAAGCTCTTCCTGACATGCTGGAGTCAGTCAGCAGAGCCCTGATGCTCCACCCTGGCCCTGCACAGAGCAGAACGGCTCACTGATCACTGGTTTATTCAAAGTTTATTAATATTAAACGTATCACGTGTGCAAATTGCTCCAAATTCGACACTGCTCTCCCTTGGGTCCCCAGCCATACACCCGCCAAGTGTGGAGTCGATCGGATGTACAGTTCAAGAGATACATGAAGGACAAACATACAGAGATTCCTTCCTTTAGTAGAGATATTTTACTCAAAAAGAACAATTGCAATTATGTAGCTTAGGAGAGCCAATATTTCATACTTCTTCCATGTTGATTTTTTTGTATGTTATAGGTGAGTAACATGCTGCTCTTGAACATTTTTTTTTTTGAATGAACAGTAACATTGTAATGTTATGCTTTACAGCTAGTAACGTGATGTAAAGTTAGTTTGAGAAAAACTAACAGTGGAACAAACTAAAATCAACCAACAGAGAGGAGTGTAAGGATCAAGACCGTATTATCCAAACAATCTTTCTGTGACAAGACTGAACAAAAAAAGAGACACATGGAGTTTTTAGGGTCAGTGAAGAAGAAAAAGTCAGTATGGAGATTCAACATTTCCCACACACGTGCTGATCATAATACTCACTCTTGTACAGCGCGGGCTATAGACAGCGCCGTGGAGCCAGTCTCATTAACACTGTCCAAGGTCACGTTTGGCAGGTCGTCGTCATCACTGTCACTTTTGATCTGCCTTGGCGACAGGCCGTTGGGGTCTGTATGTGCTGTGAGGACGGGATACAGACACGGGAGTCAGACACATGATACTGGAACCGGCACTGGAAACGTATAAGGCATATCACATTGTGTGTTTTGGAAAGTGTTTCCAATTGTAATGAGGTAATTAGCTGCATATTGTCATTTCATTCATCATTTTTCAGGATAAATTGAAAATAATTTTTCAGAAAAGTTTTTTGTTGTTGTTGTTTTTGGCATCCACATTAAATCTGCAATTATTTAACATATGTATGTATATAGCTGTGTGTGTTTGTGTTTGTGTGTGTATGTGTAGTTGGCCTCAATGCAGGCATTTCCAGTCAGGAGCTGTCAATCAAACTGAATTCTCAACTTGAGGACAGAACAGCCAAGCATGATACTGTGCCCAGTAGTCACATACTCACAGAGAAGCATGAAAATACACACACACGTATGCATGCGCAAATACACACACACACAAACACACGCACACACACATTCTTTATCAGCCTCCAACCATTGAGATAAGGGGCTGGGTGTATTGTTGTGTGGGCGTTGTTGTGTGTGTGTGTGTGTGTGTCTGTGTGTGTGTGTGTGAATACTGAATATGTCCAGGTTAAAAGTATGTGTGCATGCATGAGTGCACTCAGTTCTGTTTCCCCTACATGAGCAACTGACAGAGAATCATATTCATGATAATGATAAAGTATCCCATAAAAGGCCTGTAGACAACATAAGAACTGAAGTTTGTACATTTGCTACTGTATTTGCACAGTAAGAAAAAAAATGCTGAACGTTTGACTGGCCGGTATACTATTAGCCATGACCCCCTGAGCCATTGAGCACAGTGGTCTCTGTCTCTTCCACTGCATGACAAAGTTACATCTATTCCTCAAGTTGTGACAACTTCTCCCCTGGTAAACTCATTGGTTATATTGCCAGAGCCTGCAGCCATTCTGCCCTCTCTGTCTCCATGGACACCGGCTGCGTACATCCTGTATCACTCAAGAGATGAATGTCAAAAAAATTAAGACCTGCTGGAGACTACTTGTCAAAGAAAAGTTGCTGGAAATCTACCATACTGGATTAAAAATTGATTAAGTAATACAGTAATTCAGAAAAAATGTATAATCAAGAATATACACCATGATAGAAACTACATAAAAACTATTCTTGTTTCTGAAGAGTTAATCATCACAAACACTGAATACATTTGAACATATTGTCCAGTGAGTTCTGCAATCTCCGCCTTCTGTATGCCCAGTGCTTTTAAAAGCTATCAGGATTTCACCTCCTCTGCCCACTCAGCTGAGACTGTAGCCATAATGGCACACAATAATGGTATAGAGTAAGGAGCAGGAATGGTGTTATTACTTTAGGGAGGGGGGGCACAGAAATAATGCTGTAACTCTGTTGGAGCTTTTGCTTTTAAAGGTTTCTAACTGTTGTCGTCGACTACATGCAGTGGTCACCAGCCTGCCTACCCTATGGAAAACCTGTAATTAGTTAGAAATGCATCGTGTGTTGGAAAGGGGTATTTTGAGCAAGGGACACAAAGGAGGAGTGGTGGAGAGGTGGGCAGAGCACCGGATTTCTTTCTTTCTCTCCTGTTGTTTCCAGTCAAGCCCTGTTTCCATGGCAACCTCCTGCCGGAGACAGGGAGACAGCAGTGAAAGGAAGGGTACCCGCCCTCTCTTAAAGAGGATGGCCAACCTGTGTGTGTGTGTGTGTGTGCGTGTGCACGTGGGTGTGTGGATGTGAGTGCAAGTGTTTTTGTATCTACAGTATGTTGAAAGCCTCAGTATGACTGAGACTTGCATCACTGCACATGGTTGTTGGGTTTCTATCAAGTCAAACAAGGTAACTCTTGATCCTCACATTAAACTTCTTATTGGGGGAAAGGGGCTTTCAGGTGACTCCCCTGATGTCAACAACCTATTTGTTTAGCCAAGGTGGTATCAAAATATCTACTCATATGCAAACAGATCATTATTTCTCATTTGAATTTCACTGTAGGACTTTTATTGAAAATGTTCACATTAAGTCACACTAAATGCAATAAATAGCTAAATGTTCTGTTTGTCTACTGGTTGCTATCTTATTAAAAGTGACTGTATCCACCACACCCAACATTCAGAATTCATTCATCCTATCTCCTTTGTGTTTGGTGCCTTCAAAACTGGACAGAGCTCATGCTGGACACGTTGTGTATGTGCGTGCACGTGTTTGTTTAAGTGCCACCCATCTTCAATATCCATCCACACCCTCTTATGCAAGTCTTGTTTTTCCTGTCCTTCCTTCTTTCCTTTCCTCTCCTTGAGAGCAGACATCCAGAGTTTAAAAACGCCCATCTCTGAGGACCACCCCACCCAGCCGGCCAAGTGTCTGTCTGAGCACATGCTCTAATTACACATCTCTGTTTGTTTGCTTGTATGTACGTGCACGGGTGTGAGTTAAAAATCTAAGTGTGTCCATCCTGCAGGGAGTGACAAGAAGCAACCTCTTTTATAACTAACAGTTGCCCTGTGTATGGTTCAGAGTTGGACAGGAACACCTACTGTAGGTTTACTCCCAGTGGTTGGCAGTAAAACCACACCCAGAGAGAAAACCAATAACACAGTTCTAGGCAAGGTCTAATATTCAAAATGCCCCAGATGTTTGCCCCTTGATAGAAGGAAAGGTAACTACTGTGGCCCTGGTAACCTGGAGACCAGAGGCTATTTAAGACAGCTGAGCAAAATGTCTTTCAGTTAAAGATGGAAAAGCCTTTCAACCTGCGAACCTCATCTTCAATCTGAAGGGGAAGCATTGTCGCCTGAGGGGCCGTCTCTAAAAGCATGTACACACACGAACACACACACACACACTGCCTTCACAGTGTTGTGTCTGCGAGTTCTTTGACTAAAGACAGCACAGGACATCTGTGCAGACAGATATACCACTATAAACAGCTTGTCACTGGGATATATCAATTCCACATCACACAGGTATCACAGCCACTTCTTAATTTCCAGCATGGACCATATGTGGCATCAATTGTTTTTGACCCAGAAACTGCCAAAATAGACATGGATAATTCCTGAAAAGGTTCCCAATTAAAGTTTTAGGGTGTTTCATTCTTTTAAGGGCTTTTAATAAACTGCCCTGTGATAGTTGACAACTGAAAATTCAACATATATCTGTTTTATCTTAGTGCATAGATAATTTATTTCTAATTGAAATTTCTCAGTAGGTGGAGCAACTTCCTATTAAAGCTGGAGGCCAGAGCTTCTTGGAAAGCACATCAGACAGCTTATGTTATGAAATGCTATGCTATGTAAAACTAATATTCATTACACAATAGCACAAAGTCTGAATCATAATGCCTCATCATTTCCTTTGCAGTTCTAATAGCACTTAAGCAACTGCACCTTAGAAATTACAGTATTCCAGGAAATGATAAAAAGAAAACAGAAATCTCAATAGAACAGTGTGAGTCACATGAATATGGAGTACATTCCCAGAACATGGTCTCACCTTTGCCCTGGCTTTTGGCCTCATCCAGCAGAGGTAGCATGAGGGCGTTGTTGAGGCTGGAGGGTGATCGCACGGCAGTGGTGTACATGAGGGGCAGTGACTGTACCACAACTGGGATTCGGTGAACATGGCTGGCCAGCTTCCCTGCTCCCTGCAGGCTCAGAGGGCTGGACGGAGGCGGCGGCACAGAGTGCAGGATGTGCAAATACGGCTGACCTCTCATCCCAGTTCCGGGGGCAACCAGAGGGCCTGGCGTGAGCACCGAGGAGGCTGAGGTGATGACCGATGGAGAAGAGGAGGAAGAGGATGATGACGATAAAGAAGATGGCGAGAAAGCCGATCTCAGGGGAGAAGATGATGAGGTGATGGTGAGGGTGGTGGATGAAGATGAGGGGCGGGCTTTGTTGATTGACAGGTCGACAGGCTCGGTCTGTGTGTGGAAGTGCAGGTCGTGAGCAAGCAGGTCTTCTGGAGGTTCGGGTTTAACTCTGCTGAGGAAGAAGGGGACGCCGTCCATCGCAGAGTAAGGGCGCACTTTAGGTGACTGTGGAAGTAAAAGAAGTGTTTATGTTAGATCCTCCAGTGATTTATTTTTGTCCTTTTATTGCCTTATAAATGCACTTAACCTGCTACACACAACAAGGGAAGAAGAAATAAGTGACACAATTAGTCTAAAGATAATTAATGTATGACTACCATACATTTTCCATCAAATCGTATATCACTACTCATGTCCTGCAATACTGTACGATAGAGATATGTCAAAGGGGAACAGTATAAGCAGTGACATTTATTGAAAAAGGAGCAGTTAATTTCCTCACACTCATTCAAGCATTCCACACCTCCTGTTAAGTCCCCTTGCTTAGCATGATGTCATGCGCAGATGAAATGCAGGAGTAAAGATAGTGTCTCTCACACTCCTTTCATCGTCTACTTTTGCTCTCTCTCTCTCTCTTTCTGTCTTTTCTCTTGGCGTGGGTTGCTCTCTCTCTCTCTCTCTCTCTCTCTCTTTTCCTCCTGTTTTCCATCACTCCCACAGAAACGCAGCTCTCTTGGCTTCCCTTGTATATCTCCTAAATCTCCTTTGTGACGGTGGAAAAACATCATATGGGCTCAATTTCCTGACGGTCTCTCTCTGTCTCTCAGCGATGGGCCTCCTAAGGCCAACGCTGGTGGCTCAGTATATCCCTCAACGCATCTTTCACTTAACACCAAGCAGACTGTAACACAACCGGTCCATCTGTCTGCACAAGTTTCAGGAACCTGTTTACTTGGAAAAGATAATGGAGAACATACACAGTAGAAAAACAACACTCACCCTGCTACTATTTGTTTCTCCGGACTCCCAAACTTTGGACCGTCTTTGATATCAATACACTACACAATCTTTCACCTAACGTCAAATGAACCATGTTACATGTGGTGTAGCTGATCTAGACTCACTATGTTCAGTGTGGGAGGGGTGCTAGAGTGTGTAGTGCGTAGTGTTGATCCTCACAGTGGGGCTTTTCAGAGGCTGAGTCACAGTTAGTGAGAGAGCACATCCAGGATTTTTACTAATCATATTGGAAAATCTCATTAAAGTTAAAGGAAAAACTTCACTCCGATTGCCACTGTAGCAGATATGAAAAATGTTCTGTACCATGGATTTTCATCCACACTTTTGTTTTTGAGTCTCACATTTCTTTCCCCTTATGTAATGCTGGCTTAGAGTGGATCTGTGGTGAATTACAAATTTTCTCTGAGTGGTGTGTGTGTGTGTGTGTGTGTATGTGTGTGGGTGTGTGTGTGTGTGTGTGTGTGTGTGTGGGTGTGTGTGTGTGTGTGTTGTGGTGTGTGTGTGTGTGGTGTGTGTGTGTGTGTATGTGTGTTCTTTTATGTAGTAGTCTGCTATTTTTACTCCAGACTTGTATACTCGTTTTCAGCCTACAGGAAATGTTACGACCCCATGAGTCAAAAAAGTGCTTCTCACTATGATACTCCCCCTCTGTTGGAAAACAAACCCTACCCCATGAAATATGCCCTCTGATGACCTCTGGACCTTGTTGGGGTTCAGCTCAGGGTCAGTGGTGTCCGGTCAAGGTTCACAGCACATTATGATCTGCTTCATAATACCACCCACCAAGCATTATAAGTGTTTGTTTGTTTGTTTGTTTTACTCAGGACTTTATGTATGTAATTATGTTTTTGCGGGGGAAAAAACACATTGTTTAATTAGGGCTTTTTTCATATCATGAGAATATAAACAGCTTTAAGTCTCACAATAGTAAATAAACTTAACCACAGCTTTCATGGAAATTGGATGACATAATAATTTATGTTGTCCTGTGAAGCCTCATTCATGGAAACAGATTATTTTATTTTCTAGTAGTACAATTAGTTCAATAAGAGACACTTCCCTCAAGGAATTGACCATTTATAGCAAATGGTCATATTTGGAAGAAGAGCCTCTGCTCTTTGAGGGAGCTCTCAGAATCCGAGCAGCCATGATACTAGATCTAGTAAAGTCAACAACACCAAAAGCTTCAACACAACAGGAGGAGGTCAGGGTGGTGCTGGGAGCTGTGGCAGCAAAAGGCACTGGCGTGACGGTACCAGAGTAGAGTAATAGATAGAGATGTAAGTTTATGATGGCCGTGCTACTTAGCTATATGAATATGATTGGATTTTACTAGTCAGTTGGTAGCAAAGCAGCTAGTGAATGAACCACTGACAGTGGAGCATGAATGAAGCAGCTGATGCCAATCAGCAGATGCATGCTCTACTTAGTATTGCTCCTCTGAACTAATGCAATGCTACATTATTGAAAAATGCTACTTGCAGGGTCCTTTGTCTACTCATACAGCTGATATGATCTTGGGGTGATTGTTAAGTTATAACTGTAATGGGTGGGGACTTGTATCAACACTATCATGTGACTGACACTGAGACTGCTGTGAAAGAATCTGCTGTGTTCAGTGTTATGCTCACAGGATTCATACGCTCAAAAATGCACAGCAACACATAGAGTCACTGTTGACCCTCCTTGTTAGAAGAGCCTAGATTTAACCTAAAGATCACTCCCTTGGGCTATCTGTTCTCTCCTCATCATGCGACTTTGTTCCTGGCTGTGTATCTGCTAGCTAGTGGCTTAAGTTGCTGCTCTAAGCCTTTACCTTGAAAAAATATTTGAAAAGATGTATCACTCAGTTGTCAATATATATGTTTGTGATGTCCTATCTGTCCTCTGTGCTTCTCTTGCATCAACTCCTGATGTAACCTTTCATGACAGACCCTCAGGCTCTCATCCAGCTGCTTTTGCTTTTGTGATCACTCTGTGTTTGCATTGTCTGTATAGGATGTGAATGTCCCAGACTGCCTGGAGCTATACTGCCTGAAGGCTTTGAAGCCATTAGACCCATTGAGGCTGATCTCAGTGTTTTAGAAATCTTATCTTTTTCATCTTAGAGTATGGCTCTAACTTTTGCTACTAAAATGTTGCAGTATTACCAGTTTTTCCTACCAACAGATAGTTTCAGTCCTAAACTCTGTGAGCCATATTCAAAGCTGTTGTGGCAAATATAAACACACTTGTGCATGAAACTGAATTCTGCATTAGAGCTTGAGGCTGATATTCGCTCAGTATCAGTGTATATGTCTGTTGGACAATAAGTAACCAGATATTGCAAATTGCTAAAGATTTTGTGTGTATGTACTTACACAACAGGGAAAAAAAAGAAAAAAAAATCTGTACATAGTTACCAGATTTCAAATATCAATCTGTATCAGCCATACTGTAGCTGTTAGCTGTTAGCTGTTAGCTGTCAAAAACTATATTGATTGGTTACAGTTTTAATCATCGAATGTCTATGATTTATTGAATGTTGGTGTCTTTTGTAACTATAAACTGCTTTCATAAAAGTAATAAACCACACAAGGAATTGTTACATGTGGCGTGTGACTATACTGAGGCTAACAGCTACAGCTAAGACATTGTTAGCTGTGGTGTAATCACTGTAACAAAACACATTACACTTCTTCAAATGGCTTCTTGCTTTTATGAAAGCATTTGATAGCAAAAAAGACACATTCAACAAATCATGTGTTTCATTGCTTAAAGTGAGTCTATGTCACAGATAGTGATGATTACAGAATAATAACACACATAAAGTCCCAAGATTTTCCTGTCTGTTTGTCACACAGATGTTATTATATGGTTCCCTGACTGAGACGTAGTCAAATACAAAACATCATACATGTCTTCTAGTCATGCAGTCTTAACTTTGGAATAAAATGATCACTAAAATGTTTATCTGTGACTTAGAGTAAGGCTAGCACAAGAAGATTCCTATGTCACTGAACTGACCCAATGACGTTAGCATCAGTTCAACAGCTTTATCGAGCACGCTGACATTAGCCATTAGTCATACGGAACAGGGCTGTCATGTCTATTTGAAATTTGAACTACTTGAGAAAAAATGTTATGCTCGATTGATAATGATCTTTTCAAATTCAATATTCATTGTGAATAAACGCAACAGACTAATGCACTGACCCATTGCATGTCCTGTTGCCCTATCAGTAAACTGGTTTATTGTTGCTCTTTTCACTAACGGAAAATGGAGAAAACTAGCAAGCTGTGCTGAACATTTAATCAGGACACCAAACCATTTCAGAAGTAATGCGACGACGCATTGGATTGGACACCCTAAATAGAAAAATCGTGGATAAAGGCAGGCTGTTTGCTGGCTTTGTAAAAGGCAACTGCCTTACTGCAACGTTAGCTTGTCAATCAAGCAGCGCTAACTGCGAATGATCAGAACAATGCCAATTCTACAATGTAGTTTTGTTTGTATAATGTAGTTTTTGCTTGAATTAGATTTTTTGAAGAAGTAACAGCACTAAAACCCGACCAAGACTGTTTGAAGGTATGTGATTTTATTTATTTATTTATTTATTTTTACTTATAAACTCTTCATTTGCACAAAAAATAATTTGCCATCTTTTTATTTAAGTGCTAGGCTCACTTTCATTATAACCTTTCTGTTTGTTGAAGGAGAGAGGATTTAGCCACTTACTAACAACCTGTTAAAATTGGCCAATTCACTATGGCTCCTGTATAAAAGGGGGGAAAGGTCAAAACAAGAGTGTGTAGTGTTACACAAAAGTGAAAAACAGAAACTAGTTTGCATTATGTGCTTAGGTTCTCAGACAAATCAACCAGCACAAATGGAAAATTTAAGCCACCCCCACTCTCATTTTGACAACACACGTATGCGCTCAAACCTACACACACATATAAAGATATGCTCGACCCGCCTGCCTGCCTCTGTCCTCATGCCATTGTCTTTATTAGGGGATACTGGTTAGCGGGGCAGATTTTCCAGCCCCTTGCGGGTGAATTGTCTAACGAGGCAGACCATTTCCAGCAAGCCCTTGGCTCCCCGCCACCCAAATGAAGACCACATTTCTGCTGCAGCCTAAACTGTCTGTCTGCGTCTGCCGTCTAAAGGGAAGCTCAGTCAGTTAGGGCAAGATTGGATCTCAGTGCACTTCAAAGGCCGTGTGGGCTGCAGCACTTGCATCCTGTCTGTGACTGACATCACTACACGTATGGAGAATGACTTCAAACCCCAGATATTAGGTAGCAGCGCAGCAGCACAGCTCTCAAAACCCTTGAGCCACAGATGAGAGCAAGACACCCAGAAAGTAACCACCTGCTCTCCTCTGTTGAGCCCTTAGATGTGGAGAGACAGATTCAATTCTTATCAACGCAAAGCCAAACAATTCTCTACAAGACCTGTATTACCTGATGGGTTATGAGCAACTAGTATTCTTCTCATCTATCATGTGCTAATACTCTCTGGTCCATCTCAACAGAAGCTACTTTGCTGATCTACTACAAGATGCTCTTTGTGATGTATCAGGGCCCAAGAAATTATTGATACGTTATGAATTGAAATCAATGATAACTGAACAATAATTCATCATGATTACAAATATTAAGTGGCCTGCACCCACTGCACACACACAGCTGTGGCAGCAACACAAAGCCCCTGTAACCTAGCAACAGCTTCTCCATAACAAGACCACTTTATTTCTAGGTATGTTGGACCAGAGAGCACTGATACTGTATGAGGACCATTAAAACTCAGCGTGAGATACCTCCATTATGCCTAACATGGTCAATACACACAGTTTAATTGAACATTAATCTCAAAAATTAGCTTTTTGAGCAAAACTAATTCAGCAAAGACAAAATATTGCTGGTGCAAACTTAACAAATGCTTACAAAGCTTCTATAGTGACATTTAACTCTGATCTGAGATAAATTGATATTGAGTGATAGAAACACCACAGAGGAAACAACAGAGAGAAGAGGCATGCACGAGATACAGTAGAGGAAGAGATTGAGCTGTGATAGTGTTTGCAGAGGAAGAGTATGGTGTGGTGTGTTGTGTTTGCCTGTGTGTATGTGCGCATGTGTGCAAGAGAGAGATTATTCATGTGTGTTTGTGAGGAAGAAGGGCAAGGGAGGATGAGGGGAAATTGAGAGACGTAAAGAAGCAGGAACAGAACGAGATAGATAAGATTTAGAGTTTCCCATGTGACCCTCCTCCCCGGGAGCAGTGACTACATCTGCGCAATCACCCCCAGCCAGTATGGACTCTGCTGGCCTCAGTCACCTCCCCGAAACCCCCCAATGCATTCCTGCTCCAGCTGTGGCTCTCCTCCTCCCCTTGGTTGCTCTCCCCTTCCTGCTCACTACCATGCTCTCCGACCACTCCTCTTAGCCCCCACACTCACTGTCTCACTCACTTGCTTAGGCCTGGGAGTGATTATCTGCCCATTGCTGGGAGGAGGAAAGAAGGAAAGGAAAGGAAAGCAGGAAAAAAAGGGGAATTGTCTGGAAAACAACTGTTCTCTTACCCCTTGTTCCGATTCCAGGGGCTCAGCTTTGACTCGGACTGCAGGCATTCCGTCAAGCATTAACATCCTGTTTCTTAGGCTGCCTGTGAAGGGACACAGAGGAGGTGTAAGACGGGTGTTTCAGCATGACTAAGCAGGTCCCACACTCACTTGTTGGATATCTACAATGTTGTGCTTGCACCCACTGAGAAATAAACACATATTAAATAGACACAAACTCATGTTTCAAAACCATCAGAAGCTGACAGACAAAAGATGCACACAAACTGTGTAAACTCAGTCAGTGCACAGCATGACTACCTCTTCAACATAATAAAGATTTTCAGTAGCCTGGTGGGCTGCTGAAGGGCTAATAACACTTCATAATACTGAATAAAATCCTCTTTAGATTTCAATGGAATACAAATACTGGCTTTGATATACAGTTACTCAACAGCAATGGCAACACCACAATTTGACAATGTTTCCTCTTTGACCATTGATATAATAATAAAATAAATTATTGTGCAGTGTTAATGTACAGTAAACAAGCATGTCATCAGCTGGCTTTTCCACCTTGCAGATACACAATATATGACACTTACACACATGCAAACACACACAAAAACGCAGAGCACATCTTAACATTCATCCTCCCCTCTGCTGCCTCTGTGCGCTGTGCCTTTGTACAGTGGGCAGTAATGCCCTGCTCCTCAGCCCCGTGCTATGGCTTTAAGAGGGATACTCAGATGGAGCCAATGGCAACAATGCATGTTCCGTATCCCTCAGCTGGGGCCGACCTGAAGTAACCCTCCCTCTTATTATTTTAGCAGCAGTACATGGAAGAATGCAAGCAAGGCAAATAGACTCTAAACATCTCTATTACTCTCCACTGCTGGCACCAGCAGCAGGACGTGCGGCCCTATCCTGCAGTCAGCAGCACCGCGGCCGTTGTGACCACTCTTGTGGAGAAAAAAAGAGCTCAGCCAATCATGAATGACATATATTCTTTCTCTGTAACTGATTGCCTGACATTCTAACTACACTTCAGATCTCACACACGTGGCCTAAATCCAATAATCAAAATTTGTTACTCACCGGAAAATCCATTCAAGTTATATATCAAAAAAATATTCTTCATAAAGATTTCATTTAAAATTGCTACAGAATAACCATTTAATGCCACATATTGTTCCACCACCTCTTAGATTCTCAAGCAAAAGGCTAATCCTGTCGGTGTTTGTGTGTGTGATGGAGGTAGAGAAAGAGGGAGGATTTACTCCCACAATCTGCAACCCCCCAGATCTCGCCTCTCAGGTCTAAGTCCCTCAGGTACCCTGGCTGTGCTGCTATTGTATTGTTGTCCAGGATGTCCTTCGGCTTCAGGTCTTGGTAGGCCCAGATAGCGTTGCATAGCAACGGTTGGGCGGGTGGAGTTGCAGCCTCAGTCCAGCCTCGAGCCATGTGTTGAGGAGAAGAAGAGAGAGGAGTGCACTAAGAGAGGTGGTTTGTTTTCCTCAGGTTGACCATCATTCTGGTAGATGCTGCTTCTCCTCCTCAGAGAAGAAAAATATATATTTTCCAGAAGGAGACATTTCAGATAAAATCTTGATTTTCTCATGGGGGTAAAATCCACTTCTCCTTTTTTGAAGACAAGCCTCAAAAAAGTTTACCTCATCCAAACTTTTTCATCCTCTATGTGTATTGTGTGCACTCCTATTACTGGGGGGAAAAAATCAAAATAACTTGAATTGTGCACAGCATGGCACAGTGAGAATTGTGCATTTCTGGAAAGCATTTCACATTGGGAAACAGCCTTTCCCAATGTGTCTACAGTCCAGTTAATCCAGTGGTTTGTGAGCACCTTCATAATGAACTGGCTTGCAGCAGGCTATTCATAGGAAATCAATGGCTAGTGCATACCTCTGCTTGTGACTGTAATGACCAAAGAGCTAACAGCAGTGAGCAAGACCTAACACAGAGTAATGAGCTAACAGAGAGGTGCTGTGTATTGAGGAGGTCAACACACTTTCACCAAAGTCAACTGCTTTCCCTTCCATAAAAGGAATTTGTGCCAGTTGACACTTGAGGATCAGAAAACAAAAACAATAACAATATGAGCAGAGTTGAGTTTGAAATGAGGAGAATTTGTTCAAGGTAATAAACCAATATGTATCCAGTGCTCTCCATCACTAAATAGGGTCTGCTGGTGGCAGGCTCAGGCAACCTGCAGTGTTCTGTCCATCAGCAGTGTGAGGCTCTGTGTGTGGGAGATGGAGAGAGGGGGGGTGGGGGGGTTAGAGGGAAACAGGGTAGATTAAGATCACCTTTCCATTTGCTGCACTCTGAAATGAAATAGCCATCCCAGGTGTGTGGGGGAGTTGGATGGAGAGAGGAGGGCAGCAGAGTGTTAAGGCATCTCATTTCTCTGTCCTACCCACCCTCCAGTCCCCACCAAAATCTCTCAGAAAAAAAAGGTAGAGGGAGCAGGTGAGGATTGAGGCCAGTTCTAGCAGCTAAAATGCATAAAATATACATATTTCTGTCTGCTGCTCTCTACACTTTTCTGTTAGGACTTATTTGTGCGTTGGTTAATGCATGTCCGAGTATGAACTGAATCTCCCACCACATATCTGTATCTATGACCTCAGGTCCACTATCACCCAGTTCCCTGATGGCTATCAGCGCTGTGCTGACAGAAGCAATATCAACTAGCTGGAGTGGAAGAATAAAGCCCAGCCAAGCCAACCCTGAACAGACTAGCTGGATCAATTAGAGGTGACAAACCTCTTGAGAAAACCTCTGATCTTCTGAGACCGCATATACCAGTGACATCATCCACTCATACCACACACATGCACGTCCACACAGAGCCAAAATATTTCAAAAGGAAAATGTGTGAAAAAAAAAATCTAACAAGACTCAGTTTGCAATATTCTTGTTGTGCCCTTTAGCTTTCCTGTGCTACCAGTATACAGACACTGTGGATGATATAAATGTCGAATTCCCCGTTCATTGTTTAGTAATGAGGTTTAAACAGGAAGTACTTTGATTGGAAGAAAAGCTCAAAGGTGTGTGTTGGTTGAGTGGGTGGTGTACATCACTGTGAATCCATGTTCTCTCAGCACATGCAAGTGTGAAGACAGATCCTGCTTAATACTGTCTCCGGGTGTTCGCTTTCAAAGCAATGAAACATTGTTTCTTTAGGTGAAAGTTAAGCTTGAATAAACTCATGAAACCAAATTTAATATCTGGCTGTGTGTGTACTATCTCTGCTTTACCTCTCATCTCTCTCTCTCACTCATATGCATTTACTTGCACGCATGCTCACACACATAGGAACACCACACACCCTGAAACAGACTGTAACAGACGGGCCCCGCCAAAGCTTTGTTCCCATGTCGAGCGCCCAGAGCAACTGGGTGCATCTGTGTCACAGAGGCTGGACCTGCTGCCACGGGCTGGGATAGAAGAGAGATGGAAAAGGTTGAGGGGGAAAGGAAGCAGGGAGTGAATTATGGGAGATACATGAGGAAGGATTAAGGAAGGTGATAGCAAGAGGAGTGAGTGTGGGGAGGGGGCGTGCAAGGGGGGTTTGTTGAAGAGCACAGAGTTCCTGGCAGGAACAGTGGTTAGGGAAGCAACCGAGGGGAGTTGAAGAGGTTGAGGAGGGGGGGAAGGGTGTTCAGTGGGGAGGAGAGGCGGGAGTCAGAGAAGCGAGAGAGGGTAGAGAGGGGATATGGACCGGAGCCAAGGCCCGGTCGAGCGCAAAGCACACGGTGCAAGAATGCCAACAGACCCCCCTCCCACCCGGTCCTCTACCGAAGAGAGGAGAGAAAGAAAAAAGGAATGCAAGAGAGGGAAAAAAGCAAGTAAAAACATTGTGTATCCTAAACAAATGATTAACTAGTGCTATAAGTGCAAATGCATAAAAAAACAGAGCTGTAGGTGACGTGAAATGAGTATTTCCTGTGTTTTGCCTGTATTGTGCGCCGCTGGACTCTTCGCTGTGGCTCACTTCCCTCTTCTGTGCCCCTAGACACCCCAATGTGACACATTGGCCTGATAACCAGCCTACAACTGCTAGCCCACCAGCACACTCCTCCACTTCCTCTCTTTTCAGTCGCTCAGCGCAGCAACTTTTAGAAAAGAAGTCAAAGCTGAGTACATTCACAACATACTCATTAGACAGGTACATTTTCTAGAAAAAGATAATTGGCAGCGTGACACTTTTGCAGTTTAGTTAGAGTTGACTGTGGTAAATAAAGGTTTATTTAAAAAAAAAAACATATTCAAAGCAATTCAGCCACAGCTGAATCACAGCTGATTTTCAGTCTCAACCTCAGTCTGCTTCATATTAAGCTGTGCGTGTTCATGACCTCATCCTGTTGCCCTTATTCTGGTCTTGAGAGCCCATTCGTTCCCTGCAGAGTTATTGCTTAAGGAGTGACTGCGCCCAGGCAAATAATGGCACTTGGTGTGGTCAGAGGTTCCACAGACATAAACCTTCATAGAGGTGAGTGCAGCAACAGTTTTCCACCATAGAAGTACTAACATGGAGTTACTCTTTAGGAGGTGTAAGTGAAAACCCCTTACAGAATGTTTTTTTTTTTCCTTTATTCAGACAAAGAACTTAAAGTGGACTCTAAAAGTCCCTAGTGTCTAAATCTTTTAGAGATGAACTCCAGCAAGGTTGTTTTGCATTTCTGTAAAGTTGTGGGCTCACAAGAGACAGACTTTTAAAAAGAATGGCCAAATTTAAAGCAGCAGAGGCTGAGCTATTCAGACTTTTACTCCTTAGTATGGCTAAAACTCAAAACACCTTGGATCCTATGTCAACAACCTTAACCCAAAACTACTAATACTAATACAACTAATACTATTTTTTAGTTAAACTCTTAATGCCCGGAATACGCAAATGTCTTTCAAAGTGGCGTCCCCTGTATGTAACACAGACTTTAAGTTATAAATTTGTCTCCAACCTCTGATAATTTATTTTGTCAGACTTAACAAAGCCTCATACAGAGTCACAGAAGACACAATACAACTGTTTTTTCAGACTGAGTAGGACTAACCATGATGAGTAAATTGACCTTTAGGTAAAGAGTCTGTGGAGTTCCCCTTTAATGGCTTTCTAGCACGTACCAGGTAAACAATGAAGTGTCAATGCTGGTTATACGTGTGTGTTTGTCTATGTGAGCAAGGTAGCATGTGTCCTTTCCCTAAGACTTCACTCCTGGATGTACTGAGATGGACATAGTCGTTTTTTCGAATCATTCCTGGCACTCTGTGAATGGTCTCAGAATTTCCATTTCATAAGCCGTATTTTCCTTGGCAGGAGCAGCAAGCGAAGTCTTTTGGATGCTTCTGGGACATTTTTGAACAGGGCTCAAGAGAGCAGAGTGCTGCTACCTCCCTGCTCATAGAAGCGTGGACTTCTCTAACCCCCGATAAGCACAATGGCATCAAACCACTGTTTATGTGCACCACCCTTTGAAAAAAAATGAGGAAAAAAAGTTCCCTTTAGGGTTAAAAACCCCTTAGAGATGCACTCAACTGATGCACTTTACCTCAAAACATCCTGCCCTTTTCCTCTGGGAATAAATCAGTTCCACAGAGGGAAAACACAGCTCTCTTCATGAACACAACTATTATTAGCTAGAATACACTTCTCATGTGTTGGATGTTTTCATCTCTGGGACATACAACTCAACTTGGGGAGCTTATCAGATCCCATCAATTTAAACTGAATGTCATCCTCTATCTGTCTGATTCTATTTGGGCTTCACTTTCTGTTGAATTTGATGTGGTGTACATGAATGACTGAGCTCCCTCTTGCACTCAGATATGTAGCCTGCAATTCGAAAAAAGGATTCTTGACGTCACAAGACTCAACGACAAGATAAACACATAATAAAGGATCATTTTATTTAAAAAGCCAGCAACAAAAAAACGATACTGACGCTCACACTGACTCATCACTTAATAGATAGGCCATGACCAGTCTTAAAGCTCGTTGTGAGGGCGGATATTATCAACAAAATCCTCATCAAAAAATGCCATGCACAGGAAAAAACTAAGCATTTATAAAAACCAAAGGCACAGAGGAGAATAACATGAGACAAGCATGGACACTAAAACCATTTGCTCAGGCTGAATGGGGATGGTAAAGGGTGACTATTGATTTGATTGATTTGTACATCAGAATACAAATCAAGCTCCATGGAGCTGAAACCCAGCATCAAGAAAACCTAAAGAAAAACATGGTCATGAGCCAGTTTAGAAAAACAGACACCCTGTGGAACTATTTTCCATTGACTGCTGACTATTATTTTTAAAGTTTTAAATTGAATACTTTATAATAGTGGACAGTTGGCTTTTTATTTACTCAAACAAGTTCATTTGGTGCAATTCAGAACGGGTGTCGTGTAACGTTAAAGGTTCATGGGATCTGATACAGTATCTGCACATGGAAATGGGCTCAGCAACATTGTGGTCTGCCAGTTTTTTTCCCCCTACACAATGACCTCATTATGTAAGTTCCTGTACACATACAACACAAAAATGTGCCTTAATATACATTCTAATATAAATTTCCACAATAACTGGAGCAATGACTGAAGAGTCAGATACTGTAGGTAAGACAGTGTGTGTGAGAGAGAGCAGTGAACTCGTGTTCTTAGTGCCTGAGCCATTGGAGCTCAGCACCTGGGAGGAAACCAGCTCCATTTATAGAGAGTTGATACCCATGTAAATACACAGACAGCACACACACACACACACACACACACACACACACACAACGCACAAGCAAGGCCCACGGAAGTTCCCATATTCTGGTGGACTGCCCTTGGGTCCTTGCTATTTCTGCCAGGGGCAGGGGGATCCTGTGTCAGTAATCCTGTCGGGATGAGGGGGATGAGGTCGCCAGATGCAGCTCAAGTCCACTGCCTTCTCCGGCACACACACTTATACACACACACATGAAAATAATGTGTAGCAACACTTTGCTGAGTGGACACTACGTACAGCAGAACTGCAACTGTGTCAGTATGTTTACACAAGAAAACAAATGTACAGTTTCTAATAAAAGATGCTCAAACAGCAGGCAGAAACACACCAACAACAATGAGAAAATCTCACATAGTGGCACTCGCATACATTTTAAAAGTCCACCCAAACACATTCATTTAAATCAATAAAATGATGTGAGAACATGAGAATGTTAAATATAATGCCTGCAATGATACTTAAATCAGATATGTCTCTGGAGTCTCTTCAAATGTTGAATGTAATGATAAGAACTCAACGCGTCTTTGTAAAATATTACCTTTTAAAAAGACAGAAGGCAAATCTTTTGTAAATTTGATCATTTTTCTGTGACTTTTTGTCTGTGCGAAAGCTCCCCTCCTCCGCCAATACCACCTCCGTCCCTTTTCAGGTCTTGTGAAACTGTGAGAAATGAAGAGGCTATTTATTTTGAGAGGTAACACTCAAAGCGAAAAGAAAAGTCGGTCGCTGTTTGGTTTGTCTGTGTCTCCGTCTGTGTGTCAAATGCACTTCTCATAAAGCTGACTTCCTGAGCCCCTGCTCTGTTCTACAATCTGGCAACCACACACACATACACACAAACACAAACCTAGTGACCTCTGCCTGCACCCACAATGAACTATATCTATCTAACAGACACACATTCGCACAGAAACACAAACACACAACTCTGTCTCTCAATAGCTCCTCAAAGAAGAATATCGATGCCCATTCAACACAAGGAGCCACCCACACACACCTACAGCATGCACACAAAACGCAAAAATGCACACACACACACACACACACTCCTCCTGCTCCAGAGAGAGGTAAACACAAGAGTCTGACATCCTCTTGCATCATGTGCCTCAAATGCAGCAGAGAAACAGCTAAACAAGCTGTGACCGTGACAGCTCTAAAGTGAGGTGGCATTACTCAAGTGAGCTTCGACTTAGAAGTCAAAGCAATTTGTGACACCATTTTCGACAGTTTATTTCCAATTGAAGATTATTTTGATGTAATCGTGAGAAAGGCTAAAATATTCTACTGGACTGAGTTCAGCGCTCAAGAAGCCCCCAAAAAAGACGGCACCAAATGGCCCCTAATACAGTAGGAGGTCTTCTTGTTTCAACATAATCGGGTGACCTCTCTTGAACACCCTTCACACACTCGTTCACTCACCTCAGTAAATGCAGTAGGGTCAGTGGCTGTGCATCTAAAATAGCCTATGACACAAAAACCTCACTTGTACCATAGAGGAGGGGGGGGGGGGGGGGAGGAGGAGCCGAGCAGACCGGGACACATGTGTGGAGTAATTGGCACAACTTCTCAGGAAGATACTGCAATATTCTTTGCGTGTTTATTGTCATGTTTAAATGCTGTATGGCTTTACTATACGTGCATGAGAGAAAGAGATAGAGAGGAAGAGGTTAGCACCAGTACGTGTGCAAGAGAGAGGGAGATAGAAAGAGGTTAGAACCAGTGGATCAATAAAGACTGCACTCAGTGACTCTGCTCCCATCTCTTATTTACTCTCAGTGCACAGGTCCTAGGTTGACCACACTGCAGTACCTTATAATCACCTAAAGCTGACAAAGGTGCATCATGGGCACAGTCCCATACAGAATTCACAGTAAATAAAATACTGTAAATCTAATTAATATTTCCATATGAATGCTATTACAGCCACAGCGGAAGGAAAACAGAAGATTATCAAATGTTGTAAACATTACCATTAAACCCCATGAAAACACATTTCTAAGGTATGAGCAAGTGAATCATGGTAAGTCATTGCTCATCTCATGCAAAGGTTAGGTTATACTGTAGCTGCTTTTTACGTACTAAAGCGGAGGGTCAGAGTGAAAGCCTGCTCTGATCTCCTGCCCTAACAGGGTGGTGGGATTCATTAGATTAGCATCCTCACAATAACCTGCATCCTTCCCACCACCACCAACCACCCACATATTCTCTCTATCTTCCTCTCTTCCCCTATAGGGATGACAGTAGACTCCTGCCCTAATGGGGCTCTTCTTTGAGTAGGCTACTGCCTTTAATCCCCCCAGGCTCTGATAGTGCATATACTGTATGCCTGAATGTGTGTGTGTGTGTGTGAGTGATCTCCCTTCCCCCAACATATGCACTGTGTACATATTCACAATAGCTTGTCTACTGTATGCATCACAGCACATGTGCACTCACATGCACTCAAAGATCGACCTAGATGTTTTACAATAACTGTAGAATGCAGGAATGCACGGGCACCAATACACTGACTCATCTACAATATTCACTGTCAACAACTCTCGCAGAAAAAAATATCAGCTCAAACACTTGTTTATTTTTTCTCTTCTCTCCTTCTGCCCTTTTTTTTCCCCAATTCTTGTGATACAAACAGAGTCATGCATGCACACAAGCGCACATGCATTTCATTAAGTGTTTGATATGTTGCAAAGCCTCTTGATGCAGCATCACAAAGTGCCTATCCTATGTAACCTCACTTTGTGCTGACACAACGCAAATCCACCTCAACACACAGCACATGGAAACAGACAATAACGGACCAACCAAAACATTCCAGCTCACTGACACTCATTACATCAAATGTGCACACAGTTATTTTCGCTCACCGAGTTTTTCCCCTTGGTTTGACCCATTCCAGCTCTCCAACACCACTCAATAAAAGCCAGCAGCTGTGTTTACCTCTATTACTCATCTACTCACACCATCACTTGGATTATTTTTCCTCTCTTTTCGAGCCGATGCTGTGCCATGCTGATACCTGGTTGAAGCAGCTACTCCAGAAGAGTTATGGTCCATATCGTGAACCTAACGTTCGGTTGTGTCAAAGCCAAAGAGCTTGTGGAATGCCACAGGCCCCTAAATGGATTCCACATGTTGTTTACATAATTTCCTCCTCTAACAGTTGACCTACGGTAAAACTGGAAACAAAGTTCACAGTGATCCGTGCAGCATCCTCACGCGGGCTCGAGCAGGTCTGCTGAAACAATCTGCTCCGAGGCTAGAGAGATACAGATCCCAAAAGATTCTATGAAGGGAACTTCTTCTATAAAACCAGCTCAAAAAAGTGGTTTAAAAACACAAACATTTTAATGTAGTTCCATTATCTTTCCTTGGCTTCCTTCCTTTTCTCCTTTCTTCTGTTAACAAACCATATTTGGCTAAAGTAAAATAGGTTGAAAGGGGAAACGTCGCCACTGATAGACAGGCCTTACATTGACATACCTTTGCATCCTAGCCATGGAAACATGTGGAAGCAACCTTAAATCAGAGTCTGGGGGCAAGCTCTCCTAAATGACTCATTTCCAGTAAGCACTGAGTGTGCGACTCTAGAGATGGCGTCATTACGAGAACAAAAAAAAAAACATAAAAACTTCAGGTCAGGCAACACATCTTAAAACCTCCCTCTCTTGAGTCTGTCCAAAAATTTACTCAGTGGCTTTAACAATAACAGGCTCCTTATGGGTGTTCAAAAGAGCAATGCAATAAAAATTCAAAATTCAAAACCAGAGATACTCACATTGATGTTTGACAAGCTGTAATCACCCATGTTAGATTGTAGTTCTTTCTGTTTGAGTTGAGTGTTTAGACTATCAAAACTCAGTCATTGGCTGTTGCACAACACTTTCCGTGCTCTCTCTCTCTCTCTCTCTCTCTCTCTCTCTCTCTTTCTCTCTCTCTCGCTCTCTCTCTCTCTCCCTCAGTCACAAAAACTCACATGCTCTAGCACTCCATGTACACCCTTTACTCAATTTTGGTAAACAAACGTGGGCTGGACACTGGGGGTCAAAGGTTGAATCCACAAGAGAAAACGCAAAGGGAGAGAACATTTTGTCATCTCCTGACATGATGAAATAACAGCACGGGGAGTTCAGTCCACAGCCATCACCTCGAAATATTTATCTTATTTCACGCACAGGAGGCCTAACAACCTAATTACCAGTGCATGTCTAACTGTTCAAAATGAAACAACAGGAAAATAACTACAGATGTTTTGGATGTTAAACCATCTCAGTCCATGACCTTTTTCTCGATTCAGTTTGCCACATCTGTGACTACATCTATCAATATACAAAGTCAACTATTTGAGTACAGTCTGTTTCACACATTGTATGCCCTTGACATGATAGTCTATTGTAAGAGTCTGTGGGTAGGTGGGTGTAGCTCTGTGTGTGTTTCAGAGTCTTTGCATATGGCAGAGTCCTGTGGCTGAATGTCCGGGTTTGACAGCTCTGGAGATGGAACGCCACCTCTGTGACCAGAGCCCACGGGATATCCCACAATGCACGTCTCTAATCTGCCTCACTCCCCTTTGGACTTGGCTTCCACTCGGTGGGGCCAAATGAATCCAGCCAGTGCCATGCGCTGCAGTCTATCTGCAATCGATGACGATACACTCCATAACACCCACCCGGATCAATGATACAGCAGTCGGTCAATATGCCAGCAGTTAACCCAGCTGATTAGGGGTAATACAGGGAATTTCACATCTCCCTGAATAAGCTGGTGAGTCTACATGTTGGTAGAACGCACATACTAGAGCACTGCACTGCTTAACTGAAAGATTCAATCTGTCAACACGCACCCAATTTATGTGTTGTGATCTGTGGCAGACAGATGATGCCTTCAGTGGGGGAATCCTGCCGGGCAATTAAATGTGCACGGCACAGCGGTGTTGACGGACAGATAGAGTCTATCCGTTGGTGATTGGCTTTTTAATTGAGTCCCCCCCACCTGCACTGATCACTATCATAAGCTCTTGGACCATGTCAGGGGTGGGGGGTTGAGCCATGGAAGGAATCTGAGTGACAGCAGAGGCTCGATGCGGTTGTGGAGGGATTATAAGTAGGGATGTAGCTACCACATCGTGATTTTTGATCTAATACATTTTATTTGCGAAGTGTCCGTTTATTAATGTAAAGCAGCAACAAGCAGGGGGATAGACAGTAAACTCAGCATCTCAAGCTGAAGCCAGCAGTTGAGAAGCAGAAATCACTTGAGGAGAGCACAACAGCTGATGATTTGTTTTGTTTTGTTTCGACTAAAGACGCCAAACCAAACAATTGAAAGGGACAGCTTAAAAGAACTGCATGGAAAATGCTATGAGAAGATAGGCGGCTAAAAGTGGAAATTATGAATCACTTCAATGATTCAAATCGTGTTGTTCAGTTCAAACGGTTTGCTCTCTTTTTTCTAAGCCGGGCAATTGCATCATCATTCAAATGCACTTCAGTACGTACATCAGTACATGAACGCGTTGATTCTGACTGTCTTCAGTCGCTGCTTCAGTCTGTTACATTCAGTTTGTAAGTGTAACGACTAAGCAGCCAACTAAGAGTTATTACACTATGATTGTGTCCAAGGCTTTCAGTCCTAATAATATTTTTGACAAGGAAGTTATGTACCGTGCACTGCTGCTGAGCTGACAATAGAGCGCTGAGGGGAGTTGCTGATTGAGTCAGTGACATTAATGGTCCAGAAGAGTCAATTCAGGTTGAGGATTCAGTATTGAAGATTTGTTTATACATATAGCAGCTACACTGTCTTATGTAGACTATGACGCCTTTGGACATGTGGTCCAACGTTGCAGCAAATAACATTACAGAATTATGATATTATTTTCAGGCAATCACACCACTTTCATTGATTCTGATTTGGTCACCAAAATCAGGAAATATTTGTATGTTGCCTGTTTCAGAGCACCAATAGATTACACTTCAGATCTGTTCCTGTGCCACTTGCTCGTGCACAGTGTTCAGCGTCTACTCTACATGTGTGGTAATATCAGCCTGCCTATTCATGCACAGGGAAAAGGCCCCTTTGTAAATGGACTGAAGTGAGAGTTTAAATGGGCACTAGTCTCACTCGCTGAACATCCATGAGCTGCAGGGGGTCTCATCAACACACACAAACACACTCACACGCACACACATAACCCAACTCCCTTCTTTTTTTTAAATGGATGAAATTCTCACTAAAACACACACCCACACACACACACCCTACGGCTGTCACACAGTTACAGGCCAGGCAGGGCCCCTCCACAACGCGGGGGTAAAGTCACAGAGGTCAGTGCTCAGTTTCCACATCAAACCCAGGAGCAGAGGCCAGAGTCTCATCCCCCCTCCCACCTTTCTCCCTCCCTCCTGCTCTCTAGCTCCCCTCCCACCCCTCCTCTCGCCTCCACCCCCCCACACACACCCTCCTCCTCCTCCTCCTCCTCCTCCTCCTCCTCCTCACTGGATGTACAAATGCCTTTGCTGTCAGCTCTGCCCCGGTCCCTTGTAATTGAAAATAACAGCCAAGGGCCAGCCCCCGGCCACTCTCCCCAGCCTGGTGGCTCTCTGCCTCTCTGACAGCTACCCATCAATACCAATGACTATTACCCTGGAAGTGAGAGCGCTGCCGATGACATCCAAGACACCACCCCTGCAACACTCCCACACACACAGACACACACACACAGACACACACACAAACACCTCCCCCCCCCAGTGTCCTTCCTCCGCTACCCGAGCCTCCTAATGTTTAACCCGTTGCTAACAGCCTCGTCTCTCTGTCTCTAAGCTGCTACAGTGGGCAAACAAGCCTGTCACACACACAATGCTTCACACAAATGCACACACACACACACACTGAACTCTCTTAAGACATGCACAAAACTCTGACAAGCAGCAAACTTTTTACCAGCAAGAAGCGCCGAGAGAGAGAGAGAGAGTGCGGCTGCTGTCTCAGTTCACACTCTCATATTCCCCACCAAGACATTCAGTTAGTTTCTCTACAGCAGTTCAACACCGATAAGCTGATATGTTTTGAAGTTGTTTTCAGGGTAAATAAGTGAGAAATAAGAAACGAGCAAATGTGAGGAATCACCGGCACGGTAAAGTCAGGATGCTGCCCGTGCCCAAACTCAGTCAGTGTATAATCACTTTTTTTTTTTACTCTTGTCATGACAGCTTATGAATTTACATTGGAAATATGTGTTACTTGTCCAGTCAGCAGCATGCAGGGTCTCTTGTTTTCCCCCACTGACAGACACCAAACACAATGCCAGAGGTGATCTGAGTTGTCATCTGCTTTGACAGAGCAATGACAGCTGAACGAGATGCAAGTGAACACAAGCACAAAGCCCAGCAACGTGACAAATGAAGCACACAGCAGCAGCCAGCAGAGGAACAGGACGAGAAAAATGCACAGACCTTGTCAGAAGCTGCAGAGCCGTGGAGACTAGGAGACTGTTTTCCTTTCTACAGTCCTCTCTGTCTCCTCTCCTCCTCTCCCTCTCCTCTCCTCTCCTCTCACTCTGCTTGTATGTACGTGTGTATGTGTGTATGTGTGTGTGTGTGTGATAATGTGTGTGTGTGTGTGTGTGTGTGTGTGTGAGTGTGAGTGTATGTGAGTGAGCAGCTCCCTCCCCTTCTGCCTCTCAGCTGCTCTGCTCAGGCAGTTCTCAGGAAATGAATGGGAGCGCACAGAGAACTGTTGTACTTGCAAATGACTTACCCCGAGTCACATGATCCGCTAAATGTAGGGTGGGCCGGTGGGTGGAGGCTTCATAAGCAAAGGGAAGACAATATAGTCTAAGCTTTAACAGCATGCATCGAATTACACGGGGCCCCTCCGGGGAGGTTTCCGACGAGTCCGCTCTCAGCCAGCCCGAACTCCCTCTCTACCCCTCCCGCAGAGCGGCGGAGAGCCCCGGGCTGGGGGTGAGCACCGGAGCACCTCCCCGTTTAAAGGGGACGGAAGGAAGGTGAACGTGAAGAAATGAAAACATCATTATTTTAACGGTGTCAGATTTACAAGGTAGTTGTTTACTCGTGTAATTATTACTTATGAACTAATCATTTGATCATTATTTCCTCTTCAGTGTTTTTCACTGTACGGCATATAAATGTCAAATGTTTAAGACTGACAGAGCTACTGTAAATATTACACTTAATAAAAATGTTAAATTCATTTTAATAAAATATTTGATGTTATTTTTTTTTCATGATGAAATATGGGCATTTTAAGGCTTAATCAGTATTTTTGACAATATAAATTACAAGTGTATTAATCTATATGGAGGATGGATATTTTTCATCTAGTCCTTTCATGATCCATATATGATGTGTGCGTGTGTGTGTGTGTGTGCGTGTGTGTGTGTGAGTGTGTGTAACGTGCCTACGTGCGTGCGTGCCTACGTGCGTGCGTGTATTATAAATTGCATAGACCGTACGATTAATCGATTTACCAGTTTATGTAATTATTATCTAGTGTTTAATCAGTTGTTATCACCATCTTGATAAACCAATTCAATTTCATATTTTTATTATTTTCTTGATATGATTCCGGAAAATAGACCCAAAAGTTGGTTTAAATATGACATTAAAGATTAATTGCTTATCAAAATTGTTTTAAATACATTTTCTTTTGATTGACTAATAACTTTGCATGAATAATAGTGCAGCTATTTCCTTTCTTCCTGTTGGCTTTTCGTTTCTGCTCCTGAAATTGCCACTTGGTGTTTGAGTCACCAACCTTGACCAACATGCAGGAATATTTCCTCATAATGCTGCTGCTTTTAAATTCCATTCTGTTCAGTCCCTGAACCACTGTACAGTTCTCCTCCTGGCGTTTTCCGACTGGATGAAAGGCATCTCTGTGGTATGAGAGGCTGATGCTGATGCTGCTCAGTGCCCACAGTCAGTCCCCCGGGAGCTCTAATTAAGGTAAAGGAAACAGGACTCATCTGCATGGCTGATGAAGCTCATACCACTTTACACGGTGCAGACTTATCACGGAGCTGGAGAACGGTGATTGACAGGGCCAGAGATGATGAAGAGGGAGAGAGAGGCAGAGAGGAAATATGTAACTATTTACAGTAGTACAGTGAGGCTGGTCCAACTGCTACCCACTTAATATTCATTCTGTTTCACTTCAGATACTGTATGTCTTCTGTTTGCCATGAATGGAGGATAAAATGGTTGGATGGAGACGAGAGGATGGCATGAAAGGGATGGAGAGAAAGAAAGACTAGATTAATAGAGTTGGATAGGCTGGATAGAGGGATGGCTGGGTGATTGTATAGGGGTGAATTAAAAAATGTATTTTGTGGCTGCCTGGATAGGAGGTGTCCAATAGAGGAAGAGGGACTTTTGGATGGATGGATGGATGGTCTTGTGATGGGAAATTATTTTAAATATCATTCTCTTAAGATTAAACTTTTGAATACATTTTAAAAACTATATTAAATCTGGTGCCAGTATAATAGTCCATTTCACCCATATTTTTATTGCACAGGGTTGAAAAAAAGGCCACAACTTCTATCGTCAGTAAACCTGCAAAAAAAATTTTTTTTGTCTGGTTTCCATGACACCCACTACAATATCCATAAGCACAGCCACCTAAAATACCACAAATAGAGCTGAACTTGAGCAAAATTGAACTGCTATTGAACACACAGCTAAATGCTCACGGCATCTTGTTTCGTTAAATTCAGGTAGAATACTGGAATGGTCATTACCCATTCAACACTCAAACTGGTTTCATTATAAATGAGCAGATGTAAGAGGAACAAAAATAAAGAAACCACAAATGTGGTGGAAAAGACATACTCACAGAATTGGAATACATTATGTGACATACTGCTGACCAACAGGAAGTGACAAATGAAGCAATGTGAGAATATCAAGCCTGTGCAACTTGTGGCAATTGAAGCTAATGCAACACGTTTTGCTTACTGTCAACCTTCCTCCACTGTCAGTCTCTTCTCAGCATAACTATCCCATTACCTGTTGTTTCATGCATTCAGTGAATCTGCCCGATGCTGTATAATTGCAGTCCAAATTACATCTTATGGTCTTGAAAGCACCGATACATGAGAATCGTCAATTTCAGATCAATATGACACACCAATCTCAGAGAAAAAATCTGATTTGCCTGATGATTGTGCTGGCTAGTTAATAGGCATTTTGAAGGCTGTGTGTGTGATGGAACACTAATGCAACATCAGCCGTAAGGCCCAGTGATGATCCTTATAATGACGTCCTGAGGAGCTTTTTCAAATGACATCCTGGGCTGTGTAACTGTTGCCCCAGGAGTCCTGGCATGTGTTGAAGGAAGGCAAGGCAGCGTGGAGCACAAACAGGCAATGCGAGGGAGGTGGAGGAGGGAGGAGTGTGGACGGAAACGTGGGGAGGAAGCTACAGAGATGCGCTGAAGAGGAGGACGTATGAGAGAGGATGATGGGAGATGGTCTGAGGGACTTGGGGGAGGGGTCACAGGAGGGATGGATTGGGTATGCAAAGGGAGGTATCTGAAGGGGGTAGGGTGCTCAAGTCGGGGCTCCCAGCTTCTTCCCGGTGCCCCAGTAGGGCTTATTAAGCACCTGAGATGCAGGGGCCTCTACCAAGGCTACGTCAACCCCAGACAGGTTGCTAATGCGTCACCCTGGGGTGGGAGCGGTTCAAAGGCAGCGTGGGTGTCTGGGGGGATCATTTGCAGAGCGCCATAATAAGCTGTAAGACATCAAGACTAGCATTATCATTACACACTTCTCCCTTGCATCATCTAACCCAATCTCATCAAATTATTGTAAGATCATTCATCATTTAGTCACACTACAAAATGTCTACGCTGAGGGGGCAAGCATTCTTTACAGCATACAGGAAGCCTGTATTTGACTTAGCAAAAAAGAAGAAAAAAAAAGAAAGTGTTGTGAAATGCTGAGAGTGAGCGACGTGATGCTCCCCTCCTGTTGTCTCTGGCTGAACTTTAGACTCTGGACTGAAAGAACAGACATGCCAGACGAGGAAGTAGGGAGCAGAGAAGCTAAACACAACCTGTTACTGCACAGTCAGGAGGGAGGGAGTGGGAACAGAGGGGTGGTGGGAAACGGAGGACTGCGGCTTCAGCTAGAAAATATGACTATAATCAAGAATTATCCATGAAAAGCATATATGTGTCCTCTCCTTCCTGTCCTTCCTTTTTGAGTGAGAGGACACACTGTGCAAGTGAATCTGTGGCCCATTTTTAAACATTTCATATTGGCTTTAAATAGAATAGTAATAAGAGTTATACAATTGAGAGGATGTGGAAACAAAACTACAATTCAAAAAGTGAAGTGGCAAGAGAAAAGTGAGAGTGAAGAATCAACTTGAAACCTTGAAAATTGGATAGATTAGAATACACAGTATATTCATAATGTCAGACAGCGCTGGTTTCTAGGCAATAAAGTGCTCACCTCTTGAGCCTCTCTCCTCTATCCCCGGCAGTCCCACACTGTTCCCACTATGAATGCCCAACACAATTGGGCAACATAAGCAAAATGAGAGGAGCTTGCTCTCAGCCTCACAAGTCACATTTTTTTGTCCTACAAAATGAAATCTGAGGAGTACAATGGACTGGGCTCAGCCTGTTCGTCTGTCTGCCCGCCTGTCATGCATGATGTCTTCAAAGATTCTGACAAAATTTGAGGAATGATGCATGTTATTACTCTTTTTCTTTGTGTGAAAAATAACACAGATTTGCCAAAGGAGGGTACTAACACTGTACGTTGCACAATATTTTTGATGTAAGGCTCCACTCTGGTATTTTGTAGAACTGTATACATTTGTGTATTTACTTGGTTTTGCTGAAATCTGCGGAACCGTTGTGTATCTCAGCGTTAATTCAATTTTGAGAAAACCTGAGTAAATGCTGCATCTCACAGCTGCATACAATCACAATTCTCCTGTAATTACTTTTCTCAACAAGGTGTAAAGTTTGCTGCTGCCTCGCTAAAAACAGAAATAACAGCGAATACTGTTGCTTTTTTCCCTGCAGCACATCATTATGTGTCGCTCAGAACAGACACATTAAGCCGTCAATCAAAAAAGATATATGCTATATAGTCAGGGATGCTCAGCAGCCTAATGTATATAATTAGCATATGTAAGAATGTTGTTTTTCATGTCTAAGGCAGAAAACAGTGGAAAAAAACATTTAGTGGTAAATGGTCATTGTTGAGGGAATATTAAAAATATACCAGAATCGCTTAAGGCAACTTTTGCAGTTTTAAAAGGAAAAAAATCCTTGATTGTATGGTCAGTTCATATTGAATTAATATTGATGTTGCAAAAATAAAAAATCATCGTCTTCATCTTTAGAGATTCCTCTGCAGACATTTTTCAAGACATACAAATTATCTGCTTGGAATAATAATTTGTGTCTGATATGGTTTCTACACAAAAATAAACTACTTGAAAATTGATCAAAGTACATCTACTCCTTCTCCTTCATCATAAAATCCAGAATCTATGAATATGCAAATATTTTTCATTTTTCGTCAAAGTTGAACTGCTTTACATGAGATGTCTCTGAAAAGTCCATCAGTAGAGTGCACTGGATGCTTTCCTAATCACACTTGCTGAACTTTCATATTTGATCACAGTTGGTTTCCAAACTAATTGTGATGTCATAAAATCACCTCATATGAACGTGTCTTCATCTGAGAATTTGGGTGAAATCAGAGAGACTTTCCACTTTTAGCAAAAATATGAAACTGTCTTCTAGTGTCAAACTCTGCACATACATCATTCTGCACAGAGAAACTGAAACATCCAACTGAAGAAACTAGAAGCACAACACATTTTTGACTGGAGGGAGACTTAAGACTTTTTAGAACACTTCATCAACTTCATCAGGGAGTGAAAGAAAGACAATACACAATCAGCTGGTTGAGGACTGTTGCCTTAACTCATATCTGTTTAATTATCTAAACATGAAGGACTGCCTTACTTGTGTTTTTTCCGGTGCTGCAGCTGATTCAGAGGGGCCACTTCTTATATGATGCAATGCCTCAGTGACTTTGAAGTAATTTAATGTAAGTCTGATGATTTGTTTCAACAGATTGCCCAATTTCCACAGTGAATAATGCCAGCTGAGAGTTTGGACCTGGAAATGGATGCTGCACATGTAAGAATGTACTGTACTGCACTAAGTTTATAAATCCACTGGGACCTCCATGTCAGATGTATCCAAGCTCCCGGATGTATTGGCCTCTCTTAAGTTATACGTGCTATCTGCCACATGGTTATTATCATTATGAACACTGGTGAAGAGACCTATAAGGAGTAAATTATTGATTCGTACATACACTTATATTTATTCATGTGCATCTATCATCAACCAATAGATTCCAGGCATTCTGCACCGTATGGTCTGTGACACTGGCTGGTTCACCAACAGGGGCGGACTTCACCATTAGGTAAGGTAGGCAACTGCCTGGGGCCCCAAACTAATACTCTTTACTCATTACTGCTCGTTATACCCAAAATTACGTACATAAGGGCCCCTAAGCCCCCCTGGATTAGGATCTGCGACCTGTGCACAACTCAACTCACATGTTGCTAAGGAGGCAGAAACTTACGGAGGTAATGTGCAATTCAGCACAACATCACACAGTGGAACAGAGTTATCACAGTTTGTCACGATTTCAAAAGAAAAAACAGAGAGGAAGGGTAAAACTCCTGAAGGTGATCTGCTTTTCCGTTGCTCCCCCTGAAACAACTAGCAGGACCACAGTTACTAACACGTTTCTGTCGCATCGACTCACTTGCTAGATGATGGGAGCACTGACCCTCTTCCCCCCCCAAACCCTCATGAAAACAGACAAAGACAATGATGATAATATAAAAAAACTGCATGCAAGGAAGAAGGAGAATCAAATAGTAGCCTATAAGAAAAGAAAACTGCTTTCAGGACAGAGGAGTGCAACAACACTGCAATGTAATATTGCAATATAGAAATACTCCATTACAAGCCAAAGTCCTGCATTCAAAGTATTACTCTGCATTATATTATGTTACATTATTATTACAGACATATTGCCTTATAAGAAACATTTGAATGTTAATTTTAACATGATTTTAACTTATATGCTGCTGAGTAGTTTAATTTATAATGATACATCATATTTTATCACTTTGAATCAAAAATCTTAACCTGCAAATGTAGTGGAGTATAACTTTATTGTAGCATAAAATGAAAATTTTCAAATTAAAAGTACCTCACTTGAGTAAATTAATTCAGTTTTTTTCACTGGCTGGTTCAGTGAGCAGTTCATGTCAGAGACACAGAGGAAAAACCTGGTAAATGACTCCATATGTTGAAAAGTAAGTACATTTACTCAAATGTTAGGCTTGCAGTTATAAGGTATATGTACTTTACTTTAATATTTCCATTTCTCAACTTCTACTGGGAGGGATTCGGTTCCTTCTATTTCAGAGGGAAACACTGTACTTGTCATTCTACTACATCTTGTTACTGACAGCTTGTTACTGGTTACTCTACAGATTGAGATTCTACACGCAAAATATACAATCACCAAATAAGATATGATGCATTATTATAGATTAAACTGTCCAGCAGTATATAAAGCAGCTGAAATGAGCTCCTCCTTGAACAGACATTAAGTAAATGTATGTGCATTGTGCTAATAATACTTCTGCACTTAAAGTAAAATCTTGAATGTAGGACTTCTACTTTTAACAGAGTATTGTTAGTGTGATATTAATAGTTTAAAGTTTTGAGCACTTTGTCTACCACCACCAATACCAACATTCTCAACAAGAGAAAGGGTGAAAATAAGACACGAAGGAGGCCCCATGACTGAGTTTGCCTAGGGCCCTCAAATCATTTAATCCACCCCTGTTCACCAAACAGACAGAAATAGCTGAAATTATCTCGTGTTTATAAATAAAAGATACTATTAGAGTGTCACATTTAGCAAACGTGATTGAGCCCCATTTCTACGATCTTTATGTACCATTGCTATAAGTGGGGAGTGCAATAAGTACAAGTACAGTAGAGGTCAAGAATACAGTAAGATAGTCACAAATGAAAACGAGATACAAGCAAAATAAGAGAACCAGCAAGAGAAAAAAATCCAGAAGAAAGGTAACACGGAGAAATGGAGCGTTAGGACATCTGCTTGCTCAGGGGGCCTCCACTGGTCCAGTGGATATGCATGTGTGTGTGTGCGTGCGTTTGTGTGTGTGTTTGTCCAGGCGTCAGTACACCTGCACAGACTGAGTGGGTTGGCTCAGTGGGCTGGCGTGGAGCTCCATGGATCCCCCTCCAGGCCAGCTCTCTGTCAGGCCCTGCCAAGGTCAGCCTCCTGCCAGGGGGGGCGGGGGCGGGGAGGGAGACGCTTCAGCATGACCACCGGGGCCTCAGCACGACGTGTCTAATAGCAACCGCAAAGCTTTCTCTCTCTCTCTCTCTCTCTCTCTTGCACACACACTCCTAGGATGAACTTTAACACTGATACAGAGATACACACACAGAGTCGCGAACAAGCAAGCACTGATGGACACAGGGAGACATTCAAGGAGGGGAGCGTCTCACATTTTTTACTCTGCAAATAAGATGAGACAAAAGAAAAGATGGAAATAGTTTGGATTAGTTGACAAAGTAACTAAAGCTTCTGAGCTTAAAAAAATGAGAGAGTAGCTAGAAAAGTAACAACTGCTAGCTCCGTATCCATTACCTAGATCATCTTACTGGGTGGCTTGACCCAAGGTGGAGCCTACGACACAAGCCTACACATGGCATACATGACTCACTTATGTATGTATGGAAAGTGCTTCAAGAAATACCATGGTGGTATCAATCCCAGCAACTTAAACCAAGCCAGTGAAGATGATGAGGATATTGATCTTTTGGTTTGATTGAGCTCTACATTGCTCTGATTTCATCCAGATGATACAATGAGTCGTGGCTGAGAGATCAGCCTCCTCACATAGCAATGGAGACACCTGAATTGTATGGCAGCATTGAAGCAATTATCCACTGCCACTCCTCCACATCCCGCCGCAGCTGTCAAGCCTGTCATCAACACTGGCATATGTGTGTGTGTGTGTGTGTGTGTGTGTGTGTGTGTGTGTGTGTGTGTGTGTGTGTGTGTGTGTGTGTGTGTGGAGCAGGGGCTGATCAGCCACCAGAGCCGTCACTGTTGCTCTTTTGTTGCTCTCTTCCCAGCCAGTCACCCTTTGGTTTTGTGGCGGAGAGACTTCGTGTTGTTCCCCTTTGGCAGCTCGACCCCTCCCAGACTCTCCCTCCTTCACCTCCTTCCTCCCTCACCTCCTTCTCCCTCCCCTCTCCTCCCTCCCAGGCGTTGGGTAGAGAGGGAACAGCCAGTGCTCTCCAAACACAAGGACAGAAGCTGCCAGCAGGTAGCCATGGCAACAGCTTCTCTCTCACCCGCCACTTCCCTGCTCGGTAAAAGGGAGTGTGGAGAATCGCAGGGCCCCTCTCTCCTCTCTCCTCTCTCACACAGCCCAAATTAGACGGGTCACAGTGTTTTTCTGGCACCCGCTTAAATAATCATAGAGATGGATATGCGTAGAGAGGGAAGAGGAGGAAGAAAGAGAGGTGAGGCGGGGGCACGCCAAGGAACTAGAATGGGGGTGTTAATCAAAAAGACACAGATTGCTGCACAACAAATGATTTTTTTGTCCAGACATAAGACTGTGGTGGGTGGAGACAAGGATGCTTGAGATATTTGCAAGCCATGGAGCAGAACTTATCTCGCTAATGCAAGTGCAGGAGGGAAGGCTCAAGTCGTAATAATTTCAATTGCAGCATCTCCGTATAAGAGGATGTGAATGTCTGGCAGACAAATCATTTCCTTGTTCCAAGCTTACTGTTAATGTGATTTTGAAGGTTCATTTTGCAGATCCATCTCTGTAAGTTGGAGTTTAGTGTCTGAAACATCAGCACAAAGTACATGAAAAGTAGTGCTTGTCCAGATCTCGTCAACTCTCATACGTTGCGGCTGGCAGATATACTGCCTACAGCAGGGGTCTCGCACACTTTTTATGGCGCACATGTTTTCGCACATTTCTGCAGCAGACTGATGTAAAGCGCTGTCCTTCTGTTTAGGTATCACGAGGTGATGATATTAAGAACAAGAAATTATATGATGGAAAACCCTGAAATGTTTTCTTTTCATGAGCTGCTGCCACAGGCCCGCTCTGGCTTAATAGCACGCTGGCTTTTAAAAATAATTCAACCCTGCTTATTTTCTACTTGATTTACTCCGTGCAAGCCTTCCCTCATCAGGCCAGGGTTTTGATATTAAGCCAAAATAAATGAGTTTCCCATTTCAGTGATATGTTGAGCCTGTACCAGCAGTAAAAAGAAAACTTTAGAATACGGCCACAGGATTACATCACAGCGAAACAATGTCTATTTTTACCCTGGCTAAAGTTTTTCTTACTTTCAGGAATTTCCAAAACAGGAGAAATCTGAAAGATTGAGCACAGTTCTGCAAAAAATTTAATCAAACTGTAGTTACAAGAGCAGGGTCAAAACAGGGACTAAATGTTGTCCAGGGGTACTTGGAATTCCAATCTATGGGGGGTTAGGAATCGTTGTAAAGGTAACTAGTTCCAGGTTTCTGTCTGAAAAAAAGGCTTTTTTGGTGAAAAAGCTGTAATACATCTACATATGTACTGGAATTCTAATAACAAGAATCTAACTTTAAATATAATTGCATTGGTTGTGAGTGGGCTTAAATTACAGTTTAGCTTGGTCCTTTACAATATGTAAAACTAAAAAAAAACTTTCATCAAATGCTTTCTCTTTAACACTCACACACAGTTTGTTTTATGGTTTCAATAAGAAGATTGTTCATGAATGATTAACAAGGACAAGCAAAAATGCAGGAGTAAACGCATTGCGTCATTACAAGGATGTTTTCATGCAGTGGACATGATGTTAGCATTAGTCAAGCAACAGACAGCTGAATGCGTAGCATATCTGTCCAAGTTGAATAGTGTGAAAGGTGGCAATGTGTCTCGCAACTGGGAGGCGAGGATTGTATTGAAGACACTGAATGAGAGGTCGCTGACACGATGTTCAGGTGCTGCCCTGAATCTCTTCAGGATAAAACAAAATCATGTCTGCTGTGTGTGTGTGTGTGTATGTGTGGGTGTGAATGTGTGCACACTCACAAGCTTGCTTGACTTCCCCACATTGATACCAGATGGCCCTTCCCATCATGGCCAATGGAGGAATTCAGCTGGCAGGACCCCTTCTTGTTCATGGTCAGTGTGTGTGTGTGTGTGTGTGTATGTGTGTGTGTGTCCCTCCCTGTGCCCCTCCTCTCCCACCACACACTGACCTATTTGTATTCTGGGCAGAGCAGATGAGGCTCCAGGCCCGCTGCCCTGCTCCCCTCTAGCCTGTCCCCCGGGAGGGCATCTGTGGGTCTGCACTGGGCAGATAGGGCAGACCCATCATGGCAGCACTTTAAAGACCACCTCACTGGTCCGCAGAGAGGGGATGTGTTTGGATTTGGGTGTGTGGGCCCCTGTGTTGGCCTGCTGAGATGTCTCTCCTACCATTTCTTTGTCTCAAGCCATGTTGTTTCTTTTTTCGACCACAATTCTAGTGACAAAAGAAATCATCTGACTCCAGTATGAATCTGAAAACTTGTGGTCAAATGATCGCTCACTGTTATCAAGATGTCAGGATGACAACTCCGGGTACAATGTGTTAACTCATCTACTGTAACTCAGATATTTTCTGTGATAAAGGATGATTAAAAAAGCTCACACTGATTAGTCACTCAGAAGGGGCACGCCTCCATCCTCTCCATGGTCAGCCTGTATGTGTTTGTGTGTGTGTGTGTGTGTGTGTGTGTGTGTGTGTGTGTGTGTGTGTGTGTGTGTGTGTGTGTGTTTGTGTTTCAATTCAAACTTAGGTGGGCTCATTTGAAATCACCCAAGCATCTCTGATAGACCACTATTTTCAACCCCCACCCGCCTCTCCATATCCATTCACCCCACAAACATTATTTGTTGATTTGCAGTTGCACACATACACTCAGAAACACACCCGCTGTGCCACAAAGTGTGTATATGTCTAAGTATAAGAATGCACACACAAGCGCTCATGCACACACACACACACACACAGAGGTCTGAGAGCCATAAAGGAATGCAGAGCAGTATAATCACAGCATCATCAGTTCTGTCCTCTGAGAGAGCGGGCCAATAATGCCCCTCTAATTGAATAACTTATCCACAGCTATTTCCCAGGGGGCCAAGCTGCAAGGCACAGTCGCCCAGAGAGGGGGGCAGATGGCGCTGAACAGAGCAGATCAGCATCCTCCAAGTACCACAATGAAAGGTGGAGTTAGACAAACACACATAATCACTCACTACACTGTAGTCGCACATTTTCGCTCAAAGGCAGCAACTTCTTTGTCCTTTTAATTTCAAATTTCCAACAATTGACAAATAAGAAACAACAATTGACATACATAAAGGATATGCGTGCACTTCAAATTAGAACTTCTGTATCTGATGAATAATAAAGTGCTGAAACTCCTCTTTCTATTTAAGCACATAGCTCAGTCTTTGTTTCCTTTTTTTTTCCTCTCAGCATTGTTGAATTTCTCTGTGTATGTCGATGCGAGCCGGGCTCCTCTCTTATGTGAGGCTGAAAAGCCCACTATATCCCCAAGCCTGAGGGTGAGGATAATTCCCCTTAAGACCTCCCAAATTCTGGCTCCTTGTTCAGCCACCCTTGGGTTCTCTACAGGGGGTAACTATACATTCTGTTTCCTTCTCTCCCACCAGACAGCATACCACCCTGGAAGAGAACACACACACATGCTGTATATAATACTTTCTGTGCATTGCTGCGTTTTGATCATTGCATCCCCTCTGATACACAAAGAAAATGTATCTCCAAACCAGTGGGGAATGTATTGGCTGATCACACAACCCTGCTTTCACTACAGTATGTACTGTAAAGCTGAGCTCTCAGGAACAATGCCACATGCCGGCACCTCATGGTACCAGTCTAACTGAACAGAGATCTTGGGTCTGATGATTCAGTTGTGTTTTTTTTTTTCTTTCTAGCTAACTAGCTGAACTCCTCTGCGGTGAGCTGTACCTTATCAGCACGTATTATATCTACCCAGGTCGATACCTTTATGCCCACAAGCATAGTTGAAGTCAATGGAATTTTTATTAGGAAACAATAATGGAGGGGTGGGGAGGGAAGAGGTGTAGAAAGAGGGAAAGCGAGGCGTAGGGAGAGGTAGTACATTGATTTACCCTTCATAGTTCGTTGCACTACATTTACCCAGCAGAGTGCTCAAATTAGTGCCCTCCAGCTCTCTCCCAATTAGTTTCCACAGAGACGAGGTGTAAAGCCAGTCACTGGCCTCATTACCTCTCCTCTCTCCTCCTCTCTCTCCCCTTCTCCCTCTCTCTCTCTCTCTCTCTCTGTGTGTATGTAAACCAGCCTCCAACTCTCACTTTGTTTTTTAGTTCCCCCCCTCTCTCTCTCCACTTCAGCCTCTCTCATCTCCTCTACGTTTTTTTTTTTCCATTTCAGTCCTCCCCAGCTTTTATTTGTGCTCTCTCTGTCGCTCCATTTCAACATTTGTGTATTTCTCCCTGTTTAAAGTGCGGAGCAGACAGAGGAGAGTACATTCATCTCTCCTGGAACATGCAGTGGGGTGGGCTGCCAGAGACTCAACTACCTGATGAAGAATAGATGATGTTTCTCTTTTGTTGCAGCACAGTCAAGGATACTACGAGAAGCTTCCCACGATACAAGCGGCGGAGTAATCGTTTCAGTATTCCTTTTAATCATGTTCAGACCTTTACTGACAGATGCACTTCAACATGCATTAACTATTTGTGATGTGTGTTCAACAATGAAGCGTGTGAATGGTTTCACAAAGTTTACCATCTGTGTTGTTCACAGCCTCTTTGTTCCTAACAGTTCAATCGTCTGTTATCCAGCCACAGTTAAAATAGTTGTTATGCTCCGACAGTGTCTCACTCATCAGTCATACATTATACCCTTTATTGTGATGAATTTACTTTTAATTTTGAATATCTACAGGTGGTGCTTCTCTTGTTGTCTTATGGACACTGAAGATCCCCAACTTCCCCCAGTCTGTCGATTAGTTTGTAGAAATTTGACTAATTGCACATTTGTCTGGGAATATACACTCAGCAAGCACTTTATTAGGAACACCTGTGCAATTATTATACATTTACTTACTTATACATTTTCAGTTTTTGTTGACATTGTCATAAAGTGATAATTCTACTTTATGTTTATTATTGAAGTCGTAGTGGGTGTTCCTGATATTTTGCAACCTCAAGTTGGACAAAAGTTTTGTAAAAGCAGAACTTATGTCAGAACTGTTGTATTGGATTGCATTAGATTGCACAGGTGTTCCTAATTAAGTGTTCAGTAAGTGTATGTAGCACTAAAGTATATAATAAAAATAAATATTATAAACTTGTGGCTGCTTCTGTATCTTTAAGTAAAGGGTCCCTATATCAAAATGTAGTTTTAATACCTCATATCATATCAGTTTATATTGTGCACAAGGTTTGTCTGAAATCCCTCCAGAGTTCACTCATCCACCACTGTCTCTATAATATACATCCAATAGTGCACTCTTGAGCAGCAAATTGAGAGTTTGGACACTAATTCCTAAGTCATCAATGACACATATGTAGTCACAGTACAGTCATTTTTGCATCTACAAAGTGTGACATGCATTGTGAGATTGTTAGCAGAAAGTGTGCAGTGGCAGTTATAAATGCCATGGACACTATTTTTTTGTGCCACTGTGGAAAAATTTTCAATCACAGATTAGCTAACACCTCACACCTGAAATTAAATATAATATCAACAGACTAATGTTAGTTTTGTCCAGTGAAGACATTTTCAATTCTGTGACGTTTGAAATGTTTAAACTAGAAATACCAGTAGCAAAAATATTGGTAGGGACAATTCAGCAACACCTTGATATTGGTAGGGACATGTCCCTACTATCCATACTGAAATCTATACCCATGGAGCCACAGTTCACCTGGGGCAGGGTCCTGTTCCAGAACTGGAATTCTGGGTAAAATAATACTGAAGCTTGCTTTCTGAGTAGTCTGCAGTTTACGCTGTACCTAATGGGTGCTTAAAGGGTGGTTAAAGGCGACAAGATACATTTAAACAAGATACAATGTACAGTGTGAGGCAAATAGGGACCCACAGCCCAATTTTGCCCCAGGGCCCCCAAGTGGGTTATTCCAGCCATGGTGGTAATCAGCGCTCATTCCAACTCCCCAGCTTTGTCACTTTTTAACTTGGCTTGGAAATATTTTTGATATTTTTCATTCACTGTATATCACTGAAATGTTTTTAGCCACATTTGAGGTCATGAGCTAGCTCATGGTTCAGACACAGACAGAGGGAGAGCACAAAAAAGGTTGAAAGCCAAGAATTAAATAATTCATTAAATGAAAATATTAAAAACAAGTCAATGAGGTGTGAAAAAATGTGTGAAATCAGTTATGCACATGGGTGCATGGGTGAGTGTGAGTATGCATGAAGATGTTAGATCCTGAAAGAAATGACAAAACAAACAAACACAACAGACCATGTGGGAGCTGAGAGAGAGGGAAGCAGACTTAAAAGCTTTAAAGGCTTTCCAAACCTGCATCCCAGGTGAACCTCTTCCCACTGACGGCCTCCATTCTGCTGGCTACTTCCTGAAAGGGGTGGAGAAAAGACAAGCAGGCCAAGCAGAGTAGAGGGGTCGTCACATCGGTGATCTCTTGACTTGACGATGACCATCGCCATCATCAAGTCAAATCAGATCAGGTCAAATAAGCTCACCTTTTTAGTTTAGCATGCTAACATGCTAAACTAAAAAGGCGAAAAAGGCAAACATTTTACCTACTAAACATCAGCATGTTAACATTGTCATTGTGTGCATTTTAGCATTTTAGTACAGCCTCACAGATCCGCTAGCGTGGCCAAAGACTCTTGCTTTTTTAATGTTATGAAGATGCACAATTATTACAAACTACTAATAAAGAGAAACTATGATAGGAAATACAGTGTCTGAAATACAGTGCTTGAAAATGCCAGCTGCACTGTGCAATTTGCATGTTGACCTCCCATTATGCAATCCAGTGTGACAGACATCAATTAGACAACTTGACATCTGAAATCACATACCTAAAATGATTTCACATGTTGATTAAATGATTGTTTGACAGATCACCAACCCAGCCAGACAGGTGTTTAGAATTGAATCCTTGCAACATTATATTATTATTATTTGAAAATAGAGAATAACAAAACATTACACAAAAATATAGCAGGTTATTTCTATCTAAAAATAAAATACATTTTCTCACAAATACTTTGGTATGAGCGCTATTGGTAATATATCCTTGGCCTTGGAACAGACAAATCTTGCCTGCAGAAAAGCAAACACCTATCACTTCCCTACCACCCCCCAGCTCTTATTCCTCCCTCCCTCCTTCCCTCCCTCCCTCCCTCCCCCCATGTAGAAACCCAGAGAGAATCTGGGTGAGGTGTCAGGCCAATGTACTGCCTGCAAACAAAAGCCGCCCTGTCCACCCCAGACCCAGATGTTCCTTATTGATCCCCCTGTGGATTTGGCTGAATGTAACCGCTCCAAAATGTTTCTGTGTGTGTGTGTGTGTGTGTGTGTGTGTGTGTGTGTGTGTGTGTGTGTGTGTGTGTGTGTGACTGTCTTACATGCTCACACTGCTCGCACTGTGTGCATATGTGTTTCTCTGTGCTTATGTGTAAGATCATGAATGTCCAGTCAAGATTGGAAGTGCTTTTTCCCCTGTGAAAGTTATACTGCAACACCCCACCAGTTTTGGACTACAACCCCCCTGGTTCTCTTTCCCTTACTGCACATCTCTCCCTTCTGTCCATGATCCTGTCCTCGACAGCCCCTCTTGGCTGTTTCTGGTTAATAATGTAGCATGCCTCACTGTCTGATGTTGCATTGGGTTGCTGTGGCACCACAGAGAGGCTGTCTACCTTTCTGGGAGACGCTGCAACTGGTTGCCAAGGAGTTGGTTTCAGGGTGGGAGGCGAGGGAGGAGGGGGAGTGTAAAGTAGAGGTCTGGCAGAGACAGAGCAAGAGAAAACAGCAAAGACAAAGAGAGTGAGAGGAAACAGACCAGGAGTGAGAGCGGGAGAAAGAGTAAAAGAGAGAAAGCATATGAGCTGGGGGGGAAAAAAAGCCAGACTGAGCAAGATGAGCCAGCCCAATCCTTGCTCATACTCAACCATTGCTCATCACACTGTGCACCATTCAAAATCATGTTCATAATCATAAAAAAAGGCAAACAAGACAGGTGGAATATGTATGGCAGCAGGTTTAGTGTAAGAGAAAATCACAGGAATATGGTGAGGTTTGTCTTATGTCTTTTGGTGTGGAGTTGTTAGGCTCATTGTGTGGATTACAGAGACGATAGCAAAAAATGTGACTACGCTAATCAGGTAGGGTGTAATGATGTTTGAATTCTCTAACGAAATGTTCATGTTTACATTTGAACTTTCTTTGTAAATTCTCATGTTTTCACATAAGAAATACCATATAGTGCTAAAATGTGTAGTATGTAGACCGGATTCTGGGTGGAACATGCCATTCATGGTGCATATTTATGTCATTACAAGCATAGACACAGTTCCTGAAGGAATTGATGGTTTGAGGTGCTTGTTTCAATGTTTCAGTTAAAGGTATTTCCCCACAGCCACCAGGTTTATGGCCATGTGCACATATATTCATATATACAGATCCACCATAACTGTTTGATATATATGTAAAAGCTGACTCTGACGCCTTCAAGCCCAAGCACAATATTTTTGCGGTAGTTAATCTAATTCAGTAGCAAGGGTAATGCAGGCAGGGTTGTGTCAGAGATGTCTCTTTTTTACCAGCGAGCTGCTCCTACATCAATGAGATTGTCTTTATCTGCCTGCTTGCAGCTTGGGCTCAGATTCTGCCCTCTATATACGGGCGCTGGGTCGTGGGAGGCATGTGGGCGAAGGTGCGTGGCATCCGGCCTACTGCACAGCCTGGAGAGAAATACTAACACTTCATATTCACTGTGACTTCAACACCGCCACAGTTGAGGCTCTCACATTTGAATAGAGATTTTCAGTGAATGAGTCACAGGTTTGAAAGATATTCCATGGGACATGGTCTTCTAATTTAGCTGTGGTGTGAAATGAAAAGAGTAAAATGAAAAAGCGATTGCAGGCATCCATGTTGCGTTGTCAGCTGCACAAGAGAACGGTGCGTTGAGTGTCATCAATATGAATATAAAAAATTATTTTTTTAAAAGCCTTGCCACAAAGTGCTCCTCCTCAGACCCCAGGAATGCCTTGTGTTTGACTCAGGATATTCCCCGCTGTACCACATTCCACTGTTGTTCCGTTATTCTGGACCGGGTCCCTGCCTCTTCCTGCCAAAACACTCCCATAAACACACATCCAACCCTGAAGTCTTCACTCTGCGGGGGGCATTCCAGAAGTGTTAGTTTTTTGAGCCTTCCTCTACATTTACACACACACACACTCACACATACTGTACAGTGCATGTAGACACACTGTGCTGTTACCCTTGCCCTAAAAATACAAGAAAAAAACTCACTTGTGCTTCTGAGACTGTTACAGACCGTGCAACAGGAATCATAGTCTATCATAACTCAAATGTGGTTCCTTTTCTTCTACATAATATCCATCAGTAATACCTAATGCTACCATTGCTTAATATGCACTATTCCTGCTCTGGGATACATGTATCACTATCAGTGAGTCCATGTTCTCATTAGTCTTGCAGATAAGAAACGGACCAATAAAAGACTCCGCTAACATCACATTTACCAACAGCTGCTGCTTCACCTCTCACTTGACTTCATAAATGAAGCATGTTTCCCTGACTCAGTTCAACTTCAGTGTACAGAACTTTTATTGAGAACATTTGTGAGACTTTTTTTTTATCGTTATGGGGAGATATTCTGTTGAAACTTTTCTTCACTTCAAGGGACTGCCTCATGTTTCTTGGCTGTTTTACTCTGTCAACTCCCATTACCCGTGAGGTAATAGGAGGTGCCCCAGCACTTGTTGCTTGGCTCTGTCAGTAGTACACATTTGAGACACTTGCTGTCTCTTATCAGTCCAGGCAATGGGAATGATTTCACTCCTTCACATGTTGTTTACATTCTTTTATATTCTCTTCTGATGCTGGTGTTGATTTGATATTTAGTAATCAGTGACTTTTTTTGACTGACAAGTAAACCTCCATGTTTCAGTTTTTATATAAGTTAGGAAATAGTACAATAATTCTGGCAAATTCCTGCTGCGTAAATATTTTAACCCATACACCATCTTAGCATTTTCTCCTTCAAATCTGTACAGGAGCAGGTGTACATATGGTGGTCAGTGTGTGTGTTCAGACAAACTCTTGAGGTGTTCCCAAGTGAACTCCGCACATCAATTATTCAGTTCGATCACCTAGCCTCCTTGCTGTCTCCATCTTAACCTTCCTTCATGCTGTAGAAGGACCTGCCGCACACAGGCAGGCGCAGTCAGCGAGGAGGGGGATAGCCCTGTAGATAGCCTGACTGGAGCCAGAAGAGGGCTGGAAGAGGAGTATTCATTAAAGTTGCCCCAAGAGCACAGGCATAGGAGAGGATAACAAGACCCTAGGGTGGCTAGTGTGGGCCCTCACTCCTCAAAAACCATAAATATATTCCCCTTCATCCAGACTAATCCAGTCTACTGTGTCAGCAAAAATATATATACACACACACATACACCTTTACTGGAACATGGACTCTTCACTTTTTGTTTTAGATTATACTTTGTTCACAACTTGAAATATAGAATATGGAATATTTTACAACCTGGGTCTTATTTTTCTAGTTTTGGCTAGGTGTCTGACAGGTGATGATACGGTAACATTTTATTTTAACAATTTGACTGAGAATCTGTGGCGGCACGGCAACTACGCCAGACATTTGATTGCACAGGAAACACTTTAAAGGGTCCACAAAGTCACATGTAAAGAGCAACCAACACCAGCTGTGAATCTTGTTTTTGGTGACCTCTAGTGGTTTAACTTCACCTCCCTGCAGTGACGTAGAAGTGTACTCCACAGTGTGTCGGTACACTGTGCTGTCACTGTAAAGCATGTTATAACTGTTACAAGTGCAAGAGCACACTTCTGACCACACCCAACCACAAAGTCATCAGAAATGCAACTTCAAAATCTCAAGACAGGGTAGTGAAACGTTGCCTTTCAGCCTGGTAATAAGTGACGCTTTAATTTTAGGTGAAAAACAACAATGAATGTTCAAGTTTTTAACTGAACTTGCAATCCTACTTTGGGTTAATCTTTGACCCTGTACTTTCAAGTTGTGCGACAACACAGCTTCACGATGCAGCTGAAGTTTACAACAGACATTTTCTGCGCATTCACTTTCATTTTCGCTTCCAGATAAGTGGTTTAGATTATTGGGTTAAACTTGAATTTGTTTAAAACCTGTCTGACTCTTGTATCACATGCCCTAATGTTGTGCAGCTGTGGCCAAATGTGTCGTTACATCCCCATGTCCATGCAATAAAATCTGTTGTGTGAAAATTAGCATCATAAACATTAAAATGATTGGTATAGCTTTTAAGTCAGTTAAGTAATTTTAGCTGGCTGCAACACCACAGGACAAAGCAACCAAAAACCGTTATGTGAAAAAAACACAGCAGGTAATACACTCAAAAGATGTCAAGTCTTTAATGGGTTTTTTTATCCAGCCGTTGACTACGGGCTGTCCAATAACGCTCACCTCCATGAATCGAACAGAGGTGCAGAGAAGCATTTAAAAAGAGCCATAACTTACTGAATGACTCCTGAGGGAGGCTGCTCTGGCTGACGTATGTGTCTTTGGGGTCTCTGAGCTCTAACTGCGGAGGGCTGTTGTTCTCCCTTGTCTGCCTGCCTGGCCTGTTGGGCCCCATACCACGGCTTTCCAGAAAGACCCCCAAGCGATGCTGCATTCAGCCAGACTGGGCAGTAAGCTGAAATTAAAGCTGTTTCACTGCGGTTAGTTAAATAGTTGGACAGTGAGAGCATGGGGTGGCCCCGAGTCAAGGCTAAGGCTGTCTGGGCTAGAGAGTGGAAATCTGAAAAAAGGCTAAGGGTTGGGGAGGGGACGGGAGAGGAACAAGCAAAATAAAGGATTAGAGGAAACTCACAAAAAGCGACCTGCTTAGAAGGTTTCAGAAATTTTCATGAAGGAAAGTTAAGATATGGATGTGGTTGTATTCTGTAGAACTGGAAATCTATGGGTTGTACTGTCACTACTCCTTAGCTTGCTGAAATAGCAGCACAGTGGGAAGGAATGCATTACATAAGATGATAAGATATTCACTGAACAGGACATACACAGAGGCAGTTTTAGCATGTTCACTGGTCATCTAAAGGTGAAAAGGGAAGAAAGGCTGAAAGATATTTGTTCATGTTTCACAAAGGAAATATACCTTCAATTCTATACTCTGTAGCTGCAACATAAAAACACATCAGCCAAAATATGTCATATTTACTTAATTTTTTTTCCCAATAGCTCTATAATTAGTTGGTAGTAATACAACTGAAAGTGCTGATCATGTGGTTGTCTGGGGGCCTGTGGCTGCACTTCAGCAACAGAGTTGGAGTGTTTATTGAATTATATAACTGTTTGGCATAAAACTGGGCTAAGGAGCAAAGGGTGGATCTACACAGTCCTTCTACCCCCCATGACTTGGTGGGTTTGACCACAAGTCCGGCCCACATTCTTCAGCCTCTGGTCACAGTGATTTGAGGAGATCTGCGTGCTTTTCAGGCCGGGGCTCAATACAGAATGGATCAAACCACACCAATCTTGTCAGCAGCAAGTTTCCTGACAGATGATTTCATCCCTAGCCCCTGGTCTCTGATCCAGAACACACACACTGAAAGTATCATGCATGATCATAATCACAATATTGCCTTTGCTTTTATTTTCTATTTTTATGCATTTTGGATGCTGTACAAGAGAAACATTTTCCTTAACGTTTCCAGGCTACAGTGAATTGGCCATACATAATGACTGGAATGGAGGAGAGTAAATTCCTACGCCAAGTTCCTTTAAATCCACAGGGGTTCATGCAGCATATGGATCAGTCTTCCAAGAGGAACAGGAGCCAAGACATCTGTGTGACTATCAGGGACTGATCCCTTCTACCAGAACACTGGGAATAGGAAAACCAGGATTATCTGGTCACATTGCATATCACGGGCGTATATTCTCTGCACAACAAGCCTTGCCTCTCTGCTATCCATGAAGTGCTCTGTGTCAAATTCATAATGCAATTTGAATAATACATCCCAATTAGCATGTGCTGTTAGATGTGCACACATATTTGTGAGGTGGAACTCCTTTGTGGACAAGCATTTATAATCTTATCTAAAATTCTGTGACAAAGTACGGCAAAGGAAAGACTGAGAGAGAATGTGTCTCTCCCTACACTAATCTACGGTTTTCATTATCCACTATCCACTGTGTTCCTGTTCAGTGGGGTCTCTGTGCCCAGTTAAGAGTCCCACTAGCCTGAGGGTAAAAGGATGGTGATGGGGATGATGGGAGAGCAGGGCTTAACTATTTCACTGCATTATGGTTTATACTTGCAATAATGCTGTAAAAGTAGCAGATTATTTCATCACCACATGATTATGATATCCACCATGCTTGTAATTTGACTTTGTAGGCTGAGTAAATGAAAGCTTTTTGCAATGGTGCATGCCTTTAAACTATGACATCAAGCAAGTACTGTGCTATTGATATCTGTCAGTGGATGTGTAGGTTTAATTTGTATGCAGATCAAACCTCCAGCGTTTTTGAGTGCAGAATATCTACTGTATAGTGTGAAGTAAAATATGAGGTAAGTCTGTGTTTGCACATGCAGGAGCGTGCAGGAATGGAAGCTTGTATTCTCACATATATGACCTCCTGTGTCCTAAAATGTTGCCTCCACCCAACCACACCCCCCTTGTACACACACACACACACACGCACACCGCACACACAAACACACACGTATTCCACCCTAGACAGGCCAGGTTGCCAGAGCTACACAAACTCCCACCCATTAGCGGCAGGATTCCAGGATAACCATGGCAACCAGTCTCTCACCCCCGGGGAGACGAGCAGTAGAACTGAAAGGCTCCATTCAATTTCCACATCCCAGTACAGCACACACAAAAGGACACACATGCACACTTTTCACACACTAACACACACTCACTTACAAGCACACACACGCGTAGATTCACACACACACACACACACACACACACACACAGACATGGACACGTCCAACGCAACCCACTTGCTCTAACAGCCTCGCAGTCACTCCAGCCTTCCCTGCCTGCCTCCACTGGGGTGAGTGGGAGCTTGTTAGAGAGGCCGCACACTACATCCTCTCACCCACGATCTTCGACTGCACATACACAGCGCACCAGTGAAACATTAATTACACCTCACTCATTGTGATTAGGCACACTTTAAGAGGAAGTCGACAGACTCTTTATTTTATGCACAAAGATGATCTTTCTCTACCCCAGAGGCATCTTATCAATGACAAAGCGCTGTAGTGGGTCATGTTATCTGACTGAAGAATGCATGCACAGTGACAATATGGCATGTGCGTTCTTGTCTAACACTGGTGTCATGTCGCAGATACAGGGAGGTGACATGGGTATCCTGTAGAGTCATTTTCACCTCTACAGTATCTCTTCTGTGCACAGACGTTACAGTAATAGTATGAGAGAATTTATGTAACACACAGGAAGATGGGAAGAAATATTGGTATATGATAAGAGAAGTTCCGTTACAGTATCAATTCAGAGGCTAATAATGATGTAGTTATGATCGCTGCTGAAACCCCCATCTCACTTGAGCGAGCGCAGCGTGCTCCCCAAGCCTCCTCAGTCTCAAACAGCAGAATGTACTTGCTGGGTTTAACCAAGAGGACAGAGAAAAGGTTAATGATGCACAGTGGGAAATCAACCTCTAAGTATCACAGATAGTATCACAGGAAATGGAAATAGAGAGGTGGAGGAGAAAACGGATAGAAATGGGTTATGTGAGAAGAAGCAGATGATGAGATCCTGTGAGAGAAATGAAGGAAGGCGATGAGGAGGTATATGGAGAGAGAAAAATTCTGACAAACAGATCTCAGAAGTGCAGGGTGTTGATTATCTCCTGTTCACATTAGAGCCCATACAGGCCATTTAGATGTGAGCCCAGCTTGAATCAATTTGGAAATTATCTATTCAAGAAAAACTTGAGAGGCAAGCACACAGCACTCAGCCTTTCTGCCAACACAATACGGGTTGTTTTTGTTATTTTGGTAGCAGATAAAGAGGAGGTGAAGATGTGCGAGGGTGCAGTGTCTTGCTTAGATGGATGGACAGGTGGGAGGACTGGCAAAAATGAGGTCAGCACATATTATAAAAGGGTGTGGTGTTGTTTTGGAAACAATGGAGGAGAGAGGGAGGGAGGGAGGGAGGGAGTGAGTGAGGGAGGGAGATCTGGAACAAGGGAGGGATGGAGGAAGAGTGGAGTCAGGCTGGCACTAATGACGGGTGCACCCAGGGCCACACAAGTACAGCTGTCTCCCCTCCCAACTTCAGCAATGTCAGATCAGCATAATAAAACCCAGTGTGTTGGTCTGTGCTCACAGGAACAGCTGGGTGGCTTTGCAAGTAAACAAGGGAGAGGAGAACTGTGAATCACCGATCATCTCTGCCTCAAGCTTGTAGAGTTTCTTGAACAAACCCCAGCAATGCTCAGGGACACTATGGTTAAGAAAGAAGGTAGTAGTTATGAACACTTAAACCTCTAGTTGTGGCCTCTGCTTGGACAAATCACTTTGTTTCATCGAGTTTCCAGAGGCTGACGTCAGTGTGTGTCCAGAGCACACTGAGTCACACATATATGCAGGCTCTGCCCACCACCTCGTCTTTGTGTGTGTGCCCTTGTGGCCTTGTGAAAAGGATGTACGTACACGCATTGCATGACGTAAGAAGTACTTCTCTAACCTCACCTCACACCCAGTGAGTCCCTTATCGCTGATCTCATATACCCAAAGTCTTACAGGGCTTAACCCTGAACACACAAACAGATAAAGTCAGCTAAACGACTCTCTGGACTGGACATGATCTTTACATATTATTTGCACTTGTATTTGATGGATGTACTTGTAGGAGGATATCTGCTTGTCTGACTCACTACTTGTCTGTCTGACCACCCCCTCTCTTCTGGCCTGCCATCACTCTCATTGTGTCTCTCACCATCTCTTTCTCTTGCCTGTGTTTGTCTTAATCATTGCTGAGGTGATGTGGGCCAAGCAGAGCCAGTGGATAATGTGATTAGAAAGGGCTCAAGCGCAAACTCTCTGCTCTGATCATTCCAATCACCTGGGATTTCAGTCACATTTGTCTAAGATCTCCAGGTGGAAAATGGCCCCAATAAGATTCTCAGACTCGTTACTTACAGTGTGTGAGCCTCACCTCTTTTTAACCTTGTTTTTAAATGTGTCAGTATGTGTGCACCAGCTCTATCCAAGATGTCAGCCACGGCGCATACAGCCGACAGGGAATAAGTGCATGTGTGTGTACATACATGTATATTTGTGTTCCTTGTGTGTGCGTGTGTCTGAGGATGCTGCATGTGTTTTTCAGGCCTCCAGAGGCTCCACAGATGAATGAAGCACTGGATCAGGTGAACCGGCGCGATACTCCCCAGCATGTGCTGCAGCTGGCCCCAGGGGATTTTGGGTAGTGTGTCTGCCAGACCTCTGGGGGGGAAGGTGAGAAGAGGAAGAGTGGTTTTCGTCAGGAAAAAGATGAAGAGGAATTTTCGACATGACAGGCGTGTCATTAATCACAAGATTCTCCAGGCGGTGTTTGTGGATTTACCTGCTCTCGATGGAAAGAACCAAAGCAATGGACCGGACTAGTCAAATAGTATGTGTGTGTGTGTGTGTGTGTGTGTGTGTTTAGTTCTGTGTTTCTTCTGTGGCTTCATTACTGCCCTATTCCCTTTTCCTTCTGTCGTTGTTGGCTCTGGCCTTGTACCATTAGCCCCTCTGGCAGATACATCCATGACAGGTACAGAGAGAGAAAAGCACTCGCAGGAAGCAAATCTGTCACTGCGCTAACTAAAACATGTCAGTGGTGGTTCTGTGTGTCTAGGTGCACGACTGTGTGAGCCTGCGCCGTGTGGATAGCTGATTGAAATCCAAGGCTGTTGTACTGAGGAGTTTATTTCATAGCTTAAGAGACGGAAGAGACAAAGAGGGAGCTTTGAAAGAGCTGGAACAGCCCGCCTATCTCCAAAGAAGGGGGATAGGGGGGAAAGATGGGGAGAGGAATCAAGGCGCAGCTAAACTATGAGACGTGGTGAAATGTGTCTGTGTGTGTCTGTGTGTGTGTGTGTGTGTTCCTGGCCTCAGGGGAGCCAACTTCTCTCCCTGGACTAGACTGAGCCCACCTGAGTCTCTCTCCCACCCCTCCAGCTGTTTCCCTCACCACCCTTAAAGCCTTTCCCCACTTCCACCGTTATCTCCATCCTCCCAAATCCAGAAATTCCCTATCTCTTTCTGCAACTACAAACCCAGTGCTTCTTATATGAGCCAATTTATGGCTGCAGTTTATTTCTGCAGTTGTGTAATATATTTTTCTTGCCTGCGAACCCTATTATTGATTCGAATTGCAGATAACCATACTGCAAAGTAAAAGTTGAGCTGCTGCTGCATAGATATTCTGTGACCTGTAATACTTTGTACTGTGTACTATTGAAATGACTCCAGTTTTTAGACTGCGCCACAAGCGGAGCAGTATGAATTCCCATATAAGGCAGGAGGACCCTTTCTAACCTCCTCCTCCTCCTCTACTCTCTTCTTCCCCTTCACTCCTTCATTGCAACTAGCTCACACTGTCAACTCACTCTTCCTTTTCTGCTGGTCTAATGCCCTTAAGACAAATACGCACATATATGCAAATACCTTATAGTGGGCTGCCTGACAACAAAAGTCCTGTGTCAAACACCAGTGGTTCTTTGAGTTTGAGTCATTCCCTGAAATACCTGTCTGAACATCTACATTGCTGCATTTTCTTCTGTACGCTTCCCGATACAGTAAATATTGTACCAACACTTAAGATCAAGCCTCACAATTCCAATGGGAGGATGAGGAGAGCGGGAAACAGAGTGGGAGGTGGAGATGATTGAAGGATGAAGATAGTGAAGACGGAGAGAGGGAAAAAAACACAAACAAAGCTGATAAGACCCTCGGCAGAGGAAGTGTCGTTCTCAGCCAATCCCCAGTGGACTCCCAGTGTCCCACTCTTCCCGCTGCTGCAGGATGTGTTCTGGTGTGGGAATACGCAAGGAATGTGGCCCCTTTTGTTTAGCGTGTGATAGGGCTCCTGGTTGGCGGTCATTTGTGTGTCTTATGTGTGATGAGCTCCAGGCTTGGCAGAGGCTGATCAGAACCGCACTCAACAGTCCTTTCTGGGTAAGACCCTCCCAGGAAAACAATGACTGGTCTTATGGCTGCTATCTTTCAAAGCCCCTCCTTGGCTGATGGAGCTCTTGCTGGATCCTCGGCATGATTCATATCCACAGACAGGATTCAACAAAAGGCTAAGGAGGCATCTGTATCAAAGTGTTCTCATCAAACCCTTAGCAGTATACAACAGTGACATCTTGATTTTATTCAATGAACCAGAACTGCACTTTTCTTGTATTTCCTGCATCAGAAGTAAAAAAAAAAAAAAAAACAGCTCAATATCTACTCCATTCACTACATTTTTGCAAATTCAGGGATGTACTCTAGATTGAATGTTTCAGATACTTTGCAAAGAGAATTTCACATATTTTTTTTCCCACTGGAGACCCGTATATCTCTTTGCCCCAGGCGTTAACAAAAGTACAACTCTTGAAAGGCCTTTAAATAGACTCTGTCGAAACTGTCGAAGCCTACCTTGGCCTTTTATGCAATAATACATCTACACACAGAGACCATTCCACCTTGAGGCCATGTCCTACACTTGGAGTGCTAAATTATAGAACAGTAAAGGAACATGATTTCTTTATGAGATCTTACTGGGCAGGAAAGACATTCAGACATGAGTGGACAGAAAACAAGGCAAAGTGAGGTTTATTGAAGAATTTGTGACAGTTTCTTTGCTCTGTGTAGCCCTCATGTTGACAGAAAAAGTCTTTTAAATGTATTTCCTTAAAACACAGTGATTCAAGAATTATTTAGTAGTCAGCACTGACAGCACCCGATGTAAAATAAACACCCTCTGCTCACCACCAGGATGTGGTTCACATTAGATATTGACAAAATGGTCTTATATCTCCGATTAATGGAGAATAAAGGCCATCTTAAACATTTGGCACAAATTAATAAGATGAGGATGATGATTTTTTTTGTGTTTTTACAGCCAATATTTGGTATCCTTTCAAGTTGTTGTCTTAGTGCAAACCTTGGTGTAGTGACAAGTTATCAGGTCGAACATTCTTCATTCATGTTTCATTCATTCATTTTTGAAAACCAACCACATCTTTGGTTCAATGATCAATTTCTATGATGCACAACACTGTAAATAAGCAAAATACAGGCAAACGTTTCCTTTGATGACAGATTTTAAAATCAGTTGACGTGTTTTACTTGTCAAACTATTGAGAGAGGTTTGGTGCAAACTTTTATGTCACCTCCGTCCCTTCAAGAACATTTCACCCTGACAGGGAACACCAGGCTGGATTTATCAAACTATCAAACGTAATGTGAATTAGCTGCTGTAACTTAGCAAAAGTAGGCAAGTGCACTGGGTATATGCAAATACACAGAAACATCTTGCTTTGGTTATCAAAGGATATGTCTGCTTGGACTGAAGTTCAAGAATAAAAACTTTACACTGAAACAGAAACGAATGTGTCACCACAACCTGTCACCAAGGACAGGAAGACTGACAGACACAGTTAGTAAGTACTTTTTTCATGATAGACATCACCTTGGTTAATATGAGGGTTTTGTGAAAGCAGAGACCAGGACTGTTTTGCCTTCAATCAGAACTGGAATTGGTGAGTCAGACATAGAGGTGGGATTTAAACAAAACTGAGAGAACAAGGGACACTCTTTGAACTCATTTGAACTGTCTGCACATACAGTCATCCAGTTGACTGCACAGCTCGTGTTTGTGTGTGTACATACAGTGCATTCAGAAAGTATTCAGTACATGCAGAATCATTGATTATCTTTGAGATGTTTCTACACCTTGATTGGAGTCCACTTGTGGTAAATTCAATTGATTGGACATGATTTGTAAAAGACATGCACCTGTCTATATAAGGTCTCACAGCTGGCAATGTATATCAGAGCAAATACCAATGTGAAGGAACTGCCTGCAGAGCTCAGAGACAGGATTGTGTCAAGGCACAGATCTGGGGAAGGCTACAAAAAAATTTCTTCTGCATTGAAGGTTCCAAAGAGCGCAGTGGCCTCCATTATTCTTAAACAGAAGAAGTTTGAAACAACCAGGACTCTTCTTGGAGCTGGCCGCCCAGCCGTGGGAGAAGGGCCTTGGTAAGAGAGGTGACAAAGAACCTAATGGTCACTCTGGCTGAGCTCCAGTGATCCTGTGTGGAGATGGGAGAAACTTCAAGGACAACCATCACTGCAATACTCCACCAATCTGGGCTTTATGGCAAAATAGCCAGATGGAAGTCTCTCCTCAGTGAAAGACACAGGAAAGTTTGCAAAAAATCACCTGACAGACTCTCAGATTCTCAGAAACAAGATTCTCTGGTCTGATGAAACCAAGATTAAACTGTATGGCCTCAATTCTAGGTGTCATGTCTGGAGGAAACCAGGCACCGCTTATCACCTGCCCAATACCATCCCAATGGTGAAGCATGGTGGTGGCAGCATCATGCTGTGGGGGGGGGGGGGGGGGGGGGGGTTCAGCAGCAGGGACTGGCAGAGCTTGTGGTGTCATACCCAAGAAGACTCAAGGATGTAATTGCTGCCAAAAGGTACTTTAACTAAGTACTGAATAAAGGGTCTGAATACTTATGTCAATGTGATATTTCAGTTTTTCCTTTTTAATAAATTTGCAAAAAAAAAAATCTAAAATAATGTTTTTGCTTTCTTATTAGAGGGTATTGAGTGTAGATGAGAGGAAAAAAATAACTGAAATGGTTTTAGTATGAAGCTGCAACATAACAAAATGTGAATACTTTCTGAATGCACTGTACATTTATTACCACAAATCAAGACAGATTTATCCCCACTCAAAATGAAACTGATGTGTCTTTAAGTTCTTACAGCATTTCCTTTTGCAGTCTACTCACTGAAACACTCACGGTTCACTGCAAACAGAAAAATTGGCCATGTGACCAACAGCAATGCAACTGCAGATATGTCATGTGTATGTTGTCATGAAATCTGGAGCCATACAACCCTAGCTGCTTGTAGCCCCACATTCAGGAACTACAGGAGGAGGAGAAAATGCAAGTTTTGTCAAACCTCAGCATTACAGATTGGGTTGACAAAAAAATAAAAAATAAAAAAACAGGAGCATGTGATATACAGTACATTCAGATCGCTGCTCCACCTTTATCTGTTTTTTTGTTGCCTCCTGGGGAGCATGAGCTTTGCCTTAGTGTCTGAACGTGGTGCTAAAATGAGGCGACACCGCGGTCAGTCACACAGGAAACTCAAAAGACAGACGACCTCACATCCTGCCTGAGCTCTGGAAGAAACACTTCCTCCTTAAAAGCAGCAGTGAGTGCAAGTGCTAAAGATCTCTCACATGAAGGCAGTGGTGCGGTGCTGAGAGATGTTCAACAAGATACTATACCGTATGTCTGCTGAAATTTAAAGTCTAACCTTGCAGACATCTCTGTTCTGAAAAACAGAATGCTATCACAATGATCTTTGGAGGGAAATTACATTCACAAAATTTTCAAGTGAATAAAAGGAAATTACAAAGCGACGTGATTAGCCTGAGGCCAAGTTTTCATCACAGACACGATTCAAAAACAATAAAAGGTATCAACTCAAGAATTATACACACTGGTAATGGCTATAAGTTGACCCTGAGGTCCAAAGGATTGTTTGCAAACTGGCATCTTCTGTTCACTGCTATTGTGTTGCTACTGAGAGAGGTTGTAAATACATCAAGGCAGTGCTCAAAAACATTTAAAGTGGCACATTTCACTAGTGTCACTTTAATAATTCCCCTGTGATTACTAAAAGAGCTGAAAAGGGAAGGATGTTGTGCATCTTGATCTCACCTTCAAACTGGCAGTGAAACAGATGAGACAAAGCAGTGGCTTTGATGTCTGGTGCTAATATAACAGAAACCATCCTCCCACCACTCTATCATCTGCTGACAAACATCACGTAGATATTTTCCCATACAGTCTGCAAGTCCAGACATCGCACATTTACAAAACCCTGCCACTCTTGTGTAGCAGTACAACAATAGCAGCCTCTCACTAAAGCAGACCGCATTTGCTCACTTCAGTCTCTGCCTGTGCGTCTGCCCAGAGCAGCCAGCCCCCTTGGTTGCCATCAGGGCTTCTTGGCTGCAGTTTTGGCTTTCCCGTTGGGTCCTGTTTTGATCTGGGTCATCTCCACATCTGTCAGGGCGTCAGGGGGAAGGCACGAGCGCATGCGTTCAATGGTCTTCTGGTAAGCTGCCCTCTCCTGCTCCAGAGAGCGAATCATGTGCTTCATTTTGCTCTCCCGAGAAAGGAAGTTCTCCACGCTTGTCTCCAGCGTCTGAATCTTCTGCCGTGCAGCCTGGAGGACACAGACATCTTACTTCAGTATAAACAGGCTATGGTACAAAGAGACATTTTGACAGAGGGCAAACAAAAAGCACTCCACTATAAGTCAACACCTGTCCGACTTTGTGCTAAGATCCCTGCACTAAATCCGATGCAATCAAATATGACTGTAGTTAATACAGAACCTGTGCCTTGTGTATATCACTTGTTAAATGTTTTGGTAACCATTATCCAAAAGCAGAAGTCCTCTAAATTTTCTTTGTCACATCAGAGACAAGAGCAGCTCAATACCTCTTTGACATTCATTAATGTAAAGACCACCAGGTGAGACTTTACCAGTCTTTCTGTATGTATATTCTCATAGTACTGAGCAAAATTAAAAAGAATGTGGGGAACATACAGCCTTTCAATCCCTTTGTTTCTCTATCGTTGCCATTGTTTTTTAAAGTTATGTTTTAGTGCCATCTACAGGTAGTCTGACACATTATCAATGGCAACAACTGGGTGTCACACAACAATACGACAGAGCCTTTACTCTGTCAAAAGAGGGAATTATAAACTGAGTAATAACTTAAATACTTCCCACAATGATACATGCCCCTTCATTAGAAATTTCTAAAGGTACCACACAATTAAAATGATGAACATTTACGCCAATTACATACTAATGACTTGCTCGTTTCCTAGAATCATTCCCACTGATGTAAATGAAAGGTTATAAATGAAAAAAAAATTGTTCCTTTTGCAGATCAAACTCTAAGTGTGATCCTTTACCTGAAGTTTTTCCAGCAGATCCATGTTCTGTTTCTTCAACTGTGCATTTGTCTTCTCTAGTTTATCCAGCCGGTCAGAGTCATCAGGCAGCGGCCCGGCATCTAACATCTCATCCTGCAGGACACGGTACTCAACGTCGTATTCATCCAGCTGCTTGGAGATGTCCATCTCCATTACCTGGCAACCCACAGAATACATAGTGAGACATATGCCATCAAGTTATTAAAGTATATTGATATGTATGTTACAACAGCTAACGGTAAGGTCCCGCAAAATTATAGAAGAGTTTATAGGATAAGTCTGGTGATGTCATATGTCTTTATTGTTGTCATACACTCTTCTGCTGCCATAAATACTCACTAGCATACCACATTTGCTACTTAAAAAGTCCCCAAAAAACGCCAGTATTAGTGTGTTCAGGGAAATTATGTAACCTTTTTTTAGAAGTGAAAGCATTTATTGGTGATAAGAGATTCACATCTTCATTGGAACTGACTGGGCTTTGGGGGAGCCGCAGACAGACACCACTAGAAAAATGTTATGATTGTGGTTAAACACATATTGCAACAGCTCTTTCAGCAGGACGTACAGTAACACAGGGTACTGTAAGTGCAAGGTATTCTGTTATAGATTGCACACAAGGAAAGCAAATATCCCTCTTTATAAATACACATGACATCAAAATGCCATTATTTCAGTATTATTTAAGTTGTTAAAGAAAATAACAGTTTTATTTTTGTTTATATGTGGTCTTGATCTGCTCTCCTTTCTGGATCAGGCCAATGTGGAGAAACTGACAGCCACTGGAGAGCTTTGACCAAGTAGGTTTAGTCTTACAAGAAGAACATATGGCTTGTCTTACATTATGGTAAATAAGTAATACTAGACCTTTAACAATGTGATACCTATCGACACATTTTTCAACATCACAAACATCGAGAAGCTTTCAGCTAACCGCTACTGCAAAATCTGGGTTAAGTCAACATTAAGAATTACGTTTACATGCTTCATTGTGTTTGATTATCTGGAGACCTGGAAGTGTTTTTCATGCAATTTTCCACTCTGTACCTTTGCAATGGTCTGCTCCATTTGTGTTTGACTGAGGGTGGGAAGTGTAGTTTTCAGATAGTCCACAATGCTCTCAAAGGTGTCACACTCTACTATCTCTCCCTCATGGCTGCTCAGCAGACAGAGGGCCACTTTAAAGATTACTTCAGTCCCCTGGACAAATAGAAAGTCTGGCAAAAGAAAAAAAAAAACAAAAACACAGACACAGCAATAAGAACACAAACACTTTACACACTTTACTTTTAAGCTGTGGTGATTAGGAGACTATTCTAAAGTCATTCTCTTTTTAAAATAGCAATTGTGCAGATAAGTATTTGGCCATCATTCTAAAAATATACCAAAGATGCGAGACACAAAGCCGAGGGGGAACTGAGAGGCGAAGAGAGTGAGGAACCACGGCGCGGCGTAGAGGCTCGGACAGATCTCGTGTTCCTCGAAGTGATTGTACAACTCTCGGTTGTAGTCGTGTAACAGTCTAGAGAGCTGGTACATCTGAACCTGGGATCACACAGACAGTATGCACAAGAATACACACACACACACACACACACACACACACACACACACACACACACACACAGATATACACACACAGGTCAAAACATGAGCTGTAGAAGAGAAAACTGGTATATCTTGATTTGTCCCAAAACAGTGTGACTATTATAGTTGGCAAATGATCCTTTGCCCAAGCAGCCAGTTACTTAAGTACTATCAGTGGTATCTTAGAGTCTTGCTCTGACATGCATCAAGTCCAAGTATTTGATAAGCTATGCTAACTCTAACAGCTCTTAACAATATATTACAGTGATCTGACAAGTGCTAGAGTGAAATGCACAGCAGACTGAAAAGAGAAGCAGAAGTTAGCTCGAGCTAAAATTGGCTGTTATCAGTATTACAATTTCCTGACAGTTACAGAGAAAAAAAGTAATACCTTTACCTCCTCGTACTGAAACACTGCACAGAGAGAACAGCACAAATTCCTCCTGTCTCTGCAAACTTCTTAAAAAAGAACTGCAGTGTAGAGAGACCCAGCGGGCCACTGTTTGGCTAAATTGTTACCTGCTGTAGATTAAACATTGCCACACCAGCTGATGCTTTAACCCCAATGAGTCAGCTGATATTTAACTGAGGCTAACAGAATGAGCATGCAGGTGTGGTTTGAATAAGAGGTGGAGACACTTGACTACTGTTTGCTGTTGCTAACCAATAACTCACACAAGGCCATGCTGAATATATGTGTCCAGAGTGGTGGCTGTTACTTACAGTACTTCTGATACAGTAGGCTAAAAACTTTAATGATAGTATTTAAATTTAAAGCTACTGTTTGTAGAATATTTATGTGATAATAGCCCCTTCAAATTATTCTGATGGCATTTTTTTAAAAATGAGGCAATCCTGTTGAATAAAGGTTTTAAAGGGGGGCTGCAGATGTCTTGTAAACAAACAAAAGTCATGTTTACATAGAGTTTTACTCACCACAATGCATTGTGTGTATCCTTCAGGTCTAACAAAAGTGTTGAAAGCGATTCTTTCTTCATAAAACATTTACAAAGCCGTTTTTATGAGTATTGTAAATCTTGTAATCTTCCATCTATGTTTACTAGCTTGCAGTCTTCTTCTTCCCTGCCTTTGTGTGTGTGCGTCCTCGATTGAGTGCACAAGACAAACAAAAGGGGACCCATTCGTGAAAAAACAAACAAAAGAAAGGTCAGAAACTCCACAGGGTAACGTTAATGTTCGGGGCATTTTCTTTCTTGCAGTATCACATGTAAAGTGATATCAGTCTGCCATAACCTGTAATTGAATGGAGCTCTAATTTGACCTTTTTAAAACTGAACGTTGGCACAACAAGTAATCGTGTCTGATGTTGAGCCCCAAATTATCTTGCAGAAGAGAAATTTAGGGGATTTATTCTTTATATACACAGAAATGAGGTCCCTCACATTGTGATTACATGTTGTAGTGGTCCCTCGACACATTCTTGTACTGACCTGCAGAGAGACCATGTCAGGTCTGTACTGGCGTCTGATGCCGAGGTCGTACATGAAGAACTTCAGCATGTCAAAGGCCTGTTCTTCGCTCATGTGGAGCAGCAGCACGCCAGCCACAAAGCTGATACCCTGGCAGTAGCCGACCTGCGTGTACAAAACAAGAGTGCACACATTATGTAACGCAAATCTGATGATCACCATCACTATGGCCTTACAGATGTGCATTATGGAGAAAGGAAATGTGTCTGCTCTGTGTACCTCTGTATCCAGCAGAGAGTAGGCTTTCAGGAGGTTGTAGAGGGAAAGCTGCCCAGCACCCAGCTGGGCTGAGAAGTACTCGTGGGTGGGGAAGGTCCGGCCTGAGGAGGAGATTAACATCTGAATATTTACAAAATGTTCAGTTTCTGTGAACTTTCAACATAACTAGAAAAAGTTGATGTTGATGAGCTGCTGTGTAGAGAAGCTGAGATTTGTTTGAAAAAAAGGAATGTCCAAAATCCTCTAAAAAAAATCCCATAACGTGCATTATTCTCATTAACTAATACAGAAACTCAAACAGTCAAATTTGTTTGCTCTCCATGACTTGTATGATAATGTGCCCACCTAGATCCACCAGAATGGCATGCTGCTGTGCGGTGAGCTGCTTCAGCAGATCTTGGTAGGGGGTGTCCGGGGCTTGCTGACGTTGGGGCAGTCTGTGACACAGCCGGTGCTGATGGGAAAGTAGCAACCAGACCTCCCCACGCCTGCTTTTGGAAACACCTGCACGCAAAAAGCAAGAGAAGAAGAGCTTGTTCAAAACCCCACACACACACATGTACAGTGGCATGAAAAATCATAGATACAGACATAGATGAGGATGTATTCTCTACAGCTTTCTCTCACTTTCTTACACATAAAAAACACACACACACACACCACATACTCTCTCTCACCTTGGCAGAGTGCACGGTACATCTCCTCCTGGTCTTGTGGGACTGTCGTTCTGCCTGGAGCTGTCAGTTTTCTCTCCCACAATGCCTGTGCATCTTTGGAGCACTGGCCCACTTCCTGGTAGTTCAGCTTCATCTTGCGGATGTGCAGCTCATCTCGGCTCGCTGCAACACAAACAACAGAATAAAAAGAGATTAGAGAACACATTGAATCTTAAAGCGCACCTTTTCATATGCACATATCGTGGTATCATTTTTACATGTTATTTATGATTCTCTGATGCACCAGAAAATCAAGACCTGAGGCAAGCACAAGAGAGATGTACTTAGAAAGAACATAAAAGCCCTTCTGTTTTCACTGTTGTAAAACAGAATATAGCTGATCAAAAGATGTCAGATTTGAAAGCAAGTGTGAATATTGTCCCTTATGCCTTTTTGTCACCAGTTACTATTGAAAGCCTACCACATAAACACAAGCCACAATAACCACATTAACACCAAAGATCCATTATGCTGGAGGGCCTGGAGAGGCTAAATCAAGACAGCGGGGAGAGGTACACAGGACAAAAGAAACACAAAACACCATAAAGTATGATCACCCCCGAACATGCAAACAAAAAGAAGCTGAATTGAATGAACATAAACCAACACCCCAAATCATGCAAAACACCTTCCTTTAGCCCAGGTGCTCCTTTTGTTTTGCTTACCTTCTATTGAAAATAGTTATTCACAGTTAGGTCCTCAGACCAGCATTGGCGTCATAATAACAAACAAAGGGAAAGAGATGTGTTGGTGGTCTGAATATAAAAGCTACACATAGCAAGTGCATCCAGAGGCTCCCCCAAATGAACAAAAGTCTCCTAGTTTTCTACACTATCTCCTCCTTTTCCCTGTGAGATCGACATTAATGCTGACACTGTCATGCTTACTGTTTTTTAAACGATTGCAGGGTTAGGGGAATGGTCTGTACTGTAACCGTATCGTATAATTGAATGATGGGAGAGTTTTCAGATCATAACAGTTCACACAACTTAACAACAACAACTTAAACAGCAGGAGGTCAGTGCATGTAAAATTATGTTGATGTCTGTGTTTTGAGCTGTGCATGCATACAAATGATACACATCATAGGATTAGGAATTTATAATCTATAGGGTGCGGTTTTACTTTGTGCCGTTATCCACTTTTGATAATAAAGTAGCTCATTAACTGTCTGGCATGGCCTCAATTTCCTCTTCTCCACTATATTCCTCATCAGTTAACTTCCTGTTAGGAGACAAGTGGTAGTGAGGGAGGAGAGGAAAGGATGCACCCTTTATAACCCTGACCATTAGAGGGCGATGTTTCCAAAAGCTATGTCCGGTTATTTTACTGAACTCTGACCTTACATAGCTGTTATTGATGGGTTTTCCATGAAAAAGATTAGTTCTATGCACTTTAACCTACTCAGTGTCTGTTTGAGTGTGTTTGTGTGTGTGTTGATCTGTGTGTATACTTGCAACACCCAAAACACTCTGCTCTAAATATAGCTGTGCACCAGAATCTCAAACCAAGACGGCAACATTTGACTTCTCAAAATAAACAGAAACGACAGCTTAAGGAGTCATCAACTCTTTTGGCTTCTAACACTGCGCACGCTGACAAAGCCTCAGTCAGGAACAAGAATATAAATGTTAAGAGCATGGGGCCGAGAGTGAAACTTTTCATGATAGTTGAGAAAAAAATAAACTACCACCGTAATAAATATCTTCAACGGCAGATAAACCTTAACAATAAGACCCAGTGTGAGCAGTTTTTGAGGAGAAGAGCCTCATGACAACTTATAAATATCACCAGTGTCTGCAGAGAAACAAATACACTTAACATTGAATGTCACTGAGTGATCTAGCTGCAACAAGAGCATGGACATCTTGTTCTTCAAATTACTAATTCATGTGACCAAAGGAGGGATTTGTTCTGGAGCAATTATCATAGTTCACATGGCCAGTAGTAACTGCAACTCACCCTCCAGTCTCTGGTTCTCCTTTTCCATGCGTAGCAGGATGATCTGCTGGTGGATGGCAGTTTTCCAAAGAGCTCGATAGTCAGTCCCCGTCCTCTTGGGCCTCTCCCCAGACGGTTGTTCGCCTGTCTGGGGCAGCAGGTTCCCCAACGCATCCACACTTGCACGAGGAGAGAGAGGCAACAGCTCCCTGGCATCAGAGTGGTCTAAAACATTAATAGAAAGCACTTTTTTTTACTTATACAATTAAAGCTCTACTTATCACTACTTTTCATAGTAACAGTGACTCTAATGACTAAGTGTATAATGTGAAAGGAGTTGCTCATAGCGATGAACCGACAATTATCACTCGACTGTGCAGCTGTACAGTCATGAACAGAGCCTGTAGCCTCTTTTAGCTCATTAATTTGTCTCTACAGCATATTTACTGTTTTGGTACACTCTCACTTCTCTCATTAACCTGCTTTCCAACACCAAGAGACAATTGTCTTCAGCAACAAAGCTGTGATAAACCCACTGTAATGTGACTTGCTCAGCACCAAACTGCAGACAAAGTTAGCAACTAACTAGTGAAGAAAGTAGGTCCTGACCGATACTGGATTTTTGGAACAGATGCCGATACCGATACCGATATTCAGGAGTAAAAAAATTCTGATATCAATATATCGGCCAATAATCTTGTATATGCATGTATATACACGATATATGCATAAACACATTTTTTGCAACGATCCCTCAAATGTGGTTATCAAACACTTGTGACAAAGATATGAAAGATATATGTAGAACAAAAAACATATGTTCATATATATTAAACTTGAATTAAGAGAAAGGATCAAATATACATAAAATACTGCCTATATAACTTTTTAATTTTTAAAAAAATATATCCGATAACCGATATATCTGTGATAGGCCAATATCGGCCGATGACATCGGCTGACCAATATATCGGTTGGGCTCTAGAAGAAAGTTGACCATCTAGCAGCTAAAGAGCCAGATATATCAGGAGAGGCAATATTGAGCTTACATTCATCATGTCACCAGAGACATGTCTTTAAATAAATGTTAATGTGGCTCCATGTCTGCTGAATGTCTAAATAGCTAACCTGTTTTCTAATAAAGTAGCCACAACAGCTTTATAGGCCAATAAGGCAGGTTTTTGATGAGGGATAAAAAAGACATGTCATTGTGGGCTACTGTAAAGTAAAATAATTTAAAATGTAAAAACTGTATTTGGGATTGGTGTATGAAAATGTGTGTTTTGCAAAGACAAAGTTAGGCAATAGTATTGCTACCAGATTTCTCACCATTTACATTCTGCATTAATTAGCTGTGCCACTCTTTTAAAGAGAAAAAGTTACAAAAACAAAATAATAAAAAGCAAGACTGATTAAAATCTGAGATGTGGCCAAGATATTAGTTATGATCTAGATCCAAGAATAATTTGCTTGCTACATTTTTTAAGATCTCTCGACTACACTGAGAAAGACTGTGCAAAAGGCAAGAAAACTGGCCATGGGAACATGTAAGAGGATCACTTTCACAAGCTCCTTTATCAGTGTTTATCTGACAAGCATGAAGATTTCTCATTCCTTTCGAAATTACTGCACGTCCCATGTATGCGCGCAGTTTGAAAATATGGAGTTTCAGAGTGTCAGTGCTCCCCCTGCCTTGTGCTCATTTTCTATGCACTTTTGGATTATTCAGAGCTTATTCATTGTGCATCATGTCATGCTTTGCACGAACTGCCAGAGTGATTGTGTTACCAGACCTGGGTGCTGCATGGATGCAGAAGGCTTGTTCATGGGTGAAGCGACCCTCAGGAAGATCTTCTGTCTCCAGGAGACCCTGCGTGGGGTTGGGGGGAGACCTCCACTCACAGAGTCACTGCTGCAGGCAGACAGGGTCCTCTTCCTACCTTCCCCATTGCTAAGAGAGAAGACAGCAGCGTCACAGACACCCGATAAACGAGTCAGGTGTCGTGTTACACCAACACTCTTTCAGCACCCTTTCACACACACATATCCCTTCAGTACTTCCACACATGCATCAAACCTCTCCACTCAGGAACAACAGAGGAAACCTTATACAATCTTCTCATCAAAAGACTCTCCGAGTTCATGAAAAATGGTTAAGATGAATCATAAACATACTGATGAAAAAAAAAAGTGCCAGCCATTAAATAACCATGTTAATGAAGCAGAAGGTAGTTCACAGTTATAATGTGAAACAGCCACAGCCGGGGCGCGTGCGTGTTTGTTCATTTTCTGGAGAAAAATGAGTAGAGATGAAAATGTAATTACAGAGCTGCCGCAGCTGAAAAAGTTAATGTTCACAGCTCCAACCCACCAAAAGCTGGTAAAAATCAAATTCAGACAATGTAATGAAGTTGTCAGGTGCTGAACCAAGCCCTAATGGTTACATTTTAATGGTGCAATTGCAACAACCGAAGTGCAGTGTTTGGTCATATGTGTAAAATAAGGTGCAGCTGCTATTTGTGTTAATATATTTGTACAGTATGTGAAAAAAGGAGAGTGAAGATCAGACCCATAGTTCACTTTTTTTACATTCATAATGATGCATCATGTAATTAGAAAGTCTGAAGCTAATTAGTACAATAGCAATAGCAGTATATATTCTTTTGCAGGTTTAGTTGCTTTACTTAAGTGATTAGTGAAGTTACATTCAACTAGATTTGATGATGTATAAATGTGACAATAATATCATAATGTAACCGTCTGAAATGTTACAGTAGATGAACCATGAGCCATGTTCTTCTTCTCTGTTGTCTCCTTGTCTCTCACTTTCTGTTATTCATAGATTTATATTATATTGGTACATTTTGAATTGTAGTTTATGAGCACCAGTGGAATGACATAGTGTACATTCGTTATAGTTAATAGTGGCGAGCACTTGACAGATACAGTAGTTAATAAGCTTGGTCAGCACACTCTTGTCTGATCATGTGCACGATGAAAAACAGGAAGTGACTCTGAATTTAGACAAGTGCCTAAATCACTGACATGATGGTTTTGTTTCTCACAGCTGTTTTGCACATTTAACATAGCTTCTTAAGCAGATTAAAACTCTTCACTTGACATATTAAATCTTACAGTATTATGCTCATTGATAAAAAAGTCACAGAAAAGACAGCGTGTTGAAGTTCTCTCACATTGCAACAGATAATGCAAACCTAGCTGTAAACATGTTGACATATTCATATTTAAATGCCCAGCAGGTCAAGGCTTTTTCAACACGTCGTCTTTTAAACCCACTGTTATTCATCATCAGGGGCAACGTGTGCTGAAAAAGCTTTTCTTGCTCCTGCATTATCAATGCAAGCACTTAGATGATTGGAATGCTGTCAGAGAAGAAGAAAACATCTTGTGAAAATGACATTTTACAACAGGCTGCTCCTCTGAATCTCATTCATAATGGAGATGTTAACCTTTACTTTCTGCCATCCGGACACCTGTGTGTTGTCGATGCAGCGCTGCCAGAGAGAGTCAAGAGATTCTCAGGCACACGGCGGTATGTCCTCTTTTGTTGATCAAACTGCATTAGCTAGTTGAACATTAACAGCAACCTTTCAAAATAAATACATCACTGAGTTGAATCAGCTCAGTGATGTATTTAGAGAAGTGATGCACTGATGTGACGTTTTCAGTCCCAATACCGATACTGATACCTGGGCTATGGGTATCAGCCAATACTGAGTACCAATCCGATACCAGTGTTTAATTAAACCCTTTTCACACATGCAGTCTATCCCTGAAATGTTAAGAAACATTTCCTGCAAGGGGTCATGGGTGAATAGGAGCAGGGATCAATATTTAGGGAAATCTGTGCAGCAAATTTCCCACCGGAAGACCTTTAACATTTCAGGGAAAATGCCAGTACGGCAGTGTTGTGAATGAAAGCAGTAACATTGCAGAGACAATCACATAAAGGGGTTATGTCCATTTGACGAGAGACACTTTCACGAAGAGTGGGCGAACCAATCACAAGACTCCGCTGATGACATATCTGAATCTGTGACTTGTTTACAGTTGCCTTTCCGATGCTTTCACGAATGATTTGTCTCAAGAACTTGTTGAATATTAAATACAAGAACATTGGCACCAGACAAAAAAAGCTTGTGCCCGCCATGCCTGCCAACAAAAAACAATAATGACTTCTTCCGCCGCATACACCCACATGCCCCCCCCTCATCGTCTTCTTCTTCTGTTGAGTTTTATGGTGGTTGGCATCCATAAGTGTTGCATTACCGCTGTCTGCTGAACTGTCCCCTGCCCCATCTATTCCAGCATTGCCACAGCATGATTGAAAAGATGCAAAACGGAAAGGTTCCTGAATATAGCTGCGTGTGTGAATAGTAAAAATCCCTAGCAGTGCCTGATATAATGAAGAGAGTAATAGTTCAAGCAGAAACAGCCACAATGAGATGTTTGATGAAGAGCTGCAGACTACCAGCACACCCCCAATAGAGAAACAACTCATTTTACTTGGCTGTTCTGTGTGATGGAGTCATGGCTCAGCGTGTTTACCCCCAAAACAATGGAAAAATGCCATAATATTAGCGGAGCAGTGCAGCGAACTTGCGCGCTGTGCGTGGAGCAGATGACCACATGAAGAAATCTGTCATGAGCCGACATCGGCTCGGGCTGAAAGTAGAAAAAAATATTTGAAACAGAGCGTTCAGAGCAGTCTGAAGCTGGCCACTTTTAATATGAACATCCGACACTGTGACATTATATTACTGAAAATAAGGAAAAGCATAATAGGTCCCCTTTAAATGTTGCTTTCCGATCTTTGTAAAACACAATCTAACAAATAAATACATAGATATAAATTTACTGAATTGTTATTTATTAAAATAATGGTGTCCGATACCAGATCGGCCCATTGTCACCGATACTCGATCCAGCTATTTGAGTCAGTATCGGACCGACATCCGATATCAGTGCATCTCTAGCTTAGAGTAGTGATAATAGGGCATCATCAAGTGCACTGGCAAAAGTGTTCCATGCAGTTAATAAAGGCTATAAATCCAGGTTAAGTATAGCTCTGCCATGCAAATAGCTTCCCATCCATCATGCAAACACAACAAGAGAGGGGTGTATCAGTATCCCCTTCTACTTCTGAGCGAAACAGGAAGAAGGTGGGTCCAGCTACAGAGACGATGGGGAAAAAAATAAATAGCTGGAAAGTATTTTTACTAATAAAAAGTTGCTGTGGATAGACAGGAAAAAGCTGGGTGTTAAAAGGTTTGGACAGCCAACACGTATACGGCTACTGCCATCCCAGCAAAAAAACGTTCCTCCCTCCCACCCCGGTCATCCCGTCTGTCAAGTCCCTGGCCGCTATGTTCGGGTCTAAACAGGGGGGTCTTGACTGCACAACCCCTCTCACCTCTTAAGGCTCCCATTGTCTGCCAGGGAGCTCAGGGAACCCAGTGAGCCCTGGTAAAAGCTTTTCAGGAAACTGGGGGTAGAGAAGGAGGAGGGGAGGCTGAAGGAGGACTCGCTCTCCGAAACACTGCGCGTTCTCGAGACAGCCACGGGACTTGGCGAGCCAAACATGAAATGCCCACAAATAAAAAAAAAAATAACAAACACATTACACAAAAGAAAGGGCTGATGGTTGGAGCACAAAGGAACTCATGAGGGATCAAAACAGTGACAGGAAACTTGTGATGCTATTGTTCAAGGATAGTAGGGGTTGGAGGTTGGAGAGATTTAGGACTGATCAAAGTGCTGCAAATAGACTACATTGTCTGTGTGTATGTCAATAGGTCAAACTAAATATTTAGTTAGTGTGAAACTGATTAAACGAAAAGCAACAGGTTATGATTGTCTTAGCAATGTTAGCTTTAGCCGTATCTAAACAAAACACAAAAGTTCTCTCTTATAAAAACATGTCAGTACAATTCACTCTGTGCAAAACATCCTCTACTGCAACTTTACTAAAAAAAAAACCATATTGTGCATTGATCATTCCTTACACCCACAGATTCAGTGAGTAATACTTGAAGTGTGTGTTGAGTTTACCTGCTCTCCAGCAGTTCTGGGTTAACAGAGTGTTGTCTACGAAGAGGAGTGTGTCTCCCCTGGCTGGTAGGCTGACCCTCGAAGGAGATGCGTTTCTTCACAGGTGGATGGCTGAAGGTGTGGGCGCGCCGACGGAACTGCAGGCCAGCTTCCGGGTCGTCATCATTGAAAGCAGGAGGGGAACTTGGAGGGGAGTAACCAGGAGATTCCTCATCCTGCTGAGTAAGAGTAAGATGTCAGTGCATAATTCCTTTTATAGTAATGTCCATTTTTAAAGTATTTTCATGCATGTTTGGATTTTCTGATGTATCTGATTTTACAACTGGAGTGACAGGAGGTTGATACAAAGAGAGAGTGGTGACTAATGACAAGCTGAACACAATAAATCCAATAAAAAAATCCTATGAAATATTGTGTACAGCTACACAGGTCAATAACCTGGGTCCACACAGGCTAAATTCAAAGGGTGTGATAATCACACTAAATGTCTTTGGAAGTCAAACCAAACACAGCTTGTAATTCCATATTCCAGATATTATTCTCAGGCTGAAGCCAAATAAAACACCAACTCAGCTACTCACGTTACAGGTCTGCACTCACCTAGCCAATGTTACCCCACAGCAGGACTCAGTCCAGCTTCAACTTTCCACTCAACACTCTTGGACTCAGTGCCGCCTCATGCCTGGCAGTAGAGTACAACTCCCTCATCCATTGTATTCTAATGGACAGTGTCCTGTGACTTACGGCATCACACACTATTGGTGGGCAGACCCTCAGTGGCCGCACTCCACATGAATACCGTCCAATCTCCTCCCTTCATGCTTTTAGAGACCTCCCTCACTAAGATCTGACATGACAGGGGAAATGCAGCGATAGTTGCACAGCCTTTTCTGATGTGCATAGAGGGAAAAAAAACACTAAAGTACTATCACTATCTCAAACAATTCATTTGATGAATCCCTTGAACTGCTTAACACATTGCACACATGTAAATCATGTCATCGGTGCCAGCTAATTGGTTTAATTATGATTTGTATATTTTAGGAAATGCTGATAAGATTAAGTGGTTCAGATCACACTTGTGTGGTATGTTGTTTCTCTTGACAGGACTAAGAAGAGGAAGCCTGGAGAGGCCTGGCTCAGCAGAAGCACAAACTGGACATCCTGACTTCGATTTCCTGCTTGCCAGGACATCGGCGGCATCCTGACACAATCCCCAGATGACTACTTAATGACTTAAACACAGGGCAAACAACATACCTCTGACCTTCAAACACATAACAACAAGGAGCACAGGTGAGCTCCTTATACACATATACTCACATGTAATAATGTCTCTTAATTCTGGTTATGATAACAACAGGACGACATATTCATGATACTTGCTTATAGTATAAAATTCACAACATGAGTTGCTCGTTATAAGATCACTGAGACTCTGAATAATTGATTTGATTTTTCATATCTGCAACAGCTAGTGTTGGTGGATTTAATGAAAGTAGGAGACATAGCAGCTTATAAAAATCCTCACACATCCTATTTGGAGCTACCACTTGGCAATTCATATTTTCATTAATCTGACATGACATGAATGCAACGCAACAGGCTAAGTAAAAGTCATGTGATTGCTAGAAATATTCCGAGCCATGGGAGGGTCTACTTCATGTCTCTGTGTGTTTAATAATATCATGAGTTGCACATCTCTGCTTTAACTCCATCATGACTGATGGGGTGTCAGAAGGACTCCATCACACGCTCACTCCACATTCTGCACAGCAGTGACGCAGCGGAGCCGACAACCCCGAAAGGTTCACTGACAGTTCTGTAAACACACTCCCTGCTGTACTGTACTGTTTTTGACCACTGCAGCTTTCACCGTTTAACTATGTGGGATTAATGCAGCTTGGCAACATGTCCCCATGTGAGAGGAGCACAGTGGGCAGCCTTGCATCTACTGACACTGACATTTACTACTTAAAGTGAACACCAGTTTATCCCATGCTTTTAAAAGCCACTGGGTAAAAAGTGAGAATTCCCAGAGCCCCCCGGAGCGAAGTTCTGGGAATTGTCATGTTCCCCCTCAAGGACACTTACTCTTTCAAAACTGCTCATGCTTCCCATGCTTCCCAAACGGCCCCGCATCCGGCTGGCGCCCTGGTGACAGAGGTGATTACAAAATATGAAACAAGCTCTGGAAATAGAAAAAAGATTTTTTTTTAAAAAACATATGAGTTTTAAAATCTGTAACAACTGCCTTTGACAAAACAAGAACTTGGTATTATAGTAAAACATCGACAAGCAATTAAAAACATGTTTCCTGACTTGATAACATTTACAATGTGATATTTCATCTAATTCTCTGAGACAATAACAGATGGCAGCAGAGGTCTCAGATTGCCTGGATCCTTCTACCAAGGAATTATTCTGCTGTCTCACTGGCAGATATGGGTCAATCCAAATCCCCTGGATGATAATGACACAGAAACAGCAACTGATACAAAGGGAGAGCAGGGAGACACATAAAGGTTTCATAGCACAGTGGCTTTATTCTGTCTGCTGTGGAAAAATACAAGACAAAAACGGGGATAAACTTAGACAAAGAGAAAAATCTGAAATGGTGAAGAAATAATAACAGGAAATTAAATTCCAAAATAAAGGAGGGGCAGGAAAGAAAATGCATTGGAAAAAAAAAAAACCTTTCTGTTCAGACCCACCCTTGCAAAGATGTTCTCCAGAGAGCTGGTGAGGGAGGTGCGAGCTTTATTCTTGAGAATATCAAGTTTGAAGCGACTGCTGGTGGCTGCGCCGTCTCCTGCTGCCGAGCTGTTTGCTGCATTCTGTCAGACGACAACAATGAACAGACATATGATGACAAATCATCACAGAAATATTAGATAAAATGTGACCGCAATGACTTCCATGGTAAGTTTGAACTCTGTGCACCCGTACAGTAGCGAACCACGTGTCCAAGAGGACGAGTCTACAGCTGCTTGGAGCTTTAATAATACTGGAATTGTTTTTGAAGTCTTGCCTTTTGAATTATAATATTTAACATACAATCCCTCAGGCTAGATCATGCTTGAGTAATAATTCCTCACCCATTCATACTTCAAATGTTGTTTTTCCCCGTCAAGCAACTTATGGAATGTAACAATAATTCAATCGATAACCATATTTCGAAACTTTTCCATTTGCTTTCCTAACAGCATGAGGTTAGGTATGTTCCTGGAACATTATTCATCCCCACAGAAGGTGATGAATTTTACAGTTGGGATAGCAGCTGAGCTTTGATTATTGATAGCTGAAATTAAAATTCTTAAAACACATTTGTTGTCATTGTAAATCCTATGCAACCTTACCATCGCTCAGAAAAGTTGCATCACCAAGACAAAAACCAACCTGACTGTTGTCTTATTTTGGGGTTAATAATTATGTCGTCATCAGATTTTTTTAAAACTAAAATCTTTTCCACAACCTTGTCTATTTAAAACTGCTGCTTTATCAACAAAAAAAAAACTTACAAAAACCTTAGAATAAGAAGTCCTTGGAGGAGGAGAGGTCTAGAGAGCTGAGACACATCGACTTCTGTGTTGTTCTACACTTAATCATTTCTGAAATCTTTATGGTCTGAATTGTCTTTCTAAATTAAGTTAAAATCATAATTTTCATGAAATTAAAACCCATTTTTTAATATTTTTTATGGTGTGCATGTTTTTCTGCAATAGCCATTCAATGTATTTACATTCAGTAATCATCTCACTAGTACATAGTCGTTTTATCTGTAGTGGTGGCAGAGTCCACCATTCCCATGCTAGATTGCCTTCTCTAATTTGAAGGATTGACAGGAAATGACACAGCATATAATCCAGTGCAATTGTATCATACTGATACCTGCTGTTTACTGTTCTCTTTACTGAAAATGTCTTTAGTTCTTTTAGTTAACTGTAAACCCTCAAAAAATACTCTACAGCTGTGAATGTGTGTGAGGTTCATCTCTGCTTTTGTGATATAGGAGTGTATCACAACTTTTGCAGTTACAATTAAAATGTTGTCATCTACAAGGTTATGTATTCACCTGAGGGGTCTCTCCAATGTGGAGGTGGGACTTCTGTTTGCTTCCACACAGCTGTCTAAGATGGAGAATCACCAGTTCATTCTCCTCTTGGTCTGATCCTGGCTTCAACCTCTGCAGACACACAAAGACTCAGAACACAAGATGGAAAAAAAACACACTGCTTTGACGCAGATGCAGCATCACTAAAAATACACTGTTTCTAGCAATCTATCACCAAATACTGTTAACATGTCACTAATTTTCCGGGGGGCGTTGGGGAGGCGTGCTTTTTCTGAGTAAAGCCAAACCTTACCTGAACTCGCTCGAAAATCTCAGCCTGCTCATTGTCAGTCAGCTGGGAGAGATATTTTTGGATGGCTAGCTTTGCTCTGGGTGGGTAGAGACCTAGAAACAGATGAGGAAACAAGGAGTGTGCTTTTATCTTGCTTTAACTCTGAGAAACAGCCCGTGCATCAATATATTCATGAGTCGAGCCAGAGAGAAGTGCAAGATGTGTGTATGAGTTCAAGTGACTTACCTTCAATCCGCTCACAGAGCTTGTGCAGGTCATGCATGGGGCAAGCTTCACACAGCTGGATCTGGGTCTTGTTGCTTTGTAAGGCTGCTGCTGTAGTGAAGGCCTGCTTCAGGGTCAGCATCACCTCATCCACCTGACATATCAAGTTAAACACGGGGCCAGACATACACACACACACACAGACGACACAGAGAGGTTTGTAGAGATTAAAATAAACATATTGGGTGATGAGCAAAAGCTGAAATAATTGTCTTTCACATCACATGTGACTCACCAGGGACTCGCTGGCACACTGGAAAACGTAGCACACATACTGACTGGGACCAGACTCTGATGGGTCCCGACAGATGAATCCAAAATGGTCGGTCTGCTTGATACCCTAAATCCAGACAAAGGAAACCGGAATAAATGGCAGCAGGTACAGGCAAATACCTTTGGGTCTTTGTATTCAGTCCAGCAATATAAATGATTCAATTCAATTCATTCAAAACACATTATTTGTGCCTGGGGGGCAATTTGCAGAGACACGTACAGCAGCACAGTCAACAAGCAACACAATGCAGGAAAATTTAAAAAATATGTAAAAAGCAAAAATAAGCTGTACATATTATGATAATAAATATAATGATATGAGAGAAATGACTACGAAAGAGAAAATGATAAAACTGCAGCATCATAATGGCTCTTTACATTCTCCATTTCCATTTTTCTTTCGATTAGTAAAATGGCCTCTTTGCTCACAGCAGACAGTACATTATCTTTATGTTGGTTGTCTGTTTAAAGACACATTTCTACATTAACGATGAAGATGTAATTTGCCTCTGAATTAAGGATAGAACAAAAAAAAAGCCTGCTGTACTATAAAAATGGGCACTAATGTATTGGATATCTAGAAATAATGGTGCAAAAATCAGTCTGAGCTTATTCTCTGGCTACAACTGCAGCTGAGACATGAGAGAGGGACTTTTAGTGAAAATACAGAAAGTAAAAATAAACCAACCTGACAGCAAGATGAGATATCTTTGAAGTTCTTCTCCAGCACCACTGTTTTACTGTCTGGACTAATGAGGTTTATTTCAAAACGCCCGACCTGGGAAACACAAGCGTATTTGGTCAAAACAGATTCATGTAAGAACACACACATAAAGTGTTACCACACAAAATAATGATATCTTCCTACTTTATGTAGATCACAGCTATCACTTAAGACAAAGATATCACTGTCAAGTATCTCATGACAAGGACTTTAACTATTCTGAGGCCCATTCGATGAGAAACATAAACACCACATGCTCAAAATCAAGGTCAACAAGTCTGCACAAACGATTTTTCCCATAATTGACTGCTAAGTTGAGTATCGTATTGAGCGTTGTGCTCTAGTTGTTAAATTTAGCGCCATGAGGAAATGGGCATGGTGTGTGAGGAATGGCAGCTGGCTCACTGTTCAGTCCCGCATGCTTTTCATAAAGCCGCGGCCTTTTGTTTTCACAGGAGTAGCGCTGCAGTCACAAATTCTAGGAGTTACAGCCTCTTTAACTGAAGCAGTAACACAAGGCTGAGCTAGTCTAGCGCATTATAACTGTCAGCTACGACATGCACATAAAAATGATTTGCGGCGGGGAGAACCAAAGACGTTGGACTAAATGTAGAGAGGTTTTCGGTGACAAACAGCGCTGAAGAAAGCCAGCATTTGGTTTTCTCGTGTGACAAATTGTTGAAAGTTGTTCAAGCCAAATTATGATTTGTCGGCAGTTGAGCGACTAAAAAACATCCATCCATCTCGTTGACAAAAGGGGGTATATATAGAATTCTGCCCATAAACCTGACATCAGCTTTAATTTTGGAGTAAATCTAAAGCGTATAACATATAATTACAAACGCATATAGTGTGTTCTCCATCCATACTGTGATCACACATAGAACTCATTCTTTTTGAGTTTGCTGCAAATAACTGTAATTCAAATACAACTGATCTCCTGGTCTTGGAAAAGCATTTAAGTGCCTACAAAGCTGCAGGTTTTAATGGAGAGAACACTGCTGTTATGATAAAGATCCTCAGTGTTCTACTAACGGACTCAGTGCCCACAGTCAGCTGGACTCCAAGATAAGAGACCTCTGAGCCGCTACACTCATTCTGAGGCTAAGACACAGCAGTAGAAGCACAGTCCAGTGTTTTTTTTTTTTTTAAATTCCATTTCCTCTACCTGGAAGAGCATGGTGCGGTTCTTGTCCGCATCAGATGGTTGGACGTTGTTCGGTGCGCTAGAGTGTCTGCGGCGTGTGGGAGCCATGAGGACATTTTCCCCCGGCTTTCTCTGCAGACTCCCTGCCAGGCTGCTGCAGCGCGTACGAAACTCCTGCGGCTCCTCGAATCCAGAATCTTCCAGGATGCACTCGGGGAACGCTCCTCTCAGGCTGCTCTGACTGGCACTGTTGGAGAGGCCTTTACCTGCAACACATACGGCAAAGACACGCTCGTCTCTTTCTTTAATTCAACGTACCTGGCACTTCTTGAATTCTTTTTGTTTGCTTGTTTGTTTTTTTTACAACCTGGGTCTTACTTTTATAGTTCTGGCTGTTATTCTTATTGGTGCATGAGGTCACCACACAACCAGTCAGACAGGTTTAACCATTTTATCTTGACCACTTAAAAATTCATATGAAGGCAAACATGAAAGTTAAACTATGTGTTATAAACACTGCCTACAGGCTCTTGCTGGTTCAGCTTTGATCCTTTGTTCCTACCGTAGCTGTGCACACGTGCATCATTTCAATAAAGCTATTCATCCTAATCTTCTATCTGCAACAGGCTCCTACCTCCACCTCCGGTCACGTCCTCCACTCCAGGGCCTTCCGGGTCTTCTAAACTCTGATTCAGAACAGACGAGAGTGGATCTCCTTCTCCCCCCATGATGAACTCCACAGGGGCGCTCTCTGAGGACCCTCGCTGGCCGTTGAGCAGGCGCAGGCGCTTGCGCTCAACCTCATGCTGACGAAACTTATCGATACAGTCATCGATGAGGGTGGACGGAGCCTTTTTATGCCCGACTGTCACCTGGAAAAAATTTTTTTTTGTAATTCAATGGCATTATTTCACAAGCCAAGTCAAATGAAAACATTTCCTATCTGAAACACTCAACCACAGATTACTACCTTGCCACAATAAAGTACTTCAAACTTCTGGGAGTTGTAGAAGGCTTCATCAGTTTCCTGTTTGGGCTTGGTGTCTTCCTTTAGGGCCGATTTGGACACCTGGCGAATACTGCTGACCACCTCAGGAACCTACAAGAAAGGAGAGTAGAACAAAGGGATATGACACTAAAAAAGGAAAACCATAACAAAAGAGAAAGGGAAGTGAACTGGAAACAAACAGGAGGAGGTTTTCTCTTCAGCAACATGAGAATAACATAACTCAATGTAACTGAGATAGACATAATACCATCAATAGCAATAACCTAATTACCTAGAATGGACATAAATGTATGATGGACAAACAAGTAAAACTATGTTTAGCTGACATGACCCGACTGCATGTTGCAACTTTAAAGAATTCAAGGTTTTTTAAAAAAAAGGGTACAATTTGAAGTTTGAGCTAACAAAGGCTGGTAAACAACAGACAAACACTACAATGGTGACCAGAAGTAAGGAAGGAGGCCAGGGAACGCCCACAGAAGACAAAACAAGAGTGTTGGAAGAAATCAGAGACTTGAAGGTCACTGAGCTTGTTTCTGCTCTACTGTGTTCAGCACCTGCACCTTGTTGAACACCTGCAGGAGCAGCCAGTGCAGGAAATATGTTTTGATAACTTGCATCCAAGGGAACTAAACAAATAGTACAAGTCATGACAGACAATGTCAATCTTGAGCAATACTTGGTAATGTGAAGCCAATCCATCCCTCTTGTCTTGAGACACTTGTGAACTCAGAGGGCACTGAACGATTGCAGCATCAATACTTTTAGCAGACACAACAAGCCTCTGAGTTCCAGTTCTCTAAACTGTAAGAGCGCCCAGAACCAAGGGCTACCACCAAGGTCAGCCAAATACCTCGTTTAAGACAACAATGAGCGCTTAAACAAACAGTGGCCTTGCACACTGCACACATCTCCTATCATAACTGATAAAAAAAAGTTACATAGTGACTGTTGTGCAAATATATTTTTAATGGAGACAGAGGAAAGTTATGTAACAGAAATGCATCGGTCTTATTTCAGGAGGCGTGACCAAAACAACAGGATAGAAATGGGGAGTAAGTTTATCCTGCTTTTCATAAAAGCTACTTCATCTACGAGACACAGATCAGATACTTTGCCTGATGTCTGCCATGTTGCTGCCGTGAACACATGAGCTATTTTAAAGCCCCATTTTCCAAGTGCCTGCCTTCCCCCCGAGTTGAGCTGTGCGCGGCTGTTGACAGAGAGCTGTATTGAGACGAGGAAGAGGGCAGGTGGTGTGTGTGTGGTTGGCCACACATACACAGCCGTGTCTTCAAAACTCTGATCTGTGAAATTATTGATTTTCCAAGTGTTAGCTGGCTTATTTTCCAAGAATCTTCGAAGACTTTCAAAGAATCATGAACCAAAGGGCTACAACATGTTTCCATCTTTTACCAGGGGTGGAAAAAAAAACAAACAGCACATGAAATCAAACTGGTCTCACGAAAAAAAAAAAAAAAAAGCAGTTCTGCGTAGGAGGAGCCGGTGTGGACACTAGGAGGTCAAGGTAATTCGGAGGGCCTGTACTGTCCGCTCTGTCACGCAATTAGGCCAACGTCCTGCGTCACTTTGTCACTGAGGGAAAAAAATGACAGTGTTGTCTTAACATTTAAATGAGCTGCTGGATTATACATGAGTAAGATGACGCCACAGCACCATTTGATCTGATTAATTATTTGTAGTCAACCTAATACAGAGTCAGTAACGGTGCTCATTCCTTGAGTGGAGACAGGCACAGACAAGCAGTGCTGTTAGGGAACAGAGGGAAGCCATGTGCTTTTTTCACTGGTAATCTATTCAAACATGTCCACCCACTCTAGTTTTCTTCAAGGTGGTTTTCATATCTGACCTTCACCCATCATAGCCTGTGTTCTATCAGACAATATCAGTGACACCGGTTGTGATCCAAAGCCTGTCTACATAAACACCTGCAGCTGAGTGCAGATTTAGAGCTTAGGAGAAAACAAACAGGAGGATTGTCCCCTCTGAGCTGGTAGAGTCCTGAGCACTGGCCCATGTTATGTCAAACCTTCCTACAATAGGCCCTTATATCTGATCAAACAGTAGCTGGCACATAATTCTGTTGCCCTTATCAGCACCATTAAGGCAAACCACTGGGAAACAGTGAGGGCCCCACACACTCGCCCACAGCATCCGTGATTAGGCCTAATTAGACTTCTTTTAAGAGACACACAGGTTATCATTGTGTCAATACAAGATAAGGATGGAAACACACAAGGGAATGGGAGATAATTCTCTATTTCAATGCATTCATGATGCATGTTTTTAAGATAAAAGTGATAAACGGATGTTTTTGCAAAGTTACTCAAAATAAATTAAAGACAGCAAACCCAGTACGAAGCAAGACTCAATCAGTGAAAGTCTTATGAAATGTAAACATCTGGTAGAATTCTGTGGCTTATTAATATAACTTCAAGTATAAACTTGGACAAATGCTGTTGCTTCAGTGCACATGTCTGTCTTTGTTCAGCTGGAGGAACGACTTTCTAAAAAGGATTGGTCCTTAAAGCAGGTTACTGCTGTCCCGTGTCTGCAGCCGCACCTCACTATAGCTATGATGTCGTCCCAGTGCTTTTCCATCTGCCTGAGGTCAAACTAGAGACCGCAGTTTAACAAAGTTCATGTCCCAACTCAAAACAAAGCAAGACAAGTCATGTCAACTTAACACATAGCAGGACCATAACTGAAAGTAACAATGTGTGGGACAGCAGTGACAGAAAGTGACTAAACACACTTATCCATCTCCTGCTTATATACACTTTTTTTCGCAACCAAAAATCAGAATCTTCCCAGACAGGACAGCACAACTATGTACCAGATACTGTTTGATCAGATATAAGGGCCTATTGTAGGAAGCCACCTGTCCTGCCTGGCAAACCTATGCTAGCACAGGTGTGACTCAACACGCTTATCAACACTTTTCAATAGAAGAGTCTTGAAAACATATCCTGTTTTTGTTTAATAATACTCCATAACACTGCGGGATGTTCTAAATGTTTTTAAATTACACATTGTATAAAGCTGACAAGCAGAAAATAATAACTTTTCATCCTTGACTAGGATTTTGACTTTAACAGCCAAGACAAGCATGTCACTCTTGCCCTGACTTGGCTCATGAGTGTGTCCTACAAGTCACTGAATGATGAACAGCACCCACTAGACAGCAGAGGGTCACCCAGCGAGAGATTCCACTGTGGTCCACTTCCAACTCGGAGCAGAGGTGGAAAATACACAGGCCTACGGTTTATATTATGCAGGCTCTGATTGTCTATAGTTGGTTTGATAATGGCACAATTCACTTGAGTCAGTGTTGTATTTGCGCCTGCTGTCTTGAAGATGTAAATAAGTGTCCCAGACTCTGAGCTGGGTGAAAAGGTTATAATTAATCTCTAAATGACAGTGTTTGTTTAACTCGTGTTAACTGCAGCTCAGGATTTGATATATTATTCTGTCAAAATATGCTCTACTGTCTGTTGCTAAAGGATACACCAAGCGATGGAAAAACCAATCAAGCAATAAATGCCAGATTGGCTACAATTTATATATAACCAAACATGGCTAGATCAAAAACTTTTATAATATATATATATATATATATATATATATGAGGAGTGAAGTTGTATTTCAAGTTGAGGAAGTCTAACTAGATTTTACATACCCGACCTGTCAAACAAAGGAACACACGCAATGAGACATTCCATGTTTATGCATAGACTATCTGAGTTGATGAGCTGCATGTGAGCAGACTAACCCTCTCTGCTCCGCAAGACACCATGAGTGTCATTTCATTTCAACTTTTCACATCATATCAATAGATGCCGGAGGTCTCAGGCTTTACACAATGTTCTCCTATCATGTCTGCTGCTAAGAACGGATTTGAAAACATGAAACTATTCATCACATCTTCAAACTCATTTGGGGCCAAGAGAAAATCCCTGTATGCCTGTAAACAGGAAATACTTGGCAAATAATCAAATCATTAACACTAACTGCAGCAGGGTGTTGCACACAGCGAAAGTCTACTGGTAGAATGAGCCATGCATTCCACATGGTCCACCTTGCACATGTTGCTAGCTGCTGGTTGCCAAACCAGTTTCTGTTGCGTAATAACGCTGAGTGAGGTATGTTCAAGCTGCCTCTCGGACTGCTGCAAACACTTCCAAGATCCCAGCAGAGAGGCCAGACACCTCGAAAGTGCATCTGCCTCAAAACTTGTTGCTTCTTCCACTCTCAGCTTTCACCAGCAGACAAACAGCTTGCTCGGGCCTCGCACATAACACAGGAAACATGATACAACTCGTGCACATTTGTGAACAATATATGTGAGGGTTTCCTGGTTCAACAGGGACACGGGAATAACATGAACAAGTGCAAAAGACTACAGCTTGCCTTACAGCATGTGAAGAATCGGCTTGGTCCTGTGGTCACATGATTCATGTACAGTATAAACACAAAAAATATGGATTAAGCACTTTCTCTTACTACCGCAAACTCTCACACACAAGCAAACACACACACACATATCAGTGCCACTGGGGTGAGCTCTTGAGCACAGTGCCTGAGACATACAGTAAGACCAACACTGCATGTCAGCTGAGACCAAAATGTATGACTACGCATTGATTTTCGAACACTGACTACCACCTTCCTGATTTTTTTTTTAGTCTGTGTTCAACATTTCATGTTATTACTCAAGAGTAGCATGCTGATCAGCATGTAAATGTGCTGACTCGATATTGTGCCAATGGAGCTCTGGTGCCTGTCACATCATAGGCACCAGAGATGTCTGATCCCCTAAAGAGGGAAGCACAGAGATGGATTAACTTTGCCAAAAATCCAGGGTGCTCTGTTTATCATCCCCTACGACTGGTGGCCTAAATACATAATACCAAAGCAAACATGTTTTGGACCATTCACTAATCTACTGTTTGTAAGATTAAATGACATAGTTGTCACCTCAAGGAGATTCCAGCTGACGGTTTGCAGGACGTTTCTTTGTTTTGTGTTTAGGCGAGGCAAGTTTAGCCTATTTATAAAGGCACATTTCAGCAACAACGTTCTTTACATAAAATATTAAAAACACTGAGACAAAGTGCAAAAGAAACACACCATAAAAAGGACATTTAAATACAATCAAAAACAGTCATTGACGAGCTAAGAGAACAGAAAACACCTAAAGCTAAAGTCAGTCTATTAAAAAATGTAGATGTGTGGGCCTCACTGTAAAGAATGACATCATAGATTTATAGTTAAGGACCCTGGAGACTTTTAACTTGAACCCCCTTAACATGAAAACATTATACTGAAAGACTGGTATTGTTTTAACTGGACTTTTGAGCATATGAGGTCATTGCAAGCTCACTTCAGGTTTTATTAAGTGCCCTTACTGTAGCAATATTCCTGCAATAATATTTTTGAGTGGATTACACTGATGCCTACTGGTTGCATTTTCCCAGTCTATTGTTCTTTACATAGCTGTGTGATGTGCATCTCTGTTGCACCTGAGTCATGTCACATGTGTTAGATGCTTGACAGTCTTACCTGGTTGGGGTCACGTGCCTTAAAGACGTGACAGGACATCTCGGACTCGGGGTTGTCCGGCTGGCCCCTCAGGAGATAGGCAAAATAGGTGAGGTCATTGCTGTTGTGAATGAAGCGAGAGATGAGCTGTGCTTTGTGCTCGAATATGAAGACTGAGCAGTTGTTGCTGCTGGAGGGGACACATCTGACGAAAGGGGTGTTGAGCACCAGCTGAACTTCTCTCGGCTGCACGGCGGGGCCGCAATCGCCCTTCTCGCCTCTCCTCCGGATCTCAGCCACCAGCCACGGTAGCATGGGCAGCGTGGTCCGCCTGTCCAGCGAGGACCAGCCGACGTAAGTCAGGGGGAACCTCCTGTCTGACTTCGGAGGGCTGCTCTCCCTCTCGGACTGACACTCCATGTTGACAACACTTTTTCGACAAGCTCTTTGACAGGCAGCAATGTGAGACTAATAAAAGACCACTTTTCCAAAAAAAAAAAAAGATGAAAAAAATGATGCCGATGCACCACTCCCTGCAACCGAGGCCAGGCGCAGTTGTGGCTAGTTTGCAACAGTTTCCATGTCCAGTGAAAGTTCATACAGTGTAACGAAGGCGATTAATATACATGCACAACATGCACTCGCCTCGATCAGCTCCGACAGTCCATGCCATCCAAACCTCTCAAAAACATCTATTCATTTGCATGGGCAGTGAGTCAGAAGCTAAACAGTCCTGTACTGTACTGTCCCAACCAACCTTGCTTGCTAAAACGTGGCTTTGGATGGCTCCTGTGTAAACACAAGTCGCCCAGATTTCTTTTGACGCGCTTTCTTGAGGGTATAACAGGGCGGCGCATTAATACAGCCCCAGCCCTAAAATCCCGTCCTTATAGCTGCCGCCGTCGCATTTTTCATTCTCGAAGATTTAAAGAGTACATACATTGATGCTTGTTTATCGCTTTTAAATGCAGCCTCCCTCCGACTCTGATCCTTTCTTCCACAGCGTCTTGGAGGCGGAGCGGCTGTGAGCCCAACCATCCCATGTGCTGCTGGAGGAGTGGGCTGGGCAGAGCCGCTGTGAGAAACGTGACAGGACAGGAGGCTCCACCTTTCCCCACTGAGCATAATAACTGGAAAGCTTCTTTCATGGCAATGTGGAAAGTGTTTTGAGACCCTACGGCAGGAGTCCCCCCCCCCGGACATAAATCATACTATCTACCTGCGAAGTGCCTTCACCAGGTGTCCCAGGAGGTTCTGAAAAGGAGCCTTGAGGACCTGGCTTTTCCAAATTGGCAACACAATGAATCATTACGATTAGTTTAAAAAAAAAAAAAAGCACTTCTTAGTGTATAAGCAGGTTGTGCTGAATAATAGCTTTGGATGATTCAAATCACATGATACGCTTTGTGCACTAGAGGAGTTCCCACATACCAAATGCCATAATTCCAAGAACTCCACCTATCCCAAAAATAGTAACTGTGCCATATACAACCTCCTCACTGAGGCAGAATACACTCACTGCACTGCTGGAAGGGGTCCTGACATGTTTCCATTCTGCAGGATAGACCACTAAATAGACACACTTCAGGTCAGAGACCCCCTTTTGAAAAAAACATATTTTGTTTTTGTTCTTTGGGTTTTCATATCACATTGAATTATCACTGTGTGAAAACAATCAGTGAGATCTTGGGTTATAATAAGCATCGTGCATAATTAAAGCATATCTCATTTTACTGTGGACCCTCTGGACTCCCCTCTAGAGTGCTCAGAGGCTGTTAGACTATAAAATTACACAAAAGTAGGTCAGATTCAGTTCTGTGTGGATTCTACATTTACAGAGTAATTAGATGGAAACAGTGACACTAACTTACAGGATTAAATTGATTTGGTGTATAATTGTGTTTACTTCAACTTGTTCTGGGCTATGAAGTTGGGATTAAATAACCATGCAATGAAGGTTTACACTTAATATTTATTTTATGCATCACTGTTGCATAACATCAAAGTAAATATGGAGAAAAAGTAAAAGAAAGGCACAGACATACTTACAAACATATAGTATGCATAACACAAACAGCATTGAATCTTCATGATGGAGACATTAAAAGGAAGCATGAAGTCTACAGCAGTTAATGTGGATATTTTAACGTAATATGTTTTTCATTGCAAACAAATTGTACTGCAATATAGATATGAAATATAACCACAAACAGATACGACACAGGAAGGATGTTGTATAGTGAGCTAATCACAATCTCTTAACATTGATTAAATTATGTAACAGCGACATAAACAATGGCTGTGTTCACTGTTAAAAAGTATTTTCTTTCTGTACTATTTAAAAGTACAAAGTTAAAGGCTGGAGGTCCTCAAAGTAAACCACATAGGAGCTCATGATCAAAACAGAAGTGCAGAACCAGCAACTGACGACTGGAGTCATTTGTATCCATGTTTTGATACAGCCAGCAGAAAAACAGCTGGATCAAGCTGCTCTTCCTTTGTGGCTCTGTGCAATAGCGAGACATGCCTAGGAGTGCTTGCAACCATCATACAGTCTCCATAACAGCTGCCATCTCCTTGACCTGCTTGTGAAAGTTCTGCAAAGAGCAAATTATAGCCTCAAAATTCAGTGAGTAATAAATTATGATTAATGCACTGAATAAAACTACATTAACATAACATGTGCAGACCTGAAACTGTGGGATGGTCATCTCAAAAGACCTCTGACTGATCTGTCCAGAGGGCTCCGCAATCTTCAGCAGTAGAGACACAAAAGGGGAGTTGAGAGACCGACAGGTGTCGGAGCTCACTGCCAGGCCAAGCTTCCACTGTATGTCCACTAACTAGACAGCAAAACGACAATTTTAGTCTCATCAGCGTACTTGGAGATGCACAAATTATTTGCATTATGTGGACTTACCTGGCCAATGCTGAGCATGTCCTGCGTCTCTTGCTGAGCGTGGACTAATGCACCGTGTTCACTCCATAACCTGTGCACCACCTGAAGGGAAGCTTTGGGCCACTTGTTACTGCCTTCTTCCAACTTCGACACAAGATCATCCCCAGAGAGGTTGCTCTTCCCAGCTGACCTGGCGAAACAAACCTCTGCTATCATCACACTTTACACTGCAACAATGTGCTTCTTTATGTATGAGTTAGCCTTTTGACAGGCTGAATAAAGAGATATCAAATAGTATAAAAAATAACACATTCAGAGACCAAAAAAATAGAATGAAAGATACCTGAATGTTAACAAGAGAAATCTGATAATGTTCTGTTGTGCTTCATGGTCAAGTATGACTCCAGCTCTCTGAAATCTCTACCCAGGACAAAATAAAAACAAGTCACGAAAGAGGAACTTGATGGGTTACTATAAGTTAAAACAATTCTAAGGAAATATTGACTCACATCAGAAATTTTAGCTGAATCTACTCCTCCAGTCTGCCCTTGAAGATAATTCAGAATGTGCTGACACTGTGGAGATTATAAGATTAGTTATCAGAACTACAGTATTGCCTCTGGGGCAACAGCACCACATCCTGTGCACCCTGTGCAGAGTATAGCTGCTAAAAGCCCAACAATGAACATAATGATTTTGCATTTTACATTCCGAGACTATCATTTCTTGATCGTCCCAACAACATCTTGATTATGCAATAAATCTTCAAAGTACTGTGATTGTGTTCTTACACGTTACTTTAGTTGTTCCATGCATGCCATGTGCACATGACAAATATCAGATTCAACAACATTAAGTTTGACTTGTGTGGTGCATCTTTACTAGACACTTTTATATTACTTACTTTTCATCGAGGGCTAGCCTGTAATCCTAGATGCAAAATTGACTATTCGTAAAAAGAAAAATGTGACTTTTTTTGGAATGCGTGGTAATAAGACACATCTCGAAGAAAAAACATACTCACTGATTCAGCAAACAGATCTGGTGAGAGCCTACAGATGTTGTCCACAACTCTGTTGACACCTTAAATACAGAAGTGATGCCATCCATGAATCACAGAGTTCCCCACATAGACAGTAAAAATCCTTCCCTGGACCACATGATCACGTTACAGGTCTTAAAATGCTCACTTTGTCACGATGTCATATGAGTCTGACTATGGGAATCATGGTTCCCACTACAGACTGTATACCACTGGGCAAGCAGCCCCAACTTGAGTTCATATAATTTATAATCTATTAACAATCGATTTTCAAAACTTAAAACTATTACAAACTATTATCAATATACATATAATAATAAACATCAGTCTCACGCTATTAATCTTCACTGACTCGAAAAAAAATCTTTGCAGAAATCATCTGTGATATGCAGACTGCTCTGTATGGGGTCCCGATTAGCCTGATAATTGATATTTCAATCCAAGAAGTGGGCAGCTATTCATGTGTCTGGAATAAGAATAAATCAGATGACACAAACGTCGAAACACTCCCAGTCACTTGTTACCTTGTTTTACCTCGCTAACCCAAGCTGCCATACATTACTTGCGTGTATAGGCTCTGACAACTAAACACCGCCGCAACATAAAGTTAGCCACCGCTGCTAATTGTGTCCTAGCTAGCTGCTGTGTCAAGCTAACGCTAACGAGAAAGTTACCGCATTGATATCCCGGAAAATGAGCATTGTGCGGTGCTGTAAAAAGCCACACTTATCCTTAGACAAGGTCTTCGTAGTCTAAATATAGTCCATTTTAAAAAAGGCACTGTAGTGCAAGTTAAAACCCCACCATGAGATTCCTCTGCTTCAGCTGGCATCTTCCTCCTCGATCGGGATGCAGGTTTGATGGTGAAAGTCTGCTGAGCTAAAGCGGAACAACAGCGCCCCCGACCGGCGGCTCTATGTCATTACAGTTCTTCTTCTTCTTTGGTGTTTAATGGCAGTTGGCAAACAACAAATTGGTGCATTACTGCCACCAACTGGTCTGGAGTGTGGATCAGCATGTCTAGCATTTGCAATATTCATAAAAAAAAAAAAACTCATATCTTCTCAATCTAATTAGTTATTATTTAGTATTAGTTATAATTAGTCTAAGATACTGAAATAGGATTTTATAACACTCATTTCTTGAGTTCTTTTGTAGAACATCTATTGGATCAACATGTATTTTTATCTTTATGAGGTTTTGAATCAGATAACATAAGCATAACATGCTCCCCTGTTTCTTCTTACCCACAGTATTCACATCTGCCTGTATTATGTTTACCTATTTTGAATACTGTACTGTTTAGTCCAGTGTGTCCAAATCTAAGTCTTGATATTATTGTCTCTTCTCTTCTGTTCCTTCCTGCACACCTCATTCCCCCCACTTCCCTTTGAACTCTGTAAAACCATCATCCTTTCCTCTCTTCCTCCCATTGCTTTTGCCACTTTTCCTTCAATCTCTGCTTAACAATGCTTTTGATTTCTGTCCTGCTGAGACTAACTGCCAAATCAATGTCATTATTTTTTGTGGCCTCCTTTGCAACCTTATGTGCCATTTCATTTCCTTTGATATCGATATCGATATGTGGTCAATACACTTTGACTGGACCCAGGCAAATGAATCCATCTGCAGCTTGTAAGACCACTAAAAGTTACTCCCTTTTCTTTCTTATTTGTGTATGATCTCCAAGGTCATTCTGGCTTTCATCTGTCTCTCATTGTGTGCTTCTTGTTTTCTTTTATCTGTTCAAATCTATTTTAATTAGCTACTACGAAGAAAGGATAACTTTGAAGGAAAAATTAAGTTTGAAGAATAAGATATGATTTTCAATGAGCATTTAAAATGCAGAATTTGCATAAAGAATGAAGAGTATAACTAATTATTGACAGATCAAAACAACTTGTGATTGGGAAAAAAGATTTTTGCAAATTATAATTTATCACATTAAATTGATATATTTTATAATACTTTTTTACTCTATTTATGTGCAGTGGTAGTAATTATTCATTGAATTGTTAAACAGCTCCTTAAAAGAGATGTGATGAGTGCATGATGTGTGCTGCTATGTGGGTCATTTCACCACATAGAGTATTGGTGAGTTGAGGTGTCTGCACACCTAAAGTTCTTCTCAGCTGGTGCAAAAGGAGAAAGGAAAAACTGTGCAGAGCAGTGAGCCTGGAGTTCCTCCTCCGCAGAGCACTAAATAACTGTTGTTAGTATTATATGGCTTCAATGTCCAACTGTCATCAATATCTGGACAAATATGTCCTCTGTGGACAGCACAGTACCTTTCTCATCTATAAAGCACAATCACACATTGAAGTTACTGGCTTTATTGTCAAAACTTTTCCATACTGTATAAAAATGCCGCATATTCTGTTGTATAAAAAAAAGTCACATTATGTGTCTTGCTGGTTGCAACACTTCACTGAAGCTACATCACACTGATAATGCTGTCATCTATATCAGGTACAAACAATTTCCAGGTTACTCAACTTAGACCTCTTCAAGGAAAAATCTACCCACTGATGCTCCTACAATTCAATTTAGATTTCAATTTGTGATGTTCGATGAACATGTGAATGTTTATAGTATAGTGAAATAGTCAAAGCCAAGATGCCACTGTTTTATGGCTGTAGCATTACATCAAATATAAAATCAGATTTCTTGTGCATCATTTTATACACATTTCCCTGTAATTCATATATTCAGGACATATTTGGGAACTTGCACAATAATAATAAACCCATTGATGGTAGAGTTAAGATAAAGATTTCTTTATTTTTATTTCTCAGTACTCACATACATTGAAACGAAATTGATTCTCTGCATTTGACCCATCCTGTACACACACACACACTAGGAGCAGTGGGCAGCCGCACTGCAGCACCCAGTTCTTTTTACATTACATGAAAGAATGAAATTGTTACAGTTACATGACTGTTTTTTTCTTGGGAATTATAGGAAACTACAAGCCCAGTAAAACAAAGTGTCACAGATACAGTTTATGAAAATAAAACAGATTATTCCCCAGAAATTCTTCCTCAGGAGCTGGTTTCAGTGAGGTAGAGCTTGAAGTGGATATTCAGAAAGTGCCTCCAGCTACATAAAAACAGTCAATGCTGCAGTATCCTGCAAGATTACTTTCAGAGTAGAATCCCTGCAGTTTTCCTCTCTGTCCACATCCCCTGTAGCCTTCACAGTCTTTGTAAAGAAAATTGCACTGAATGCAACAGGAGATTAGATACGGAGTTCTGTAGGTCCTTCTATGCTCCTCTGAAAATGCGTTCCAGTTCACCACACCTATGACAAAAGAACAGAAGGGTTCATGTGTGAAACATAGGTTCAGGTTTCTTTCAGCAGTAGCAGTTGCAGTGTTTCCTTAGTATTCATCAAGAGAAATGTGAAATTAATGTAAACACATCTAAAACAAAACAATTTAATTTTTTTTTTAAGCCAGAAGCCTCCAGTTGCCACCCACAAACCCTTTGCTCTGCCCTCGCTGCAATGTAAGAAGCAGCAAGCCAGCATGTCCAAGTTGAGTGCACCTATAGCTTACCATGATCCTGTGAATGAGTGACTTTCACCTATAGCTCAGAGGTGCTTTGCATTTAAAAAGATGGGAGAAGGGCAGAGGGAAAGATGCTCAACTTACTGTCAAGCCAGCAGAAGTGTGCTTCCTTCAGAAAGGACTCCTCTCTCACTATCCTCCAGAAACGTGTGCACGTGAGAGCCAGGGTACGGATTGCAGGATCACCATCTTGTAGCACCACAAGGATGAAGATCATGCGCAAAATTTCCTCAGGCAGCTGTGAACATAAGACATGAGTCACTACAAAATCAATAGGCTCAATAATAGGTCTCCATCATATCTTGAAACAAGGACACAGTGTCAGAGGTGAAGGGCCACTCCCTTATTTGCTTGTTCTGTAGCCTTCACATTTGTGTCCCGCAGATAGCATATATGTAGTTATTGTCGCTTCTCGGATTAAGATACAGTATGTAAGAAGTAGCGAACCGGCACGTCTACATGGAGCACACATATAGCTAACCGTGACCCTTTGAGTGAGTGAGTTTCACCTATAGCTCATAGAGGTGTTTCACATCTAAAAACTGAAGGGAATTATGCCTATCCCTATACATGCCTGCAAAATGTCAATGACCATTCTGTCTGGAGAGGACTCGACTCCGCATGGCTCCTCCGCCTCGCATGGGTTTGAGAGGGCAGGGTCCTTTACATCAAGGGAGTGAAACACATATTACATAATAGCTTAGTATATGTAAGCACAACAATGACAATTACTTTAGATCAGATTTTGGCCATAATTCTTACCGTGGTGACCTCATCATATTTCCTCTTCTTAGGGATGCGGAAAATTGGGTCCAGACTTCCCCTGGACACTTGCATTCCCTGTTTGGTAAAGTGGGCACACCTCGAACCATGGCTGTAGTAGTAAATTTAAAAAATTTAAATTTACCTTGCTGTCCCAGATTACTGCTAATGTCTATCTTGATATTTTAAAAGAGACTGGTACCCTTCAATCTCAAGATTCTCCATCAATATTGTGCACCACCACAAGGTATGTCATGCTGAAGAAGAGAGCAGAGTACAATAAATTTACAGTTCAAGTTTCAAGTTAAGTTTATTTGGAGGCCCAACTCACAATTTTCAGTCTGAAAGGGCTGAACAGACCCACAAGTAACAAGCAAAACAGGACAACAACCCCTGACTTAAACCCTCACATCAGCAAGAAAAACTCCCCAAAATACCCAAAGGGAAAAGAGAAAGAAGGGCAGACATCAAATTATACTTATTTTAACCATATCTATGTGCGTTTAGGTTATACTTACAATTGTGAAATCAAATGGAGCCTCCATGACAACAGACCAGGGGTAACTGTTACTGCAAATACAACAAAGTTGTGTTGGTAAAATTGCATCTTATTATCCCACCAAAACGTAAAAATATTGCTTACTTTAATAACAACGCTAAACAAGCTAATTTAGGTTAAATTTTAATAGATTATCAAATTCGGTAACAACACCCAGGGATTAAGGCACGGAAAGATTTGTGATCCTGAAAAGTTGTCCAGGAGGAAATGTGCACAATATATTGAATTAAGTATTATATGAATTTAAAACTGCCAAGCCTGATATCTGCCTGAAATCAGACATGGTGCCCGAGAACTGCAACCCCTGAATACCGATATGTGTTACTACTGTACGAAAAATGACTTATACACTTCAATTTAAACGGTTTTCTCGGAAAAATATTCTTACTGTTGATTCTATACGATCTGCCATCTTGCCGACAAAATCTCGTTTTGACATCTCGTGTGGTTCTGCGTGATTTGGACAACTTCAGGTTGCAAAAAGCCAAACTTCCATATCAAACAATACATTTCTTCAATATATAAATGTGCATACAAAAAGCTGTTAAAACGTAAAAACGTAAACGCAAAAAAATAATTAAATAAAAAATGTCAGACTTATTCTGCGCTGGTTTTATTAAAAAGTATTGAACAACGCTGAATCTGGCTTCTTTTCCCTTCTTTTACCTTAAAAGTGGCATAACGCCTGTGAATTATGTTCAGTCGTTTTAAAGCTAATTCATGAACTAAAAAACGTAACAACTAGGGGGAAGAATATATTTAATTAACAGCTTTGACAATTTACTTAAGAATTCAATGTTCTTTAATTGATTTACAATCCTGAATTTTAATCATTTTAACTTTATTTCTTATTTCCCTTACTCATGGTAAACTGATTTTCAGTCTTATTGCTATTCCTGCCTATTTGCTTTGGTCCTATCTGTTCAGTATTAAAAAGACTCAAGAAAGCAATACTTCATTATGACAAAGGACACCACACATATTATCCTAATCCTGAATATTAACAAAATTCACTGTGGCATTTTATTCTTAATGACCTCTGAACCTGGCACAGTGACATGAAATTGTAGACTGCTTGTTGCTATTTCTGTCTATTTGCTGTGGTCCTACCTGCTCAGTATTAAAAAGCCTCAATAAACCAATACTCCAGTATGACAGAGGACATCACAGAGTATCATAATCCTAAGTTTTATTCATTTTTATTGTGGCATTTTAACAATCAACAAAATTCACTGTAGACACCAAGATAGCTGTGATGTCCCTCTGAAACACGCCCATGACCCTGGAACAGTCCACTGTTAGGCTGGTGGTGTGTGTATTGTATTTAAAAAATTACGTCATTTTGCAGACAAAGAACCATGTCGCACGTATCTAGAGTATTAACATACTATTTTAAGCAAGTAGTATATATATAACGTGTCTGTCAATAACGTTAAGTACTGGGTGGGGTGTACTTATTGTTTATAAAGAAGCAAACACCCCTCATATTTACTTAAACGTTAAGCTCACCTTCCATACGCGGAAGCGACTCGCAGCTGTCAAACCTCAAACAGATTTCGTGAAAATCAGTCTCAGCTCCCAGTTGAAAGGAAAATATCCAGTTGACGTTACTTCAACATGGACTGTCCACGCTGGTTGCCTCTGGAGTCGAATCCAGAAGTATGTATTGTTGGTGTTTTCTCAAACCATTTCATTTTTTATCGAAGTCATTCATTCCACAACATGTGAGGGCTAGCTAACAGAGGTTAGCAGTGAGAACAAAAGCTGAGGCCGGTGTGGCTGCTTTCATCACATTTTAGCTGTTTGACTAATATATTTGTCTGTGTCTTTTCATTTCAGGTCATGACAAAGGTGAGTATTTCCTTTGGATTGAATTTAACACATTAATCAACGATAAAGCGGCGTGCAGAGGCCTAACCAGCAGCAGCGATGCTACATCCATTGTGTCATTAAAGAAGACAAGTTAGCAAATAATAAACAACCGGCTGATCGACATAATTAAAAGAAACAAGGCGGTAAAGAGTTTAACAAACAACAGAAGGTAGATGTATTAGTGTGACTAAGTGTATGTTAAGCTTGTGTCGCTTTATTTTGGCCTTATAAGCTTAATAAATGAGGAAAATTTCATGTTTATTTTACATGTTTCATGCTGCTAGTAATGACATTTCCTCCGTCATCAGCCTGACACTGTAGCCTATATCTGCGATGAAGATCTCCAAACTGTAGAAGCTTAGACGCCTGAGTAAAGTTAATGTGACCTAATGTAACCACAGATTACCAGACTCATTGCTCTAAACATTGTTAATAGATTGGATGTTCCAACTGTCTCGGTCTATAAACAAGGCCAGTGTATCTGGTTAATGTCATCCTGGAGGAGAGACACCGGATCATTTAGTAATGCTTTATTGTACAAGTCCATGGGAGTGCCACATATATACATGAAATAACAATAATAAATGAATAATTAATACATTTTGCTTCTGCTTTATTTGATCTTTCAAGGAAACTCATTTTTAAATTATCAAGGCATTATGGACCTGTGAAATAAAGTGTTATAGATCATTTTGTTTTATAAGTATTATATATATTTGTTTTACAGTAATATATAGTGAAGAGTCAAGTTTTTCAGTGGCAGAATGTGTATTGGAGAGTAACAGCATTGCATTTACTGTTCAGTTGTAATATTTAATGTCACAGGCAAACGTGTTAGCCTTTTTAAGGTGAGGAAGGACTCATTTGTTTCTGATGGTAATTGGGAACTAGCAGTTACACGCTGTTACAATAGCTGTATGTGTTTGTATGCATGAAAATGTACTCTCTGCTATTGTGTAGTTTGTCAATTGTCTGGGTATGAAGCCTACCTGGCAATTTGGAGATGTGTATGGACTGGATCCAGAGCTTCTCAGCATGGTACCAAGACCTGTGTGTGCAGTGCTTCTCCTCTTCCCTGTGACAGAGAAGGTACTTATTTACTTTACTTCTTGTAACTTCTTTGAAGCAAAATGTATTCATATATCCATGAAACATGGTGGATGGCTCCACATTATGCATGTTTCAACATCAAAAGTCTTTACATGTTGTACATGCTCGTGACCATGACATAAATAACAGTGTCAATCTTTTTTGTCCTACATCTGTTTAGTATGAAGCATTTAAGCAAGAGGAGGAAGAGAAACTGAAGGATCAGCGTCAGGAGGTGTCTCCTGATGTCTATTTCATTAAGCAAACTATTGGAAACGCCTGTGGAACAATAGGATTAATTCATGCAGTGGCCAACAACCAGAAACACCTGGAATTTGGTGAGTAGTCATTCTGTTTGCGGCATGTACAGTATGTCATGGAAGACAACTCAAGACGGTTGTATGATTGCAGTCGATCATGTGTAGGGATGGTTATCATTACGATTTTATCGATACTCCTTATTGGTTTGGTTCTTTATCAATACTCTTATTGATTCTTTTTCATTAATAAAGAATTGCTTTTTAAAAAATATTATTTTAAAAAAAGAATAAATTCAGAACAGGATTAGGATTTATATGTTAAATATAACTTAATATTGTTTGTGGAGCAGCAACTGTAATGTTTACAACAGCAAAGTCGCTAAATAAATTTAAATAATATCTCACCGGCAACTCATCTAAAATGTCAGTAAAATAAATAATATTCCTGACATGAAAATACTGATTGAAGTTTACAAAGAAGACCTACCACCACGCCCTGCAGGTAGAGGGAGAGTAACTAAGTTTCCAAGAATTTGACTAGTTTTAATATACGTTACAAACTAAGATAAACAGTTCAGCTACAGACAGCTTTGGTTTTAGCTTGTTTATAACAATTCGCTATTAGCTTAACCAGCGAGCTGTGGTTGTGTAAAAACATGCTGGTGGTGGATGAAAGACAGCAGAGAAAGACATGTTTATGCTTGTTGAACAGGTGGTTTGATAAAGTTCTTATTGACTTTTTACTTGCGAAGCAGTAACGAGCGTCATTGTTGTCAACTCGAGTAAAACTTTGTTCACTGTATCCACCTCTCTGCTGCTGTCTGCTCTGAAAGCAGAGCAGAGGACAGAGAGGAGAGGCTGCCTGCAGTGCAACCACAAGTTCCACCAAAAACATATAATAGAATTGACCTTAAAAATACCCCGGGTTTTATTTTAGAATCAGTTCTAATTCAGAACTGGGTTTCAGGGGATATCCCTAGTCATGTGAGAGTTAAAAATACTGTGAATTGACAGTATACCATAATATTTATTACATTTTGAGAAATAACCATGAGTAGTGTTGATACGACAGAATTACAGCTACAAATATTCACTCTTCATTTTACTCAGAACAGTTCAGAAGATTGTATAACTTAACCATAACTACAATACATTGTCTCATATCACAATATGTACTTGACATATTATCCAGCTTTACATCTGATCATATTTTTACTAGCAATTTTATATACATTGTAATATATTTTGTGCTTTGTTCCTCAGAGTCTGATTCTGCTCTGAAGAAGTTTATTGAAAAAAGCTCTAAAATGACCCCAGAGGAGAGGGCCACCTTCCTGGAAAAAGACGAGGTAGGAAAACACTGAAGAGCAAAAATTTACTCAAGGATGAGATGATGAAATTGGTCAGAGATAGTCACATGAGTGGAGGACTTATCACGAAAAAGAATTAAGGTTACGTAAGCTTTGTCAGTATCTTATATGTCACCTTACTTGTTGAGTAATCACAACATGTGGGGGGGGAAAAATCATCCGTGTTTACTGGTAAACTTTTAGCACCATCCTACAAATGTTTTTATTACTAGTAGCTTTAAGCATTATGTAACTTTCTGTTTCAGAGTATACGTGTTACACATGAATCCAGTGCACAGGAGGGACAGACTGAGGTTTGTATTGAGTTTTTGATCATCTGTGTTGTCTGAAGTTGCGTCTGACAGAGATTACAACATGAGTTGCACAATTTAATGCCATGTGTTGAACTCAACATTTTTTTGTCTGTCGTAGGCCCCAAGCTTAGACGAGAAAGTGAATCTTCATTTTATAGCCTTTGTGAATGTTGGAGGACAGTTATATGAACTGGGTGAGTTAACCTCTACTGAAATATGCTTTGATATATATATATATATATATATATATATATATATATATATATATATATATATATATATATAAAATATGAATTTTTCACATTGTTGACAGTAATTCCTTCATATCTATATATAGCAGAATTCAAACACCCTTGCATGGTAAATATTAAAACCTGCTGATGAATTTGTCTTTTATCTTTCCAGATGGCCGGAAGCCTTTCCCTATTGTCCACGGAAAAACCTCAGAAGACACCTTCCTCGAGGTGAGACATCACAGGATAAAACAGACATGTTATCATAGAAATATCTTTTTAAAGCTCAACTGCAATTTATAATGTTCCTCCTGTGTTGGATTGCACTGCAGGATGCGGTAGAGGTTTGTAAGATCTTCATGGCTCGCGACCCGCAGGAGGTCCGTTTCACGATCATCGCTCTCTCCAAAGATTCGTACTGAGGAGGCTCAGACCAGAGAAAACAAAGAACACATTACTGCCAAACATTCTCAAGTGCTGACTTTATTGGAATTTTTTTTTTTTCAAAACAGTTTAGCAAATGATTTGGGGAGAAATAATAAAAATGTCAGGGATATTATTCTGAACTAATGTTCCACTTCTGCTATAAATTACTTGTTATGAGTTGGATGAAACTCTAGGGGAATTGGAGTGCTGCTGTGCAATTAAAATAAGCTAGTGTTGAGATCAGAATATTCCCACTGCTGAAACATCTCAGTAGCTGTATACAGATATCAGTTGTACTACCTTGACACTGCACTAACATTTGTTTACACGGTGTGTTTGGCTTTCAGTTTAGAAAGAAGTGTTTTTTCATGTCACTGAGGGAACTTGACTTCCTTCTCACTGTGGGTTCTAATGATACCTACGTAGTGATGTGTTTTGATCATATGTAAAAACACATGGTCAAAACCAGCTGAAGAAACTTGTTTTGCAGGGCTTTAATTTCAGTCACAGCTTTGAAAACAGACAGGCCTATCGCTGATGTATGCAGTAATGGTGTTATGAAAAGCTTATCAATAAAGCATGTCTCCTGTAAGTGAGGCTAAATGAAAACTGCAAGTCAGACTGTATATCCTTGTGGAAGGTGCCTACATTTTTGTAATAAGAATTAGAAAATCTGTCAAATAAAAGGCAAATTTATTAAACATTTCTCTTGTAGATCTTCTATGTGACACAAACTTGGTTATTTTAAAATATGCATTATTTTGGCACGCTGGTGTAGACTCATAGCTATGGCAAAAGAAATACTATTTAGAAATCAGAAGAGGTCCAAGTGTCAAACAGGCCTTTCCACGGGAAATATGAACCTGCTGTCACAGTTGCAAAACCTAATGATCCTCATTTTAGTGAAGCTTCTTTTCATCATGATGCCACTATGCCAATTTATACATAAAAGTATTTTAAAAGGCAATGTGGGAGTGTTCTTTTTCTCCTTTCTCAAAGTGTTAAAACGTTAATTTAATTTAAGAGTCACTGGAGGAGGTCTCAAGATTTGTCAAATCATTTACCAAAGTATTGTCCTACATCTAAATATTAAGCAAACTGCATCTGAGGTTTGTCCTGACTTGTCTGTCTTGTATATGTAATCAGTCAAGTCTTGTTTTTTTTAGGCTGCATGTATAGTTCTTAAAGCTGACAGCCTCAAAAGCACACAAAACATCACAGACTTTACCTGGCTACTGTGCTGCTATAGTTTGCATTGTGATTAAAAAGCCTATATCTGTAAACATAACTGCTTCAAGTTGAAAGAACATCAAACTTAATCTGTGATGTCTGTGAATCTGCACTTGGAACAGGTATGAAATCTGCCTTCACCTAGCAAAACAACTTCAAATTGAACAGTCTAATCTTTGTGAACATTTGCATAGCTGCTACAGTAACAAGAATTCTCATACTCTGACAACTACTGGTCCGTCTTTTGTATGTGTCGGTCCTCTCACAATCATCACTGTGGAAGAAAATAGAAATGATCTCATACTCTTTTTCATGGTGAAATGGCTCTAAATAAGCCTGTAGACCAGTATTCTCTCTAACTTTTTCCTCCCATACTTCTTGGGATGAGGAAACCCAACAGAAAGAAACGATGAGACGAGAACTGACTCATCCTCCTCATGTTTCTACACCACTTCCACTGTGGTAAACCTTTTTCAAGGAGGTCCAGCTGCTGTAGATTAATATGTTAATGTATCCAAACTGTATTGACTAAAAAGGAAATTAATTACACTTTAGGCTACACTACAGAACAAGCATAATTAAAAAAAAAAAAAAAAAAGTTTTACCATTTGATCTAACCCAAAGGACTGTTTAGCCTGGTGGACCCACAGACTATGCATCTGTTTTTCATTTTCAAGCTCTCTCCCTCATGGAGGATGACACAAAAATTATGTTTAGTAACTGCTCATAAGAGGTATTTCTTATCTAAGTTACGTCAAAGCCAACCATTTGTATCCTGCACTAGAGACAGACTGCTGGAGAAGCTACTCTTTGACAGTGGTGGAAAAAAGTACTCAGATTGTTCACTCAAAAATAGAAATGCCAGAATATAAAATATACTCCATTACAAATAAAAATTCACTTAAAATTTTACTTAAGTAAATGTACATTAAGTATTATCAGCAGTATCAAGTATCAAAAGTTACAGTACTACTTATTCAGAATGTCCTCTTTGGTTCTGTTGTATTACTATATATAGTAGCTACATGACATGCATTAACACGTAAGCAACATTTTAATATTGCTGCAGGTCAAAGTGGTGCAAATGGTGACCACTTAATATCTTTTTGGCCAGTTAGATCTATAACAGTTAATCATATTCTACAGGATGATCACAGGTTTTGTCTACAAAGTAAACGAAATCTACAAAGTAACTACATTTGTCAAATAAATGTAGAGGAGCAATAGTATTTCCCTCTGATAAGTAGTGGAATGGAAGTATCTTAAAATGGAAATATTCAAGTGAAGTATATGCATCTAAAAATTGTACTTAGCCTACTTGGATGAATGTACTTTTCACCACTGTTTGCACTACAGGACAGTTTTGTTTTTCAGGCCCTGCAACGCATCGTAAGTACCGCTGGGTGGCGCTGCAGGGAAGAAGAGCGTTGAACTTTAAGTTGAAACATTGTTACAGGGAGTCGAACTTTTCTGACATTTACCATCAAGACCTGTGGTGAACATAAGTCTACAGGCACCGAGGAGCTGTAGCCTGAGATTAGTTGAACATTTATTGTTGGATATGAATGCGTTTACAATTACAGTATTACTGTACGGGCAGCAGTGAAAACCTGAACAATCCTCTACAGAGCTTGTGTTCACTTGAAAGCCGCTCTTAGACCCGTGGACGGTCCCCGGACCCCACTTTGGGAAACCCCCCTCTACTTCCACCACAACCTCCTTAAACTTGGTGAAGAGCATCAGTCCCTGCAGCAGACGAGGTGAGAGCACAGACTGACTTTAAAGACAGTAGTTGGAGCAGCCAAGCGAAGTGAGAAAATACCAAACAGATAAAAAAGCGCAGGTGTGTCGGATGAAAGAACAGGTAAGCAGCAGCAACATGATGCGAGGGGAATGCGTCACACCTTGCATTCATTCTGTGATGAGCTGGTGGAAATAAACAATAGGAGACATATTTCACCATTGAAGAGTGCTATAACAGTCCGCTTGACCAGTTTTAAGTGCGTTCACTGTGTCTTGCTTGTTTGAATCGGCCCACGTTGATGTCACCGGACGTTAATTGCGGCCCGCCGGTGCAGCTCACATCACGCTGTGGATGATTTGTGATGGAGTGGCGTCAGCAGTCCTCTGTCAGCTGCGACGAAGCCTACTCAGAGGCGCAGAGGTGGATTGAGGTGAGTGCCAACATTACTTACTATCTATTCAACTATCATTTCATTATGTAACACCATTTTTGCTCCTGGGTAGTTTGTGATGTGTATATCTTACACCGCATCGTAACTTTTATTCTCCTGTTGTGTCTGTCTTGTTCTATTTGAGCTTTGTTTTTATTTCCAATTTAACACTTTTTAATTGTATTTCAATGTCTTTTTTTATATTGTCTTGTGTTGCTTTTACATTCTGTCTTGATGCCTTTTATTTTTTATATGAAGCACTTTGAATTGCCTTATTGTTGGAATGTGCTATACAAATAAACTTGACCTGCCTTAATTCCTAATTGCTTATAACTAAAAAGTATAGAAAATGGCTATTATTCCCTTCAAACTTTGCTTTTGTGACTGGGACAGTGATATTTTTGAAATGTACCTATTTCCAAGGGGAAAAAAGGTGAATGTGCACATTTTCATTCAGTCAGAAAGAAATAACATATGAATCCAAATTAACATGTATTTATATTAAAAATATACAAAAGTGACCACAAAAGATTTAGAAGTGAGTAGTTTTTTGAGATTTAAGATTATACTGTAAATCACTTCAACGAATCAGCCCCCAAATACAGTCTCCCATCATCGTATCCGGTGTTTCATTTGTTGTTTTTTCTGACTTTATGTGAAAGAAAATGTGCAAATTTGCCCATTTTTCTATTGGATATAGGTCAGTTGCAAACTATCACTGTCCTGGTCACAAAAGCAAAGTTTGAAGGGAATAATAGTCATTTTCTATACTTTTTTAGGCATAAGCATTTAGGAAATAACACTTTCTACCCCCGAACAAAACACAAGTGAAATTTGTTACACAGTGTTTTCACTTCCTGACAGGACTTCAACACTGGAAATAAAATGCAAAGTGACATAAAGGTAAAATAAACTTGGCAGCTGCTGGTGATCATCATGTGGCAATTCAGAAATGTAGTGGGATTTTCTTTGTTGTTGTTTTGGGGATTATTGTTTGGTAGTTTTTTCACTTTAAAGACTTTATACTTATGGGATTAAGCTGAATTTACATAAAACTGATCAAAATATCAGCCCATACATGTGTAAATCTTTAAGAGTTTTACTGTTCAACACATTGCTGATTGAGAAATACTGTATGCTGCTCAAGTTTATGGCTGAAAGCTGATCAGCTGCCTCATTGCCCCCAAGTTATGCATGGAGGCATTTGTCAGCCTTGACATCATGTCTCAGGTAATTGGTGAGATAGAATCAATGTTTTCTTTTAGCCACTAGAAATCAGTTGGCTTTAAACGTCTCTGAGCATTATCCACGCCCTTCTATCTTCTCCACCTTCTCATCAGAATACAGGTACATGACTCTGCTCTGATTCATCATCATTGTTTTCTTGCTGCTTAATTTGTCACATCTTGCCTAGACTGTAATGGTCCAAATGCAAGCAGGTAGTGAGAAAAATCGGCAGAGCAATTAACAATTATTTCTTTGAATCAGCGTAACTATTGTGCCATACACTTAATCTACAAGCACAGATGCATAAAATTCCTGGGATTTTGTCTAGTACTGTATATGATGCTTGCAATAAAAAGTAACACCACTAACCCATTCATAGAATATTGGAAATGTTATTTTAAGTATCAGCAATGAATCAAAAACTTGTCTGGTACAGTTACACATGACACACACGATGTTTGTGACAATTTGTGGAAAATATGAAAGCCACACTGCTAACAAGAGGTGTCAGTGAGTGATTTCTTTCTGAGGAAAAAAAAGAAGCTATTTTTATGGTTGTAATGTTCACCCTTTCCTAGCATATTAATCAAAATGCAAAAACAGCTACCGACCCAACAAACCAAATCAACTAGTGCTTTTAATAACTGTGCCGTTTCATTTCTAAAATGTCAAATGATCTAAGAAGTTTCCACGCAACCTGCAGCCAGATTCTCATTCTTTCTTTTCTCTTTACAAGCGGGTGACATTATGTTCCCTCGTCTCGCAAATTCCCTTCCCAGCGGGGTTGCATGGAGCTGGTGCACGGCTGTAACTAAACAAATATTGTTCTAATTTCATGAGGGGTGAATCTGAATGCTTTCGATGTGACATCAGTGTCTCTCACACTTGCACACTGGCCCATTGTAGTGGCTTAGCTCGTTGACTGTGGTGGGGAATGATCTCAGGCAGGGGCAGGAAGACTAGGGAGGGTGAGCGTCAAGCTGAATAATTTGGATAGGTAAAGGTTATAATTAACAGCATAGGTATGAAAGGTTTGGTGTTGGAAAATGTAGTGGCATGTCCTGGCAGGGGGTAAACTGTTTCCCTTCAAAGAGAAAGTTTTGTGGCTGTTGAATTCTGCCACTGAATGATTAACAGGCTGCTTGGCTTCACAGCACTTTAAACAGAGGCATGTGTGCATGAAGTTGGTGGTGTTGTTAAAAACTAGACTAAATGGTCTGGAGCCTGTCACATGGACACATTCCTGCATTAGCTGCCATGGCTGTGAACATGAGCCCCCCCAGAGCTGGCCGGCTGTCAGCACAGGGTGCTGCGTCTTACAACCACAAGGCCTAGCAGAATAATAGAGGTCCTTGTTAAGTAATAGGAGGGCTTCAAGTGTGACTGTTATGACAATCAAGAGCAAGTGTTTTATCCAACTTACACGTCAAGATTATGCACACAGTAGTCTCTGTTATGACTAATAACTAAGTTAGTCAGATGATCTAATAAAGGTTTATTGGTTAGATTTTGATATATCTGTGTTTTAGTGCTATTTATGGTTACACTGATGATGTTTTGACTGTAGGTTGTCATTTTAATACATCACAGACATACTGTAGGTTGAGTGTTAAAAACACACCTTTTTTTTGTCACTTCTTTTGTTTAGAGTGCAATGGGCAAGAATTTGCTTTCTCAAAGAGCCTCCACTCAATAAGGTGTTACCAGAATACTTAGAATACCTCTTTAAGCAGGTTTTAGGTAGAGTTTCACTACAGACATTGATCTGGTTGAAGGTCGTGTGACAACACAGGGCACGATCTGTATAAGATTTCAGCTCTAGTTTTGATTTTATTCCCCTGTGTTTGTGCCTGTCTGGTGAAAAAGGTCCATATTGTCCTCCTGGTATACTTAGGAACAAAGCAGCCGATCAAAGGGAATATAATCCTGTGGATTTCTTTGTTACTTATGCTGTTGTTGTTGTCATGTAACACTGAACCAAATTCAAACTTACTTATGGTTTTGGTTTACATTGTTTGGGAGATGATCTAGCATGACTGTTTTTGGTGATGTACATGCTTCAATTTAAAGGTGCAGTGTGTAGAATTTAGTGGCATCTAGTGGAAATGGAATATAATATTAATAAGTATGTTTTAATTAGTGTTTAATTACCTGAAAATAAGAATGGTTGTGTTTCCATTACCTAAGAATGGAGCGGGTCCTCTTCCACAGAGGTCGCCATGTTGCATTGCCATGTTTCTACAGTAGCCTAGAATGGACAAACCAAACACTGGCTCTAGAGAGAGCCCTTCTCGTTTTTCACAAGTTTCGCGGCCACTGTGGGTTCTCCTACACACTTGGAAGTGGAGGGGGAGGGTAGATGCTGCTAGATGCCACTAAATCCTACAAACTGCACCTTTAATGTTACTGAAGATTATTTTCGTTATCAATCAATCTGCTGATTATTCATGTCCAAAAAATGTCAAGAAAATAATGACACCTTCATAGTGTTTATGCTTGACTAATAGTCCAAAATCTAAAGATTCAATTTACAATAAATATGTAATAGAGAAAATAAGCAAGTGCTTTCATTTTAGAAACTGAAACCACAAAATCAACTATCAAAATGGTTTAAGATTAATTTTCTGTTGATCGGGTAATCAATAAATCTACTAATTATTTCAGCTCCTCTTGGAGTGATTATACTTAATGTTATTTACTCATAGAGTGACATGTTTTAAAGGATATTTTCACCCAAATTATTTCTTCTGCCACCCCAACACAATTTAGGTGACTGAAATTTTGTTTGTTGTGCTCACAAAATTAAAGAATTGTTACTGTTCCTTTGTAACATTGTTCCTGTTACTCTGCATAATCTACCAGTGTTAAGTGTTAAATATATTTTTTGTCATTTGGGTGAACTAACTCTTAAATAAATTTGATTAGAATTGAAATTTCTGATATTTCTTTGTATAACCTTCGTTTTTCTTGCCCACTCTTCCATCCATTAATTTGTGGCGTTCTTGCTGCCAACACTCATGAATTGCCTTCCGTGACCTGTGCTGCTGTGTTGTTTTTCATACAAGGAGCCATAGCTGAACTGATCATTAGTCACCTCACTGTCGCAGCTTTCTGTTTTTTTTGACTGTTTTGATGGAAAGCAATTAGAAACTAGGACGCCTGGGTTCAGATGTACTCACGTGAAGCAAGACCTCACAGAAGAAGACATTCACCACATGCAGTTAGATGTTGGTGTATTTCTGATATGCTGATGGTGTTGATACTACAGTGATATATTTTTTCTTGAGGCAGATCCCTGAAATATTTGGATAATGTCCCAGTTGTTCTCTGATGGCCAGCATGCCCCTGTCCTCTGTAGAACGAACAAAGAATTTTAGGAACAATTAGTGGGGGGGGGGGCCTCCGTCCGCACAAACCTTGAATACTGATTTGCCTCAGTGCCCTGCATGAATAAACAATAGCTGTGGTCACGGACACAGAGGCTCCTCCATTCATCTGATTATTTGTGTTCTACCAAGACACCATTATTGGCACCCTGCAATAATAATAACAGAATTAATTCCACACATGTATCAGGGCACAACGATGAACTCTGAGAACCCCCGTTTCTGTCTTTTCACGGGCCGATGGGGGGAAAGTCATCATGAGTTCACGTTCAACACATTCAGCTGCACATTCTTGAGGGGAACCAGGGTGGGTTTGCAGGAAGGCAAGCTGTTTTTGAAATCCTTGCTCCTGCCTTAAATCTCCCTGTTGAAACAGAGCAGCAGTATGTTGTTGCAGATTAGAGTTATTATCCCACATGGCGGGTTCAACAGCAGAGAGAGGGCACAGTAGGCTGGATCTAAGGGGAGTTAATACCTCTAATCATGACAATAGAGAGAAGAAAAGTACGTTGTTAAAGCCAGCTTAGTGCCAGTGCCAGGACGGGTCCTGATTTCTACGCTAGAGCTCGGAGATAATATCTTAATTAACCCGTTCGCTCTTCTTTAGATTAGAACGTGTGAGGAAAACGAACATCAGTGTTACAAGCACCACTGAAAAACGGAGTCGAAATCGTTGTGCTGCTCCTTTTCCACCTGTATTGTTTGTTTGCCTGTGTGATTCCCAGCTGCTGCCCCCACTTACAAAGAACAGCAGGGGTCAGGATTTCATATGCCAACCGCAGCGCCTGACTGATTATACACTGCACTGTAAAGTTTGCTTGTGGTGTGCGTCTGTGAAGATTCCCAGTCATCCAGGTTATACATGGAGGGTTGAATCGAGGGCAACTGGACTTGGTTAATGATACTTGAAGATGTTATGTCTCTCATCCAACAGAGGCGAAATGTTGAAGTAGCTTCAACCAAGTCCACTTGCCCTCGATTCAACCCTCCTTGGAATTGTACTATTTGTGAATATGTGTGTGCATCTGTGTATTTTGGGCTTTGCATGTCTGAGTTCCTATTTTAGTATTTTCCGTGTCTGGTTATGATTGCATTTTCTCAAGGGTGGAGGAATAGACCAAGATTGCAATATGTTATGCAAACATTTCCAGACAATAGCTTGATCACATTATGCAAATCCAGAAAAACTCCACACTACAGCCATGTCAAAACTTGACAAAACTCATATTCATCAATTACAATATGGTCTAATTCTCTTGGAATGATGGGTATTTGAAGGCATCTCAAGTTATCCTGGGTGTGTTCTGAGGTGTAACCAGCTTTGTTGGGAAATAATAGTAGTGTCCTCCAGTCAATCTGTGTAATTGCTCTGCTGTCTCCTGCTCTTTACTTAGCTATGCTAGTAATTGTCCCATCTTGCGTGCTTTTCCCTGAAAGGAAAAGGACAAAAGCTTTGACACAAGGCACATCTGACTTGGTTGGTGTGACCCGTTCAACTTGTTTTGCTTTTTGTGTGAATGTGTGTGTGCATATATGTGCTTTTGTTAATTCCAGCTGTCCCACCTTACTGTATTATTACAATGAATGTGTAGTCATCTGCTCTGTTTTTAATTTAAATCAATCAATTCCCACCCAAACATAAATCCAAACACGGTATGTGAGCTTAGTGGAGCTACGTCAAATGTTTTTATATTTCATAACATGTCTGCTCCATAAATAAACTCTATAATAAAATGCGTAAAATAAAATAACCCCCCACCTCCCGCAGCAGCTATAATAGAACTCACTCTGTCACAAAATATGATTGCAGTGTGGTTGCCACTGTAATCATACGTAAGCTCTGCCAAGGAGGTTCAGTTTTCAGCCCTGTTTGTTTGCCTGTTAAGGAATGATTTAGCAGGATATCCCAAAAACTGATTTGAAATATGTTAGAGGCTCAGGCCATGGGCGAAAGAACAAGTGATTAGTGTTTGGTGTGGATCCAGATCCAGGATGTTTCAAGACTCCTAAACATTGAAGGATAGGGCATTTTTTAACATTTTCGCTATTTAACCGTGAATTCCTGCAAACATTTTTGTATATGTTTCTATGCATGATTGTAATGTTATGTATTTTCTTTCACATCCAGATGCAGAAAACATTTCTTTTTTTTAAATAAAATAACCAAATATAGCGAGTCATGCTGCCTTGAGATTATACACTCTCACAATGCTTTTTAGTTTAACTATTTGTGTTGGATTTAATAGTTTAGGTACAAACTGGTCAAGTAGTTCAAGGTGGAAACATTCCAACAAAACAGAACAGGAAGCTCTGTTAAGGAGTGGCCATGGACATGAATTTGATATCCCATAACAAACTTGTAGGTTCACAAGAAAACATAAAAAATATACTAGTGTTACATTTAAAAGGAAATAGAGATTGGATGTATGAAATGGTACAAATTGTGCATGTTAAAGTGGGTATGTGATGTTGTTTGTGTTTCTTTGTACTGTATATGTGTATGTGTGTAAGCTTGCACGTCATGCATGAGTGCAAGTGTGTGTATGTTTTCCTGCATAATGGGTCTTGGTGTTCCTGCAGTAGTGGTTTGAGATCATGGGAAAGGCATGAGGCTATAACACAGCACTGTGTTCCTCCAGTGCTCCAGATGCTCCCATAGCCTTGCGGCTTGGGCAGCCTGGCTCCAGCACAGTTTTAGCTCAGCTCTCCTGTTTACCAGAAGCTTTTTAGCATTAAAGTGAGAAAAACTGAGCCGATCGAGAGCACCCGTGGAATACCTGAAGAACTGTGCTCAACTCTGTTCCAGAGACACTGTAGGAACTCAGGAGGAAATACCTCAGACTTCCTCTCCTACTGTTCTCAACATCCTACCTTTCTTCTCCAACCACCCCACCCCACATGCACATACCCCTGCCTCCTCTCCTCACCCAACCCCTCTCGCTATTTTGCTCACTGTTTTTGTATCCCTTTTTCTTTTTTTTTTTCCAGGCAGTAACCAAGAAAAGATTTGGGAGTAACGACTTCCGATCAGCGCTGGAGAATGGCGTTCTGCTGTGTGAGTAAGTACTCTGCTTTTCTCAGGCACCTCTCTTAAGCCACTCATTCACATGGAAGCCCTCTCCTCTCCTCCAGGTCTGCGCTCCAACGTAAGTGTTACTGATATTTCCCAGGCAGACCCCCTGCTGGGTCACTGTTTGTTTGTCTGCCACATAAAGTGAGCCAGTGTTTTAAGACAGCACAACAGAGGTTGTATTATAGTCATTTGATGTTTCCAGTATCAGATCTGCCCTCTGTGGTTTTGTTTGAGAATATGAAGTGTGATCTATTTCAAGAGGAGTTGCGCTGCCTGTTGGACAGATGTTAAAGATCTGTGGATGGGCAGAGTGCCATCCTCACTTAAATGAGAGCTGTGAGGAGTCATGTAGTGAATGGAAAGCCTCCAGCTTAAACCACATCGGAGAGCCGGGACACCCTGCTTTCTCATTAGCCTGGGTACATCAAGGGTTTTGATGAGTTAGAGGAAGAAATCTATTCACCAATGGCTCTAAGTAAGAGTTGTGGAATAGTGGCTTTTCTGAGATCAGGATGCGCGTGTGTGTGTGTGTGTGTGTGTGTGTGAGAAGGTTAGCATCATGTCCCTTCATGCATGTGTATGTGGGCAGAACTGGTTGATAGACACAGTGATGTGATTTGCACGAATCAGCAGGAAGCTGTAATTACCAGCAGCCCAAGCAGAATCTTCCAAACCTCTATTGGCATCAGTTCAAAAAAGAAGCCCCTCGTTGTTGCTGATTTGAGCCTGACTCCACTATTTGCTCGCTCTCAGAGAACAACAGAGACGTTTTCACTCAGAGGGCTGTCCATGTTTTCTCAGCATGAGGAAAAGGAAGACGGAGATTAAATCGCTTTCACCTTGAAACTCAGCCTCCCTTCCCATTGTGTTGTGGTTATCATAACCACTCGGAGAGGAATGTTTAGTGTGGGTCGCACACATTATTGTATCCTACTTAGCGTACAGTGTGTTATCTGATGTAATCATAACAACTTTCTATTGTTTCACTTCTGCATGACAAACTTGAGCCCAAATGCCATTTGCATTCTTCCTTCACATGTGCTTTCAGCCAATGCATGGTCTAATACTTCCTGATCCACCCAAGTCTGTCTGCTGAGAGAGCAGAAGATACACTGCATCCACCTTAACAAGTCATTTAGTCTCATGTTGAGCTTTCAATTTGTTGTTTTTCTCAAAACAAGAAAATGGTGAGATATTTGCACTCATTTTGTTACTTTGTTAGATTCTACATACAAAATATATGATCAACTTGAAAATATGTTTCATTTTTGTGATATACTGTAAATGAACAGTATATGAGGTAGTTAAAATTGACTCCACTTTGACCAGCTACAACATTAAATGCAGCTTACACATTTATGTATCAGTAGTAGCAGTCCATTAATATACCATTTATAATAATATAACATTCTATATATATAATACCTCTGTAATTTTTAATACACTTTTACTTTTAAAAAGGTATTTTTACACTGTAGTATTACTACTTCTACTTAAACATCCCCATCAGACATGTTTTAAGACATATAAAACTCTGCTTTGAATAATTATTGATGTCTGGTGTGTTCCTTCCACAAAAAAATGTTCAATTACTTTGTAATAAATTCTTAAAAGGACGTGCACTCCTTCTCCCTCAATTGAAAGATCCAGAATGCATGAGTATGCAAATATTGTTCATTTCAAAAGTTTAACTTCTGCAAGATGTCTCCTACTTTGCTGTCCATTCTCAGTGTATGTGCCCTAGAGGTTTCAAGTTTCCATATCACACTTTTGTAAGTTGCAAACTGGACCACAATTGGCTCCAAAATAGTTGTGATGTCACAAATCACGCTAACAGGTGTACATCTTTAACTCAGATTTAAGGTGAGCACAGAGAAACTTTCCCCTTTCAGCAGATGAATGTAAACAGGCTTCAAGTGTAAAACTCTGCATATACATCATTCTGCACAGTGAAGCTCAAACATCCAATAGAAAAAAAAAACATATTTTTGAGTGGAAGGGGACTTTAAGTAAAAGAGCTGAATATTGTTTAGCACCAGAGAATCTTTTATACATCATAAACTGTGCTGCTATCACATTGTCACCATTTTTATTATTATGGTTTGTTTTTTAAATCCTTTTAGGCTTAAGAATAATTTCAAAACTCTTAAGATTGTAATGTATTATCTCCAATCTAAAACCATTACTATCTTTCTAGGATCATATTTGGTGATTGAAGGTTTGTATGGGGTTGTGTCAGTAGTTGAGGGTATGTTTTAGGAGCAAAGGACCCGCCGTGTTTACATCGTGGTGCAGCACTGGCCATTTACTAAACTGAAGCCAGGTGGCCACCATTAAGCAAAGTCGTAAACACACAACAGCAAGACTTTGCAACACTTTTTGTTCCTTCCTTGCTAGTTAGACCAGTCTAGCCAATGACCATGGGCTTTCACTTACCGTCTCCTTTCCCCTGATGTTCTCTGTTTCTCTTTTCCTCGCAGTCTGATCAACAAGATCAAGCCTGGTATTGTCAAGAGGGTTAACAGGCTGCCCACACCTATTGCTGGACTGGTAAGTCTTTTCATTCAGCCTAAATATAAGACATATTGTAGGACATTTTCTTTAAAAGACATCTTTACATTCAATGTATTTGTCACACATAGCCTCAACAGCTCATCCTAATTTCTTTCACACGCTCTTTTGTCATTACCTTTTTTGGTCATGTTCAGGTAACGTCTGTCGTAGAGAGTGCGTGATAAGATGTTAGAGGAAGCAGAGCGAGGTGCAGCATTTGAGCTGGCTGGTGACAGGTCTGAGGCAGGGCTTCCAATGAGAGAGAAGTGTTTGCCTCAGTGACTTGTCGCTCCTCATATCCATCCACGCTAATAAGTTCAGTGAACGTGGAGCTGCTTGAAAGGCCACTAGCCGCATTTGAGTGCACCCTAAATATGATGTCTGCCATGCTTGAGGCTGTGTTCAATCAAAAACTTTACACAAGACAAGAAGTCTTTGTGCTGGTATGGTAATTAGTTTTTCGATTGAGTGATGGGAGGTCAGAAGGGGTCAGAGATTGCTCTATGTAATAACCTGTTATTGAGTCAGTGTTTCTCAATATTTTGTTCAGTGGCTCCTTGAGAATGCACCTTTTTAGGCCTGGCAGTGTCTTTAAATTTCAGCAGTTGTGGCAGAGGTCTCTTGGGCCACAGTGGCTCAGCTGAAATAAATGTTTTGGGAGTGTCTGCATACAAGTGCTCGGGAAGTAGAGGGTTGAAAACCCTACCTTAAACCCATCCCTCACAAAGCTCTCTCTTGTGGGAGTAATTGAGTCCAGCTGCCGAGAAGAATTATAGAGAACCCCAACCCCAACCCAGAGAATCTGAGTGTGTGACAGTGGGCAGAGAAACACTCAGAGTAACACACTTTGGCTAGACAATGACAAGTTAGCGGTAGAAGAAACAGACTGGCACTCAGACTAGATGTTAACAGTAAATATAGTATTTGCCCTACCAAACACTGTACCATCATATCTGTGTTTTGACGTAAATCAGATTGCCTGCCACTTTGTTTTGGGCAGTTTCTCATACAATTGGCTGGGCACCTGCTGAGGTAACGAGGTAAAGTATCTCCTCAGTCAGTAGCGCTGGCGCGGTATTTCCGAGTCTTGGACACAAACCTGAAACCACCTGATCATAAATTCTCCAGCGAATACGAAAGCTCCTGGTTGGCCCGCAGCTATCAGTTGCTGCCAACCACATGGAGAAAAGTGGAGAGCTCTCCAAACAAACATTACTCAGTCTCACTGTGCTGTGAGAATAGCTTCCCTCTCAAAGTAGTCAAGTACTCTTCTTAAGATTCCTCCATCGCTCATTTCTACAAATAGAAACCCGTCTGTTCCTTAAGTGTTGGGATTGAATGTTTGAAATTTGAATTTAGCTGTGTTTCCTGAAGTTGTCAATTCATTTAAGCGTTAAACGTATATGTTTAGCCATTTTTCTCCTCATGGTGAGAAATTTTCGCATAGGGTTTATCTTAATATATGCTATCCATTTCCACTGAGTGTTGTAAGTGAAGAAAAAACTGGAAGAATTCAGTTTTTGTAATATGCTTAAGGTCCAAAAAGGCATTTGGAAATAAAATACAATGGCCAGAGAATGAAAGGAATGTTGTTGGTGCTCTTTCCGTTTGTTTGTAATGCAGATACGACTTTTCGACGTCGTTGAATGAAAGGTTCTTTGCAAACACGCCTCATTAACGCACAAATATGAAAATGCTCTGCCATTATGGTCACAACTGTTGTTTTAGTTTTGCTATCAGAGTTTTCAGCACTCAAAATTGATACCAGGCTCCAGCTCTGGCAGAATAAAAAGCCCACGGAGGGAAACGGGAAAAGAACAGAAATATCTGGTTTTGCGGAATATTTAGCAACATTGGCTCCAGACCCAGGCCTATTCTTTGGTTTCACTTGGGTCCAAGGGAATGTTTCCCATGTCAGCACACTTTTCTGACTGTTGTTGAGCACTCAGTGAGCTGTGGGTTTGGGTCATGGCACCCCAGTTTGGGTCCGGTTCTGCTTTTACCCAGTGCTGGTGGTTGTGGGGTGGGGCAGCCAGCTTCATGAGCGGGGGCACACTGGTCTGAGGCCAGAGGGAGTTAAGGATGACTCCACCGTAAATACACTGTAATTAACGTGGTGCTGGATGTTCCTGTACACACCAACTCCTTTTTGAATTGAGGTAGCAATAGGAGGAGATAAACAGACATTTTTAATGGCCCTGAGGGTGTCTTTACTTATCTAAATGTCTGTGTAACCATCTGTGCAATGACAGGCATTTGACCGTATTTTGTTTGTCTTGTATGGGTGCATGTTATGACTGGATCTGACTGGTGAGGACAGGAGGGTCTTTTATTGGGCCTGTTTCAGGAGAGACAACATTTCAAGTATTCCATCTCCTCTTGGTTTATTGTCACAGGATTCAAAAATGTGTAGCCTGATATTTTAACCATAGCTTTGTACTGCCAGAGGTCAGTTGAGGGTAATTGCAGAGTGTGCCCATCTAAGACAAATAATGCTGTGGAAGAAAAAAAAAAAAGAGTGACCACAGTGTGACCAGCACGGATGAAGGTCCTGTTATAACAAATCAGACACCTTATGAGTCCGATCTTTCCGTTTCTTGGTGTGAAGCGCTTAAATTGGGGTCCTCAAGTCTGCATGAGAGGATTAAAGGGCTGCTGGATGGATACAGCATATTTAGCGGGATTATGTGCAGGCACAAGTCAGCATAACATTCCTTCAGCATCATTTTCTCTGCATGTTCTGGGACTGACTGGCTGTCGGGGTGCTTTTAGTGTGTCAGTTCTGCTCTTTGAGGTTAAGTGACATCCATACCTAGGTGATATTAATTCTGCTTTTATATTTGTACCCACTCTCTCATATGCCTTGATTACATTGAGAACAGTGGCTCAACGTGAGTTTTTGCTTCACAAGGGAAAGATTTAAAGTGGACGATCCTTTGTGAGATTTTCATCTACATTGTAGCAATGAAGGACAAGTTCACATTTTTTCAAATCCTTCTTAAAACAATAGTCAGGTGCCCAAAAGAGGACTGACACAATGTGTTTCTTGCCATAACCATTCCTCCTGTTCATACTGGCCATTAAAAGATCACTTCATAATGTGCTTTTAATGTAAGTGATGGGGGACAAAATCCACAAGCCTTCCTCTGTGCAAAAATGTATTTAAAAGTTTATTTGAAGATAATATTAGGCTTAATATTAGGCAAAATTAGTCAAATAAAGTCAATATCTTCAGTCTGTCAGTTAAATCTTTACAAATGAGGACTGTGAAATTTGTCCCCCCATCACTAACATTGAAAGTATGTAGTCAGTATGAACAGGAGGAATGATTACAGCAAGTAAAACCTGTTTTAATGCTCATTTGACTGTTGGTCCCGTCATTTAATTGTATTTTATGGCTTGGATGCTCACAGAATCTAGAGATGATATCAAACATGCAGCGTACTTTATTGCTGTTATCACTGTCAGTACTCTTGTCAGCCAACATTCAGAGGTGAGAGATGGAAGGCAATGTGTCATGTATTCTTTTGTTATCTCTGACTGTACAGTGTGTACGCATCAACAAACAAGGCCATAAAGTTTAGTGTCATGGAAAAATGCCCATGTGAACAATGTTACATGAGAGAGAGAGAATAAGGTCTTACATGTGAGATCAACTTACTATTCCTGTGTTCCTATTCTGTATACATCTGGAAAATGACATTATCATGTCTATTATAAGGACAATGCAAGAGAAGAGAAATCTCTACTGTGTTATAATGAATAACCAGTGACCCCAGTGCCTCCATATGAAGGGGGTGGGGGTGGGGGGGGGGGGGTTTGGTCCTTGGCCTGTAGGGGCCCATAGTGACCTGTAGGACCCAGCAAAGTGTTGCTGAGGGACAAGCAAAGCTGTTAGCGAGGGATGCCTGCACTGAGAGGTCAGCTCTCTCTCCCACCATTTGCTAATAAGCATGTTTGCCATTTAAATATAGAACTAGCAATCCCATAATTATTCCTGCCCATGTTGAAACCATGTGTCATTACATGAAACCCTCTTAAGCAATGCCGTCCCAATGGGAAGTGCAGACTTCCAAACAAGACACTTGGGATTACAACTGGAAACGTCATACCCACAGAAAGGGAATGGCGCTTCCGTGGTTAAAATTTGTTTGAAATGCATGACATGTGTGTATATTTATAGTGAAATATATTTTCACTACCTTGCATTACACTCACACATCTGTGCATACACATAAACTTTATGCAACATAAAATGATTGACCGATTATAGGAGGAGAAACCGTCCTTCCACTCCCATGTCCTCTTGAGTTGCTTCAGGGAAATATTTGTTGGTTTCTGTCACCCAACCTCATGTTTCATAGCAACCAAATGTCTCCAAAATACGCCGCCGCCCCACAGATTCCACAGGTATTCTCGAGAGAAGGGCTTGGCAGAGGAGGGAGGGGACAGTTTCAGGGTGTGAGAAGAAGGACTACGCAATATGCTTGTGTGTGTGTGTGTGTGTGTGTGTGTGTGTGTGTCAGTTTTGCACTTGCATGGCCGGTTGGTTGGGTGGGACTTGTGCAAAGCTCTGATGTCATCCTTCCTGGTTTTGGCTTTGTCCCCACCCTAACCCGGCCCACAGGTAGCTCTGCTGCTGTCAGTCAGCTCCTGTCACGCAGCCTCTTCCCCCTGCATGTGTGTTTGTGTGTGTTCTGCACTGGGTCACTTCTTATTTGCTACACACATGCTCCTCCCCGTCCGTCTCTGCTCTCTGGTGATATGAACTTTGGAAGCAATGAGTTGTAGGCTGTGTTCCCTGCCAGAGAATTCTTGAGTGATTATTCTTTGCCTCTCTGAAGGTGGACAACCCTCATCCCTGCTTTGTTCTTTGTCCAGGACAACCTTAACGTCTTCCTCAAGGCCTGCGGGAAGCTTGGACTAAAGGAAGCACAGCTCTTTCACCCAGGAGACCTTCAGGACTTATCCACAAGAGTTACAGTCAAGTAAGTCCTAATATTATGAGCACTGTAAAATGTTATTACTGCTGGAACATTTTGATACCCATCCTTGCCATTCCCAGAGTTCTCCTGTAAACCGCAGACCAGCTTGTGTGTTTGACTCTTCCATGATGGAATCGATTCTCAGCTTCTATTTACGACTCCGTTAATATGCACAGTAAACCTTTAAATGTAACTTAACACTATTACACTAAACAGTATTTCAGAGCACATGTTCCCTCATGTGAGGCATGTTTCGAGCTAACTGCAGAGGTGTTAAGGGTCAGCGCTATTTTCAGTGTCCATGTATTCTTGTGGTTGGTAAGCACCTGTTGAAGCACTGCATTATGTGTTTCTTTAAAATACGATGGAGGGTACTATTGATGAAACCGCACGCATCAGTAGATCAAAGAATGTGCTTGCCAGCACGTCTGGAATTTCTGATCTGATTGGAAAATGAAATGAAATGAAAAATTCACTTTCTTCTAGTTTAAGTATAGCAAAGCATGACTTCAGTAAAAATAAAGAGTCATAAAAGTACTTGATTACTGTCAGGTGCAGGTTGTACATAAAGAAGGGTTTTTCTGATAATATGAAGTAGTTCAGCTTAGGTTGTGCACAAGTTGGTGAGCAGGACTAAAATTTCCGGATACTGCCACAGCGTTTTTAGTATTTTTCATTTTTAGACAGTTACTCTTGTGTCATTTGCGTGCTGGGCAGAGATCCATGCGGTATGTTGAACAACCTGTTCAGTTTTTACACAGGTGTGCCTCCAGGAGGTAGTGAGGTAAGGCACAGCTTAGGGCACAGCCCGTTCACTGTGACACACTCTGCTGTGCAAGCACAAAGAAAAGTGCCTCAGTGGCAACCTGCAGACTGTTAAACTAGAAGTAGATAGGTACTCAATAGCAAAGACATCACTTTAGGTGGCAAAATAATGCAGAGTGATGTCATTAAGCTTTTTCCAAATGCTGCAAACCAACGATGCTCCTGTTCATTCTGACAAGTGTTTGTCACTTTGTGTTGTCACTTGTATTTAAGCTCCGTTTGGATGTTCTTTTACATGTTGCCACAACCTCTAGGAACATTTTTCTCACGATCCACCCAAGACTCCGTCAGTCATCCTTCAACACTGACAACAATGTTGAAACCACAGTTGTCACAAAGACACACACACAGATACATGTACTGTTCATACACTGCAATATGAAGTCTAAATAAACAAATCTGCCTGTGTATTATCAAGACACAACCTCTGCCCAAAGCAGAAGATATGCTGTCCTAAGATACGGCAATATCAATCGCACAATGTTTGATCCAGTATCATAAATATAGACATCATTTCTTTATGGACCCTATTACCCTTGTATTATCAGTTATTTCCCCTCTGACATAATTATTTCCCATGGTACTGGAGATAAATGACTTTCAAAATGAGATGCACAATGTAGACAGATTGTACCCACGTTAATGCAGTTACACTAACTAACTCATATTATCAACAGGACTTTGTGTAGTAAAAAATGTCATTTGCAATGCAACATTCACTGCATTTTGAAATCATGTTTTTCCTTTGGCCAAACATTTTTTGCTTTCGAATGTGCTCAGTTCAGTATGGTATAGCTCAGCTCTTTGCCACCATGTCTGCATGTGTGTGGGGGATTGGAAGGGAGATGGGGGGGGGGCTCACGATCCTATTTTTAGGACCTTGGGGTCACTTTTACAAGCAGGACAGATTGGAATGGTATCAGGACTCGGGAGAAGAGCTTTTAATAGCGTGTTGTCCCTTTACACAGCATTCTCCATGGTATCTGGTCATGAGGGTACACCTGTGTGTGTTTGTGTGTGTACTTGTGTGCATGCATGTGAAAGTTTGAGTGCGGTTGAGGTTGTGGTTTTGTCACTGTATGTCATATGTGGCTTGTAGAACAATATTTTCATTCAGAGAAGGGACTTAAGTAGTTTTACTGTCTTTGTTTGCTCCCTCTCTAACTTGCTAAACAGTGACAGGTTCTCATTTTCTGATGAACCTGCAGCTGCTCCTGCTGTTCTAGCCACAGTGTTTTGTACATGAGTCAGTCTTGATGAATCGTGCGTAGGGAATTTCCTCTACAAATATGACATTTGTTGGCTGTTTGTCAAGAATTTATATGAGATTTAAAAAATGCTACAATGATGTTGCTCAAACAGAGAGAGTGGAATGGATGGTACACCGATAGTAACATGAGAAGATCATCCCAAACAAGGCTACAGATAAGTAACCAATGGTTTTATTTCACAGTAAGCCTACATGCAAATGAGCCAGAGAGCACAGCAGAGAGAGAGAGAGAGAGAAAGTTGTCTCTATCAGCTGTCTTTGCCCCTGGTGTACGTCCAACCTCCACTCCCTTAAACCCAGTCTGACAGGTGCTACGCTCAGCTTCCCTGTTCTCTGTTTTAACAGCAACATGGCTGTTATCCTTGTGCTGATCTATGCGGCTTTTCACAAGTTTTCCTAGCAAAATCTGTTATTTGTTTTTGTCCCTTTTTTTAAAATGTCTTTCATATATTTCAGTGTTTTAATGTATTTTGTTTGTATCATTTTTATTCAGTTTTAATCTTATGACTAAGGTGCAACACACAAAGCAACAAAACAAAAGTGTGATTCATTAATTCATATTTCAAATAGAGCTGAAAAGATTTATCAATTGACAGAAAATTAACACCACCACAGGAGGAAATTTACCTGTGGCAGTTTTTCAATTGTATGTGGCTATGCTTTAATAAAATATTAATGTCTCCCAATCCAGATTAAAAACACACATGGATATTTGCTGGTTTTTATAGTTTCCTATGATATTAAACTAAATATTTTTGGTTTTTGGACTGTTGGTTGTATAAAACAGACAATTGAAAATGTAAACGTGGGCTTTTTTTTTTTTTTTTTTTTTTACTGTGTTCTGATTTTTTCATGGATAAAATGAGGGATCGTTTAATGGAGAAAATAATCAAACAATTAATCGATATTAAAAATAGCTGCAGCCCTAAAAACTGACATTACTACACTGAAAACAGTGACCTTTCACTGACTTGTGATTGAGGGGTCTTGTGGACCTGCACCTCCTTTGGAAATGCTAAATTCCACAAATTGATCATTTGTGCTTCTTTAGGCGGGAAGTTGGCGTCAGATATTGGCTGTGTCTGCTGAGAACGCAGTTTAATATTATGCTAGTCTGTGTTGTCATGACAGCCATAAAAGATTATTGGTTCTGTTTTGACCTTTGAGCTGTGCAGTCGTTGTAGTATTGGCCTCAACGCCATCTGGAGTGCATGTCGCTCTATTGCCTTATGTTGTGAAACCTGCTTTCTGATAAAAGATGTTTATCAGTTACAAATATATTTAGTATCAAAATTATCATGACACATTGTTGTAACAGAGATACAGACTGATAGGAGGTGATATGTTCTGGAAGATTTCTCCACCCAGAGGTGTAATACTGACCAGACCGAATCGGATTCATCATTGGAGACTATGATTCACCAACTACTTTGGACCAGCTCTGTCAGATTCGAACAGCTGCCCAGGAAATGAGGGCATTAGAGTGTTGCAGATGAATCATGGCAACTAAAACTGCTCTATTTAACTTCAGCCACTTCCTGTAGACCCTTCGCTAGCATTTGGAAATTTAGCAGCTTGAAGTCAAAGTCTGAACTGTTGTAAAGGAAAAGACAAGCCGGATTTTCCCTAATGACACTCAAAATGTCAGCTGATTACTTGACACTTGACCTCTATGAATGTTTTAACAAGTGCTATTTGTCACAGAGCTAACTCTCAAACAGGACATCTGGCTTAGAAGGTGGAAATTACAGTCATTACACCATGATACACTGTGCTGGTTTACTGTAGTTGCTGAGGAACACTCACGCTTATTGAGCTTATTTCTCTGTGTAAGATGCATCATACTCTCTGATACCCACTGCATATCATATTGAATTTAAGAGAAGTTTAGCATATCAGATCTACAATAAAAGTTTGATACAGATATTGGAGAACAAGGTCTGAGTCCAGCTTTTCTCTGTGACCCCCAGTTAGCTTCCTGACAGAACAAACCCCACGCTGAGTGCGGTCCAAAGTCTCACTCGTTGCCACTGTTGGATTAAGCAAATTATTGACAAGGGTTGACTGCTCGCCAAACCAAAAAAGGAAAGAAACTGCATAGGATAGGTGTGTACATCAAAATTCATTGTCCTTTGAAGAATGTGAATGACCCCTTCGAAGCAATAGATAAAAAGGAGTGGCCGTGTGGTGTAATTAAATGATTTGGATTATGCAATAGCATCTCTGGCTGTGGATCAAACCAAATGTTTGAACTGCCTGAAGGAATGCGTTGTTTCCCAGACAAATTTGGACTGACTGCACAGCTTGTTATCAGAATTTATTCAACAGCAACATACAATATATGATTCTGTCACAATATAGCACATGCCATGTGTGTAGTGTATTTTTATTGGTTTTAAAATCACCATGACGAGTCTGAATGTTTCATACGTAAATGCAAACAAGACAAGCAACGTGCGGCTTTGTGTTAGTGTTTCGGGTGCGGTTCATTGAGCTGGCATGGCACGCTCTGGTTTCAAGATTTAATATGTGGCACCGCCGTCACTTCTTGTCGCAGCGCTGTGTGAACTGTGTGCAGATTGTGAAACCGAGCGAGTGATGATGGTGAACGGCCAATAAAGTTTCTACACCGTGGACCCAGCCCTAGCTGTAAATGGCCAACACAAGGGTCATATTTGTGCTGTGTAGTTAAGCGGAGAGAGAAATGCCAGCCTCACCCTGTTCCCTCGCTCACAGAGGCTGCAGTGTGTCTGATAAGTATGACACAATGATGCCCGACACGGTCTCACCCACAGCTGACTCCTCTGTTCAGACTCCCCTCCTGTCTGCTGCTGAGGTCTGGGTGTGTGTTAAAGTCCAAAGTGTTTTACTAAAATGAAAGAGAATAGATGAAGGATGCTACATGTGGTGTTGTTGATTGCAGCAGAGCAAGTAATCTTCATTGAAGAGGTATGCTTTCCATCATACATACATGCCTATTCATTCAGGGCAATGGTTTGTTTGTCTTTTTAATGTTTTTGTCTTAAAGACAGAGCTGGCTTGATCTTGCCGCACACAAACTGAGACCTCAGGATGTGGTCCGTGTGCAGCATCATTGACTTGTAGATTTTGTTAGTCTTGCTATAGATCTTGCTTAAACGTATGATTCTCTCTTGGTTACAGCTGTAGCCAGAGGGCCACAGAGAACTGATTGACTTGACTGGGAAAGATCATTTACTTTGGCTTATGATAAGAAATTATTTGTCTAGCATTTGGATAATGGCTTATGTTTCCTCAGTTATGTGTGTGTGTGTGTGTGTCTTTTTGTCTCTGGTTTGTATTGGCAGAACACACTCTCCAACTCCTTCAAGTCAAATGAAATTATTTTTAGGTTCGGCACAAAAGTCTCATACATTTCCATCTCAGTTTGACAAGATAGAATGTAATATATAACAATATAAATTAGACAAGAAGAAGAATATCAATTAGAAACTTAGCTCTATATTATATATATTATGGTTTAGATTAGTATCTAATAGTCTGTTGGAGGAAGAAGGATGTCACTAGCTGGCGGCAGATTGATTGAGGTCACCCCTTGACCTCAGCAAGAGATTGGTGTTGTGAAAGTCAGAGTAAGCATGCAGAGGTTGAGGCTTATGGCTTAAAAATGACTGGCTTGTGGAAGTAATGAGAACATCCTGTTAATTTATCAAGCTGGAGGGTTTCCTGTCAGAGCTCTGCTGAGCTACTGTACAGCACTCTGTATTGTATTGTCTGTCATGGTTAAGCAGTTTGAAGGACCCTCAAGTGTCCTGTTTCACTTTCTAAACAAGCATTTTACCCATAAGGAACAAACTTAAAACTGGCAAGAAACAAAATATTTTCACAAGACAAAAAGACTACATTTTACTCTGATGACAGCTATTTGACACATCTACTAATTTCTAGTTAAATTTAAGAGTATTGTGGTGTTCAGAATATCCAGGCAGCCTTCATTACTTGCATATGTGCAAGCTACACAAACACAAATGGCTTCCTTATCCCTTCAGCACATTCAATATCAAAAACCCCAATGTTTTAACTGATAATACTACTTCACAGAAGCTATTCTTAACCAAGGCTGTCTGCGCAGATCTTTTGTGTATCAGACTCCAGTGACGTTCTGTCGATGATTGTGCTCAATCACATGAACACTCAGCTGATTCTAGCAGGTTACAGCAAAGTCCTGAGGCTCTGGAGGCCTGAAAATATCCCCCCCCCCCCCCCCCCTTTTTTTTTTTTTTTTTAACTCTTCTCTTCTGTTCAGCTATTACCACTTTCTATAAATGACCATTACAAGGAGCCTTGTGGTGGTAACTCCTTTTTATTCTGGACCACGCTACCACTGCTATAATCTTAGACTTTGAGACTGTGTTCCAAGCCACACAAAAGAGAGCTTTTTTTTCCCCCCGCCTCTTTTATTGGGCTCGTAAATTTGCAATGTGCCAAATTGATTAAATGTCCATTTCATTTTTCCACTGTTGGCGAATTAGCACGTTGAAAACCCCTGGTGTGAGATGACGCGTACTGGTGAAAGAGTCGATCTGCTCGCCATAATTTAAAAGCTGTATTGGAAACTTTTTCGTATAACTTCTCCCATCGAAGTAGCGGCCATGATTTTTTTTTTTTTTAAAGAAATGGAAATTATGTCTTTTGTTTCTTCCCTCTGAACCAAGCAACCTAAAGGAATCTGAGCATGTTTTATTAACAGGCAGTCAGCTACAGTGTACGTGCATCACATTCTCAGCAGGTGCACCGGTTTCATTGCATGCTGGGAAGGGGATGTAAGAAAACCCATGTGCTCATGGGTAGAGAGGCATGTGGGGCTATTGTATTACCACATGATAGCAGGAATGTATAGCATGCACAGGAGATGTGAAGCAGACTGTATATCTTCCTCTGCCACTGTTATGGTTATGTAATGTAGCTGTTCATCACTGTTTATAGGCCTCTGTAAATAGTCACTACAGCTAATTTAAGTCATAGGCACACAACATACATAACAAAAAGGTTGTATTTCGCTTACAAGTTGAGACTGTGAGCTTTGTTTGGCTTCACAGGAATGAGCTGACATTCTCCCTGGAAAGTGATTTACTTTCTGCCAAGTTAACTGTCAAAACCCCCACAAATATGACTGAAACTCAGTATAACCTGGGGAGCTGTTTGGAGCTTTGTTGCTTTAACAGTAATGCCTTGTTTGGTGTTCAGATGTTAAATTAGCAGTTATTAGTTTTATCGTTATTTGAAACAAGAACCACTTTTGTGCCCCTAAATATTTTTACAGTTGCCTGATTATAATTACTGTAAAAAGAGGCACACACATGTAACAGTTGTTAAACTAAATAATTTATGACTTGCTATTAATTACTTCTATTTATTTTTTTCAGAAACATGTGTTTGTTTTTCCCTCAGCCTTTGTGTTGTTGTGTGAGGGTGAGTGAAGGGCTGGCAGTAGCCTGGATTGTGCTCTCAGTTTCCAGCTCTTTCACTGCCGAACACAGACACCCGACAGCCATGCCCTCCGTTCTTTTATTGTCATTTTCTCTCACACACACCCACCCACACATCTTTTCTGCTCTCTCCCTCACAGGCATCAAGAGACCCATAGGAGGCTGAAAAATGTGAGTGGAAAAGTATAAGATCTGTTTCTTTGGGGAACTTGATTTGCTGGCTTTTCAACCAGCAATAATACATCTTAAAGAAAGAAAAAGTCCTGTTCAGGTATCAGTGGAGATAGAAACCCTTAATTTATAGCACAATAGTTCCTTAAACAGTTGTTATTATATCTTATGTAATACATTTAAGTTAACTTGTAAATGTACAACAACTAATTAAGTGATGGTAAAACAAAACTGTGCTTTATTGCTTGCACTCATATTATGTGTTAAGCATTTTTGGGACATTTTAGCCTTTATACTTGGCAGACAATAGAGAGGTGACAGGAAATGAAGGGCGAGAGATGTGTCCCCAAGATCACCATGATGCTTCCACACTCATTTTTTAAGTTTTGTTTTTAGATTTTATTTACTTAAAGATCTATAAAACAATCTAAGGAGTAATATGTTAATCTAAGGGAATCTAAGGGATAATATGTTAAAGTAAGAACACAGCCCCAAAACATTAAGACAGACAAAACATATAAGATTAAATGAATTAGTTTACCTTAACATTAATCCCTGACTAAATTGGAGATATATTTCAAGCCTAGAGGTATGAAATTAGGAGATTTAAAGTGGCTCTTTTGGGGGGATATTTGCTATAAGTCACAGATTTTGATTTTAATTTTCAGATGCAAGTGAAAACATCTCTGGAAACACTGCATCTCTCATCACAGCTTCATCACATTTGATCATTATACACTTTTTTTCCCCCTGCATATGACAACAATAATCTTTTTTTCTAATTTGGATGAAAACCAAAGAGGTGACATATCAAGTGGAACCGTATCATGTGTAATAGGGGACCAGCATTTGCTGATGTAGTGATGATTGTTTGCTTTAGTGCAGTGTATTTACCTGTCCAGCCTAATCGTGCACACACAAACAGCAGCAGAGTATTCTGGATGAGCCTGGAAACAAGAGCATAGCACCGGGTGATATGACCCCGTGTCAGAGTAGGGCTACAACTATCATAACAATCACCTGCTTTAGCACTGCACTGTACATTAGTCACTAAGGGTAAGTGTGTAGCTCCGTTCTGATGTATCCTGTCTGGTAATAATGTTTAATTTCCACATATAGCCATGTATGATTTGTATAATAAGCTGTTTGTTTACTTCTCCAAAGGTGCTGATCACCATTTACTGGCTGGGTAGAAGGGCTCAATGTGAGCGTTTCTATGATGGACCTTACTTGAATTTCAAGGCATTCGAGGGATTATTGGGCACAGCGCTATACAAGGTAAGACTCTATAAGGATACACGTGGAGCTTTCTTATCTATGATGACATGAAACAAAAGTGAAACCTTTCCTTCAGAAACCAGAAATAGAATGAATGAAATCCTCTTTTACGCCCGCTGCGCAGTACATTTCTGTATCCTCCCTGGTATGTAGACTATGTGCGGAAAAATTACTGCAATAGGCTGAGGGGGCTCAAGACTGCCACCCACGAAAACCAAAGCTACGTTAAGTCATAAATGACCTGATCCCTTGACTCAGCTATTTTAATCTTGTTTACAACATGACACACAGTTCACATAGTTTACATTTGGAAATAGCTGCGTCTTTCCTTGAAGAAGACTGTTTTTTCCCCTCCTCAGACCAGTGTTGAATTTGGCACTTTGCTTTCACACAGATTTATAGGTTGTAGTGGTGTGCGAGGCCACTATAATTCAACTGACTACAGGGATTTTCAGCAATAGCAGTTGGTTACAGCACGCCTTGTACATTTAGCTATGATAATCCAAGTTCATTGGCGCAGGGTTAGGCTGGGTTTAGTTTGTGGACTTGTATTGTCTGGTAGGATTCAGTGGATTATAGATCTAAAAATCTTTTCCTTTTATAGTGGCTGACAAGTTTTTGCTTGCTTGCAACCATGCTGCTTAAAGCGGTTCAGGGGCTTGCTTATGTGTTTATGTGCAATGACATTCTTTTCACGCAGTAAACACAGTCATCAAGGCTGCATGGATCATGGCGCTGTTTGTTCTAACAGTGATGGCAGTGAATGGGAAACAATGAGCTTTTTCATTTTAATTGTAGTATGCGTTGCCCCTTATAGACAGTATAGAAGAATGTGTTTACAGTAACGGAGTCTGCAAGAATGAAAGACTGAGAGGCCAGACAGTACAGACTTCACACTCTACATGGGAGATCTCTCATGCACCACACACACAGTGGAGCTAAATATTGTAATTGGCACCCTATTATCTGACTCTGTGTGTGTGTGTGTGTGTGTGTGTATGAAAGGCTCTCCAGGAATCGTCCAGTCAGAAGGGCAGCAACGTCAGAGACAGTGGTTTTGGAGATAGCTGGTACTCAGAGCGAGAGGAGCTCAATCAACTGAGAGGAGGAGGAGGAGGAGGCGGACACAGGAGAGAAGACTCCCTGGACAGTTTGGACTCTCTGGGTTCCCGACCCCACAGCATCTCATCTGACACCACTCTTAAAGGCAGCAGTGAGGGTAGGAGACGAAAATCATACACATTTGTACATCTGACAAAACCTCAAACCTCTTTCCTTTTTCTTTTTATCCTGCTAAAGCTGTCCTTATGATATTTAAGAGGCCACAGCATATGTTTATTTTTCATTCATGTTTTTTGTGTTATTCGAGATTGCCCCTCAACCATGGAAATAGTGTTCAGACTCTCTCAAACTGTTTCATGAATATTTATGTTCAAGTTCATCCATCTAGAACTTCAAATATTTGTGAACAGGGAAGATATGCTGCATCAGAGCCAGAAAATTGACTCACATTTGTGAAAACAAATACCTATTGCCATCTAGTGGTTTGCTTTTGAAAGTGAATATTTTGAGTGAAAACGTACCAAAGTCTCAAAGGAGGGAGAGACGTATCAACACCAAAGCCCATCTGCAAACTTGTATCATGACAGAAGTGTAGTATACTCTGAGAGAGGGAAGTGTTGGTCAGTACTCCCCCCTACTCCCCACCCCTAGAAGGAACAGTGAGACATTCCACAGCCGTCCACACCGGCTTGTAAATGAGGAGGCCTCCACCCCCTGCATCCCTCTTTTACTCCTCCAAACTCATGCCAGAACACATAACAACCCCCCCATTGGACCTCTTCACTCTTTATTTGGCCTTTTTGCAACTTCCTTCATTCCCCTTATTGGACCTCTGTCCTTTGCTTCTTCTCTCCCTCACTTTTCCCCACTTTTTTCATTCCCCATAACCTGTCTTACACGTGTTTGTCCTCCCTGCTCTCCTGTCCTGTCATCTTCCATGCTCCAGGTTGTTGCAGTGACACTGAGGCAGACTCTGTCTTCAGGATGGCTGAGAACAAGGACTCGCTCAGTTACCGCCGGTCTGTAGTCATCACACCCAAAGTCAGCTCCCAGTTTAACCAGTTCCTGCCCACTAAAGACAAACCCTCAGGCTATGTGCCTGCTCCATTAAGGAAGAAACGGGCTGAGCGCAATGAGGACAACCGGCGCAGCTGGGCCAACACCATGTACACAGAGGAGGAAGGCACTCTCACCAGGTACTGTTAGAATACACACAGCAGCACACACCTTGATCTATTTGAAGATGCTGTTTCTGAACTCACCCAATAAATGAAGTCATTATTCCATCTCTCTTAAAAGTAATGCTACAAAAAGTGATCCAGAAGTGCTGGGTTTACACTACAATCCTTGGTTTGTGCGTCAAACACCTGAAATCTACATTGTGGCTGTTTTTAACACTCTCCTCTCCCATTACTGTCGATGTTTGTGATACTGTTGTGATGTCTGCGAATGGTTGATGCTGGTGTGTACTGGTGTTGTGTTTCATTCTGCTGTGTTGTGGAATGACGACCTCAGTGACACAAGGCCTTCCTCTGACTGCCACGGCATCAGTCAAGGATCCCAGAATGCCTTGCCTGCGGCTCATCTACAGTGGGCCTACGAGTATGAAAGTGGCAGTGACTCGGATGCAGACCGACCGGACCCTGATCTTGTTCTGGATGACCTGGCCAGCAGACGCTTCCACAGCCCCTCCCCAGCACCCCCCACCAACTTTGCCATACCCATCAGTCCCCTGGCAGGGGGAAGGGCAGCTGGGGGTCAAAGGGGTCCCTGGCCTAAGGTCAATATGACCCCCAATGTTGCCCCTCAACAGAAGGTGACCTGCCTCAGGTCAGAGAACATGAAACGTGAACCGTGTGACTTTGATGTGCCTGCCTGATGAGAGCGCAAACTAGACCGCTTCTCTTATTCTCAGTTTGCATGGTTAATTGTAACCATGAGCAACATCTCTGGTCGTAGTGTGCTGCCTGCTAACAGTGCTCAGACGTCTTTGCATTTGCTACAGTTTGTTGGTTTCTCTTTGAATTGTTTTGTATTTTAGCTGCAGCACGTCTTTATTTGCCCCTTTTGATTTTAATGAGTTTGGAGGAGTGATTTGAGTTGGCAACCTGACTCCTCAAATCAATTTTTTTGCCTCCTTTAAGGTTTGGTTTTTGGCTTGCATTGGTTTGCCTATACTTGCATCATCTCATTTGAGAGCTGCTGTGCTCAAGGAACATGCTCCTTTCTGCGTGACTGGTGTGCTGTACTTGCTGAAAAATGCTTCTGACATGTGTGATTGGCTGTCTCTCTTGAGCAGCAGCGGCATCAACAGTGGGGAAATGAAGCCCACCCAGCAGGGCTCCGTGAGGGTGGACCACCGCCGAGCTGTGTCCACCGACAGTCTGTTCAGGGAGATATACGGTGACTCTGAGGAGGATGATGATGAGGTGGGCTATGCTGATCCCATCCAAGATGATCTCTACACCCGCAAGATGGGCATCAAACCCCAGCCTGCTGGGAATGAATCTTATAACAAGTTCTTACCCAAGTTCTGGACGCCCGAAGAAGACATTCACATACAGAAGATCAAACTGGGCTCTCAGAAGAGACCATGGTACAAAAGGATGCAAGGCTTCAGGTGTGTAAGGGCATTAAAATCCAGATGGAATACATCATTTATGTTTTACAGAGTAGCAATCACATAGATTCAATTTATTCCCTGCTTCTTGCACAATCTTTCCTCTCTTTTCTACCTGCCACACTTGATTTTGCTATACTTGAATATTATGCATGCCAGTTTATCCTTTGAGGTCCTAAGATCCAACATTTGGTGTTCTATCATTCACTGCATTTTTCTGTACACTATCAATTTCTCCCACTTACGTTTCTTTCTCTTTCCCTACCACTGCTTTCTATTATTCCCCCTCTTTACCCTCTCTCTACTTCTGTCCCCTTTTCCTCCGTCCACCCTGCTGTCCTCGGCTGTAGCCGTAAGAAGTCGGGCTCTTCTTCAGATGATTCAGACTATGACATCAGTCCTTGGCTCTCTTCTGCCCCCTCTCCCTCCGGCCCCTCTCCCTCTCACTCGCACACACACGAGGCCTCGGCTCACACCACCCTTGTTGTGGGAAAAAGGTCGATACAGCTGCATGATTGTGACGATGCAGTAATACTCTAGAACATCTAAAATTTCTTAGAGAAATATAATTGGCTCCTGTTGAGGCTGAATTTCTGATGAGATGCTTTCTATTATACTAAGGATAAACACACTGTCAAGTTACTGGAGTTGCCCTAACATGCTTCGTAAAGCAGTTTGCTTGCACTGACCTTAGTGGAAAATAGGCTGTGTCTCAGCATTATTCTATTTTTATTTTTATTGCAGCCTATTCTAGTGAAGACTATATTTTTTTATAGCAACTAGTTGCTATGTAGTGCGGTTTTATTTCATAGCAGTGTATTTGTAAAATCCTGATTTGATCAACATCTGTTTGAATCAAATACCAATATGGCTGCTTGTTGTATCTCTCCTTCCTGTTCTTTCTCTTTGACCCAGTTCACATGCATGCACTTATCACCTTTCTGTCCTTTTCTCTCCTTTTGCCGGCTCTGCAGTCCTAATATCCAACCACTCACTCCCCCACATCTCCCCAAGATACAGCCCCCTCTGTTAGAGACCCCCCCTCTGGTGTTTGCCCCAGTGGACCCCGCCTCCGGTCCCAAACTGGTCAAAGGTGAGAGGTGGTCCCTCCTTGGGCGCCAAGACCCCCGTGAGCCCCAAGACACCTTTGATTATGAAAGCATTTCTCCCGACCTGGAGAATGATGACATGTTTGCCAGGCGCACCCTGGCCTTCCAGTCCAACATGGACCTGGCTATGATGAAGACTCACCTGTCTCCTAACCGTCGTATCTACACGTCTGAGCCGCAAATCAATATCGTCACCCAGAAACATCTCCACGACAGCAACGAGGAGAGCGATTTCCCTGATATCGAGCAGGACGATGTGGTCTATCGTAAAGAGAAAAGCCAGCAGGCTCAGCAACAACGGCCCCTCTCAGGTGCCCCTGACAACTACGCCCCTATGCCCATCCCAGAGCCCTGGGCTCTGCCTCCTGATCTCAAGGCCAGACTCCTGTGCCCTCCATGTCCTCTGACACAGGAAGCAGCGGCAAATAAAGAGAATCAGATTGAGAAGGAGACACGTCCAAAAACGGATGACATGCTGGTCCGGAAGCTTGGAGTGTGTTCTGATCATAACCAGGGGTCACTGAGAGACCCGTCAGCCAATCAGATGACTCCGTCAGTGCCAACTTCCTGTAGTGAAGGTGACCTGCAGAAATGGCAGGCTATAAGGGAAGCCAGTCAGCTAAGATATAAGAAGAGGCTAATGGTGGAGAGGCTAGCCGCTCTGAAGTTGTAGAAACAGATTGCTGTGACAGTGTCTGTTAGCTTCTCATCACTCTGTAGACATTTTTTGTCTCTCATTTTTTTCTGTGCCATTTCCATCTTGAGATATTCTGTCTGATGTTGAAGTGGTGTAGACTGCATGTTTACCCAGCGTGAGAAGAATTCGTCTGATGGCCACAACAGTCACAGATGGAAGTTTTATTTATTTAAACCTTCTGCATTCACTGCTACAGCAACAACTCTGAACTTCAGCTTGTTTTAAATGTTTTTTGTTTCACTGAAATGAAAGGTCCTATCAAGTCATAGGGCCATTTAGTTAGGTTTTCTGTACAGTGGCGATATGGTATATATATAAATTTAGAATGAAAAACCAGATTGTACATTAAACCTATTGCTGTTGTGTATTTTGAAGTGTGGTTTGTGAACAAAAGAGCATAAATTCTCCTACATCACTGACCGAATTATTGGTACATCATGAGAACTGAACTGAACAGACTTGAATTCTGCATTTTACATTTTCTTTTTGATTTTCCCATCAGACTGAGTTTGCCTGTGAATGGAAAAAAAATATTCAAGCTTAATAAAGGAAATAAGAGACTATGTTATCTTGTGATGTAATGCATTGAATTGGCCAACTGTTGACCTTTCCTTGCACCTACAGTGACATGGATCTGACCCGAGTATAATGTTGTTTTTCTCAGTAAAAAGAACTTCACACTGACATATAAGGCTCAAAGTGCAGCAGCATGAGAGCACGCAAAGGTTCGAGCCTGAGTAATAACCAAATATAACATGCTGACAGTACCAAGAAGTGCAATTAAAGAGACGACATGAAAGCCTATAGAAATTCCCCATAGCTCTGAAGGAAGATGCGACTGGTGTGGACTCCATAGTAACCCAAACACAAATCTGTACTGCAGTGTTTACACATGAACAGACACACACAAGCACACACAAAGCAGCCATTTAACCTGAGTCAAGGCCATCTGGATTTACTTCACTTCCATATGTAAAGCCATGTTGCCAGTGACATCATCCTGGAGTCTCCAGAAAGGCAGCATTGTTTAGAGAAAGATACATGTCTGCACACTTCCCCAGACAACTGTCAGGGCAAGGAAAGGTGATACTGTGCTGTAAGCCTTCTGTATACACACCCTAAGCTCTATCCTCTTCAGGGTACAGGGAAAAACCAGCAGAGTCATGTATTGGCTGGGTTTAGATACATTTGAAGTTCACCACCTGGAGATGAGCAGGTCTCAGAGTCGCTAATCAGCCTCAGGCTCTTAAACAGGACCACTCTCAGGCTCACTATTCAAGGCCAATCTGCAGAAATGTGACTTTGTTGTCTGTGGTTCTCTCTGGTTTCCTAGACAGCGCCAAATGCGAGAGAGTATCGACGGGTGAGTTGATACGGGCTCCCAGGAATGTGGCACGTTTGCGTTTGCTCTGGCCTCTTACAGTCGCTCCCCGCTGCCCTCCTGCTTTTGTGCTGCTGTTCTCACTCTCTAGCTGCTAAATGCTGACACACAACATGGTGTATTGTATGGCACAGGGCCAAGTTCAGGGTGAGGGTGGGAGGGGTGGGGGGGGGGTTGGGGGGTGGGGGCGTTCATTGCTTCACAAAGCTCTATTGACAAAATAACAAAGTGAAAAGATTCATACAATAGCAATACGCTGGGTCATCTACCTTAACTGCAGCGTGTCCCAGTGAGAGTTATGACTGAGCAATAAGCACTCTTCATGCTACTGATAGCAATATGAGACGTGTGTAAATCTTTACAGGTAAGTGAAAAGACAGTGCATTTTTCCAAAGGCTGTGAGCTTTGAATAACTTTTTCTTTTTGCATGACAGGGCAGGCTGTGATATATGTTACTAACCCACTGAGCTTCAATTTCCCCCCAGTTTTTTTTTTTTTTTTGTTTGTTTTTTTGTGATAGACTCGTGTGCTGTGTTTGCAAACTAACACTCGGTCACAGGTTAAGTGTTTAATCCGTTTTATTGTCAGCATCAGTGTTAAATATATGGATGGGTGATACAAGTTTGAATATATTTGACAATTTGAACATTGGATGATGTTTTTTCTACAGCTTATTTGACACAATGGTAAGAAACAGTGCATGCGTACTTGGAGTGCAATTTTTTTTTTAACCTTTGCCTTCTTTTTTTTATACCCTAAAGCTTCGGCCAGGACATACAAACTGAGCATCCCCTCCACCTCTAACTTGATGATGCCCCCTAGTCTTTTTTTTTTTTTTAAGGTTTTCTCATGTTTACTCTTTCTCTCCACAGGAGCAAATCAACAAACGATATTCTGGCTGAACCCACCGCCGTCCGACAATTTTACACCGAAGAGCTGCAGAAGTATCGTGAGCAGATCAAGGAGAGTGAGGATAAATGGCAGGATGTGAGTATATCTGATATGTGTGCTGCACAGGAATGCTGGAGGATATCTGTTTGTTTCCCACTATTCTTGTTATATGAATCAAGGCAAGCTGATGGCAGAAAGTAGTTATGTTCTACAGGGAACATAACTCCCCAGCACAGATAAGGTTGAGGTGAAAGGTGAGCATATGATCTTTGGGATCTGTGGTATTAGAGTGGCAGGAGGAGAGCAGGTGGTGTGGTTGCAGTCTGTGACCATGGGGTGAAAAGAGAGCTGTTCAGATAGAAGCCAGAGATGGACGTAGACACTGATTGGTGCAGCACTGCCCTCTGGCTATGGACTGTCCTCATTTCCAAATCAGAGTGTTTGTGGCAGGAAGTTTCACATACTGTAAATACTAATAATAAAATGATTGTGATATGTTGTGATGTAATATCTAAGACCCCGATGAAAATATTTGAACTGAATTCATATAAAATTTAACTTTGGTGCAACTTATTTCTGGAAGTGATGCTCCAATTTTAAACACCGTTGATCCCTCATATGTGCTCATTCCTGGGTAGGAAAATAAACAAAACAGGTATTCACATACAGTATACATTATTGGCTGTGACGGTGGTATGTCTATCTGCAGTCTGATTGGTGTCATGGCAAAATAATGAGTCTTAAAGCGGCATTTAGGTCATACAGTCCCCAATACACGGGGGAGGTGAGCCGGGAGGAGCCTAAAGCACACAAATAGAACACCTTCAAATGTAGCCCTTTCTCTCTCTTTTTTTGTCTTTCTCCTTCTCAACTTCACTCCTGTCTACTGAACAGTTAGCCATGCAACACAACCAAGCAGTTTTATCCAGATCTTACTTGAATTGTCATGAAATGATGCACAAGGTGATCTGGTCTTGTTTTCACTGCAGGACTTGAGCAAGTGGAAGAACCGACGCAGGAGTGTCAACTCTGATATAGTGAAGAAGAAAGAGGAAAGGGAGAAGATAGAACAGATCACATTCGGCGGCAGCAACAGAAGGTCCAAGACCTTCAAGGAGATGCAAGAGGAGAGGTAAGGGAAAACACACCTGATGTCTTGATGAAGTTCAGATAAGATAAATGGCACTGACTGTTAAATTTAGTACCATACAATTTCTATTTTTATGTTTAATCTTGTACTTGACTAAAAAGCAACAAACACTGAATTTGTTCCTCTTTTACACAATTTTTTTACCCTCGGAGGGGGATCCTTTGCTTTTCATGACAAGGTAATGAAACAAAATGTATGCATGAGAAGTTCTGTGGTATTAAACACAGAGACTACAGGATTACAGGAGTAAATGAGGAGACTCTCTGTAATTGTGCCTTTAGTCAGTGTGAAAGTGTAATCTAATCATGGCTTACAACCTGCCTCCCCTTTTTGTCCCACCTCTCTCTACCCTCCTCTTTTCAACCTGTGCTCTTCTTTCTACTCTCCTCCCTTTCACTCTCACCCCCCTCATTTCATCTTCGGTACCACCTCTTTGTACTTGTCCCCTTCATCTTCCTGAATTGCATCCCTTTCCATCGCTGTTTTTTATTTTACCCATCACTGTCCACTTTTTTCCTATTTACCTTTTTATCCCATCCCCCTTTTCCTCCTCTGTCCTGTCTACAGAGAAAGTAAAGGAGTGAACAGCATTGGCAGTCGTCTTGGGTCTCTCTCTTACAACGACGAAGACGTATTTGAGACACCTGTCATTTCCCCTCGTACCCGAACCCTTCCTGCCAGGAGCTACACTATTGACACTCCACACTATTTCTCTGACCGCCCTGAGCCTTCTCTGAAAGAGGACAAACCCCCTGCTGCCTCCCCAGCTACTGGCAGAGCCGCTAGCCCCCCTCCCATCTCACGGGAAGCTGACATTGTGGACAGTTCTGCCAGGAGTGACACCACAACCACCATCACTCCCATCAGCCGCAGCTCTCTCCACAGCCTGCAGGCTCCAACAGCTGCACCTCCTATGCGGAGGAGTCCTGTCTCAGAACCCACCAGCACAGCCAAGACAGAGGAGACCTCAACCACAGCCTCCTCTCTTCGCTCCATACAAAAGGTGCCGGAGCCAAGGCGCCCATTGTCGGGCACACATACTGAGGCGGAGGCCCCCTCCTTTGGTTCCCTGTACAAACAACCACCACAGCACAGCTCAATGGAACCCAAGCCTCCCGGGGTGTCTCGGGTTTCCGCCTCCCTCCCCAGGAGCTACCAGAGATCGGATAGCGCACGTCTAACCTCAGTTGTCACGCCAAGGCCCTTCGGGACCCAGTCTACCCGCATCACCTCACTTCCCCGGGCCTTTACAGTGAGTACTAGATCGTTCTACATCTAAATACAAACTAAACCTGTGTACGGCATGAGGCTGAAGGACAGTAGAGGGCAGGAGGAGACCGTGTTTGTTGACAGTTAGAAATCCTTGCCTCGTTGATCAGGTACAGTTGAATTTGTTTTGAGTACATCAGAGTTTCCCAAGAGTCCGATCTGATTACTGCGTGAATAATGGATGAAGCTAGTGTTTTTATAACGCTAACTCATCTAGCAGAGCTACTATTTTCAGCCTCCTTCACATTCATTACAGTCGTAGTAAAGGGAAAGTACATCATTTTTAATTATTTCTGGGGAGTAATCTAGGGATTGTCAAGGGAAGATAGTGAATTCTTAAAGTTGACAACACATTCATCAATTGATACCTCCCTATTCTAAGGTCTTTTAGGTTAAAATAGATTATTATCTTAATGACATCAAAGTTCATCTTAAGACTCATTCTCTGCATTCTTTTCCGGATAGATGGATGACTCTAACAAGCGTGTCAACGGCGGCGTCGATGTTTCTAAGAAGACGTCTGTGCCGAGCCGCTATCACCAGTTCATGACCTCTGAGGATGAGGCTCACTCCCAGTCCAGCTCAGCCAACAGCAGTGAGGATGAGGAGGAGCAAGAAGAGACCACAGCAAAAAGTGTCACCTCAACCCAGCATGTGTCACCTGTCCCAGCTGAGGTCAAGAGTGAAGCTCCAGTCAGTCCCGCTCCAGCCAAAGATAGCAGCCAGGTACTCAAATGACCTACTGTTGACAAAAACAGATCAGCTTTTTCTGTTGGCAGCATTGAAGGCTTTGAAAAATAATACATGCATTTGTTTAACAAATTTTATCCAAGACCAAACAATCAAGTCTACTTTTACTATAGCTTTGTGCTCAGTGAACCCTGATGCATCTTTTAAAAATAAATGATTTTTCTTATGTAAAAGTTGCTAAAAAAAAAAACCAGTTTGCTGCACAGTAAAAATGAGAAGTTTAGCAACAGGTTGGCATTTAATCAACAGCCATAAATGATTAATACAAGGATTTGTTTCCAAAAAGCAATCCTGCCAACACACAGACACAACCTAACACGCTGACTCCTCTCCAGAGCGATGGAAAGTCATCACCATTTGTACATTAAACTCTGTCGTGTGTATGTGAGGAGCTGTTGCTCATCTCTACTCACCTGTGTTGATGTTTGGTTTCTAGGAGAGCTACTGTGAGATGCGGATCAGCCTAAACCAGAAGCCCAACAGCAGCAAAGACTTTGGCTTTCAGGCGACCTGGGATTCAACTGGAGTTCGCGTCACATCTATCTATCCAGGTAACAACAGAGAAATTTCAGAGATATGCCTTCAAGGAAAGGGATTTGGATTGTATGGGTGGAGCTTTATTCATCCTCTAAATTTGAAATGTGTGAAGGTTAGCCAAACTGGCAACCTTAAACGTTAACATTCCCAAATGTAAAGCCCAGTGGAAAAAGAACAAACAGGCAATGGTCAAAAGCTGACTGATGTGTGTACAGATACAGTACTTTAGTGTTAGAAAGCAGCACACATGCTATGAAATATTTTACAGTCTGACACTGCTGGTTAGTTGTTAGCAGGTTTTCCAGTCCATTGCAGTGGCAGTGCCAGACCTGTGTATGTAGGACAACATTTATCTGGGTCAGATCTGCTGGGCCTGAACCTCTCTTTTTACTGAGATTCCCCTACCTCCACTTTACAGTATCCCATGCATTATAATAACTTATAAGTAATACTTGTAACACACACACACACCAAACAAGACATGAGCAGTATTTGTCACCCAAAATATATTGTAAATATGTGCATACAGTTCCATTTTAAATGATACTAATTAAAAACATAGACTGCCTTTATAAAAAAAAAAAACTAGAAATGTTCATGTCAAAAAATTTAAAGGGTAACTCCATCGATTTTACACATCAAAGTCTGTTTACAGGTCTTAAGGAGTACTACTGCATATGTGAAAAAAAGTTGCATAAAGCCTTTTGTGGCTCCAGACGGAGCTGAGTGAAGTTGGTTTATTGGGCTGAAGACCTCTGTAGCCCACTCCTCATCTCTGCTTGAGGCTACATTAGCCGCTACTAGCATAACACACCCAAAACTGTGCGGTCGAGTGGCATTGAGGCAATGAAGGAGCCAGGTTTTAATAAGGAAGAAGAATGCATGGAATATAAAAGACAATAACCCTCGTTCTGCTGCATCGATTTTGATCTCTTTCTTTTTTTATAGGAGTGCAGTGCTAAATTGGAGTGTTTAAAACAATCACTTCATTGCAAGTTTTTTTTGTTCCAATTAATGGAAGAAGTCACTGTAATGGTGGAATCAGACACCTTCTCTGCAGCTAATGTCCCGTCCTTTGCCTCATACAGGCAGCCCAGCCGAGATGTGCCAGCTTCAGGCTGGGGATGAGGTGCTGACGGTGAACGGGCACCAGGTGGCAGAAATGAGCTACACAGGCTGGAAGGCTGGCATGGAGGGGGCCCTGCAAGAGGGCAGTCTGGTCATGGACATACGCCGTCATGGGAAGAACAGTGAGTCACCTGGACAGCGTGTGTGTGTGTGTGTGTGTGTGTGTGTGTGTGTGTGTGTGTGTGTGTGTGTGTGTGTGTGTCATAAGCTACTTTTGGGGACAAATTTCAGACTTAGGACCAGTTAAATTGGGCGGCTTGTCCAACTGGGGACAAAAGCCATGTCCCTAATTGGGACAAAGCTGATTTTTGGGTCAGTGGTTAAGGTTAGTGTAAGGGTTAGGGTTAGGTAAGTAGTTGTTATGGTTAGGGTAGGAAATGAATGTAAGTTTATGTTATGTCCCCAAAAGAGACCATGATCTGATATGTGTGTTTGTTTGCGTGAGAGCAGGAGATACAAAAGGAATGAGACATTTTAAGGGTTGCATTCCTGGACTGACAGTGCTGCTTACCCTGCTTGCATTGCTAAACAGCTCTGACACTTTAAATTGATCCGTAAACTATTGTGAAATCATCCATGAATGATGACAGCTAAATGGTGAAAGCTCGGTAACTGTGTTTCTGTTCTGAAGAGGGGAGACTGTTATTGTGTTGACCTCAGTGGTTTTAATTTCTACTTTTTTTCTGTGTGCATTTTTCTTTTTCCCATTTTTGCATATTCTTTCATCCCTCCTTTTCCTGTAATTTCTACTAGTAGTTTCTCCTTTTTTTTGTCCTTTTCTGTCTCGTCAGCATTCCTTTCTATCCATGTGGTATTTTCCTTGTGGAGGAACTAACCCAGCTCAGGTCTACGCTCCTCTGAGTGCAACTGTGCTGTTTTCACAGTGTTAGTATAACAGGCTTATTTGTTTCAACGGCGTCAGAATCACCTTACAAAAATAATAAACCACCCAGCGTAGCTCACTTGATCTAACATGCAGTACTTGTTAAAATAGTTTAGTGAAGAGCTGTGGTTGTGAGCCTGTTGAAACACTGTGTGGATTTATGGGAGCTTTAATAGGCTACATGGCTAAGGGAAGGTGGTTTCTCTGTCACCCCCTGCTGCTTTCTATAATAACACCGTAACAGCAACCTTGTCCCCTGCTTTATAGTGTTCTCTATGTAAATAGGCAATTCTTTGTCAAATGTTGGGTTTCACATATACAATACTATGATTACATACACACATGCACAGAAATCGTGGTTTTAAGTGCAAACACACATCCTATTTTTTGCTATTGCATTGTCTGCGTGCAGACTGGGACAGAGATCAACCTTCCTTGCCATTTAAAAGCCATAAGACCATCAATCTGACCAGTATGGATCATCCGATACTTCTAGGTCCCCCTGACACAAATGCTGTCAACTCCAGCCTGGATTTCACCTCACGCACATCCACGGACGTTCCACCATCCAAAGAGGCCCCGGCCTACCCAGTTGTCGTAAGTATCCCAGAATCACTCAGGTTGATTCAGGTTTGATCCATTTTTATTTCTGTATTGTTCCTGATGTCTTTTTAATGAATGCACACCCTGCCGTGTCTCCCTGCAGGATGTGGCTTCAAACGGAGTTAATGGCGGTTTCCGTGAGGAGCCAGTGACCATGAGGAACAAAGGTAAAGAGCAGAGTACACAATCAATAAAGGTTATGAAATCTTGATGACTATTTCTGTACTTAATACCAGTAGGTGGTGTAATTTTCTTGACTTAAACAACATGGATAATATTAATGGACATTTACTGTGTTTAAAACACAATGATGTAATAAAACCACCATCAGCACCATTTGATTATGACAGAGCTTAAGCAACATATAATGTATGTGAAATTCATGGTAATGTGTTAGAAGTATAAGATGGTATCTCCCCTGGTAAAACGTGTTTTTCTCCTCTGTTGTGCCTCACTGTATCCTGTTCTCATCTCTCATGTAGAATCAGAACCCATATCTTTGAAAAACTTAAAACGGAGGTCAGAGTTTTTTGAACAAGGTAAAAAGCACTGATCAAAGCAGGGTGGGGCTCTCAATAATAATGATGGTGTCTGTGTAATTCGGTGGCTGGGTTCTCTGTGCTTTTGTCTTACTGAATTCCTCAGATTTCCAAGGGAGTTTTGCATGTTTTTTTTTTTTTTTGTCTGTCACACCCTCATGTTCAATTGAAATGCAACCTATTATCAATTGATAATGAGCTGTCTGGATTGAAATAAGATTCCTCCATGGCTCTGTTTTGGGGCTGATCCTTTATTTATTTATTTTTTGATGATCTTGTCTGGTGCCAGAGCTTAACCCTTTTGCTGTGCCCCTTCCTCCTTCAGGCTGCTCAGGGTCCAGTGTCAGTGCGCTGGTCTACCTCTGTGGTAAACAGGGTTGAGTGTGCAGTGATGTCCTCACCTTTGCCTTGTGCAACTAGGGAAACTGACATGCTGTTCAAACCAAGAGTCTAGGGAGATTATTGTTCAATGTGGAGCCCATTAAGGAATTCTGCCTTTCAAAGGCAAACAGCAGAAACAGTTCAACAGCTATATAATTTGTAACCTCCCCAACAAACAAAAAAGGTCAGATCTTGCACTCTGTTTGGACAGTCTTAACTAGGATAGTTTATCTGTTCTTACTTTTTCCCCCCTCATCATGATTTGATTTAGCTACTGCTTCATTCATGTGGTTTAACAAACTCAATGACTAAGATGTTGGGCAGGCTAACTTTTACTGCCTGCCCACCAACTATCCGTAAACAGCAGGATCGCAGTCATTGTGGTTTGGTTTTTACCTCGTTTTTGTAGTTCCTGAAAATGTTACTTTTTTTTTAAAGTTAATTTACACACACAGTATCTACAGCATAATAATCTTTATATGGTAAAACAGATGTCAGAAAGTCATATTCTGGTGTTAACTCAGTTTTGACCAAATTGTGTTAAATGTTGCCACTGCGTTTTGACTTTGTAGGGCAGAATTGTCTTTTCACAAACCTTCCTCCAAACCAAACAGATGCTTTTACCTTTATTATTGTAACACAAAAATCACAAAATTTCACAACGTATTGTGCTTTTTGTGAGGAAAACCCCCCATGAAATAAGAAAAATGAAATAAAAGTATATAAAAGCAACATTTTCAGCTCCAAAGGTTGGACAGCATGTCAGATACTCCACCAGCATAACAACCACAAATACAAATCATTCAATTGTGTTGTGTTTGTGGTATTTTTGATGTCCGGGTTTAACACATGGTTACATTTTTCACTTTGCTGCGCATGCTGTTAAAAGCATTCTCGTTGCTCTCCTGGCATGCATGTGTTGAAGTGTCTGTTAGCCTTTCAGACTGGCTGTGCTGTACATGTGTGCATCTTATGCATGCTGCTGATGTGTGTTTTTTTCTTTTCAGTTTGATTGATCTTGCTGTCCTCACAATCTGTTTATTGATTTTCCTATTCAGAACTATTGGGCTGACATCCAATGTAAATGGCTATTAGTGGGTGATCTTGAATTGAGAGAATCAATAAGTCCTATTGGGTGAAATTTGACCTTTGTTGAAAACATCAATTACTGTTGTGGTTTTAAATGTCATGTTGAATGATGAATTGGTACTTGACTTAAAAATCAAGTCGAAACTTTAATAAGCCTGTCAGCTTTGTGTTGTTGTGGTATATGGCCTAAAGGTTGACTTGTATATTTATGTTCCATTGCTCTGCCTGTGCATGCCAGAAGTATTGACTGGATGATTTTCTTTCTTTTCAAGGAGGATCAGAGTCTGCAGCACCAGATGTAAGTAGTAGCATTACATAAAGGGCAGCTTTTGTCTCTTTGGTGTTTGCTCTTCTAGCATGCCAACATATTTGAAAGCAGCTACGACAGTTATTACAAAGCCCAGACCAATCATTAAGTATCTCACGCGGGCCTCTTTGGTAGTTCACTTTAGAGACAGGTTTACTCTGCTACTTAAGCCTTTCAGTCACCCAATTACTCGACATAATTGCCGGGGCTTTCATTTTGATGTATCTTTGAAAATGGAGAAGCTCGAGAACCTAATGATAAATGGTGTTGTTTTGTTGTATAAACCACTCAACCTGTCATTTTGGGCTGTATAGATTGATGTGACTTGACAACACCAAATGTGAGTAAGAATGTCATACAGAGGTCACTACCTACAAGTATAACAGTAACATTACTTCTAAAAAAACAAAGCTTTTTGTTTGTTTTTTGTTGTTTTTTTTGCTCATCAGCAGCTAACTGCTGTTGCTTCAAGTTTTTAGCTGTTGCCTTAACAGTTTGTAAGACTGAACGTACAAGCCTGTACATTCACCTTGCATGTCTGTCTTCTCTGTCTTCAGATACCTGTTCCTTCAATCACTCCGGCTTCCAGCCGCTGGTCTTGGGACCCAGAGGAGGAGCGCAGAAGACAAGAGAAATGGCAGAAGGAGCAGGAGCGCCTCCTACAGGTACATAAAGTTGCATTCATTTAGTTATAATGTTTTGGTACAATTTACACTCAGTTGCCAGTTTAGTAGGCACACCAAGCTAAAACGAATACAGTCTAAAGAACTGTTGAGAAATTAATGAGGTGAAATCGCCCTTCAAGGTCAATTTTCCAGTGTTCACTGAATTGGAGTAAAAAGGTGGATGATGATGTATTTATGATAAGCGCATGGTGGATATGATCAAAAGCTTCAGAACAGCTACTAAATGGAGCTTGTGGTGATTGGTTGGTGAACTGCTGTTTCTTAGGTCAAGATTGAACTTTAAACTTCAGCTCTCTAAAACAGTTTCAACAAGAATTATAAAAAATTAACATCTGTAAAGGTACGATTTATTGCAGGGCTGTTGTATTAGACTGCATTAGTTTTAGCTAGGTGACCTAACAAACTGGCAACAGAGTCTGAAGTTTATTAATAAAACTGGAAATACCAAATGAAGCAACCTCACAATTCATTTGATCTTAAATACCCTTCTGGAAATCTGTTCCTTGTCCCATCTGACAATGAGAGGCAGCACAGAGCACTCAAGTGATAGACTAGGATGTCCTCACATCCAGTAGAGACTGCCTCTAATTGGCAGAAAACTTATGGTAGGACAGCGCTCAGACAGCTGGAATTTAAAGCATCTATCAAGTATCCAACTTAAATGTAGTAGTATTCTGTCAAAACATTTTTCTGAGGGTGTATTTCTGGATCAAGATCAAAGGTGTACAAAGAACAGTGCTGATGTAGCCGGGAAGGCTTGTTACTCCTCCAGTCTTATTCCCTGTTGGATAAACGGCCTGATTTCATGATGTGCCAGGGAGACTTCCTGCCCAGGGCAAGCTTCTCTAGGTTTCAGGATGGTTAGATAACATGTAGGCGAGCTTTGAGTTGAAATTATCTGAAAATGATACAGCTATGTATGTGTATGATTTTTTGTTGGGTTGTTTTTCCTTTTTGTTTGTGTGGTTTTGGGGACGGGGGTGACTGTGCATTAAATGGGATGACCTCTGACCTCTCCACCTACCTTTTCATCCAGGAGAAATACAAGCGCGACCAGGAGAAACTGCAGGAGGAGTGGCTCAAGGCTCAGCAAGAGATTACCAAGAGTGGAGACCAACAAGAAGTAAGAAAAGTATTTTATTTTGAATTTATAATGGCCTAATACCTGAAACATCAGCTGGAGAGTATTAAAATGGCACAATAGGTTCTGCCTCATAGCACTAAATTGTTTAAATGTATCCAAAAAGCTTTGATAGTGTTGTTGATTGAGATTGCTGTAATTATTCAGCGATTATGTGGCCAGGCACTGGTATTTCTGGCTTTTAAAACACAGGCTCAATTCACATAACTCAGAATGAAAGCGAGAGCAGAAGTCTGTCTGGTCATGTGAACATTCACACACACAACACACAGCAAGGCTAAGCTTGCTGTAATGTCTTTCCAGCTCATAGTTTTGCAACAAAAACTCCCCTGATTGGAATTTCAAAACTCTTGTTGGTTTGTCACCTCAGAGGAGTTGCTCCATTGTTGTTGCAGTTCCTTCTCAAAGTTAATGGAGGTCAGATTACTTAATGTCATCATGTGTTAGAAAAACTTCCCCTTTTCTCACGTTCCTTGTCTCTGGCAACCACAGAGCCTGGATGTGAACAGCCACAGCATCAGCCCACTCTCGCCCCTCTCTCCCGTCAGCCAGCCCACTCCTCCTCCGTGGGAAGAAGAAGAGAAAAAGAGAAAGGAGGAACAAGAGCGCCAAAGGCAGGCGGAGGAGAAGAGGAGGAGGGAGGAGGAGGAGCGAGAGCTTCAGCATCTCCAGGAGGAGAGGAAGAGGAAAGAAAGGCAGGAGGAGGAGGAGAGGAGGAGGAGGGAGGAGGAAGAGCTGATATGGCAGAGGAGGAGAGAGGAGGAGAGGCAAGAGGAGAGGAGGCGACAGGAAGCTGCAGAGCAGCAGCGCAGAGAGCGGCAGCAGTGGTCAGTAGAGACAGTGATCCTCCTGTAAAACTTTACTCACGTCCTCATCTGTCCTTCACGCTGATAACAACACATTCAAGTGTAAAACATAACATGCTTTACTGTCTGTGCATTAACATAACTCCAACTAACATGTTTGCATGTGCTTTGTCCTCCACCTTTGTGCTGTAACGTTCTCTCTCTGCATACTACCCTTCACTAAAGGGCTGGTAGCTCCAATGCCTTTGCCAATGTCCAGCCTGCACTGTCCTTTGCAGACAGGTTAGTACAGGAGAGAATGTGTATGTGTTTGTCAAACTGCAGCTGCAGTCATACTCCAAAGAAAATGCTTCTCTTCATAGAGCTTAGCAGCTAATCGCACTGATAAAACCTAAATCACATACTTTTTTTTCAATAAGTTCGCCTCATTACCTATTTTAATGAGTAATAATACACTTAAAACACCTAAATATAAATAATCTTTGCAAAGATAAATAATCTTTGCAACACCAGAATTGCACCAAAGCTGCCAAAGCAATACAAACAATAACCCTGCCAAAACACCAGCCCCGTTGTGTTTTTTTTAGCACAAACAAGAACCCTTTGTCACTGAAGGATAATCTTTGAAGCAGGAAATCATGTTTTTCATGTCTTTTGTCATTTTTTTAAACACATTTCCCAGTATTGGCCCATCTTTGCTGTATATCTGACATGCTTGCTGGCTCCATTTAAGCAGAATCGTTCTAACAACATCCCTTTATATAAGCAGTCATGAAATTGGAAGTCCTCCAGCAAGTGGGTTAGGTCTCCAACTGAGATGGGAATTACCTGTGACTGGTCTGCAGTCAGCACTTTCTTAATATAACCATAAAAAGTAGGGTTTCTCTGTGCGGTATTTGGTGTATCAAAATGCTTTTCACTTGAATATTTGGTTGTAAAAAATATCTAGATATATATGAAAAGAGATACTTTAAAGGACCAGTGTGTAGGATTTAGTGGCATCTAGTGGTGAGGTTGCAGATTCAACCCCTCCCCTCACCCCTCTCTTTCAAGCGTCTGCGAAGCGTTTCACAAAAACACAAAAAGCCCTCTCTAGAGCCAGTGTTTGGTTTGTCTGTTCAGGGCTACTGTAGAAACATGGCAGTGCAACATGGCAAGCTCCATGGAAGGAGACCCGCTCCCTATCTAGATATAAAGGGCTCATTCTAAGCTAACAAAAACACAACAATTCTTATTTTTTAATGGATTATACACACAATGAAAACATACTTATGAATATTATATTCCATTTCTGCCAAGTCCGTTCCGCTCAATGCCACTAAATTCTACACACTGCAAGCATGATTACTGTCTGTTTTTTAATTAGGCACTTACATGTGTTTTGTTCATTTGACAGGGCAAAGTCCAAATCATCTCCCCAGCTGGATGAAGAGCCTCAGAGGAAAGGTCAGTTTAGGTGTTATTATAAGGTCAGCTTTAATTAAGACAGAGGATAGTGCTGACTGTTTTGTGAATGCAATAGTGATAAAGTGTCAAACCAGAAATATTATATCATATTTTTTAATAAATGACTCCCATGTATTCATGCACGTATATGCGGCCCGTACCCCACTGTAGGTGGGTACATGCAGTCGAGGGGCATGGCTCACTGGCTGCTGGAAGAACAGAGGAGCATCCGTGACAAACACGCCCAGAGTCAGAGAGCTACATCAGAGCTGGAGATGGAGAGGAGAAACATCCTCAATGCCATGAGATACAGACAACCAGAGAGAGGTGGGCTCTGCCCCTGACGCTCCGCCTCTCCGTTCAATCGAAGTCAATCTGCTCATTATGAGCACTTTAATCAACTGATTAGTCAATTATTTCATTAAATCAAAACTTAAAGCTGTTTGATTAACAGTTGACCAGCCAAATGCTAAATCAATCAGTCAGCTGACCAGAAAATTACATACAGCAAAAACTATTAACTTATTGATTTCAGTGTGATTTGTGTCAGGTTGCATCTGAAAGAACCTTTTTCTTTTTCTTTTTGTTTAGAACAATTTTCTTATCACAGGCTGCAGCAGACCCTTCTGATAATAAGACATAATCGAACCCGACTTGTGAAACACTGTTTCTACATCATCACAGTCTCATTCTCTCTATCTCATTTTTCCAGTTTCTCTGCCCGTTGCCGGTCGTGATCTATTTATGACATCCCAGACACTTTTCATTTCACCCAGCATGTTTCGTTTTTATCTCTCCTCTCTGAGTGTAGCAACGAGTGGTGGAGTGGGTGAGATGTCGGGTCAGCAGCCCGTGTCGCAGGCCGAGCTGGAGCGGCAGCAGATCCTAAACGAGATGAAGAAGAAGACTCCGCTGCTGACGGACAGCAGCTGGATCCGCCAGCGCGCCGTCAACCCTGCCACCAACAAGGAGTCCAACGTGCCATACATGCGCAGGTACACGTACTTCCCAACGTACATACTCAAAAGGACAAAGTCACACAGAGGGTGACTCGCATCTCTGTTGTGTGATGGTGGTGCAGGGTTCACTAATGCAATGGTGGTTGGCTTAATAGACTCACTAATATCCTGTGACTTTAATCTGGCTACCAGTCTGACTTTGCCTCGGCAAATTTGCTTGTACCATTAATATATATATTTTTTAATACAAAAACTGATACAGCTGGTAGCCAGACGGTTTAAATGCCTCAACTAACCAGCTAACATAGGTGTGGCGTGGGTTGGCTTTGCAGAGGCGAGTCTCTTGACAACTTGGACACATCCTTCAACTCCTGGCGCTCATCATGGACACCCAGGAGCAACTCTCAAATCCCAAACTACTCTCGGCCTCACTCTGCCCTCTCCGGCAGTACTTCCTTTTATGGTGGCGGGTCAGGTGGGCGGCCCAGCTCCGCCATTCTGCCCTCTTCCTACTCCATGGGCTCCCTCCGAGGCAGGGCAGGAACCCCCTCATCCCCCTGGTCCCATCAGTCGCCTTCCCTCTCACCCTCCTCTATTTCACCCACCACCTCTCCAGAGCCTACATCTGAGGCTGGTGGCCCTCAGCAGCAGACCAGGTAAAATTAACAGCGCTGCTTAACATGCCAAACATGCTGCGTCTGACACCTCACTGGTATACTGGGTGGAACAATCATTGTCAGGGTGGTGATGTGGTCAACTATAATTCTGGATTGGGAGTGGTAATGTTTCTTTCACTTGTTATTCTTTGGAAGTTACTCTATTATGCTGTTGCATATGATATTTGTGTTTTATGTGACTTGCTCCATCCATTCACCCTTCATTCCCGGCCAAATAGGTTACACTTTTTCATACTTTTACACTTTTACACACTGTGTTTACTTTCATACAGATTCCCTGTTTAATTACACTTAACACAGTATTTTTTTGAGTTTGTGTGTGTTTTTTTGGTTCATGTGTTGTGAAGGCTCAGCCTGGAACACATATTTTCTGACAGTTGTTTATTGTTTTGTTTTTTTAATTTCAAAGTTATAAATCATTGTTGCTTGAGATTTTTTTTCTTATCAGGCAAAAAAAAACTACACTAAAACCAATTAAAACACAACAAACGTATGAGCAAAAACATTATTAAAATTTTTACATAATGTTTGTATGGAGCTATTGTCATCAGAGATTTTCTGTCATTTCAGCAATGGACAACCAATAATTATAAAAAATAAAACAAATTTCCAATAATTGGCCCATATTCAAGGGAAATACTTTTAAAAAGCCAATATTGGCCAGATGTTTTCAGTAAAAAACAACCACATCAGCCTGACCCTAGTGTATTCCGGTGTGAATATGTGTCTGTGTGAGTCTGTGTGAGTGTGTGTGTGTGTGTGTGTGTGCGTGTGCTTGCATTCATACATGCGTCATGCATGTGTGCTTGGCTCTCAAATCACAGCTGTGCATTCTGCAATCCAGGTCAGTGAGTGGCAAGAAAATCTGTACATTCTGTGACACCCCGCTGGGAAAGGGAGCAGCCATGATCATCGAGTCCCTTGGGCTCTGTTATCATTTGGGCTGTTTTAAGGTGAGAGTTCAGCTCCTGTCGGCCCGGAGCACAACGGCAGAACACCTCGGCCAATAACAACTAAACTAGATCCTTCCAGACTCTTTCTTTTATCACTAACCAACTAAATAAGATTGGATCTTAAGGTCCTGATCCCTTTACAGCAAAGTAGATTTTCTGTGATGCCAACAAGATCTTTATTTGTGCCAAAACCTGCAAGCCAAACTAATCAACCCCTTACTTTGTTTCTTTCTACCATCCTTAATTCTGGCTGATTCATCCTGGAACTTTAGTCTTCACTTGAGTGTGGTCTCCTGCATCTGAACAATGATCCTCCCCACTGTACCCAGTCTTTGTCTGTGTCCTCCCTTCATTTTTCTCTTTCTTTACATAGAGTCAAGGGCCTTCGTTCTGTCTATCCTCATTACTACTATTGTGGCACTTTTTGGGTTTGTTTTCACCAGCTGAGTAGCTCTTTAACTTTTCCCTTTCTTAAACCCTTCAGTGTATTGACTGCAAGTCTGACCTTGGAGGATCAGAAGCCGGGGCTGAAGTCAGAATACGACACAAGCAGCTCTACTGTAACTCCTGCTACATGCGATTCAAAAGTGAGTTCTTGATCCAGGCAATCGGCACACGGATATGTTGTTTGTTTTTTTTGGCTTTCTTCTAATGTAATGTTACTGTTTGTTTTCTTTTAGCTGGCCAGCCAACCTCCATGTGATGTGACTGTACTCCAGCAGATTGATGAAGAGACTACTTGTGACAACAACCCGTGAACATTGAAGTGAACATTGAAGCCATAGCAAATAGCTGGGACTCCCAACTTTGGACACACTTCCATTTATGATTCTTAAAAAACCGTTTGACTTGCTGATCATTTCTGTTTTTACAGTGTGTGATTGAGAGGGTAAGCTTGCAAGGAAGTTTTTCTCTAATGTGTTTATATCATATTAAGTATTACAGTTGTACAGTGTAAGGGTTCTGCATGCACCAGAGATTTCAATATTTTAGCCATGAAACTAGTCAAGCATTAAATTGCCTATACTATTACAGAGGCAGATCTTTCCAATGACCTTCACTGAGGCAGATTTTAGAGATACTGGGAGAAGTATCTAGGATCATCTCCTCTTATTCATGCTTCTTTTCCTGCAAGTCTTGCAATATTAACACGTTTGTTGTCCAAGGTATTCTTATAATGTCTATGTGCCTTTTTGTTTGTAAGAGGGAGAAGAAATTAAGATCATTAGTAGTCTTTCAAAATGTATTTAAAAAAAAAAAACGTCTGCTTGGATATCACTTGTCTGGAGTTTTCGCTTATAGATGGAAGATTGTACACATAAGCAAGTTTCCATGTGAAGAATATATCATTAAGGAATGGAATTGAGGCAAACAGTAACATTTGTAAATAAAATGGCTAAATGCTCATCTTGTGTGTTGTTGTTTACTTTTTTTTTTTTTTTTTTTTTTTAACAGTGAAATTGCATAAGTCTTTGCAATGATATTCCAGTATATGATGCAAGGTATTCCCTGCCTCTGTAATCAGGAATCATTATACTCATCGCTCTCTGTCGGTCCCTCTATTTCTCTGTAGCGCCACAGTCATACTGAAAGGAATTTCAATGAGCTTTTGTGCAAAAGTTCAGAGGACCTGCCTGCTTTGTGTTCTCCAAAGCCAATTTGTCATGCATATTTCATTCAGTGCGCATGCATTACATTTGATTACACTTTGATAAGCTATTTTCTTAATATATTCTGTCATTCTACCTGTTTCATGAAATGATATCTGCATAAACATATATTGAATATTCATACACTCTTGCCTGTTCATTTTGCAGCTCTCAAATGAATTTAAATAGCAAGGTAAGAAATTGTCCTCATTTTCCACGAATGGAAATAAGCTCTATTGAAGCAATATATGGAAATAAGTCGGACCGAGCACAAATTGGCTCTGTATTCTTGAGGTGAAGCACAAACAGCCCCTGGAGGCAGACATCTCAAATTCTTAGATTCCATTTTTAGATTTTTCTTGGCTCTCTCGTGGGAGAGAGATTTTAATCCTAATGCTTAGAAAACAAGCACGACCTGAATGGCGCCAAGCAGAGTTGAGTGGCTGAGAAATATAAAACCGTTCAGGATAAGTATCCCATCTTTTTCCTTCAAAGCCAAGGCCGCAACCAGTCTTTGTGGAAGGCTTTGACGTGGAGACTCGATTGGCTTGTGTGTGTGTGTGTGTGTATGCTGGGGCTTACGGAGAAACAGTATGCTTGGCTGCTCAGAAGCAGAAGTCTGTAAAAAGATGGAACACAGATGGAAAAGCTTAGATATGCCTGCTCTACCCTCCATCAAAAAATAATTCCTAACTCTAACAGTTCACAGTCAGCTTCATTTTAATGCTCTCCCACTGGGAGAGAAGATTTCTCTTTTTTTTCTTTTTTTTTTTGGAGATTTCCAGTCAGGCCTGTGTGGGGAACTTTTCACCTTACAATCAACACACATGACTGAGTCCAATAATAATGCTCCATTTCCACCCCAGTCCTATTTTGAAGATTTTGTTTTTTTCCCTAGGCTGTAGCTTGGACTCACCAGAAGGGGGCACTGTGGTCTAAAATTTTAGAAAGATAGACTGAGATGATCTTCCAGCTGCAGATGAATGATAGCTGCTGTTGCTTGCATTACTGAGCATGTCATTTAACATTATATACATTTTGAGAAATGGAGGTGCTGTGTCCTTGGAATTAAGCCACAGAAATAAAAATGTAAAAAAAAGCATAATGCTTTACATAATATGAGATTTCATGCGTTTGTAAATAAATTATAAGTGACACCAAATTTTGGCTTTGAGCATTATCACTAGCTTGGCTGTCATGCTTGGACAGTCCTTGCCTTCCTAATGAAATTCTATCTCTCAGTAAAAGAACACATATTTGACTCTTGCTTGACCTCCATCTAGTCCCCGTTTGCTTTAAAGACATCTAAGCACCACCTCCTGCTATTAGAGGGAATGCTTTTCACACTTAAGAAAAGCCACCAGGCACTTATTCACCTGCAGCCTGAACTGATGCTATAATTACTCATGTAATTGCTGACAGCGTCTCAGCAGACCTGTTGCCATGGCTTGCAGGCGGCATGCATACAGCTTGAAGCTCTGTCATTAAATTCAATTAACTACAGGGATTAAAGAAAATGGACTTTAAGTAAATCTGTACATTCCCAGCACACCAGGATGAATCTGCAAGGCTACTTTTACATTCACGGCAGCATACAGTTTAGACGATAATTGAAAATGTGAATGGTTTTATAGATATAGAGACATATAACATGACAGTTAAAATACAAGCTTGTAATGTATTCATGTAAGCTGTCATTACTTTTGGCTCTGCAGGCTAAACAATGACTGTGTTGGGTCGATGAAAAATCTGCAGCTATTGGAAATAATTTGAAAAATGTTAATGGGTGAAGCTGAATGTAGTGTGAATGTAAATTATAGCAAATGTCCAATATCTTGCAAGGCCGTACCATAGCGGCTATTAAAAGGTGTATGGATTTTTTTGCTGAGCAGGTAATCCATATGCATACCTTATGGGCTCTCACGGTTCAATCTTTTTTTAAAAATTCATTAGTTCTGAGCTACACGTAAATCTTTAAATTGATGCCTGTTCACTTTCTGCAAAAACATGTCTCTCTCTCATGGTGTCATGTTTATGCATGCGAGAACAGCATGGCACAAACATGATCAACGTTATCAGACTCAGTAGTAGCATTTCTGCTGGAGCTGCCTGTAGTGAAAATGCTACATAAAAGTGTTCAGTTACATGCAGTACTTACCAGTAAATTATCTTTCATGGGTGGCACAGGTGGCTATCAACTGTTGATTATCAACACATAATCACCTCTCTTCTGCAGACATGAAAACATTTTTTCAAACTTGTAGCCTATAGAGATATCGATCTGTGACCTTTTGTTCAATGAGGAAATGATCAGCCCAGATCCCTACTTGTCCTCATTACGAATGCTGACTCTAATCCCTGACTCACAAAAGGGTAAAACTCATTCAAAAGGGATTCAACCTTAGTGCAGAGGTGTTTTGGGGTTTTTTTGTTTTTAATAATACAGGATTCATTTGATGACTGGAAGCTTTAAAGTAGTCCGAGTAAATGTGACACATTCACAAGATTGGGTCAGTTTTCTGTGAATGATCGTTAAACATGACTCATCGGGAGCAACGCTGTCATGTTCTTCCAATCATGTTACTTTTTTGACAAAGGAGGACATTTTTCTCTTTCTTTTCTCTTCAAAAGAACTGTGTCTGTGCAGGGAGACAGCCCAACAACCAAGAGAATTATTCATCCAAATGCAGGGGTGAACCCTGGGAAAGGAAGTATAAAAAAAGATATTCTTTCTTCTGTGTGCAAGATGCCATGAAGCCATGTTACAATCAGGAACAAGAAAATCTGATTTCGCTCCATGACCTTAAAGAGCACTCCGATTTATTTTCATTCCTCTACTTAGTGGCTGAGGAGGGAAAAATATCACTGGCAATGAGATGCATTGGACTTGCTTTTTCAGTTGGCAGGGAACAGAAAAAGAGAGCAGGAAATGTTACACGGATTTGAAATGATAAGACTGCATGGTCACAGCTGGAACACCCTGATATGCTTGAGACTGCATTATGCCTAGGGTGACAGGGGACCAAGTTTTCCGTCCTCATATTAATTCATCCTGCCCCAGTGCTATAGCTGAGAATGAGCTGGAATACTGATTCTCAGTTAAGCATTCCCCACTCTTTATCTGGTGTTCTTGTGTTTCAATCAGGAGAAGATGAACAGAGGAGAGTAATAATTCGTTGAGAGTCCTGTCATTGTTAACTACGTGCCAAATGTTGTACTCCACACACGCGTTTTCTATATGGAGCACAACATCAAAGCAGTACACTACCTCACAGTGAGCTGCATCTGTACCAGCATTATCCCGACACGAAGACAGGTGTTTCAGAAGCTGATGCGGTACATTTAGTTGCATGTCACTTACAGCCCAATTCAGTCATACTGAACAAAGTAGAACTTACTTTTTACACCAGCAAGCATGCTGCTAGACTTTGAAAGGTGTATGAGTCCACAGATGGGAACTGCAAAACTTGTCTTTCTCAAGACTGACAGGGACATCATACTGATCGTCAACACAGACTGGCACAACCTCATCTTTTACTCCCATTACCCCTGTCTCTGTTCCCAGCCCCTTGTCATCACTTGTCACCCAGGATGGAAGTTAATTAGAATTTTATCAGAAGGAAACTTAAAAGAGGAGATGACACACTTTCAAATCTGCCCTTCATTTGATGTCAGAAGATTCATTTTGACGTTTGCATTGCGCACGTACAAAGACAGACTGGTGGCATGGACGTCCTGTTTGTACCTGCCACCCACAACCTCTAGCTCACCCATCATACACCCGTGAGCTGATGTAGAAATGTCTTTTACTGCTTACTACTTTATGTCATTGTATATTTGTCATTTTGGCTGTTTACAACATTTACACCAAGTGTAAAACATATCAAGTGACACAACCAAAAACCATATCACTACTCTACACCCCAAGTAGCTCTTTTGTGCATTCAACCTCACCTCTAAGTAGTCTTTTTTTTAAATTACCATTAATTTCAAACTGTAAATCTGACACTGTTACCGTAGCAAACTGTATAAATGCAGTGCTACATTGAAAGCCTTACAATCAATAGTAACTATGGGGTTATGGCTCAGCAAAGGGTCGTTATGTGTCTTGACAGTTTTATGCTGGATTTCTTTTGTATCAAAGCGATAGTTCCACATTTTGGGAAATGCACTTATTCTTCTTCTTGTCAAGAGTTAAACGAGAGGCTCAATACCACTCTCATATCTGTACAGTGGATATGAAGCTGCAGCCACTTAGCATAGCTTGACATAAAGACTGGAAACAGGTGTCTCTTTCCAAAAGTAACAAAATCAGCCTTCTAGCAACTAACACGTTACATCTCATTTGTTTGGTCATAGAAAGCTTTGTGTTTGATCTGTGTAAAGTGTAAAGACACTGTGATTTAAAGGGGGGGGGGTTATGTGCTGGACTATTTCTTGCATGAAAGCAGTTGCCAGACAACCAACAAGCGAGATATGTGGTAATTTAAAGTGTTGGGTAAGTTATGCAGGCCTTACACCAAACAACTTTTCAAGCAATTTCACTGTCACAGACAAATTTCCAATGTCAGAATAAAATCCTGAGAGTTTTGCTAGAGTTCTGGCGCGCTCCCATTATCTTAATCGTTTAGTGTAAGGTGGTCATAAAACTCAGTCCGAGCTGTCTTAAGTCATTCACATCTTGACGTTCCGATAAAATCAAACATGTTTAACATTATCAGAATTATTTTTAGTCTTAGCTCATGCAAATAGTGAAGTGCAATGACGTGAACTTTGTCAACAACCAATAGGTTCACTCTCTCCAGCACCAGACAGGAAGAAAACTGGGTAGATAGTAAACATGGCAGGGACTTGAGGGAGGTGCAAGAACATGAACAAGTCTCAGTTCTCTTGGACTGTGGAAAAGGAGGAAAAACTGGTGGAGTTGTGGCGTGAGCAAGAATGCCTCCTTGACGTGTCCTCCCATTTGTATGACGATAGAGTGGAGAAGTGTCCACATTTTGCGGTGTCTTCTCATTTTCTTTTTGGCTGGTTTTTCAGAAGAAACCACTGCATAAACAAGGGCGACTGTGGCCAAAAGCTGCTTCTGTTTTTGCTCCATTGTTCAACTGTTTTTTTTCTTGTAAATTTCCACCAGGAGCAGGAAGGAAAGTAACCTCAAAAGGAATCTAGTTGTAGTCTTGCAAAGGGTGACCCTGCAAGATCCCCAGTGTTTGCGTCAGTGACTAAAAACTAGATGTGGGAGGGTGTCAGACTTCAGTCTTTTAAAAGTCTTTTTAAAGTCTTTAACTGTATGGTAGGCATTACTTGAAATATGTAATCATCTACCCATATTACTCATTAAAAAAGTAATTACATTACTTTACTAATTACTCAACAGCAAACATATTTAGTTACATCATTTGTTACTTTTATTACTCAGCCTGGCTCTGTCACAGGTATCCTTTAAAGAGCTTCAAAGCCTCCACACCCATATGTTACATGTTAAGTGTAACCTGTGTAGAAAAATAAGTTGTGGTTCAACAAGCAGGTATTTACTGACCATCAACAGCTAGCTTAACTTCAGCCCAAACCAGCCAAGAGGACGCAACATGCAGAGACAACTTTGGAGTTACCTGGAGTCACAAACTACTGGTAAGATGGCAAAGAAGTCGACCTCCAAACTGTCAAAGTGTTACTGGGATGACTAACTGTAATTGCTGAATTTCAAATTGTAGTCTCTTACACTACTCGTTACTGAAAAAGTAGTCACAATACTGTAACTTGTTACAAAGTAACTAAAAGGCTGCTGGCTGTAGCTTCATATTAAGCTGAAAAACATGAGAGTGGTGTCTATATTCAAATAAAATACATATAATTAATGGTTGAACTTACACTACACAGTAAACAATATAGTCACTACATTACTAATTACTAATTACTAATAGAATTACATCAAGACCATACATATACAAAACATCAAATTAGAACAATTTAAATGGGTAGACAGGTAAAACAAAATAACAGGAACAGTCTCAGTTCATCTAAACATTGCAAAGAAAAAAATATATATTTTGCTTATTTATTTTGCAGGTCTTTCTTTAAGAATAACCTCCTTAGCTTCTTCTTAAAACCTTTTTTTTCCTGGTAGATTCTTGAGATACAAAACATGACAAACTGTGCCAATGAGATATGGCTCTATACATTACATCTGCAGAATTGTTCTTTGGTTGGGGTAGCATAATATGACCTGCCTTGTTTGTGTACTTAGAGAAAATAAAAATTTCTAATACAAACAATATGGCTATTTCAAAACTATTATGTTCCTTAACCTTTCTTCTTAACCTATCTTCAACTTTCAGCTATTAGCGATTCAGTGTCATCATCTAACTCTTAGCAAGAAAGCAATAAGCATATTTCAAAAAATGCCAAACTATTCCTTTAAAGGCTCTGCACAACCTCACAGGTGTTCACATATTACTCTGACTGATAAGACCTCTTATCAGGTTGAAGCTGGGTGGATATGCTTGGATTTACGTGACGTCACAAAACTCGATGGACCCATAACACTGATAACAGGATAAGTTGTCCCACTTCAACAGATGAGTACTAAGGAGAGTATCAGGGAGATGTCAATCAAGTCAATTTGTATGCTTCCTCACAGTCTGGCAACATAAATGAAAACACCTGCATGGACTACAGATATGTAGGGGCTTGAAATAAATCTGTGTTGATTATCAAAATGTATCAGAATTTCCTTAAGTATTTTTTCATGCTTTATTCCAATTAATAGAGCAACTGAAGCACATGTTGCAGTTTTGTTTTTCCAAGTCTTTAATAAGGCTAGAAGTACAAATTGTTGTTCTAATGAATGACCAGGAATGAAACCCTTAGTGAGTAATTTAATGTCTGTATGTTAAAGCTAGATTGCAGGAAAAGGAAAATTATAGTATTTTAATGTTTTTATTGAGCTGCGGTTACATAGCAAGATCACGTTCTAGTTGAAAAATTATGTATGCAGCTTCAGGATCCACCAAACCTCCATGTCACATACAGCGAGCGAGGGCAAATGAGGTAGGAATGAGAGTGGGTTCTTCTGCGTGAGTGTGTCGGGGTGTGTACGCTGAGGATCAGAATTGACAAAAAAGAAGGAGCGCTGTTAAATTCATTTCTGTCAGGATAGTGTCACACTCACTCTTTGTGCCGCAGGAAGATGTGGAGAGTGTCTGTGACTGTGCATGAGTGCTGCTCATTCACCACTGGATGTATTAATGCCAGGACCCAGCTTTGTTCCACACTTACTCACTGTCTCTCTCTATGAGCAGCCATATGGGCTGAAGAGTATACATATAGGTATTATACATACATATGTAAGGATATGTACTTTACAACCTGTAAAAGATTGTGAATAACTAGTGATAACTGGTAGTCACATTAAATGCACAATCTGAGGTGAAAAAATAGGCTCTGGACTCTGCTTTGTTCTAATCCCTCCTTTTATTTGTACTAAAATAGGATATTTTCTGTGGAACTCCAACCACTTTAGGCAGAACAGTCTATTATGCAGATTATGTAATGACAAATGTTGAGTTCAGTGTAATAGACTATTTGGTTGCAAGGTTTTGAAAGCCCAGATAATGCAGTAGGTCAGGTTTTATAAGGTCGATTACCCAACTCGTTTCATACAGATATAAAAATTATGACCACACCTTAACATGTAGCCATACTCATTCACACGAGCATTTATCCAACCAGAACCTTCACTCCAATGTGCCTCTCAGGGTCTTTTACTGAAATAATAAAAGGATATTGAGAGGAGTTGGCCACCCATTCAACCTAAGAAGAAAAAGTCTCAATTGCGATTGTGAATTTGATACCTTTTTTCAACAACTCTCACAGATCTGCTCTCAGAATCCGGACAGCTTTGGTCAGTGAAAGTTAATGTTGTCCAATGGATTTATTTGCTCCTGAAGCAAAAGATATTTCTGATTGTTTTTCTCCTTTCTCTGGCCTGAGAAGCTCTTAAACCAGAATAACAGTTGTATCAGTATGATCAAGTTGTTCCATGTCAGAGACGGAAATAAGTTTTTTGCTCTTTTTTATGGTTCTGGTTTGTGTGGAACATTCCTTTGATTATGTGTAAAGACCAGACTGATGACACATCAGTTTGAAGCATATTTTTGCCTGTGCATCTTTTCAGAGCTGCAGACGTCACTTACACAAAGCAGCACTTTATGTGCCTGACGGTGACTCTGCTTCCTGACATTCAACCATGTGTGTGTGCGGTTTTAGACACCATATAAATTGTGTGCTCTCCTACACTAGCATGCAGAGTAAGTCAGGATTTGACTTTGACTATGCAAGGCAGCTGCTCTTTTATCTCAGTCTCAGCACACACACACAACACATGACACAACACAAATTGATGCTCTCAAAATATATGTTTGAACAACATGGAAAAATGACTTCTAGTAAGTAGCATTTACTGATTTGCTGTGTTTTTCTAGACAAGTTTGTGCTTATAGTTTTTTTGCACTGATGATTAGTTGCCATACTCAATGTGTCATGTGCTCTCTTCGCTCTCTGGAGGACATCGCCAACACACGCTACCTCTCCAGAACCACAAACATTGTACAAGACTGTTCACACCCTGGTCACCACCTGTTTGACCCGTTGCTCTCTGGCAGGCACTACAGGTCATTCAAAACACGGACCACTAGACTAATGAACAGTTTCTTTCCGAAGGCCACCTGCCCTCTAAAGTCAATCAAAAAGTAATGAACCTAGCATGCAACAAGAAAACTGTCCTTGTGCTACAACTCAATATTTACTCACTGTGCAATATTCACATCTATTTATGTGCAATATTTCATATTACTCCAGTGTATACTACATCTATTTTCATTGATACACTTTACCATTTTGTATATATTTATTTTAGGACTTGTGTTGTGTGGTTGTGTGAGACTATGTTGTACTGTGTTTTTAATATACCAACCAAGAGTAGCACTCCTAATTGTCATTGTATCTACGATACAGTGACAATTAAGGCTTTTTTATTCTATTCTATTCTATTGTTATTGTCCAAAATCAAAAGGAGAGAAAGGAATTTTGAACATACTGACAATGACTGAATTCAATAGATAAAAGCAAAGATTCTTCCCCATCTTGTGCTTAGGTCTGCACTGATTTGCTGAATTTACTTCTTGTCACACTAACTTTGTGTCTCCATGAAGAAACACAAGCCTGTGGAGTGATCAGACTCCTGAAAGGCGGCAGGCCAGTCAAGATGGGACTTTATTGTTGCCACGGCAGCAAGCGGGCAATATTTTATCTGAAAAGCATCACTAGAACATGAAGCTGTCAGTCCAGTCTTTTGTTTGTGGTCCATTCAACATCATTATCTCCCTTGCAGAGCTGTAATTACAGTATGGTGAATAGCTTTCCAGAACCCATCATTTCCTGCACTGTAAGCTTCTTGTTTTGTTCGTGCTACAACAGAGGAGCTGAGCTATTATATCAATATAGTCAATATATCGAAATATTAATTTTCATGACGGCAGCATTGTGGAGAAGGTTTTGTGCTTTCAGTGTACAGAGAATGGAAATGAACATCGATGAGAACACTTTGGATGAAATAGTGCAGACAGTGTCTGACATATCAAAGAACTGACCTCAGCTGCACCCCTTGTGAATAGCAGCATGCTGTACACCTATAGGGTTTGACGTGAACCTCAACTCTTTTATTTAATATAACGTAGTCTTCAGATTCTCTACTGTCAGACTTTGAGTGATTTTATTTGGAGTTTAAAGCTGCAAATGGGGGAGTTCATATTTCTAAGGCATTTGCCCCAAAGTCCCAGGCGCACAGGATGTTAATACAGCAGCTGCTATCTTCTTCATACTTGACTGCAGGCCCGGGGGGAATGAAGCTGGAGCCGGAGCTGGAACAGGGCACCCCTTAGGGATTCCTCCAGAGCCCTCGCTCCTAAATCACTGCTCAGCAATTTGTTTGTTTTGGATGAATGCTCATCATTTGAATTCACGTGAAGATAGGGAATAAAATTCCAATAACTTTCCGTCTTATATCCTTGGTAATTCAATACAAATACAAAACCTTAGTCTCATTAAACTTGCAATTACAATTTAAGCAAAGCTAAATAAAAGCCTTTACACCAGAGGGGAAAAGGTAATTTCTCTGCTCTCTGTTCTAATTTATTAGTCTGTGCAAATGTAAACCATACTCTGACGAATTAATGTCCCTGAGATCATGCTGTCTTGATTAAACATCAGTGCAGCTGGGCTGCAGCTATCAGTTATTTTAGTAATAATTCTACCAATTATTCTATCGATTAATCAAGTAATCAGATGCTATGCTAATGCTAACGTTACTTGGTGTCATGTTCGCTCTGTGGACTGGATGCTTTCTGCTGAGATGCTGAAGCATTGACGTCATGCTATGGTTGTAGGCTAGTTTGGTTTTACACACTGTACAGACTTTTTGTTTTGTTTCGGCTTGAAATGATCCCAAACTTTGGACTCTTTCTGTCATTTTCTCTGGCCTGTATGTTCTCTTCGCCCCTTGCTATTTACTCTTTCTTCCTCAATTTTGCAATCCATGCCATCAAATCACGTCCTCTTCATGTCACATTGTAGCAGGTTTGATACTTTTAAATGAAGAGGCGTGCCAGTCAGAGTCGCGTCTGACAAATAATAATTATAAAATAGAAAGAAAATAGCTCAGTCAAACTATACAAAACAATAAAGCAAAGAGCAAATAGCAATGAAATATACGTCACCAAAAACCAGCATCGCACAAACAAACCACGACTCAATTCAGTTTTCAATAGGTGTATTAAATCAAACAAGAAAGCCTTATTGGTGTGTGTGTGTAAGTGTGTGTGCATGTGTAACTCGTCCCACATTCTCAGAGTTCAATCCACTCAGTAAAGAGTCCGTTTTGTTTTCCCCACAATCCCAAATCAGTTTATGCAAACATGCTCTATCCATGCTAACAGGCTAGCTTCACCTTTTCAGCCCTGCAAATTCAACCTGCCAGCACCCAGGCTACAAGCACAGCCTCCAGTGGAGTTTAACTATTTAAAAAAAGGTGCAAATTCACAACATAATCAACCTTGTTGTGTTTAATCTTTATTTAAATTGCATTATGTTGATTATATGAGGCGGGAAGCAGGCAGATACATGGCCGAGCTAACGTTAGCAATAGCGCCTGGATAGTTAACATTTAGAAACCCCCCCACAATGAAAGAAAAGGGATAAAATGGAAATCCATGACAACAAAATGGTAAACAAAGTACGCAAACAACACAAACACAGAGCTGCATAGATTACTGTGGCATTCAGGTTTATTTTCACGTGAATTAAATGAAGGTTGCCCTGACAGAGAGAAGGGTTATCTGTTGATAGATCTCGAAAGAGTGTGTTGCTGAGACAGGGACAGGCCTCGAACAAAGTTCATTTTCTCCTGATTTGTCTGTCTGAAAAATGCCATTTTAGTGTCAGAGTGTTCAAAAGATAAAAAAATTGGGTCCAATATTTACTTCAGTGACTATGGTGTGAAACAGACTGATAATCTTTGCTCATATACACTTCTCCCATTGGAGTGAATAGACTCAGGACGCATGACACAGATACAGGAAATGACTCTAAGTGCGTCGTCTCCTTTCTGAACCATCTCTGGTTCAGTTCAATCCAGTTTCACAAACATAAAAGAAGGACAACTCAAAAGTCCGCTCTGGGTTGTACCGCAGATGCCCACAAAACAAATCAAAACAGGAAATCAAAACTGAAATAGCAGTGTCTGTATCCACATTTCAGCAACAGTGATTATCTACAATATATAACATTACAATGAGTACTCACGGTACCATCGAGCAATCAGTCAGCAGCAGTCAGTTAGGTTTGCAGAGCTGGCAGTTTGCAGTAATAATCATCTGTGCGAAACACAGTGCACTGTATAAAGTTATATGGATTAAACGAAGCTTCCATGCAGATAATTTGCAGTGATGAGTTTTATTAATCAAGTTACTCGAGTTTCTCCAGGAATCGTTTCAGCCCTATGCAGACATTAATTAATATACAAACCTCTCTACCAGGTTCCCTCAGTATGCTTGAGTCTAATAAACTTTACTACAAATTCCACGGTTGGGAAACAAAGTGATATACCCAGACCACCAGTTGTCCCCTGGCTGATCCTCCTCCTCCTTTATTGTCTGCTTGCAATCCAGCCATTGCCTCTGTTCATCATTAAACCCCGAAAGTGCCCCAGAGTTGTACACAAAGCAAAGAGAAAAGCTGAGCTTATTAGAGTGTTTGGCTTGTTAACTTGCTAATGGCCTGGGTGTTTGCTGTAGGTTATCATGAAAACACCACTTAGGTCCATTTGTCTCTAAACTCAATTTCATGCTCTCCTGAGCTGATACTTTATGTCCTCAGGAAGAGAAGATATGAAGCGGTTTGATCAGGGTGGATCATGCCTTGGCCATGCACCCTACATGTGCAATTACTGTGTGGAGAAAAAATACCAAGTGGAAATACCACTGTCAGTCTGAGCAGCCTTTAGATCCTCTTTCTTCTTAAATTCTTAAGATAAGTTCTTAAATGAACACATAAATGCTGCTCTAGTGCAAATTTCACTTCTTCCACTTGTATCCTTAAAGGTTTTACTGAATATAGTGCACCAGTGGCAGCCATTTAGAAAAGATGGCACATTTATGTACATTATGTACAGTGTGTCTTATCTCTTTCAGTTATACAAATAGGAATTTAAGTGGAGATCAATATAGATGTATTTATGTGGCATCTTTGATCTTTGTTTTATATTAATTTATAAGTCAATAGTTGTAATAATTGTCTTCTTTACATATTTTTTTCATCACACTATTTGTCGATTTAATACTCTCAACTCTCAATAGACATTCAGTTACATGGTTAATTATAAAAAAGAAAATTGAGAAACCTCCAGAGGAAAAAGTCCTATGCCTGCTTATTTAGAGACGGCTAAAGCTAGTCTAATCTACAATTATGCACACATACATGACAGTTATAACACAAATACCATATATATATTTACAACAAATACTGAAACCACAAATGTCATACATCCCACATACTGCATGATCTGTCTCATATGTGCCACATTGTTCATTATGAAATGTTTGATTGGTTTTCTCTGACATTCAGTGCTATGAAGGTTCAGATTTTCTGCTCATGATTAAATGTATCTATGGGGTTTCAAAACTAAATACCATCATATGAAATCTTTATAGTCCTCATAGCCTCCCCATTGTTGCCATGGTTACCATAGATGCAATGTTTCCGTCTAGGAAGCCTCTTTGATTTTCCATTTTTAGTAAGATATTAACAGGTTTTTCTGCCAGATCCTCCCAGTCTCTCCACAATCTACTTCATGATTTCAACCTCAGCTTACATCTGACAAACAAAACATCTTCCAGCAATGACTGAATTCTCTTCTTGTGATATTAGAGTCTGTAGTGTGACATTCTCATGGCTCTGTTCAAATTATTTTGGGGAATAATCCTGTTTCTTAATTAACAACACCTCTACGCTGGGCAGTTTTTTGATAACACTCACTTCTCATTGTAATGCAAGCCACTTGAGGATGTTAGTCTGAGCATGTTCCTCTAAACCACTGATTGATTTCTAAGGGCTTTGGCTCTTTATGGCTCCATATGAATCACACTGGCTATTTCAGGCTTTCAGATCTCACTGGTGGTGGAAGTAACGTGGTGTTATATTTCCACCAAGCTTGGTTCTGTTGTATTTTAAATGCCAGCATGAATGTTTTGGGGAATTTTTTTGTTTATTTTATTGCCAAGAGTTAGATGAGAAGATCAATTCCACTCATATACTGTATCTATACGTTCGAAATGCAGTAAGGCTACAGCCAGTATAGCCAGTTAGCTTATTTTAGCATAAAAATTGGAACGGGGGGAACAGCTAGCCCAGCTCTGTCCAAAGGCAAAACAATTAAGATGTTAGTGACACTTTATATCTTGTTTGCTTAATCCAAAAAACAAAACAAAGTCTTGATGTTGCCAGGCAACTAGTGAGGAATCCAGGAAGTCAGAAACCCAACCAAGACATAGTCCAGCACATAAACCCCCTATTAAACCACAAATTGTTGTTTTTACACTTCAGTTTTTCTACAAATTAAAACAAACAAGATATAATTGTGTTTAAAATGAGCTTTTACAGGTGCTAGTCGGTGATTTTCTTACCTTTGGGCAGAGCCAGGCTAGCTGACTCCTTCTATTTCCAGTTTGCTAACCAGCTGCTGGCTTTAGTCCTAGCAGAGATTCAGACCTTAAACAGTCATGTGTTGAAAACATTGCAGGTCTGCACTGGTGAAGGTGAGACAATGAAATACCATCCAGGACGTCCAGTTGGAGTCCAGTTGGGTCTCATGCAAGAACATTTTCGTATTCTTATTCTAAAAATTCTTACTTCTTTCTGTGAAGTTTGCTCGTACAGGTGTTCCAAGTCAGATTCAACAAATTGTCTTAACTGCCTGAACCTGTCACAAATTGCTCATTTCAACCTCATAAATGATCACCTGTTCATGAGTGGGTGTGCGTTTGTGAGATTTGATCGTTAGCGTAATCCACGGTCCTAAAATTGCCATCTAAGGCTCCACATTCCAATCCATTTGTGGGCAAGTTTCGTTCACAAAAAAGTTCCCAAAGAGTAAAAACATTGCTCAGTTTCAAGTCCTGCTTTCAGAAATCAGTAGACAAAAATATAATAAATTTAGGAGTGTCAGTAGTAGGGAACCCAAAACAGAAAATATGAATCCAGCTGCAAACGACGTGTCATCAGAGCAGCTCTGTGCTGTGACAGAAATAAAGAGGGAATGCTTTGACATGAAGTTAAATGCTTAAAAATGTCTTTCTAAAGCAAAGCAGTCTGTGATGCCATACTTTTCCTTTAAAGCACTTCAAGTTGTACGAAGTGCTACAAGTCATGTAATTTACAGTTTATAGATAGATTTACAGTAGATTTACATTTATGCCATTAAGCCAAGTAGCAACAGTAAATATTCTCCATCAGAAATGTGTGAACATTTATAGCAGAGCAAGGAACGCTAAAGGTGGATCAGTGGATAGTGTATTGTTGTTTTTGTATGTTGTTTCATCTCACATCGTTCTTTTTTGTGCTGATTAATCCTCCTGTGCCCTTTAGTAATCTCTCCCAGCCAGCCTGATTTCCTGACTGAGGAGTGGCAGCTGTTGACCTCCAGTATGGATATAGATTTAATTGATTTAAGAGGGTTGAGTTTTTTTTAATAGTAGGCCATGCCAAAGCAGCTATTTGCTTATTTACCAGCTGGAGCACAGCTGTCATCGCCTGCAATTCTTCCATAACACCACCTCTGTTCTTCCTGACAAACCTTCTCCAATCTAATCAGTAATCAATACCACTAATATGCTATCCCATCTGGCGTCATCCTGCCAACAGAATGTCTCGCATGGGTCAATGGCTGCCAAGGTAGGGGGAGCTTAGCTGGCTTACTGTGCAGGATGAGACAGAAGACCCACCCTGAGTGAAGTTGGTTGCTCAACTTAGTCTTGTATGAACCTGGTGGGAGGCCGATAGGAAAACCTGCTGTCCTGTGCTTAGTCTACCCTTGGAGATCAGAACTCAGATCAGACCCATCTGTTCTCTGCTAAGAATGAAAAAGAGGGAATAAAATAAAAGGACAGAATAAACCCTCTTTGACCCACAAGTGAGATCTCTTTTACTCAGCTGCACCTGAAGCTGGAATGTTTTTCAGCCAGCAAAAGATTTTCTTCTTTCATATTCAAAAATATTTTGCTGCTAGGAAAACTGCATCAATATGAGAATAAAACAGGCTATATAAATCAGTAAACAATATGCTGTATATTATCAAACTTTACTATAACTGCTGTTAGTCACTGATGAGAGCGTCAATTGCTTTCCTTGTTTGCTGGCACTGTTAGGTCATTACATAATTTAATTATATAATTGTTCTTGTTGCTTAATGGCATTACAGGAGAGGGAGCCAATCTGACAGCCAAGTACCAGTCAGCTCTGATTATACCTGTAATTTAAATCAGCATGAATATTCCATCATGATAAAATTAAAAAGTCGACTGCAGAACACAAGATATCATTGCACATTGCTGATAATCATGCCACTGAAGCAGGATTTGGTCCTAGATGTGTGACTGTAATGAATCTTAACCCACCTCTGCATTTCAAAGTCATATCTGTGACTTATCACTCCACCGTTCTTAATCAATATTTCACAGTTGAATGTATGAAGGATCAAGAGTTTCTTCAGTTGAAACGATTTCCTGTTACTACCAAAAGATACCTTGAGAGATATGTTCAAATAGAAGAAAAATAATTTTTCCCTTCCATAATACAAAAGCCCTTGCATTAGAAACTTGAAAAGATGAGATGACTTAAAGATTCCCTTAACACTTTTAAAAAGGACAAAAAAATTATAGCAACAATGCTAAGAAAACATGATCATGCCTGGAGAACATTTTCAGAAACATAGGAACTCAATAATTATAAGTTAGCAATATGACTTTAATATGGTCGTCTGATCAAAATTGCTTGCAACACTGAGAGAACTGCACTTGGAAACAGAGGCCGGTAATTAGGTCCCTGCAAATTCAATTAACTTCCTCACCAATTCAAACAAGCATTAATTGTAAGGGCTGAACTGCAAAGCACAGTTCACGAGTGGATATTGATTTAGGTTGAATCAGGGTTTATGATAGCTGGCATATGCCAGGCTTTATGCCAGTATCATGTGTAGTTGCCCAGCAGATGAAAATATCAACAGCCAAAATGTGTCATGGGAAATATGCCAATTGCCAAATAAATAAATTCATTAATAGCATATTAAATAGCCTAATATTGTGTGACTTATAGGATGTTGCCCAGACAACTTAAATATAAACTTATATTGTGCAAAAGTTTGTTTTGCCTCCGCTGTTAAGACATTAAAAGAGTCACTGAGTGTTTGGTCATGTGACTAAGCATGGCCACGAGATTCAAAAGCCGGTGCACACTCACCAACATCCCTGCACTTTGGCTCAACAGCAGTTAATACAACGCTGAAAAGTCTTACCATTTTCTCTCAGGTAATGTTACATCTAACATTGGCACAGTGAAACAAACGGACCAGCCCGGAGCTCCGCAGTTAAATAACATGTAATTGATCAGTGGGAGGTTTAACTTTTCCCCAGTGAGAGGAGGGCTCGGAGAGACCACGACAGGTGAATGTGGTGGCAGAGCTGCAGCTGCAGGCTGCCCGCATGACTGCATTAAATTAACAATAGCGAGGCTATTTGTTTTATTTTATTGTTGTAGCCTACATGCTCAGTTCACAATGTCTATGAAGAGTTCATTCTGCTGACTATTTTTAATAAAATACATTTGTTGGATCATAGTGTGTGTGTTTTGTGTTTATTGCTTTTGAAATCTAGGCTGTTACATGGCTATTTAAAACAAATGTCTGGTAGATGCTCTATATGGTTGGAATTGTGAAATACTAGCAGCCATAATGGCCGTCAAAAAAAAGTCTAGCATAAACTCTGGGTTGAATCACCAACTGTCTCCTTTAGTTGTGCTGTTGTCAGCATTTAAACAGTGCCGAGACACAGACTGAGGACATATTCCTCCAGGAGCATCATACACATTCCTGTGCCAGACAAACAACAACAAAGGAGGTTGACCAGAGCCTGCTGCAGCATCAAAGCAGGTTGAGCTGGCACACACTACTCGTGGATACACACACACACAAAATTGCAATACCATGAATGTAAAACAATATGTGTGAGTCAGAGAACATCACAAGAGAATGGTATGAAGATTTGACAGAAATCCTTACCTGATCAGAGTTTATCTCTTTATGATTGTTTGATTTGGTTTTCTAGATTTGTTTTAGCTCCTATTAAACATGTCTTAAAGGAATAGGTCATCTTTTTGGGAAATATGCTTGTATGTTTTCTTAAGTTAACCAAGAAGATATCACTCGCACTTCTGTGCAGTAACTGTTGAGCTACAGCCAGGAGACAGTTAGCTTAGCATAAAAAAGCAGGTGGAAACAGCAAGCATGGCTAAGTTTTCAACTAAGCTAACTCACTGAGTTGATGTCAACATTAGCTGATAAAATCTGCCATTTCAGCCAGTAAAATCAAGGGTCGCTGGCTAAAAATGGCTGCTTTAACAAAATTTTGTCAACTTCTGAAATCAAGTAGGGCCTACTTATTTTTCTCGTGTAGTCTATCATAGCAACAATAACTAAGGAGTTGTGGCTTGGCAATGGGTCATTTTATGTGGCGCAACAGAGTTTTTTACTAAATGACTTGTCTTAAAGCAGTAATTAGACATTTACGAAAATGATCTAATTTGCTCTCTGGCTGAGAGTTAGATGAGAAGATACCACTCTCATTCTGTACGATAAATGTGTATGATGGCTTGAGCCAGCAGCTGGTTTGCATAACCAGCTAAACTTAACATAACCAGCTGCTGGCTCTGTCTAAGGTAACAAAATCTGCCTCTCAGCACCTCACTAACAACTCACACCTTTTATCTTGTTTGTTTAATCTCTGCAAAAACTGTAAAAACTTGATTTTATGGGTGTTATGTTCCAGACTATTTCTTAGCTTGGAGTAGTCGCCAGGCAAACAGCAGAGACTCCATGAAGTTTCTGGTCTCAGCCAAGAAATATTCTGGCACATAAACCTCTGTAAAAGAGCAAATTGTCATTTTTACACTTTGGTTTTTGCAAAGATTAAACAAGCAAGATACAATGACATAATTGGTGAGTTTGAGAGGTGCTGTCTGGTAAGTGGATTTTTTTTTTTTTTAACCTTGGACATTTTTATTTAATCTAAATTGACTGTCCCCTGTCTGTAGCTCCAAAACACCAAGGCCAACAATGGAAATGCACTCACTTGCCAGTTTATTAGGTACACCTAGATAAAACTAATGCGGTATAATACAACAGCCCTGCTCTAAATCCTACCTTTATATTGTTCCATTTTTATTCAATTTGTTTAGAGGTGTTGATTTATTTTATGGTCCTTTTGGAGGCTGTAGTTTGTGGTGTTGAACTGTATATACTGAGAGGCATTTCTAATATTTAGTCTAATTCATATAAATGGTATATAATATATATATATATATGGTACAATTCAACAGCACCACAAAATAAAACCTCCAAAATGACCATAAAATAAAGTATAATTCCTGGACTGCATTGTTCTGCAATATCCCTGACAAGTTTATGATAAATATATTAGAATGTCAATACAAAACAAACCAGACCATTAAAATTACAGAACCACATATTTTCTCCCTTTGTAGTGGCTGTGCAGATAGTTGCGGGTTTATGTGCTCAGGTTTTACGATATCTGCCATTGACATTTCTGTGATTTGTGGCTCTCAAAACCTTAAAAAATCACATTTGAAAAACTCAATAGCAAGGCCTCTTTTCAAAAACAAGGCCCTGGTTACTCTGGATAATCCACAGACCTCACTGTGGACAGTTTTTTATTGAGACTATTCTCTTGGTAGCATACCAAAGAAATCTAATAAACCATAAGTAGCTGTGTCTGCACAGCCAGCTATGCTTAGAAGAAAGTGGAAAAATATGAGTTCTTGATCATTTGGGTGAACTGACCAGCCAAAGGCTTTCAGTCATTAAATTCACTTTAAGAATGCTGTCTTATACAACAGCAAGTGATGTCTAGCGGAACAGATATATCCCGCTGTACCAGACAGCTGGTGACTCAAAAAATTAGGGAGGACAGGAGGAAAACCAATCCATGATGTCATGTTATTTTATACTAGTTGGCTACTTATCTCTACTTTCTTATGTTCAAGTTATGTTATGTTTTTATGTTCAAATGCAGGGCCGTGCAGAGACATTTAGAGGGGCTGGTGCTCAATGTTAAAAAGGGGCAAATGGAACAAGATTTAAAAACACCCTACACCAACCTAACATAACCTGTTGTAGTAAAGCAACCCATATTCAAACAGAATGTAACATGAAATCTTGCAACGAACCGCATCATACCATATCATTGTCCCTCACCCAATTAAATCATAAGGGAGACAATTTTATATGCCAATAAAAAAATTGCTGTCAAAACAAAAAAAATTGGTGAAAAGGCTGCTCCTTTAAAGACATTTACACATATTGTTTCCAAACAAAGAAGCAATCATTTTAGCTCTGGAGTGGTTCAGATGTGTCATTTTACCAACAAAGTTAAACAAAGTTAACTTAAAATTTATAGTATTGTTCTATTGTGACAACAGATTTATGTTCTCATCAAAAACAGACAACATATCACATAATTTACACCTGTTTCCTATGTATTTTCTTAGTATACAGAAATATATAAAGTATCACATAGCTCATGATCTGATACAGGTACAGATCAGTGCTGAATATGAGAGAGACTGAACACTAAAAACAGTCACAGATCTAAAAGTGTAGGTTCACATCAGAAAGTATTAAGTCATGTATCTGATACATGACTTACAGACTATTATCTATATGCAAGACATACAGCCTACAAAGTTGTCATATTAACACTGTTGTTATTCTAGTTACTTTTAGTATTTAAAGTCTTTGTGAACACTCATTAACAAATCAAAGAACATCAACAAGTGACTGAACAACCTCTTCAACAGCTTCAATGTCCAGGCAAACTGCCTACAGCACGTTATATGATCTCTGCTGCATTCTTGTTAAGGAGATAAATTCACACAACAGCGACAGAGACATTTAATCAGACTAGAAATTAGCGACCAAAGAGACAAAGCTGACCAAAGCTGTATCTGACTCACGTTATCTGATGTCTTCTTTCTGTCATGGAAATGAAGTATCCACGTCATAACGTCCATTTGTGGCTGTTGGTCATCTTGTTTGTTAGTTAACAGAGCTTTGTCACTGCTGGTTAACCAGTCTGATATCATTAGCAACAATAACAAACAAGCTAACTCCCAGTTGTTTCATTTAAATAATGTTAGCTTTCTATTGTTGAGGAGTTCACTTCAGCTACAGCAGCAGCATGTCGGGCCTTCGGTCCTGGAGCTGTGCTGATCCAGAAAGGTCCAGAAAGTAGTGACTGGAAGCCAGCTGTGTTCATCTCCAGAGGTTTGTCTGATGTTGAGAAACACTATGCTCAGATTGAGAAGGAGGCACTAGCAGTGTCCTGGTCATTGATACGCACCACAAACCTCTGCTGCCCCTACTAAGTACCAAGGTGCTGGACGAGCTTCCTCCTCAAATCAGCATCAGTCAACACAGTCATATCAGCTCTGAAGAACATCTTTGGTCGGCATGGGGTCCCAGAGCTGCTGATGTCAGACAACGTCCCAAAGTGTGCCTGTACTCTCTTCAAAAACTCTACCAGAGTATGGATTCACTCACATAACAAGCAGCCCAAGACACCCACAAGCCAATGGAGAGGCTGAGCAAGCTGCACCTTGTGGAAAGAGTGAGGAGATCATGCTAAAGCCCTACTCAGTTATCGAACCACTCCAATGGAGAACGGTTATTCTAGCTAAGGACCACTCTGCCTCAAGTGCTCAAAGCATTGTCTCCACACTGGCCCAACATCAAGCAGTTCCCAAGTATGTTGACATGAGGAGAGAGAAAACAAGAGTGACTAGACAACAAATGTCACAGAGCATTACCTACATGACTTGCACCCAGGCCAGAGTGTATGAATCACCATGGAAAACACTCTTACAACAGACAGCAGCCCCAAGGTATTACCTCGTCAGTACTGAGGATGGACTGTTGAGGATGGACTGTTGAGGAGAAACCATACACATCTGCGTGCAACTCATCAGCCAACATCTGATGTAAATGCCAAAGATGACACAGACTGAGGTAGTGCTGACAAAACTGAAGGTTACCCAGACACCACATCTTTTAAGCTCAGGCAGACACTCATGTCCGCCCAATAGACTGGACTTATAAACGTGCAATGTTAGTGAGAAACATAAGTGTTATATGTGCTTTCAGTTAAAGTAGTTATGGTTCAAAAGAAATGAATGGGATCACTAATGTGAATAAAAATAAGGCTAAGCATTTTTTGTTGTTGAATGCTTAAGGAAAAAAGAGAAAGGTTTCTTACTTAAAAGGGGGAGATGATGTATAAATGCTGTAGCCATAGATCAGAATCATCAGAATACATGTCCAACAGATATACTGAAGTTGTGTGGCTTGTTCCAGAAGGAAGTGTTAACCGCAACCTCACACTCTGCCTCATTATTATAGATAATAACGTAACAACACCTTTCAAGGCCCACTTGGGTGAGTGAAGAATGACAGAGGCAAGAATGGAGGGCTTATTCAAGTGATGGAGAAAAGAACATGGTGGTATCTCAGTATTAATTGATTGTATGGTGTAGAACAGAAACATGGTCCAGTAGTGTTGTTCAATGGACACAATGGAACTGAAAACAGTGGCAGCTGAGAGACACAATTGCTTTCCAAAAGGGGTTAAAAAAGCAGAACAGAGAAAACAGCTGTGGTCTACAGTGGCTCTTAACTTTTTTGGCCTGTGACCCTTTAAAGTGGAGCTTCGTATGCCTACTTAGTGCGCCTTGTTACCACTTGCAAATGTCTATCAGTTGTAAGCAGATAGAAGCTTCTCTGACTCTTGCATTTGAATAGTTTTTAGAGGCCTGACAAGGTAAAACCATCCAGTATTTCACAATAAGTAAGACTAAGATGATGTTTAGCAGGTATAATGTTTACCATGATTACAATCGTAGTTTAGGGGTATTTATATGCTAACATTGGCAAATTAGCACTAAACACAAAGTAGAGCTGAGACTAATGAGAATGTCATTTGTTTTGCAAGTATTCGGTCATAAACCAAAGTACTGGATGAATTAAAATTTTGCTGGTGGAAAAGTCAGGGGAATCACCAAAGTTATTACAATTCATCCTCTCAAGATCATGAATGTCTGTGCCAAAAAATCATCGAAATCCATCCAGTAGCTAGTTATCTACACATTTCATTCAAAACCATAAATATCAACCTCATGATGGCACTAGAGGAAAAGTTAGGAGATCACCAAAGATGGTAGACTTCATCCTCTGGGAACCATGAATGTCTGTACATAATTTCATATCATGACAAAAATAAATCACATAGTTGTTGAGATATTTCAGTCTGGACTAAAATGACTGACCATTGACCAAACTACAATTCAGCCATAATTCCAAATCACTCAGTCAGGTTATCACTGCCCATCTGAAAAACCAAGCAGCTGGCATATTGTTGGTATTTTCTGCCACCCTGGCATCATGTGGTCTTTACATTTACAGAGTAATCTCCCCAAATGACCACGGTGTGGTTTAAATGTCACCTGTCTTTGTGTGATCTGTGCTTCACGGTAAAACCGGAATGTTCCAAGTGGAACTCTTCAGACCACCTGTCGCACTGTCGTCATCAGCCACAACATGATCTGTGTGCATCAGTGTGAAACAATCATTTTTATAGCTTGGCAACGTCTTCACGGACCATCTAAAGCTCATGCCATTAAACCCTGGATTCAAGATATTTAAGCATGCACCGAGCAAAAAAATCTTTACACAACAAATTAAATAATTTAGCATAGCCTCAGCACAGCAGCCCCTCAAATAAAAAATGAAATCCAAACTGGCAACGGTTTTCACAGTGCTCCTAAATCTTTCACTTCCCACCATCTCTCTAAGCCACCACTTGAATTTGATCCAATTGAAATGATGGAGACGCTGCTGCATCACATTCAGCCCTCTTAACTTACTGTCATTAGCAATAGCAATGTATTTTTCTTTATTTACATTTCCTACTTTCTTCTTTGTCACATAATAATGGCATTAAAGCTATGACACTCTGGTTTTCACTTAAAGTGAGAAACAGCAGTGTATTAGTGATGACCTCAGTAGCACGCTGACTACAGTGATCAATGTTGAAACAGCAGTTTATCATAGTCATGCAGTTCACTGGTTTCCTGACCAGCCATATGACCGTCTGACAGAGCCAGGCTGCTTTTCTGATGAACTGTGGGGGGTCCCAGGGAGAGACTTTAGTAAACAGCAGAAAATGCAGTATCAGAGTCAATACATAAGTGGTTTCTGACAGTGGATGGCTGAGCCTTCGGCATTAATGGCCAAGACTGACACATGGTTAAAGGTTTCTCTGTGAGAGTCAGATCAATGATTTTTTTTTCTTTCTTTTTTTTGAGAATAACAAGCACCATGTCATCTGCTGGGTGAGTCAGGAAACTCTCTGAAGTAGTGGCACCGATTTCTTACAATATAATAGCAATTTCAGTTTTGGAGTACTTTGTAATTTTAAAAAAAGGAATCAAAAAAGCAAAAAAAGGGAAGGAAAGGCAAAAACCAAAGGTGTCCAGTCTCTTTAATTGAAATGATTCAAAAGCATTTGTACGTTTTTATTTCATTAGGTCATAAGTTTTTATATTAACATTTCCAACAAATACGACACAAGATTGTAGTAGTGTAGAATAATTAATATATAATTCAGGACAAATCTGGATAGTCCGGGCATATAAAAGTAGAAAATATGAAGAAAATTAACATTTTAAAAAATGGGGCAGCACATTACAGTTATGACAATGTGAGAAATGAGATTAAGGTTTAGAAGAGCCACTGTCCAATATTAAAGGATTAGACAGGCATTTGTAAAGTATAGAAGGACTGAAATGATGAATATTCCTTAATAGCTGTATGCCAGCTCCAGGGGTTCTCCAGTTAGAGAGGCAGACACAGAAGCAGAGGTCTTGATTCCTCTCGCTTCTCTGTGTATCCCCCGCCCCCCTTCCCACCCCACCCTTTTCTCTCTCTCTCAACCCATCCGGTCAGGGCAGATGGCCGCCTACCTAGAGCCGGGTTCTGCATGAAGTTTCTTCCTGTTAAAGGGGAGTTTTTCCTTACCACTGTCGCCAAGTGCTTGTTCATGGGGGAATTGTTGGGTCTCTCTCTCTGTAAATTAAAGAGTATGGTCTAGACCTGCTCCATGTGAAAAGTTTCCTGAGATGACTTTTGTTGTGATTTGGCGCTATATAAATAAAATTGAATTGAATTGAATTGAAAACTACTGATGCTCAGTATCAGGCACATTTGTAGAAACAGTTGTAACAGCTTCCTGTGTACGTAGGAATGTATGCATGTTCAGTATATGGAATAATAATCACAATAATAAACAATAGTGAGTCAATATAAAAGTAAAACTGACATAAAATAATACAAACTGTCACATTAGCATAAATTAGCATTAGTATGCTACACTCGTGGGTTAGCCTTAGCACATAAGCTTATTAGCAGTGGTGTGAAAATGGTTTGTTGGCTTAAGCCTCCTAAAAGAAATATTATTGGGAAAAAACAAACTCTCTCAATAGCCCAAAACATAATAAACCATGATCACAAAACCTCAAAGTTTGTTATTTAGACATTCAAATAATATACTCAGTCCATTAAAACTTGTTATCTAAATTAATTATTTTAATGGAATTGAAAAAAACTACACCACATACTTCAATTGGGAATCAAACCCTGGTCTCACAGGTGCCAATAAGTGCTAACCTTTGTCAAATCATTTAGTGGTCATGAAAATGTATTCAGATTTAGCCTATTGATGATGCATTCACCTCATAAGTCATGACACACTACTCTCCACTACATGAAAGTACATAAACCGCTTTTAATAATCAAAAGTATCGGTATCAGTATTGATATTGGCGATTCTGGCCCTGTATTACTTGGTATCAGATTGAAACCAAATTTTGCAGTATCGCCCACCCCGAACGGGAATAACTAGCTAGGCTATGTGTGAGCAGCGGTAAGACCTCGGTCCTTGCTGAGTCATCCTGCCTAATGCTTGTCCATTTTCCTTCATTTACCTGGCTAATACTGCTACCATGACTAGATCAAAACCTCTCTCAATACTTTCCAGCTTCCTGTATATGGCTCTCAGCCCCAAGCCCACTTGTTTTACTGAAGATTGAAATCTTCAGTAAGTCGCAAGTATATAGCTTCATATTTGAAAACGTTATTTCCTAAAACAGCCAGGCATTGTAGTTTGTAGCAAACATTACTCCAACAGGAGAAAAAAACCGGAGTGTATATTTAGCTGTAATAATACACATTTTGTATTATGTATTCTTTCATTGAGGGATTTGGTCTTTTAATGGGTTATTTGAACGTAAAAAAAAAACAATAAAACAAAACATAATATCACCAGCCTTATCCTTAATTTATAGATATATACTGTATAGATATAAAGGACAAGGTTGATCATTTGTGAGAATCTCTTTGAATATGGAAATGTCCTTGAAAGAAGTGGCAAGAAAATGACATCTATTCTCAGACTATTCCACTGAAAACTGGAAACAGTGCACCAGTACACGGGGAATTTCATTTTATGCATTATTTTCCAGGTCAGATTACCAAAAATTACCATTTGCAGGTATTCACAGGCTTATTCAGAGAATTTTGATGTAGAACTGAAAGGACTGAAATGGAAAAAGTATGCACACATGGCTTTGTAGGCTTGTAGTAGCGGTTATATGTAACATGCCATCCAAATATATTTTTAAAAGTTGTTCTCTGGTCTGGTGTGATGCTTTTCTAGCATCAAAATAACACCACTGGTGCTTGCCAGAACATGCAGTCTAAGCTCTGCCTCAAGGATGAAGCTTTGGTGGTAGAACATTTGGATTTTTTTTGGATTTTTTTGTCAAACAGGAACTAGACTCTCTGCACATCTACCTAAAACCACAGCACAGATGAGTTGATATATTTGCATTTTCGCAAAAGCGTGGCTTTCACAAAAATTGAAGGCAGATAATAAGCTTTTTCATTTTCATCTGTATCCTTGGTAACCAATATGAGCCGTATCATATATGTTAATTGCCAGTACAAAGTAAGACTGTTATGTACTCTTGCATATCTGAAAATTAAAAGCTGTCTGTGGTGAAGGAAGCTTCTTCGACCTAGTTATCTAATCAGGCTGTAACCTGTAAACAAGTCCAGCAGAGGAGGCGGACATCTGTCAGAAAAAAGTCAAGCAGATGTTAGATGTTTAGCGTTTGCAAAGTCAGTATTTGTATTACTCTCCACACCACATCATCGTCTATCTGTGCTTGTTCCTGAACATAGGAACAGTCATCGCTGCGATCAAACATAATACACCATAGACTTCCTGCAGAGCTCATGTTTTATCTGTGCTGCTGACAATTCCCTCTTTTAATGCTGGCTTTGATTAATATCCTGCTTGTCCAGATTGTCAGCCTGACCCTCAGAGAGAACAAAGAGTGATATTAGGGGAAAAAATTAAAGAGAAAAAACATCCAAAAGAATAATAATTCACCTGTAGTGTTTCATTCTCAGCGGGTATTGATTTAACATGTTACCTAATATCTGTAGGGGCTTCCATCAACTCCTCCGGTGTTTAGTCTTCTGCTACAAATAGAGGATTGTCAGACAGCCAGTGTGCAGATGAGCAATGCAGCAAAGCTCAAAGCAAGCTGGATGAAATCACCTGTGAAATGCTGTGTACAGAGTGTATTTTTCCACTGGTTCTTGCTTTGAATCTGATATGACAGATGCAGACATTATTCCTTTTTATCTGAGCACCACAGCTGTTTCGTGGTTGTATCATTTTCTGACAGTGCTGTTTGCAATTTGTAGCTCATATCCTCATATTCTGTTTCCTCATTTTTATCTATTACAGCTTGCATACAATATCTCAGCATATAAGGACGTCTTTTTTGTTTTATTTAGTGCATGAGTAATGCAAATTCTCAGTGCTGTTAGAGGGAGTTAAGAGAAAGAAAGTAATAAGATGTTCCTAATTGGTCTACTGCTGCACCCTTCTGCTGTATATCATATGTTTTAATTAGTTCATTTAGAATTACAAGGAAGAAAATGAATTCAATATAAACAAAAGAGAGAAAATCACAGAGGTTTGTGCAGAAGTATGAAGGACACAATAGGCCCTTTTTGACAGTATTGAATTGTTCACTGGGTTTAACTCCTTACAGATAGAGACAGAGTTGTGTTTGTACTTGATTCATATCGGAAAATGCAGTTTGGATAGACCTTATTTGCACAAATAGAAATAATGTCCTCACAGTATTTTAAACTCAATTACTGTTGGATCCCATTCATTTTAGACCGCAAGTAATCAGTCTGCATCTGTTGGCTTTTGCGGAAAACTTTGTCCAACAGAAATGTGGAAACTCAAACAAAAGTGGAAAATGGTTGTTCTAAATCACTTATTAATAATATAGTCTAGATGATTTTCTATGCACAAAATCCAAACTGGCTTACATTTGAAGGAATTAGGAAGACTTTGGCAACACAACATTATTATGTCTATGTCAACCTCCCCACATTACATCAGTGGGTATTTAGTATTTTCCAGAGGGCTTCTACTGCATGTAACCATCTCTAAATGGCTGTAAACAATATATTCTTTGATCTAATTCATTGAAAAAGATGTTTGAGCAGTGTAGTGAACAAGAGTGAGATCTATGTGGATAAAATCTTCAGTGACTAGCTTATTCCAATGAATTAGGTATAATAAATAACAAAAACCCAGTGCATTCCAGTTACATGCAGGACTGGTTGTAGTTCCGTGGTATAGTTGTTATTCTGTGCTAAAACTGTGAAACTACTTCAGGATCCTATCACTTTTCTAAATGTAAAATTCATCCTTGGGTCAACGTGTAGCATAAAAATATAGACCAAGAAAGCAAGGATTCACATATAAAGTCCACATCAGTTTAACTGCAGGGCACAGACCTGAGTCCTTGGAGCACTGTAAATCCTGTTTAACAAGCTAACTTTAATGGCTAAAGAGGAGACCGTAAAGGAAACATGAGATGTTATGGTTCATGTAAAAGCCTATAATTTGTATTATTTCTGCCATGTTCTTTAATTAGACCCAAAATACTGTTAAAAGTAGATTGGAGACAGCTGTGAAAGACTATGTTGGACTTTCTGAGCTGAAAAATGTACCGCCTTGCCTGGCAGCACAGTCATTACTGTGTATTGTACTGTATCAGTACAGAGCTATTGCAGCAGAGCGGTGCAGTTATTCCCATAATTCCACTTGATTCTGCTTCACACCTCTGTCCAGAGTAATACATCAATGCAGCAATCAAGAGTATTTCTAAACCCAGAAGTGAGCATCTGTCTTGATACTTTGCTCCTTTAGAGTTATTATCTATGCCACAGCACCCTGTAATTCTGTTTCCTATACACAGAGAAGCTTCCTCCCAAAACCAAGCCAGATGTGGAAAACCTGAAAGCAGAGCAATGGCTACAAAAAACAATCTGAAATCATGTGAATACCACAAGAGAGGGAACCACATTTGTGCAGACGTAACCCTGTCATTGTGTTCTGGTTCTCCTCTCACAGGGTGACTCATACAACTTGTAACAACCTCCCAGATTCAGCAAGAAAAGAGATGCACTTCTGACATTATACTATATATTATATGACATTCTATACATCTGGGAAAAAGAAAAGAGGCTTGTCAGTTTGGAAACTGACCCACAGATACTATAACAGTCATTGAAATGCTGAGCTTTCAACTCCATTCACTGAACAAGGAGATTTAGAAAGAGCGAAAATTGACCAGTAAAAGGATCAAATATACGGAAAGAATAGTATCTGTAATCGGGTATAGCCACACAGGAATTAAAACCTTGCAGAGCATCAAGCTCGTAACAAATGCCTTGCTTGCTTAAAAGGACATCTTTTGTTGCAAAAACCCTGGGAATGCAGAGAACACTCAAATGAAAGACCTCCAATGCGAGACCAGTGGCCCCGGTATATAAGGCAGCTTTTATAGAAGTGCATAGCAGGTGTAGAAAGAGCATTTTCCCTTTGATGACTGTAATTTTCAAAAGAACTCAGCTGGCATGAGAGGTGGGAGGTTTAATGGCCACATGAATGGATAGAGCCGCATCCCAGCTCAGGTGATCAGGACGCATTAGTCAGGAGGCCGCTGATTGCAAATGATGACTCCTGCAATTGTTTAGCAGCAGTTTGAAATAAAAGGAGTCTAAAATAGGAGCGCAACACACATTCGAGAGTCTCATAAAAATCGATTTTCTATGCAATGCACTGTCAGAGGCATCATTTGCCATATGTGGGCTGTGCTTGTTTTGATGTTATTAGGGTTTTAAACAATATCAACTGTACCTCCAGTGACAGTGACATTTAAGGTTTTTTCTTTCTCATATCTTGTTTGATATATTTGTTTCTGCCTTTTATTTGGATTTTTTGCTCCCCCGTGGCGCAAATAAATAAACAAGTATTACTGCTAAAGTATTACTGGTAATGTTCCTCTTCCTGTTATTTTTATAAAAGAGAAAAAGCTCACATTCATGATTCTCATTTAACAAGCAATGAGGTCATTATCTTCAGTGCTGGCATTCATTTCTTCAGTAAGTTGAGGAGGAAGTTTCTACCTCCACACCTTCTGTCTCTGGGCATGAATGTAAACTGATCTTAATTAATGATTTACTCAACAGTTATTCTATGTTTGCCTGAAACTGAGGTCATACTGTATAAACATTTCATTCACTTTGTTCTACTTCACATTACTATAATAAAGTCAATTTTCCTGAGCATCCTCTCTGATCTGATTCGCTGACAGTCACATCCGTATCTGCTCACCCAAATCAGTTACATTTTCCAGATGCCCCTTGCACTTTCCCTTATTATAAAACTCAAACATGATACCAGACAGTATTATATCAACAACTGGTTGTCAACACCAGGACTGCTGAATCTTAATCAAGCTAGATTAATAAAATAATTTGTGTGGTGACAAATCACCAAACCAGTATACATGGTACAGTATGAATACTAGGGATGTATCATATTCATATTTGGTTTAATATGGCTGCTAAGCCACATTATTTATAATAAAATATTCCATTATATAAAAAGAACATATACTGGATCTTCAGGTATACACTAACAGCAGTCAGTAACTTTTTTTAAATTCCAGCCAGGGACATTTGTTGAATGTCATACTCCATCTCTCTCCCGTCATTTCCTTTTTATCTCAACAATCAACTGTTCAGAAAAAAAGAGATCTTAAAAAAAAAAAAAACTAAACGTGAGAGCATTTGTGCAAATGTGAAGGACAACACTGGGGAGATAAGGGAATTAACAACTGTCTATCAAGATGTCAGCACACGTCCCTGTCTACATGTCTTTCTTTCTGTTCTGTGCTCACATTAAAGGAACATATACTGACTTAAATGAATTAGTTTTCTAATAAGATGGCTACTAGTCTCTCATCTCAAATGCCCTGCTTCTTCTTATTGCATATAATATACTATTGATAGATGATCTAATGCTTCACTCACTGGTGGATTTTCTTGCTGCCTCTGGACTCTGATAACATCTGATTTGAACACTGACTGATGTGAAGTCAAGTTTAAAATGTATTTCTGACTCAGAATTCAATTAGAATAATGAAGCCCACGGTCCGGCGTTACTGTTGTGATGTGCTAATGAAACTGACTTTGATCTAAAATAAGTTAGGAAGCTAAAAAGCATCCTGGACCCATGTGTGGAATTCAAACAGTCCTGATCTGCTGAGGTTCATGTCAGGGAGCTCAACACAGAGCATGCGCACATTAGAGGGATAAAAGAGAAAAAAAACAGTAGCACAAATAGAGATAAACATATGAGAGGAAAAATAACAGCAAAATGGTTGACAAGTGAATGTCATTTGTCCCTCACTCTTCCTGTTTTCCTCTGTTATCCCATCATCACTCACACTGAAAAAACCCATAAGCCCCATTTATTGGCTTTTACTGAAAGGTAAAACTGTCATAAGAATTTTCAGTGACTGTCAATAATATATGAATTATTCATGTAGTATCAATTCATAAATACAATATCATATCTATTTTGTATTTTCTGATTAATCCTTTTATTTCTTCTCACTATTCAGTAGCAACTAGAAACAAACTGTTTTAAGACACATGTTTGAACAATAGGATTTTCTCCCTGAAAGGTTTTCTCTCGTACATGTCAAACAGTACTCCTCAAAACAAATGTTGGCAGTAGAATAACAGATGTGCAGTCGGAACGATACCTTTACAGCCAAATGCTTTTACTAGTAAATATCCAAATACAGCCATTTACGCATCACATACCTGCAACCAAACACTGAAAGCAGTTAAAGTAAATGAGTCATTGCCAAAATGTGAAAGATGTATTTAAAAAAATACATTGGAGGCTGGTCTAATTGGACTCTCATTTTTAATTCCTTATCATTTCACTCAGGGATTGTAAGCAGCATCCCTGCACGGGTATCAAATCCTGCTGTCTAAACTGGCAGAAATATATCCATTTCTACATGTGCACAATGGGATCCCATGTGCATGTGCTGCAACAGCTTGAACGATCTGTTCAACAATGGAAGACAGCCTTTGCTGCACATGTTCGAGTGGGTTTCCTCCCACAGTCCAGAGACATGCAAGTGCTTTAGAGACTTGCATGCTGTACTGTGTGTAAATGTGGGTGTGAGTCAGTGATTGTTTGTAGGCTGATGTCTGTGGCAACCCTGTGACGGACTGGCGAATGATCCAGGGTGTTTCCCTGCATATTATGAAAGTGTGGGGATGATGCACAGTATGATTTGGCATGATTTCATGTTCTCAAGATCATAAGAGACAAAATCAATCAAATGTAGGATTATTTGGACATATTTCATGAAACATATTCTTGTGATTATTTTAATGTAGGTTGGTTCTTTTTTTTAAAGAATATGACACATTTATTGACAGTAAACGATCATCCTGTTGCGAATGTACATTCCCAATCTGAAATATTCATTTACACATATGCAGGGGTGTGAAAATATCTTGGCTATCAATTTATAGCTCCAAATACATTTGAGTCATCTTGCAGAAAAACATCTATCAAGGCTCATTTTATCATTTTAGTTACAGCAGCCGCTACTTATGTGGTGTGTCACCCAGCTGTATTATGTACGATAGACCTGCATAGGCGGTCACAAGTCTGTCTCTGTAATCTGTTGCCTCTCTTTTATGGTTTCAACTCAGGGAAGTCAACAATAAATTTTAACCTTGGTTGAAACACTGAAACAAATCAGAGGGCTAGTTTAGGTCTTCAAAAAAGGCTTTCCCAAATCTTCAAGCATGACTCAAGATAAGTATCTGGCAACTAAATTAGTATTTGGCAAGTAAACATCAATACAAAGTTGCAGTGCAAAACATTTGAATATTAAAATTGGAGTTATCTGAATATTTTTCTTGTCCATCTATTGGTTAATTAATTTTAAATGAACTTGTCACGGAGGCCTGCTCAAGCAATGACCCAGTGGAAGCAGGGTCTATGTGCTACCAAATTGTTAATGCGCACATAAAGGAAGACAAACTGCTCCCCACACTTAAATAAATTCATTATTTAGAGTCATTCATGTGTCTACAGTAACCCCTAAAGAAATCTCTCTCCTAAAGATAATTTTCATTCCTGTCCAAACTGCACATTTTCCAACTTTTTCAAGCCAAATTGAGCCTGAGTGATATATTGAGCCCATGAAACCCAAAGATGTTCCCTCTGGGAGGATGTCCCCAGACCCCTACAGAGGTTATGTTATTGCCTCTGCACTATAAGCCCCTGATGTTGTATAATCCTGCTCATGGCCCTGAATGTAAGGCCAATTCTTTCATGTCTGTTTTTGAATGAAACACATAATCCAAGTCTGGCTGGCTTTACACTAACGTAGTCAAATAATTGTGCTCTCACAGCAGAGGTGCACCAATCGACTCTCCATTTATCCACAGTCCCTGGCAGAGTGAACCCTCCAATTTGTGTGCAGCTGGACCCTTTCATTATATACACTTGAAATGATAATGACATCATGTGTGCACAGCTGCACTATTTGCATCCGCATGACCTGCAGCTGAATTTGTGTGACAAAACGGATCCTCTCGCAATATTTACTGCTTGTGCAATTTAATAACAGGGCTGACGTTGGATAGAAAATAGGTGCAATGCCTGGAAATGGCAAGTCAGAGCCTGGGAAACTTCATGGTCAGGATTTCTGTAATCCTGAACACAATGAGAAGTACAGACCCATCGACACACAGCTGCCACATACATTTCCCTTCTGTTCTTCTGGGTTAAAATAGTGTGACAGATGTTGTTGAGCTGGCAGCGACAGTGCTATGATGGGCTGAGGTGCCGGGGTAGGGCACATCTCTTTGAGGCTGACTCTTTGATTCCCCATTGAGTAAGCTTTTAAAAGGTTGGAGGTGGAGATGATCGCCAGGGTTTTGTTACAATGAGCACCATGCGCAGAAGTTAAGAAGATATGACGATCGTCAAAGGGCTGAGAATAACATGGTAGAAGATTTTATTTCATCTGAACAGGTTTAACAAATACAACTCTACCAAGCAAGCACATACACTTACAATCATGTCAGTGATAGATCTGCTATGAGTGCCTATTAGATAATACAAAGTTGGCCAAACAGTGATCAAGCAAGCCTAGAAGTTACAATGACACTGAATACTAATCGCTGCTTGTCTGTTCTTGGATGCCGCTCAGTTCACACAGTGACACACTGAGTCAGATATGACTGAAACATTGACATGCAGTTCTATGAGATTGAGATGATGGTGTTTTCCATGCCATAGAGCTTCTGATGAGTGTGTCAACTCAAACTGTTCTCTGCTCACTTTTAACATCCAAATTGCATAATCTTCAGAAAAAAAAAAGTTTGTGTAAATTGTTTTTAAAATCTATTTTGGGGGCATTTTATGTCTCTGGTTAACCTCAGAAGTGGCAATACTGATCTCTGGCTATCTTGCAATATTTTGCAGTCACTCGCCCTTTACAAATACCATTCAACACAGCAAAAATAATACTTTTTAAAGACATTCCCCTCTAGATTTTGAAATGTCTATGTAATACATCAACATTACATGACTAGTTTACTGTTAGTTGTCCCGACAGAAGACATATTCGGTGTAGCTTGTCCAAATTTTGTCCTCGTTTGGATCATTGCTGGTGTAGGCACAGGTGCCTGTGGAGCTGCAGGCCACCATGTGGAAGCCCGCCTCTGTCAGCTTGTCAAATGCCTGCTCTAGAAAATTATACTTCAGATAGTACCGGGATGTGTATCTCTCCGGGGGCCGGTCCGGGTCTCTGCTCTCGTTTAGCGTGTCCCCAAACACTTCTTTGGCCAGGGAGGTCTTCCCGCAAACCGTGATGCGCGCCACTCTTCTGAATTTGGCGTCGGTTTGGATGTCTCTGCCAATGGTGTACGAGCCGCGGTATCCAATCGTGATATAGCCCGACTTTCTAGAGTCCAGAGAGGGGGAGCGCATGGCTCCGCTGACTGACACGGTGCGTAAAGTCTCCATGGCGCCAGAAGCGCCGCACTGCTGCGCACCTTCCTCGGTGTCACTCTGGCCGATCTCCTCGCTGATTGAGTTGTCCTTACTCATGCGGGGGCTGAGGCGTTTCGCAAGGTCCCGCAGTTGGAAAAAGTCAGCCTCCCTCTGCAGTCGACTTTTCTCGGGGAAGTAGTCCGGGAGGACCAAGTTCAGGTCCCGGAGATAATCTAGGATGTAGCGGAACAAGAAGCCGTCCCGGTCCAGGAAGAAGCGCCCTTTGCTGTCTCTCGCCAGCTCCTTGGGTGTCTTCTTGTTGAACATGGTCCACAGTAGCGAGTCTGGGACGGCGATGAGAGTTTTGTGTCTGGTTACATAGACCTGCCCGCCGACATTCAACTCAATAATCTCTGAAAACGGGGAGCCCGAGTCACCGCAGTTGGACCCTGCGCGCTCTATGTCAGCCAGTGCCATCTTCTCTGCACTGATGTGGGATCAGTGGAAACACTGAGCAACAAAGTGGCAGCGGCTTGTTTATGAAGCCTGGGCTCACCACGTGCGTGAGTGCGCGTGCGTGATGGCGGGTCGACTGCTAAATTAACATTTAACTATTACATGACTGTCTTGTTTAAAGTGGGCTGTAGTGGTCTGGTGTATGAGTGCATGCGCGTCTCTCTCTCTCTCTCTCTCTCTCTCTCTCTCTCTCTCTCTCTCTCTCTCTCTCACACACACACACACACACACACACACACACACACGCACGCACACGCACGGAGAGATGGAGAGAAAATCCGTGTGTTGTCTCTCCAGCATCATTTAAAGCAAGCGCCAATATTTGATTATGTGCTATTTGTTTCCTGCTGTGTTTGGCATAAAATTTAACCCTCCACCCTCTGATGAGAATTTAATTCATTAAATTAATTATGTTGGGTTTTCACAAACCCATAAGACTACATACAGACAGTAAGTTATCCCAAGTTTAAAATAAAGAAATGGTCTGAAAATATGGAAAGAGTGACACCCATTGCAACTCTGATGGAAATGCAGCCAGCATCTCTCTCTCTAACACACACACACACACACACACACACACACACACACACACACACACACACACACACACACACACGCAGTCCTTTGGAGAAGTAAAGGACTGGTAAAAATTTACACTCTCAAGGCCTAAATTAATCATGTCTGTCTTTAAAAAAATGTCAGGTCCCAAAGTCCAGTGTGTATTTAAATGTTTATTTTATATGAAGCTAATAAGTAGCTTTAGCCACCCAATGTAGTCAAATCAAGTCAATATCTTTTAAAGTTACAGTCTCTTTAGTGCTTACTATCCTTCCACTGCAGCTGAACAGGAAAACATTGTCCGTCGAGACACAAAGAGGGACATTTTTACCAAAAAGACTGTAACTGTGGAAGATATCCACTTTATTTGACTAACTCAGAAGGCTGAAGCCTCAAATTATTTTCAGATTAACTATGAAATACATTTTTACTTTAAACAATGACTGTGGATTTTGGCTCCCATCACTTACATTGAAAGTGCATTTGGAGAGGATTTTCTAATAGTCATTTTGAACAGGAGGAATAATTACAGCAACTCACTATTGTTTTAAGAGGACTTGAAAAATGTGAACCTATCCTTTAAAATTCTCACCATTGGTCCTCACAAAGGTAGCATACATGTATTAATACATAAAATAAAAAGTGGGATTAAAGATGTTAAAGGCACATATAAAACCAGCATAAAGGCAGCTAGAAAGGAGGCACACAGTTCAAATGTGTAATGTAGTTTCTGATGTGCATAAATGAAGAAAATCACAAAGAGTAAAACTGGCTGTAAATTGATTTTTTTCTTTTTCTATTTTTTTTTTTATCCCTCAGTCTTGGAAAGTGTGTTTTCACACCACAAGAATAATTAAATAATAGCTGTGCATTTAGGTAATGATGTAGGTGTTTGATTAAACAGAGGGGTGCTCCTGACTATTCATCATAAACTTTTTGTAAAATCACAACTAAGAATCATCGATTACTTCCCCAACTGTTGGAAAACAGTTTCTGTTATTTCCCCGTTCACAACTTCCCATAGCAGACAAATGAATTTCCATTGTCTGTCCATCTTAAAAAGAAACTATTTGCAGAAGACAGTAGATATTGCTTTGACCACAGTTATTTTTACCACAAAAAGTTAAATCTGTATTCTCACAGTCATACTGGCTAAAAAAACAGCCAACAAAACACCGCATGAGTCCATTGTGATGATTTTTAATTTTTAATTCCGCTATTTACAACAACAAGACAACCACGTGATGTCTTGTGCAAGTTCTTTGATATCTAAAGCTGCATGTAGCTTTCAAGTTCATGTATTTAACACACGCCACAAACAGGGGGGAAATGAATCAAAGACAGCATGCAGTCATTGTGAAAGTTCCTACTTCTCCTCATGGTGAACTTTTGCCACTTTGGAAATTTGACGGACAAGCCCTCAGACAAGTAATTACATATAAAAGGCAGCTGTACTGGCATGTTTTGTCATTTGAAGACATTGTTGAGCTACGACAATGCTACGCAAGGTGCTGCTATTCTCTTCTATAGTCACATACTGTATTCTCAGCATTTCACTCTTTAAGATTTGATTTAAACAACTTTTGGAGCGTATGTTTGGGTTTAAAGACAACTAGATGCAACATATTAAAAATGTCTAGATGCTTAACAACTGTAGTCTCTCTGTGGAGGTTTGTTCTTTAGTTTGGGACTGACTGGCCCTGTTTCACCTTTCCAGGGTATTACAGAGAGCTTTGGAGCTGCTATCCATGCCCTCAGCACCACTCAGCTGACAGATGGTGTGATTAACAGGAGCAAAAGGATGATGCTGGACACCCTGGGTGTTGGGCTTTTGGGAACCAGGACAGCTGTCTTCAACAAGGCTCTCAAGTACAGCCAGGTACAGTAAGCCATGATAGTATGTGGAGAAATAATATAAAGAACACTTAATGAAAAATATTTTGAAGTAATGAAAAGTAGGATTGTATACACTGTTATAGTAATGGCTCATCTTAGGTTCTCAACATGTCTTTTGTGCAATGTTTGTGATTATGGTTAATTATTTTCCTTTTCCATGAGATGTTTACATTAGTAGTCTATTTCCTGTCCTATATCCAAGCTGACCCTCATATTCATTTGCCTGATTGCAGTCGTTTCAATCAGAGGAGAGGAGCAGTGTCTGGGGCAAATCAGAAATATCCCTTCCTCCTAATTATGCTGCTTTCGTCAATGGCATCGCGGTAAGCATAATAAATAAGTCATAAATAAGATCAAATAAAAGCATAACAAGTAGACAACGTGGCACGCGTCTGGTTTAACCTTTCATTACTGGTTCTGTCACATTGTCTGGTGATACTAGGTTCACTCCATGGACTTTGACGACACTTGGCACCCTGCTACTCATCCCTCTGGTGCTGTGCTACCTGCACTGCTGGCTCTGGCAGAGGCACTGCCCAGCCAGCGCTCTGGTCTAGAACTGCTGCTGGCCTTCAACATTGGCATCGAGGTGCAGGGCAGACTCATGAGGTTCTCCAGGGAGGCCTACAACATCCCTGAAAGGTGAGATCTGGGCTCAGTCAATGTGCACATTTTCTGTCCAAATGAAAGTATATGTGCACTGGAAGTATTTCAGCATTAAAGGGCTGATTCACCTAAATTACAAAAAGTACAACATTTACCTCTAGTGGTATCTACCAATGCTGATAGTTCTGATTTTATTTGAGGTTTTGGTGGTGGTGAATAACTTTTAGTTTGTGGTACTCACAGCAATAACAAATGACATACAACAACAACAATGACAACTGCGACATCCCTGCATAATCCACACACCTCAATGTTTTTTGTAGGGACTATTTCTTTGGTAGAAAGTAGGTCCAAGTAAAACTGGTTGCAGCAAGGTCTGTGGATTATTTTGAACAGAAAAGTTGTTGTTGAGGTTTTCAAATATGGTTTCTGAATGCTGTGAGCTAGAACTGCAACTAACATTTATTTGTCTGTAAAATGTTAGAAAATAGTAAAAAAAAAAATTTTTAAAAATGCCTGCAATTTCTTTTAAGCCCAAGGTGATGTCTTCAAATTGCTTGTTTTGTCCGACCAATAGTCCAAAATCCAAAAAAATGAAGCAGCAAAGCCTTAAATTTGAGAAGCTGGAGCCAGAGAATGTTCAGCGCTTATGCTTGAAAAATGACTTTAAGGATTAATCAAGTATCAAATAGTTGTCTACCTGACTAATCTAATTTGATTTGATTGCTGATTAAACTTGAACAGAACCTAATGTCATCCTTCTTCCTCTTTCCCAACACTGTCAGATTCCACCCTCCCAGTGTTGTTGGCGTGATGGGCAGCGCTGCGGCCTCGGCTAAGCTCCTCGGTCTGTCCCCTGCACAGTGCATTCATGCTTTGGCAATCGCAGCCTCCTCTGCTGGGGCTCCCTTGGCCAACGCGGCCACACAAACCAAACCTCTCCACATAGGAAATGCTGCTCGGAGAGGCCTGGAGGCCGCTCAGCTGGCCCAGATGGGACTGGAGGGGAATCCAGCCATCCTGGATATGGACTGTGGGTTTGGGGTTTACTACAAAGACTACAGTCCTTCAGCAATGGCAGATCCTGGTGCCGGCGGCTTTAAATGGATTCTTGAAGATCAGGACATTGCCTTCAAGCGTATTCCTGCTCATTTGGGGATGCACTGGGTTGTGGATGCGGCTCTGGCAGCCCGCGAAAAGTTTGAAAACACAGCTGGCAACTTTGATCTCAGCCAGATCAGACAGGTCACACTTCGAGTGCCTCCATCCAAGTACATTGACTGCCCCTTACCTGCCACAGAGCACCAGGCCAGGCACTCATTTCAGTTCAATGCCTGCTCTGCCCTGCTGGATGACAAAGTGACAGTGGCTTCATTCAGCGAAGCTCAAATTAGCCGGCCTGCTCTGAGGGAGCTCCTGTCCAAAGTCAGGGTGGAGACACCGAGAGATAACCAGCCCAGCTTTGACAAGATGTACTGTGAGGTTGAGATAGAAACCGATCAGGGGCAGAACTATGCAGCCAGGTGTGATACCTTTTATGGCCACTGGAGGAAGCCACTGAGTCACAAGGACCTGGTGGAGAAGTTTACTGTAAATGCCTCCTCAGTGCTGTGCTCAGAGGGAGTGGAGGGGGTGATAGATGTGATAGGAAACATTGAGAGAGAGAGAGAATGCTCATCCTTAGGTTCATATCTGAGAATGACAAGTGCTCAACATAAGCAGCTATACAGTGCAAGGATTATGTGATTATACAGTATTTTATGAAGCCAATACAGCAAATTTTTGAAGCCTTATGTATGTAATATGGTGACATTTTCCATGTGGTGTGCTCAGGGATGAAATCAATATAATGTTGTAGATATTTTACAACAAGTCTGAAATAAAGTGAACTGAAAAATGTGAAGTTTTTTTATTTTATTGCAGTTTCTCTGTACAATATCATACTTGTTTATTTTCCACATTTACATCAACATTGAAATCATGAGACTGATCCACTGCATCACAACATAATCTAGTAAGATTGAGTTAAACTGAGATTATTGCAAAATAATAGATAAACCTGTAAAATCAGACCATGTTGTCTAACATAACTACTGCAAATATGTATATTTTGTATCTGGAAGTGCTTCTGATCAAGGTGTAACACATTGGTTTAGCAATGATCTGCTGCCTAAAACGCTTTTTTTTTTTTGCTCTCTGTTTCCAGCGCCTTTTCAGTATTAATAGAATCAGGCAAGCTTCAGCACATCCTTCACCATCGCTCCAATTCCATCAAATATCTCGTGGATCGGCGCGTTGCACATGAAGGCACAGGTGGTAACCAGCTTGTTCTTGTCGTCCACGAGGCTCTCGCTGACACTTTTACTCACGTGCTTGCACCCCAGCTGGTTGATGGCTGCCGCGGTGTCAGTAGTGTCCGGGTACCTGAGGGAAAGAGAGATAGCAGAGCCACACAATGTTCAGCTGCTTAAAGGTGGTTTTTACAGCTCTGGACACTTAAAATGATTATTTTTGAGAATTTATTGTTATTAACTTGGGACTTATTCGTGTAGCTTTGGATCATTTTTATTGTAATGACCAAAGTGTATTCTGAAATCGGGAAATATTGCTAAAAAAAAAAAAGTCCAACAGGGAAAGAAACCGAAGCCTTCAGATGATCTGACTAAACTGCTTTATTTGGAAAGTAAAACCAAAAATGAGCACATGCAGAATTACAGTAATAAAGAAAAACTGCATGCACAAATATGGCAAGAAGGAAGTGGTTGTGTAAACTGTGATGGATGTTTACAGACAGTTTCTGGTAATAATTTTAACATTTGTCATCATTTACTGAATACGTTTGACTAACCCGGGAGTTTATTTAAAGCCTGGATGATCATCTGACTGCTGTTTTATTTATTTTTTCTCTAGTCAGATGTCTTTCAGTAATGTTGTCCTGTTCCTGCAGTAAAGCGGAACATATATCTAGAGTGAGACTCACTTGTCATCCTTCTCCACGCCGACAGTGACCTCACAGCCAGGGAACACCTTGGCAGCCAGCACAGGTGAGATGCAGCAGAGGCCGATGGGTTTGCCCGCGCCGTGGAACGCCTGCAGCGCGGCCTTGACCTCAGCGTTAACAGAGCAGTCCTTCCCCTGCACTGCCCATGTACACAGGTTCTTCGCTGCCCCGAAACCACCTGAAAAACATTATAAAAATTAGATTAATTTGAAGAATAACTAACTAAGCAGATGTGTGTTTAGAGGGAAAAGAAACACAGAAGCCAAGTGCTCAATCAAGTAGGGCAAAAAGAAAATTCACAGTATTTTAAAATTATCTCCACCCTGAAAAACTTTCTTTTCAGTGTATTTAGACTGAATGGGTGAGGCATGTAACAACACAACATAATGAGATCTTCGTGGTAAGGGAGCAGGCTTGTCTTGTTGTTATGACTGAACCTGGGAATATGACAGCATCGTGGTCTGCGACACTGAGTTTAGACAGGTCCTGGATGTTTCCACGGGCCAGCCTGGCGCTCTCCACCAACACGTTTCTCTTCTCCTCAGATGGTTCGCCTTTCAGGTGATTCACCACATGCATCTGGTCAATGTTGGGAGCAAACATGTTTACCTGCAGAGTAGAACAGCAAAAGGTAAGGACTGGCTCAGGGAAACAACAGGTTCCTTTAGGACTGCAAGTAATTGTTATTTTCATTACTGATTAATCTGTTGGCCCTTTTTTGATTTACTCTTTAGTCTGTAAATCCTCAAATGGAAGAAGATAAATGATTTTTTGTTGACTTAAATGATAATAAATTGACATAATTATTGGTAATTGATTAATTGAATAATCAACTACTTATTTCAGCAGTATACATCTAAGTCCTATTCTTACATTTATACTTATTTTGCAAAATTGCATAATTTAAAAAGAAAAAAAGTACATTTAAATAGCCCACAATCACAAATCAGACATTTGCTTCATTATAATGTTTAAACGATTTAATCCTAGTAAACATTCCCTGTCTTAGGTCAGTTAGGATCACTTCTTTATTTTAAGATTGTGAAATGTCAGAATAGTAGAGAGAATAGTTTATTTCAGTTTTTATTTCTTTCATCACATTCCCAGTGGGTCAGAAGTTCACATACACTCAGTATTTGGTTGCATTGCCTTTAAATTGTTTAACTTGGGTCAAACGTTTTGTGGCCTTCCACAAGCTTCTCACAATAAGTTGCTGCAATTTCGGCCCATTCCTCCTGACAGAACTGGTGTAACTGAGTCAGGTTTGTAGGCCTCCTTGCTCATACGCTTTTTCAGTTCTGCCCACAAATTTTCTATTGGATTGAGGTCAAGGCTTTGTGATGGCCTCTCCAATACCTTGACTTTGTTGTCCTTAAGCCATTTTGCCACAGCTTTGGAAGTATGCTTGGGGTCATTGTCGATTTGGAAGATCCATTTGCAACCAAGCTTTAACTTCCCGGTTTATGTCTTGAGATGTTGCTTCAATATATCCAAATAATTGTCCTTCCTCATGATGCCGTCTACTTTGTGAAGTGCACCAGTCCCTCCTGCAGCAAAGTACCCCACAACATGATGCTGCCACCACTATGCTTCACAGTTGGGATGATTTTTCCTCCAAACATAATGATGGTCATTATGGCCAAACTTCAATTTTTGTTTCATAAGACCAGAGGACATTTCTCCAAAAAGTAAGATCTTTGTCCACCATGTGCAGTTGCAAACTGTAGTCTGTCTTATTTATATGGCGGTTTTGGAGCCGTGGTTTCTTTCTCATGAGCGGTCTTTCAGGCCATGTCGATATAGGACTCGTTTTACAGTGGATATAGATACTTTTGTACCGGTTTTCTCCAGCATCTTCTCAAGGTCCTTTGCTGTTGTTCTGGGATTGATTTGCACTTTTCACACCAAAGTACGTTCATCTCTAGGAGACAGAACGCGTCTCCTTCCTGAGAGGCATGACAGCTATATGGTCCCATGGTGTTTATACTTGTGTACTATTGTTTGTACAGATGAACATAGTACCTTCAGGAGTTTGGAAATTGATCCCAAGGATGAACCAAACTTGTGGAGATCCACATTTTTTCTGAGGTCTTGGCTGATTTCTTTTCATTTTCCCATAATGTCAAGCAAAGAGGCACTGAGTTTGACGGTAGACCTTAAAATACATCCACAGGTACATCTCCAATCAACTCACATGATGTCAATTAGCCATCAGATGCTTCTAAAGCCATGACACCATTTTACTGGACTTTTCAAAGTTGTTTAAAGGCAGTAAACTTACTGTATGTAAACTTCTGACCCATTGGGATTGTGATATAGGGAATTATAAGTGAGATAATCCTTCTGTAAACAACTGTTGGAAAAATTACTTGTGTCATGCACAAAGTAGATGTCTTAATCAAAACTGAAACTGAGCTCTGTTTAGTGTACACATACCCCTATCACACACTCACTCTCACACATTCACACACGTACACAGATGTGGGATCAGTGGAAACACTGAGCAACAAAGTGGCAGCGGCTTGTTTATGAAGCCTAGGCTCACCACGTGCGTGAGTGCGCGTGCGTGATGGAGGGTCGACTGCTAAGTTACTATTTAACTATTACATGACTGTCTTGCCTAAAGTAGGCTATAGTGGTATCGTGTATGAGTGCATGCGCATCTCTCTCTCGGTCTCTCTATAAAGAAATTATCTGAAAATATGGAAAGAGTGACACCCATTGCAACTATGATGGAAATGCAGTCAGCATCTAACACACACACACACACACACACACACACACACACACACACACACACACATATTCTGTATGAGTACTTGCAGATCAAACCGTCCCTAACTTACACTTGCACCTCCTCTGCTGAGGTGGACCAGGACAGCGGAGGCCTCGTGGATCTCACTGCCGTCATAAACTCCGCAGCCCGCCAACACCACAGCCACTCGTTTACCCATCTGTGTCGTGTAGTAACTTTTATTCACTGCCTGGATCGCGCTGAATGTCAGCAAGTTGCGACCACAGTGGTGCAGCAGGGTGAGCATGGCGGACTGTCTGTTTCTTCTTCTTCTTCTGGTAGGATTATGACAGTTTGGCGGCTACTAGGTGCATTGCTGCCCTCCGCAGGACAAACACTTAACTGACACGATCACACTTTTATTTTCATATATAACCCTGAATCATGCAGGAACTGTAAAACTGCTTTTGTGATCAGCTGATGGTTCTCATTCTGGTCAAAGAAAGATTTAATAGAAAGGCTTGTCTACTTCTTCTTCTTCTGGGTTTTAAATGTCAGCTTGTGTTCAGCCTCCTTGGCGCGTCACTGCCATCCTCTGCACAAACCTAAGCACTGCTGCCTCCTTATAAAAAGATATCTAGAGGACCAACTTTGATCTTTAATGTCATTTTTTCTCCAATTTAACAAATAAGGAAACTTATTTTTTTAGTAAAGTAAAAGGCACAATTATATTTTTATTATTCAATTATTCATCTATATTGATACTCTTTAATCTTTACATTTCATTCCTGACCTTGAAAGTAGCAACTAACAAAAATAGTCAGTCCACTTTCTCGCTTCCTCTGGAGCTTTCGACCATATGACACTGGTTTTCGTCTCTGCAGATGCGCTTTCATCAGTTGTCATGGGACTGAGGTTGATAAACTTCCCCTTATTGTGACCACTTTCAGAACATTTCGCCCACAAACGTTTAGTTTCAGAAATGGTCGAGAGCCCCAAAACAAGTGAGTAAGTGGGCCTTAAGTGGAGATACTATTGTAATTAACTAGATTAATTGTGCAAAAAACATTAAAACGGGTAAAAACTGGTCGTAATTAATATTTACAATCTTTAATTGTTTATACATTTCATTAGCATGGTTTTAAATTCTTATTTCTTACTTTTTGTTATTTATGTGGACAAAATTATATTAATAAACAGATTGTAATTCAAGAAATTAAAGAAATGTATGAACATGTAGAGAAATGCATTACTGGAGAGTGAAATAAATATCAAATAAAATATGATTTACTAAATTAAATTTAAAAAGAGTTTCAAAAGCCAACCTGTAAACTCCTACGTGTCAATAAAAATAAATATAATATACAATAAATATGATAAATAATTAAGAATATAACATTAAATATTTATATCTACTGTTTACATTTCACAAAGTCAGAATGAAGTTTCCAGAAGAATGTATAAATACTGTATTGATTATTTCAATTTGACATAAATTTCGTTGCTTTTTGTTCCATGAGACTTTCAAATAGAAAGATATGTTTGTATTTTTCCTATTTATTTATTTATTTACAGTTTTGTCAATTAGTTTTCGACAGGAGCGCGTTCACGTGCTCCTCGGATGGCCCCATTTCCGGAGTTGGGAAGTCGTTTTTACGACTTCGGTGTGTTCATGAGCTACAATGGACGCTACAAATAAAACGTGTTGCATTTTGTCCCAGACTTGTTGCCGCAGCACTACATTCCCTAAAAGCTCTAAAACATTGTTTTACCTGACTTGTTATCAGCGTAAATGCTTGACTTGAGGGGGCGTTCACGTGAATTTTCTCAGTTGGGATGTAATTTTTCCGATTATTCCGACATCATACGAATGCCGCAATCCTGTCTGCTTTAGTCATGTGATCTCATATCATCAACAAAACCGTCATGTGACCAGTAATGAGGAAGTCCGCTCGGAGGGAAGAATCATGAGAAAGCTATCTGTGTGACTTCGTGTATTTTCTGTCTGACATGATGTTTCACACGGAGGCGTTTGTGTGTTTAAACTTGCTGCTGTTTCTTCATGTCGGTGCTCAGTCCAGCCGGCAGTGGCCGGTTCCCTACAGGTACCGTCAACCTCTGAAACTCACTGAAGTTACTACATACAGTTACTATTTACTCTCTATCTTCGTCAAACAAACCCAGTTTAAACTCGCTTTGTGCCTGTTCTGGACTTTTCCCTGAACTGTTAACTAGACATTTTTGTGAAATTCAGGCATCATCAGTGTGTCACACTCAGTAATAACAGACAATAGTTAACTTGTCAACTTGCAGACATATGCCTGGTGCGTTCACGTGACTCTGGAAGCTTTGGACTCTGAAGCATTTCTGAGCGTAGTCAGGAAATGCAATTTAGGAGATGCTGACCAGTATTTCGTGCAACAGTAGTTCTGGGTTAGGATGACAATAGTGATTGCTGTTTATGTAATGACAAAGATTATTTCTCTTGATCCATATAGGGCAATTTTTATTTACTTGCAGAAATCATGTGACACAATCATAAAGACGTGAAAAAGATATTTTTTACAGAAGTTCATGACTGATCTGTCTTCTAAGTTTACAAAATGTAAATTGGAGGTGGAAGCCTTTGTTTTGGCTGTTTGGGATTTCTTTACCTTTTTTATGTGTGAGAACCCTGTTACCATATTCAATAAAAAAAAAAAAAAACAGCTTTATGATAATGGGTTTCAACATCAAACAAGTAGATTTTTCAGGCTCTCTGTTTCAGTAAACTTACATTTACACAATTACACACAATTGTTCAGATTTATAAAACTCTTTGTGTATTTAAGAAACCAGTATTCTTCCTTTTTTGGACTGAATAAGAACTTTATTAACATAATACTGGTTAATCATGTCTCAGAAAAGCTTGAGTAGTGGTTTAAACTCTCCTTGGTGCTGGCATGCTCTCATGTCATCAACAGACGGTTTGATAGTCGCCCCGATGTGGACTCATACTGTGAAGCTCTCTACCCGTTCTGCCCCACCGGTGACCGGGACGGACGGATTCCCGCCATGTGGAACACAGATGTCATCTCAGTTTATCGAATGCAAACTCCTGTGTGGGAATTCAAGTACGGAGATTTGCTGGGGAAATATGTAAGTACATTAATCCTTCTGTTGTACCAGTGAAACGTGTACACAGACACACAGGTTAGAGTCTGTAGAAATGTAACAAACCGCCCGGTGTTCAAGATACATAAACTTTCTGTTCACTGATAGTTAAGTTTTTGACTCATTATTGAGTTTTGGACTACAAAACAAAAACAAAACAAATGAAAGGTGAATTAAATATGTTGTTCATATGTTGTAGTTCAGACCAGAATTTAAAAGAAAACTATATATATACACTTACTTTATGATTATACTTACCAGGACTCCCTGGAGGAAGAGATCTGGTATCTCAGTAGGACCTTCTTGGCTAAATAAAGGAAAGATTAATTATTTATTTGCGGTTTATTAAAAAAAAAAGATTGTGGTTGTGAAATTAAATTGAAAAAACAAATTAGTCGTTATTGCATCAGTTCATCATCATAACTGATAAATTATAACAGATGCTGTCAGTGGAAATAATTATATTTAAGTATGGAGAGAAAAATTATGATACTTAGCCAACATTAGGGGAAGTATTGGTTGTGTGGTTTATTATTATATTCTTGGTAATTGTGGCATATGTATGGTAAAACATGTGATATGTGATGCAGATTATCTAATTTAATGTGGTATTACTGTTATAATGGAAGTGCAGCTGTGCGACTTTATTTATAGAAACACAGCTGTACACTTCCCCCCTACGTACACACACACACGCACACACACACACGCAGAAACACATTCCTAACAGGCAATAAAATGTGTCTTCTTGGTTTGCAGCATATCATGCATGATGCTATCGGGTTCAGCAGTTCTATTACGGGGGCCAACTACACTATGGAGTGGTACGAGCTGTTTCAGCTGGGTAACTGCACCTTCCCTCACATAAGACCGGAGGAGTACGCACCTTTCTGGTGCAACCAGGGAGCCGCCTGCTTCTTTGAAGGCATCGATGACATACACTGGTCACAAAATGGCACCTTGGAGAAAATAGGAGAAATCAGTGGTAAGACTTCACATGTGTAATCTTGTGTCTTTGCTCATAGAGGTCAAGAGGAATTATGAATATCAGGTCAGAAATCTGAGGAAAAAAAGACGCTATTCAGATTTTTTTTCTTATTTTCAACAAATCCTGTAAAAAGAGCAAAACCAACAATGAATTTAATTACTAACACGTTTCCTTGGTAGCTGAAACCTGACATAGCTTCTTCCTGTCTGCCATAGAGCTCCATTGTTGTCCAAAAAAGATTAAACGAGTCACTCACACTAACTGGAGCACTATAATGTGTATTAATCCACGGCTGAAACTAGTCCCAAACAAATGCACCATTTACTCCTATTTGAGTAACATTTTCTAAAAACAGTGCCTAGCTGTCTTGAGAAATGACTTTGCCTTTTTTTAAACATGAAATGGTATATTTGTGCTCCATTTGAAAGATTTACGTCTTCTGTTATAATGAAAGGGTTCAGTAAAGGCAAAGACATAGTAGCTAAGTGGTCTCGCAGCATAAAGGTTGCGGGTTAGAGTCCTGGTCTTTGGTAGCAGGAGCTGCCTGTTTCTTTTCCTTCCACCCCCCCAAAGATGTGCATCTCAGGTGGTGGGACTGTGTGACATGGACTAACCTGTTTTCCATGCCTTTTTGCCCAGTGCATTCTGGGAAGAGCTCCAACCTCCCATGACCATGAAATAAATGGGTTCGATCTAGAAAATAGCCACTCAGTCTAGCCAGTCTGACTTGTTTCAGTTGGAAAATTTATATTTACACCCTCCAAATGATATATTTTTTGGACTTCTGTCCGCTGGTATTAAAATGTTTTTTCTCTTTTTCTCCAGGGAGCCAGTTCAATGAGATGGCCCAGTGGGTCCAGGACGACAACGAGACTGGGATCTACTATGAGACGTGGACAGTGCTTTCCGACCCCAGTCCCAACGCCACAGTGTGGTTTGAATCTTATGACTGCTCCCAGTTTGTCCACCGCACATACAGGAAACTTACTGAGCTGGGAGCTGAACTGTCCAGCCGATCGCAAACCAACTACACCAAGATCTACTTGTACAGCGGAGAGCCCACCTACCTCGGCAATGACAGCACCATATTTGGACAGCCTTCGCTGAAGAATCTGGCAGTGGACATCCGCGAATTTTACCACACATTCAGACCGCACCAGTCGTATATAGACTTTGCCATCAGCCTGTTGGAAGCTTATAAAAAGGTTGTGTTGGAGAAGAGCTTCTACCTTTACTATAACTTTGAGTATTGGCATCTGCCAATGAAGCCTCCGTATGTGGGGATTACATATGAAGAGGTGCCTTTGCCTTCGCCCAGACCCAAGGTTGCAATTAATTGATTCATCTGGCGATTTTCTCTTTTGATTATTTGATTGGGCCTTTTTCAAAAGGTAGTGAAAATGTTCCCAGAGCCTGTTTCATCCCAACTAACAGTTAGAAGCCAAAGATATTAACAATAAAAAGTGAGGAAAAACAGGAATATTCCACATTTGAGAAGTAGGAGCAAATGTTCATTCTTGACCCTTGAAACAGCAGCTGAGAAAACAATCTCACAAAAAACCCCACGAGGTCCATTTAGTAGCTGGTTTGCAGCTTTCATACAGGCTGAGAACACAAGCTATTGAAAAGCATGAGAGGTGATGTTTATTATTTCAGCATCTGGACTGTGTTTAATGCATTTGAGGTTTTTAGCATTGATTTCCCAGATTCTGTTTTTGCACTTTTTATTTCAGTTGTAAGGACTAAAGGTACGTTGAATTTATGCAAACCTACATGAATGCATGAATGATGCTGAAAGATTATGAATTAAATAACACACCAGGTCTGATGTTATGTTATGAATTAGGACTGGGTAATGTATCGATATCATGAATGACAAAAGTGTTGTCTTTTCTTGGTTTGAAAGGCTGCATTTAAGTAAAATGATGTAATTTTCTGAACTTACCAGACTCTTCTAGCTGTTCTGTTTTTTGCCTTTAACCACTAAGTCATTATGTCCACATTACTGATGATTATTTATCAAAAATCTCTTTGTGTAAATATTTTGTGAAAGCACCAATAGTCATCTCTACAATGCTGTCGCAATATTGAGGTATTTGGTCAAAAATATTGTGATATTTGATTTCGTCCATATCACCCAGCCCTATGATGAATTCAGATGTGTTCAGTGTAAATGCAGATGTTCAACTATAGATTTTGATCTTTTCACCTGTTAAACATCTTAACAATTTGACTTTGGTGACTTTTCCTTTAACACCACCATGAGGTTGACACTTGTGGGTTTTTTTTTTTAGTGAAATGAATTGATGATGAATTGCTATGACATTTGGTAAACACACTCATGCCTCCTTCAGAATGAGCTGTAACTTTGGTGATCCTGTCTTTTCATCTACTGTAGCGCCATCATCAGGTTTGCTGGTTTATGACCAAATTTCTGCGAAACTAATTTAACATTCTCAGCAGCCTCAGCTGTGCTTTGTGGTAATTAGCAACTGTTAGCATGCTAACATGCTAAGATGATTTACGTAAACATCAGCATGTTTTGTTATTATGAGCATGTTAGCATTCAGCTAGCTTTAAGCACCTCTGTACACAAGTACAGCCTCACAAAGCTGCTGGAGTTTGTTAGTCTTGTTTCATTCATTTCAAAATACAATTTACTGAGCTTACTTGTGCATTTCTTTAACTATTTATTTATTATTTGTGTGTACACCATGATTTACTGCACTGTTTGGAAGGTAACAACAGGAAAGACAAAAGAGTACATTCACAATTTTTTATTACCAGTATAAGATCACATGTCCAAAAACAATTTTAATTTCATGACAGGTGACCAGTAAAGCAAAGCAGACAAAGCATTTGCCATACAGAAGCAAAACTAAAGGACAGCATTGTCAACACAAGTTTACTCCTAATAAACTTATCGGAGGACTCTCTGAACAAACGAGGTTAAAATGACAATTACTGACAAGAGGCATCTTAACGATGAAAGATAAATACATTTCCCTCTTAAATCTGTATGAAACGTTTTACTCATCCGGCTGGATTTTAAAATAAAAGCCAATAAAGACCAACAGGAAAATGTAGTAAATAAGCATTGAGACACTGCCTTCAAAAAGCTGAAAGAAGCTGAAGAGGCTTCGCTTTAGAGCTGCTGCAACGGCAACTGTTTTATCCACAGCAAAAATCATGAAAAATAATCAGGAGATATGTTACTGAGCCGCTGAGATGCTATCGTACATGAGCACGGACAATCGGCGCAGGTTAAAAGAGACCAATACTACGAGTTGACTATGTTAGTTCAATCCGATAATACTTCCTGCAAAAAGCGACTCAGTGATTCTCTACAGTCCTGTTTGGCTACATGAAATATCTAATGCGACTTGGATGAAAAAGGAATGAAGAATAGCTTGAAAATAAATCACATGCAGGATTGCCCAAAAGTTCGTCCACTACTGACAACTGAAAATACATGTTTGTCAAATTATATTCCTCAAACATAATTACATAGCTTTTAATAACATATACTGACACAAATCAAAATGTTTGATTACAATTTTGCTCACAATATTTGGTTTATCTTCTTATTGCCAATTTTTACAGTCTATGTTACTCCAGTTAGCAGATTCCTGTTGATCTGATGTTAACTTTTACGTTTTCCTCACAATGATCAGCAGGGTTCACATCTGGTGACTGTGGAAGGGAAAGCCCTACAAGTTAGCACTCCTTTCTCTTCAGGAGATTCAAGCATCCCTTTTACACAATTTAACACGAAAACTATGGCGTTCCTCTGCAGAACTGTGTGCAGGGTTAGATTGACAAACTGGAGTGTGATCACTTGAGGTTTGTTAAAATTGCTCCAGTGTGTTGATTCAATTCTTAAAAGTTTGTGGTGGTGGATTTAAGACTTTTGGACCCCCCTGTATGCAAGAGAGAGTGGGATGGAAGTGTCAAAACCAAAATCTTGCTGCTGGTCTGCTTGCTGGTTTTTTTTAATGATTCTTGCTTCTTTTGTATTACCGAAAAACACAAATTAATTACAAAAGCAATATCCATATCAATAAATTACACAGCTTATCTTCTCTAGTGAGTAGAGTATGAAAAAGATCCATCTAGTAAAGGATAACTCGCACTCTGGTTTATAAAAGACACTAGCCGTCGGTTAAGGAAACTTCAAACCCTGACAGAGGGTGAAATAAAGAAATAAGTACATTTCTATTCACAATAATCAAACACACAGCGTTTTATATACAGATGCATTTGACTTCCTTCTTAAAGGAAAAAATGTTTGTTTCACTCATCTGACTTGCCAAATCTCTTTTTAACTGAAATGAATGGATGTTTTGGGGTTGTTGTTTGTTTTTTTGGAAAGGAGCACTAGCGATTTCTGCAAAGACGATGTTTGTAAATGACACAATGAACACTGTTCCTCTCCTGCGTGTACGATGAGATAACACAATACAGAGCAAACGTGGGCTAATAAGAGGGCAGATATTCACGACAGGGCCGAAGTTTAGAGCTTGAACAGGCAAATAGCAGAAGATACAAATGAAACCTATATAGGAAATATTCATTGAATGCACCTGAGCGACACAAAGGGTTAGTTTTGCATTCCCAGCGCGCATTTATAAGCTGACAGCCACAGAGACTAGCCTATTGTTGAATGATTATAAAGCAATCTGACCATGAAGGTTGGAGACTTACCAATATCTACCTCAGACATTTCTGTGCACTATCTATATTATATACAGTTATTTATCTGATTGTTTATTATAGCTTTATTACTTCAATATAGTGTCCTCGGTCTCTGATTCAACAGAGCCTCACTACAGCTGAAATAATCAGCATTAGAATCTGGGTCCAACTAAGAAATATTGGAGCATTATGAAGATAGTTTCTTTGCTTTCGTTCGGGTGTTTAAACGCCCCCAAAACACAAAGACTTGGTTTGTCCTGACTAGTATTTGGTATCCATGTAAGGTGCTTAGGATATCTATAACTGTACAGAAATGATCTCTAAACAATGTTTGTTAAATTAAGCCAATTCATGTGTGATGCAGAAAAGAAAAAAAAAAAATCAACACTGTATACCTTCACGTCACAAATATAGAGACTAATATACACATTTCTCTTTCTCTCCTAGCCATCATTTTCAGCAGTTGTGTTTTCTTTTCGGACGCGTGACTGAGTTCGGGGCGAGGAGGAAAAGCAACACAACTGCTCTTATGTTTTACATTAGTTTAAATTGAGGTGTAGGATCCAGCCCCTCTTCTTCAAATTTAGTGAATAATCGCCTCGACTACACCTTACAAAACGCCTTCTGTCTCATAACATGTACAAATACCTCCGACGCCATATTTTGTGACAGAGTGCGTAGCTGCTATCTCAGACTGGATTTAAGTAGGCCAAGTGGTAGTGTAACAACATGCAATTGTGCGCCTCATCGTTCCAATTACTCCACAATGTTAAAAAACATTGAAACACACACTCACACTCTCACACACACACACACACACATACATACATACACACTGACATCTCTCATAATATAGATTATTATGACCAGGCTACAATGTCCATATAACTCATTTTGCCAGTTATAAAAACATTGTTTTAGTTTAATATTTCCATCTGCAATGGTCTGTGTGTCGATTGTGTAGAAGCCAGCCTGGTGAGTTCTGTCTCCGGATTCTGCAAAGCAGGTTTTTACAGTCCATTTGGAAGATAACAGGCAGAGAGTTTTGTGGTGTTTACATGACATGATAACATTGTGTGGCAGTCAGGTGCCACATTACATCACTGCCCTTGCACTCCACACAGTTCAGCGAGTTTATGCTCTCCATGTTGCTACCAAACATTCCACTTCTGCTGAGCATTTAAAGACTTTTTTTTTAACGCAAACATGGAGGGGGCATGAATGTTCTTTGCCTCAAACTTGTCACACTGAACTCTGTGTGCTTTCTGGCTGCTTTTTACCAGGTTGGCATCATGTCTGGAAACCAGACACGGCCTAGGTGCTTAGAAACCTCCCAGTGGATCTCATCCAGGGAGTATTTGTGATCTGGAATCAGCACCTCTTCCATGATGGACAGCTGAGACAGCCTACGGCCACACATCTTGACAAATTCCACAAACGCGCTGCAGGAAACCTCGCACTCGCCCAGGCCGATGGCTGACAGCTGGGTGCAGTGCTTCGCAATGCGGATCAGCTCCTCGTCCAGAGGACGCAGGCCGTTAGCGCACACCACCAGCTCCACCAGACGGGGGCAGTGGAGGCCAACTCGGCCCAAGACCTCCTTGCTGACTGAGCGGCCGAAGTAGAGGTGTGTGACAGGGATCTCCTCGTTAAAGAAGGGGCCGAACTCGTCCTCATAGAGGAAGAAGTACATGACCAGGTTGAATTTGGGCGAGTGCCTCACCATGGCGTCCCAGCTGCTCTTCTTGATGGTGTGGAAGTGCTGGCCCGGGTTCTCACTCACCACATCAATACGCAAGTGCTCCAGGTGGACATGTTTCTCTGAGGAGAGGGCCAGTAGGAGTTCATCACTCAGGAGGTGGTAGTTCAACGCCAGCTCTCTCAGCCCGTGACACTGATCGGCCACACACAGGATCCCTGCAAATATGGAAAGGTTGCGTCTTTTAATCCCACTCATCATTAAATTCTGTTTTTAATGTTCAAAAAAGTATGAAAATATATATAGCCATGAGGAAGAAGAGAAACGAGTCAGACAAACAAAGTCATTATCAGAGCTGACAAATAAAAACAGTTCAGTACATACAATGTATGTAAGAGGGAGAAACCGGCTAACTACACAACAGCTCATTCATGCATATCATGCGATGTCCACCACATGAAATGACAACATTGTTCAAGGCCAGACGTGAAAATTGCAGGCTCCAAATAAGCCACTGAACAAAAAAGCCTTGTGACTCAAAACAGGAAATCAAAAATATTTGACTGAAAGTAAAACATAACCATGATTTGTAAATTTGTTGACAGCAACTGAAAATAATCCAACAACCACAAGGAGAAAAAAAAAGAAAATATACGCAAAAAAACCAACGAGAAAGCTGCTTCTTCTAATTTTAGGCACTGAGACGTCTACAGGAAGTGTCTTTGATCCGTCTGTACCTGCTGGGGAGACGTGAGGGCAGCTGCTCATCTTCAGCAGTTTCAGGGTGTCACTGTTGTTGGCCACCAGCACCTTCAGAGATGGATCATCCACTGGCGTGTCGTCAATCTTAAGCGAGGACAACGATTTGGAGTTGACAAACACCACAGTCAGAGCTGAGATGAAATGAGACTGTGGACAGACAAAGATGACACTGAATTATAAAGTATGTCTTCCCCTTTGAGCAGAAATAAAATCCTAAAGACAGGGAAGTGGAGAAAGGTGGGGTACAAGAACGGTATATATGTGTCAAGTTTCAAGTTCCTATGATAATAAAACAGTACTTGCTGACAGCTTCCCAGGACACTGATTTTCAAGCGTTCATAAAAAGACCTCAGAGTGCATCAAGAGAGACAAAATAAAACTTGCAAAATGTGTTTCCTCCTGAGGCCTTGGAAGTAATTAAATCCTTGTCCTTGGACATGCATAAGAACAGACACTGCTTTTCAGCCTCATCCTCAGATAAGAAGAGAATATAAAAACTATCTCGTCAACTAACATGATCAGCCACAGCTTCAAGGACACCACGGAAATGAATTAGCAATGTATAAATCAATAAAATCAGATTATGAACTCTAAGAACAAAAGTTCCTTTGATTTCTCTTGCAACTCTGAAGAACAGGATACTAGGAAGACCCGATGTGTTTATGGTAATTATACCTTTGGAACCTCCATGAAACTGGGCCTGGCTGTAGAGATGAGCCCCAAGGTCTTCAGTGAGCAGTTCACCAACTGTGAAAGAATGTCACATGCTGCCTCTGCAGACTCTGTACTGCTGTCCACCTGGAATTACAAGGATCGCATGTCATTTTTAGAACGTAAAAACTATTTTTTAACAAGCGGATTGTTGGATTCCAGTCTCACCTTGAAGCTGACGTACTGCAGGTGGTTGGAGTGCCTCTTTATAATCTGTTTAATGAGGTCTGGATGTGTAGCTTTCAGGTAGGAGCTGGCTGGCTGGTTAAGCTCAAACTCAAAGCATCTCCACAGCTCGGGCATGTGGAAAGCCTGGTTCCACCCACGGCACACCTGAGAGGCGTAAGCCCGGTCCAGCAGAGGGAGGTACTGGAAGATTTGGAGCAGGAGCTCCTGAGGCAGTCTTGCCCAGTGACAGTCTGGCGACTCACTGGCCTCCGCTGTCGCTGTCTCTGACTCTGACTCCGCGCCCGTCTGCTTCCGCACCTTCTTGCGAGCCTCAGGTGGGCTCTTACTGGGAGAGCCAGGGCTGTCCTCCTCACCTCCTTTCATCCTCTTCATCCTGAAACATGGAGATAAACCAGTTCAGCACCACAAAACACAAAGCTTTTTTACTACACAATATACATATGTCTCTATATTAATTAATAAGTCCTTTCAATGTTCTCTAACGTGTGACGAATGGTGTGAAAACTGATCCTAATGGTCGAACATCAGTACCTCAGGTAAACATATGTGCACCTAATGTGGAGAACAATGAATTTAAAATAATCTTAGATCCTCTTTTACCCATCTAAATACACATGAACTCATCTTAGCAGGGGCTTTGATTTGCTTTATTACTTGATAGATATAGCACTAAACCAGTTATATCTATGTTGGCGGGTTTTACAGACTTTGTATCACTTAGTCACATCTGTGTACTGACACTGCACCACTACTTTTCACAGACTGACTATTCTAGCATCAGCAGTTCTTTGGTTTAAGTCATATATGCCTTTAATTTGGTATACTTGCATGAAGTGCATGAAAATACTTAAGTGTCAAGGTTGAGGTTGGTGAGTTCATTCAAGAACTTTTTCTCTCATTTCTGTTTTTTTTGTTGTTGTTGATGTTTTCCTCGTGTTTTCATGTTATTATCTCTCTTTAGTCCGTTTTAAAAGAAAGAAAAAGGAGTAGCCAATAAAAGATGTCAACTGTTTTGATTGGCGGGGATCCACTCCAATAAAAATATAATTACATTAAATTACACAGAGACGTTATACCTGACATTGCTTAATTCATAACCAACATGTCTGCTGCTATATGCGGTTAACTTCAGCTACACTACACGGAGGCCATGCTGAGGCAGGTGGCTGTCAACATATTGATATTACACTCAGCCAAACGTCTGATAGGACTGTGCAGTTTGTTTGACCCATGTACTCGAGTTAATTTACATAAGCAATAAACTGCTTACACTGCTCGCTACGGTAACTAATGTGGTGACAGCGTCAATGAATGTAACTAGCGTCAACAGTTAAGTTAGCTAGTTAGTTTAATAAGAGTAATAACAAATGTGCCAGTGGTTAAAATCATTCAGGACTTTATTCACTGAATGATGGACAGCTTATTTTCATACGGAGATATTTGCTGGCTTATCGTTCAGCCGCCCATCCTACCTTGTTTACACTCTGCTATCTTTCTCGCCGTTAGCAGGAAAATCCGACTTGACACTTCAGCCCGGGCCCACGCTGGAAAAGCTCAATCGCAGCAGCCAGATAACACGCATCGGAGCACAATAACCGAGGCCTTTTTTGACGATAGAGAAAGAATTAGTAGTGTTTTTCAAGTGAAGAAACGGCCCCGCAGCCTGCCACCGCCGCTCGGTTGACCTAATTCCCTCGCAGGAGTTAGTCGCGGCCCCCTGAGCCTGAAATGGCGAAGTGTTGTTTTGAGAGCAGCAGTGCACCATGGGAAATGCAATGCGAAATGGCTGTTGGTAAAGATCGTCTCTGTAAAGTGATGACTCACTCGATGGTTAAAAAAAAAATCATGTTCTGTTATTTTAAAATGATCACAAATACACACTCTTTTTTGATTTTATTTTTTACTTTCTGTTTAACACCTTTTAATTGTATTAAAATGTCTTTTGCCTTTTGTTCCTTTTACGTTTTGTCTTGATGGCTGTAAAGCACTTTCAATTGCCTTGTTGTTGTTATTTGTTGTGCTATACAAATAAACTTGCCTTGCTGCTTTTTCTGAACAAAAGATTTTGAACACTTTGATCCATATAAAGACTTGGTTATGTGTTTCTGAGTAATATCTTCTACGTTCATATATTATGGCTAAAAGTCTCTGAAAGAATTATTCAGCGTAATAATTTCACTATACGTAAATATCATATCTACTTATGCAAACTGAAAGTGACTCAAACCAACTTTACACACTTTATTAGTGGCTTTAAATTATATTTTGAGTCCCTTGAAAAAAAACTACATTGCCTCATGTTTTAGTTGCTATTATTTTAAACAAGTATGTTAAATTTAATTTTATCTGTGACTTGTGTTTTGGTTGCCTAAATCTGATGTTTACAAAATGATACCCTTTGTGTCCTTTTTCCTATCTTTGACTCTCTAACAATATTAAGTGTGTGTTCTCTAATGTGCACCTCTTCTCTGTGAATAAAATATTTAAAAATTGCTTTTCGAAAAAGTGGGCATCAAACCACAAGCATGAATGTTTTATAAATAGACCATGGAATAAAGATGGAATAAAGGACGATTATTAGTGATGTTTATTAATAATTCTCTTTGTAATACATTCTGGCTTCTACTTATTTTAATAAATCCACCGAGTGAACAATAAAATGACGATCAGATCAAATGTTAGTCATACAGTAAATGTCATGTTGTGTTGCCACTACTGTGAACTTTAGTACATCTAAAACTGTCAGTCTAACAGCTGTGTCTGATGTAATTTTTAATGCCATATCTGATAAGATACCAATCAATCAGTCAGTCAATCAATCAGACTTTATTTGTATAGCACTTTTCATACAAATACAATGTAACACAAAGTGCTTAACACAATAAAGCTATCACTATTTCAGTATGAGATATCCTAAATTACTTAATGGAAACATGTAGAGTGTATGTGGTAATGACTGTAACCCACTACTTATTTGTGGATTGTCTATATTGTACATGTGAATTATACTGAGTATGGGTTACAAATACTGTCACAATTAAGCAGAAGACCTATTTATTGTTATCCTGATTAAACACAGGTCATAAATAATAATATCAGTGAAGTGTTCATCCGAAAGCAATTCATTTCAGTTTCATCATATAACTTTCCTCCTGTCATATACAAACTATTTTACTATTGCAAGTGATATAGATTTTGGTAACAAAAACACCAAAAAACCCATATTTTAGATGATTTATTTTGGATGACTTGGATGTTGACATTAGGTTGGGATGTACTGTAGCCCAACAGTTCTCAACCACAAGGGGTCACAAGATAAATCTGATGCAGGAAAATGGAAAAAAAAAAAATGTAACAATGTTATTTATTCTTTCAGACATTTCTCCTATCTTTGCCTTTTTTCAAGTGAGTCATTGGAATCTTTTACCTCTTAAAATAAATTATAAAGTCTCTAGTTGAACTGGTCACAACCAGTTTACATATGCAACAGATGGTGATGAGAAGTAGATGCTGTTTTATTTAAGGGGTCACAAGCAAAAAAGGGTTGAGAGCCACTAATGCAGCCCACACTCAGTCCTACAGACCAGCAGGAAGCTTTATATTACCCTTCAGTGAGACGCAGTTTGGTACCCAGAAATAATAGAAGAGTAACACATCTCCCATTTTACTCCTCTCTGCAATGGGAGAAGGAGTTTTTATTTTTATTTACAGAAATTATGTGTACATGAACCATTTAATACTTTATCTAGATTTGACACCACAGTGTCTTTACTATAAACAAACCAAAGACCAACAGGTGGGTCATTTAATGGAAACGTCAACGCTAATTAAGTAATGACACAGTGTATACTTTGCGAAACAGAGAACCTGGTTTATTACCATTCAACTCCATCCACCACAGATATTACAGAGCAGATTCACAAGTATTAAGCTTTTTTATATAACAGCAGCTGCTTTTTTTCACACTCTGTTCCCCTGACCCCCAATCCCCCTGCCTCCTACTAGGGAAAAGCATTACAGGTGCACAATTTTATTTGGTGTGACGACTGGCCCCTCAATTCGTTCAGCTGTAAATCAGTCTCACTGTGAGGTTTTTTGTTACTTTTTGTATCATTGAAGGATTTGGTACTTTTTTTTCTTCTTTTTTTTCCTAACAGAGCTGTAAATAGGATGTACACCCACCATCATTCACTGCAGGCGCCAGGCTCCTTCCCGCTTCCAGACAACAGAAAAGATATGACATTTAGAAGAGGGGGGTAGTATGACTGTCTACTGTATAAAAATGTACAGTGGCTTTATTGACATACATTCCATAGGTTAAACAGCTGCAAAATAGGAGGCACACCCAGTATTGCACTTCATTAAAAGTTCTGGCTCAAAACATAACCCAGAATATCAAACAAAACTGAAGTGAAGAGTAGCAACTTCGGAATACAGCTAATTTGAATAGTATCATTATATACAAGATTAGATAAATCGTACACTATTTTCCTTCCAAACATAATATTCTTAACAGTCTTATCCACCAACTTATCTTTTTTTGTCCGTCAACCCATGATGCACTTGACAGTGGAGAATACTGTACAAGATTACGAAAAAAGTTTACATACAACAATATTTTAAATTCATAGTTAGGAAGCTGGAAATACGGCCTGTTCCTTTTTTTTTTTTTAAACCCACGCTGATCCACAGTTGCTTTATGCAAATTTATTTCATATTCAATGTTTAATCTTGTATTGTTACACTTCAGTGATCAGGAGGTGAGCAACGTCTATAGAAGCCGAGGGAATACAACGGCCGCATGCAAACACGTCACAAGTTTTTTTCTTTTTTTTTTTTTGTTTTCTTTTTTTAAACGCTATGGTTCTTTTTTCATTCAGGTTACTCTGAATCCAAAGGAGCCGCCACTTGTGTTTCGTAGCAGAGCCTGGATACTGATGTTGGTAGATGAGCAGACCTGAGGACTCTTGGCTAGGGGCAGAAACCTGGTCCAGTGTCCAGGCCACTTGACAATGCAAGAGCCAAGCTTCACGGCTGAGCTTCAGCAGCAGCAGCCAGAAATCACAGTGGACAAACTGGTTTTCAGTAAAAGTCTCTTGTTGTTTAGAAGGTGTGGGCATTCCTGCACACCCCGCAGCCCAAAGCGAACTCCTCCCCTGTTGGTGGATGAACCACATGCAGAGGACACTCAGTGCCCTCCAGCTGTTTGCCTTTGGGCCCTGTGACAGAAAGGACAAGGGTTACATCTCAATTATATCTTCTTACAGTCATTTCAGTCTGGTTTTTGCAGGCAGTCAGACTGTTTTTAAAGTTTGCATGTGCACTCATGAATGATTTAATATTTTCCAGAGGAGTCTTGTCAACAGAATCATTACACACCTGCAGGACAATGGGGCAGTTCCTCCTTGGGGACACTGGTCATCCTCTGGAAGTCATCATGGCAGGCGTTGCAGAAGTGTGTGGTGCCAAAGCAGAAGAAAACAGCCACGGAGCAGCAGTACCGGCATTTGTATTCAAGGAAGTCTGTGCCATGCTTTGAGCACATCTGGTCAGAAAATACATAACACATCAGCAGGGATGAGATCATATTTTGTTTTTTGAGTACAGATGAGCACCATTAAAAAAAAATAGTTGGATACTTTGGGAAGTATGTCTGTTTGCTTTCTTGCAAATAGTTAGATAAGAAGAGGGATATCAATCTCATGTCTGGAGTTTTGAGTCTCTGCTGGTTGCCAGGTAGTCACTGTGCCCGAGTTAAAACATGTAACCGCTCATAAAACTACTTGTCCGGTTTTTGTCCGGATTAAACAAATGAGATACGACATGTCAGTTTGTGAGCTTTAGAGGTGCAGGTAGGCAGATTTTGTTAACTTTGGGCAGAGCCGAACTAAATGTTTCTCCCTGTTCCCAAAAATCTAGCACAATCTAGTGGGTTCTCACCCACTTCACACAATGACTTGCCAGCTGTGAGGAGGTGAGACAGAAAGCAAAAAATTCTCTCTTTAGCTCTTTTTTCATTAGTTACACAACTATGTCAACTTTTTGTGTCTACAAATGAATGCAACACTATTCGTGTCTGAAAGTGAGTGCCAGTATTCCCATATTTAAACGATTATCAAGTCTCTCCCCTCTCTATGACAGCCTGTTTCTAATCCCACCTTCAAGTGTGGCTATTTGGAACAGCTATTGACCCTTTTGCCTTCAGACATGATCAGACGACACGTTGTACAAACAGGTTTTATTTGAGTACACACAGGCCCCATCTTCTCATCTAACTAACAGCAAAGGATCATAACAGGTATCATTTACCCACCTGAGCCCTGGAGACATCTGAACATGCTCCACAGATCAGCTCACTGGGGTCGTAGTCATCTCCCTGTCCTGCCTCTGCATCGCAGCGAGCCTCTCCCCCGAAATAGGCCTAGGAATAAGGACAGCTTTGATTCTCAACCCTTAAACTACATTTAAATAGAATATCTTGCTACTTTAGTTTATATGGTACCTTCTTGCACTTGTAGCAGACATAGTATGCGTATCTGTTCATGGCAAAGCCTGCAGGGTCGTTGTGGAAGCGTGCTCCTGGTGTAGTTATTGCCTCGCTCTTATGTAGACCCTCATACTCCAGCCTCATCAGAGCCTTTCTCCTCACGTCCTCGTAGAGCTCCTTAATGGGGTCAAGTAGGTCCTTGATCACCGAGTGGTTGATTTTGTTCTGGAGGCAAACAATGAAAGAAATAAACATCGATAAAGGTCATTCTTTTGAGTTTTCACTGTATGTGTCGATGGCATTTCACAGACATGACCGTGAACAAAGAGGTTGTTGTATTTGAGGGGAAGACGCCCAGTAGACTAAACTTTTTCAACAAAGAATGTAAGCAAACAGAGCTAAATCAACTTTGGAGGCATGGTGGATTTGGTTTTCAACCTCTTTGTTACAGGGTTAATCCCTGAAGTCAGGGAGGCTCAGGTAACGTCTTACCTTGCAAATTGGACACAGCATGAAACCAAAAGTGATTCGGGGCCCCAGCCAACGATTTTCAAGAACACGACGAGTGCACTGAAGGTGGAACACGTGAGTGCAGTCGAGCTGGAAAAAAGGTTAAATGTGAACAAATGTGAAATGTGAAAGTGAAACCATTACACCTGCTGAATAAACAGTCACATGTAGAGATACCTGTACAGCAGGAGCAGCAGAAAGAGCCTCTGTGAAGCAAATCATACACATGTCATCTGCATCTTGTTTCAGACAGCCAGTGTTCTTGTCACAGCCATGCAGACACGGAAGGCAGGTCTCCTCATTCTTCACTCCACCACAGGGGTGTCCACAAGGATGAGTCTTACTGCATGCCAGTTTAGCGTACTCCTGGGGGAGATAACATGAGAGGAGCTGGTGAGGCTTGGGAGCTACGGCAAACAAGTTATTTTTGTTACTAATGACTTCTTGTGCTTTCATTTCTACACCATAAAATATACACTTTACTACATAAGTCAGCATTGTTCAGTATGTGTATTGTGCTGGTATTTGCTCCTCTCTGATGAGTGGACAACGCCGCATCTATTATTTGGGGTCTCAAATCCTCAAATTTCTCCCCTCAGGACATAGACCCTTTTCACGAAAACCAAAATCCTTTTGGGAATAGTACAGAAGCATCTGCCATCTGTATTTTCAATTGGGTACACTGTTTTAGCAACAGAATGTTTTGAATTGGTTATTCTTATTTCTAAATAAAAAATATTTTATACTTTCTTTTGAGCACAAACTTCTCCGTTGATACAAAGTGTGCTATGGTGGTCACAGTTTTAAGTTTTAGTTTAGTTTTAGTTGGTTTTGTTTCATGTTGCCAAGCGTTATGGTCGTCCTGGTCAAAATTGACCATCCGATTATAACCATTTATGAATCTATCATTATGTTAGATCTTTTTATTAACTTTATTTCTAATAATTATGAGAAGTTTTTCACTTCTCTTTGGAACTTGTAGTGTTGTAAGCCTAATTGAGCTAAACATATACAACATAAATATCATTTATGGATTATTTTGAATATAGTAAATACCAGAGGAAACATATTGTGCTATTTATCACAGACCACTTGGTGTCAAAGTGTAGATAAGACTTTTTTTTTTTAAACCCCTAAACATTTTAAACAGTGGTGCAAAACAGCATCTGTGGTGTTCCTGGTAAAAACTGACCATTATAATATTAGACAAACAACACCTACAGATATTTAGTGGTATAATGTTCTTATAACAGTTGACGCTTAGTACCTGGCAGTCTGGGTCGGAGCAGACGCTGCCCACTGCAGACAGCTCGGTTCCGTTCCTCGTTCCACAGAACCTGCAGGCATCTGAGCTGCTGGATGCAGGTTTACCTAGAAAAATATGAGACTTAGATTAGATTTCTGAAGGCTAGTGGAAACCAGAGGGAAATTCTGGAGGTTTGAAACAAAACTTTTAATGTAATTACACTATTTTAGCTTTTAATAATTTATTAGCATCACCAGGTGCAATGTTACTGAAAAAAAAAAAACAATCAGACCAGTATGCAGTGTCGCAGTGTTACCTGTGTGCTCTCTGAACTCCACCATAGCCTTCATTGTTTTTGAGTCAGCCAGAGCCATGAGCCAGAAGAGCTTGGTCCTCCCACAGCCTTCATGGAGATCCACCTTTATGGCCTCCTCTTCCTCCTTGAACACCTGAAAGCACCCATGAAAAAAAGATTTAACACCAGCTCAATCTGCTCTACATTCCTTTTATAATAATTGGTTTCATATTATTTAATTCATAAGGCGTTAACACTACCGGAGGAATAATAATGCTTAAAAAGCCAACGCTAACCTGTCTCTGGTGAGAGCGCGTGCGTCGGTGCAGGTGGAGGAAGCGGTCACAGTCGGTGCAAAGGTTGCCGCACATGTTGCACAGGATGATGGCTGCGGTCTCGCCGTCGTCATGGTTGTCACACATGGGCTAAGAGGAGGAAATCGGTTTGTTATTCTTTTGATGATCTGTCTATTAGTTTCCAACACTGGAACTCTTAGCTTTTTATAAACTATAGCTCTCACCATCTGTTTCTGCTGTCCATCTTTGCCCATCCAGCGACCAGAGGACAGCCTGTCTACATGGTCCTGGTCCAGCACGCACAGTGAAGCTAAGGCCAGCCACAGCTAACAGACAGAACAGGAGATAATATATGGTTAGTTAATATACAGTATTTCTACATTCAATACATTCTCTACAAGTGACTAAATCTGAGTTCATACCCTTGTGGTGGCGATGCAGCGTACAGGAGACCGATGCTCCTCCTCCATTTTGGTCAGAGCTATGATCGTCTCAGCTATTGCATTTTTGGTGACTCTGGACCATGCATCTGAAAGGTGACCCTGGAAAAAAAAAGCACATGACTGTCTTAGAAATATATTTTTTTAAGTGCTGTGGGATCCATTAAACGTGAAATTTATGAAAAATGTGGCTCCATATTGCATTAAGTGTGCATAGAGTTAAAAAGGAAGGATGTGTAAACACTAGGAACTTACACCGGCCATGTCTTTAACCAGCTTTATGATGATCTCTGCAATCTGAGGAGGGGTAGAACCTTTCATCCACCAGTGGCTCTCCCCTCTGCGGATGTAGCTGAACATGAAAGAAAGAGGCATCATAAAATACATCCTTTTGATTATTTGATTTCTGCTTGGGCTTGGCGGAAACCAACTCACCTGGAGTTGAAGATCATGGGCAACGTGACAGTTGTGACCCCTTTGCCCGCAGCCATGCCGGCTGTGCCAGAAATGGTGGTGCCTTTGGCCTTCAGCTGTACGGTGAGGGCTTTTGCGATGCAGCCCAAGAACATGTCAAGGATGCCTAACTTGTTCCAATCACCCTTCTCTGTAGAGTGGATGATGTCACTAATGTCTGCTGGTGGCAGAGCCTTCACTCCGATGATGCTCGCGAGTCGCACTGGAGTCACCTCTGGAAGGACGCGTCTAAGCAATGATGTCACCTGAGAAGAGATCAGATGGCAAACAACGATATTTTTGAATAGTCCCACAAGGTATTTACTTAAACAGAAGAGTCTTCTGGCTGATTTTGGTTCTTGAAGACCACATCGTGGCCAACAGTGAGTAAAATTACTTAGTTCCTAGTCGTATGCAAACACCTATTAAAGATTTTCATGTCATTTTCCATGTTAAACTCTATACTGAACGTGACTAAACCTCTACTTGTGTGTGTTTGCGTATACCCCAGCCCACCTGTCTCTGTACTCTCGGGGAAGCCGTGTGCAGCAGAGAAAACAGGTCTTGCATAAGTGTTAGTTGCTGCGCTAGGTACTGGCGGCCCACGTTGGAGCCACTCAGAGCCAGGACCATAGACAGGAGCTCGAAGCAGTAGGCGTCTGAGGAGGCGTCATCGTCACTGGGCTGGGAGTTGGCATTCTCTTTGCTGGAGATGGCGTGCTCCCACTCCTCCCTCACGCGTGTGGCCTCCATACGAATAGCCTGGACGATGTGCGCACACACCTGGAAAAGAATACACTCATTAGGTTAGAGGGCAAGGGTTATAATATTTCATCCTGAGCTGATGCTTGGACAGACTTTTTACCTGTTTCTGCAGGTTGGTCAGTTTGCTCCTGCTGAAAATGATTCCCACCATGTGCTCTTTAAGGTCTGCGTCAGATGGTACCTATTCATAAAAATGTAAAAAGTGCAAAACATTAAGTTAAAGGTCACTAAATATGTGAGTCAGTCAAACAGCACAGCTAAGCTTTACAGTGCAGACCTTGTCTTCTCCCTCGGGTGATGAAAGCAGGTTTTTCTCCTCCTGCTCTGGAGTAGGCTCTGCATCTCCACAGATTAGTTTCCCAAAGACCTAAATGAACAAAGAAAAAAAAGAGACTTATTTGTAAAAAATACATTTTTCAAAAGACTCCAGCTATTGGGACTCAAATGTAATATTTGCAAAATGTTAAGTTTCAAACCAGTACCAAAGCCAGTACAGAATGGTAACTGAAAAAAACCCTAAATTAGACAAACCTGTGAGGTGATGAGGCGAAACACACGGAGCGTTTCAGCCTCACAGTTCTTTTGCTGGGCCATGCTGGCTGAGATCTGTCCTGGAATCTTGATGCTGTCACCCTCTTTCCAGCCGAGGACTTTCACCTGGCGCACCCTCAAGGTGTTTTCTGGACCTTTCAGCTCCACCTTGATCACATGGTGATCCCCTCCAGGGAGCTCACTTGTCACCCAGCCCATGTGACGTGAGTCGAGGTCAACCTTGGATGAAAAGGAACAGAGGTGATCATAGAGTTCATCCACAGATACATTATCTGGTTCATGGTGCACCTCATAAAAATAACACTAATTTAACGCTTGATCATTTCTACATCTCTTGTTCCAAAAGGACTCACTATGATAAGGACAGATAAAGGATGTGATCATATGAACAGTAATTTATAGCACTTAAAAAAAGAGACCAGTGAAGCCACAGGCTGTCAGTTTTTAAATTTTGAAAGTGGATTTGATGTTAACTGGACAAATTTTGGATACACTTCATATTAAATTTGAAGCCAAAGAAACGGACCATACCTGTTTGATTCTGCAGAGGTCCTCTATAGCTTTTCCACACAGGAATGTCACTGATGTGACTTTGTTCTGTGAATATGAGAGTAAAAATGAAAACACTGAATCCATCAGAAACCCATATAAAGACATTATCACCACTCATTACACTATGGCCTTAAAGTGGCATTTATTCCATAACAAAAAGTGTTTTATCCCCCCAAACACATCAATGTCTGCTTTGCTGTTGCCTCCTCACCCCGATGTCTCTGGAGTTGTCCACATGAACAGACACATTGGAGGCATTTATGCCTTTCACACAGCTGATAGTGATGCTCTTAGTTTTGTTCTTGTCCTCATCTCCAGATTCCCAGAAGGTCTCTGTGGAGCCATCTGTTAGGCTGCCGATCATGGCAGGACGACTAGACGTTTTGATGTCCACTACACTGGTCAGGTCCTTGAGACAGGTCACCAGGCAGAGATCCTGTAAACACACATAGATACATCAATGTCAGATCGGTGAATTAACAACAGAAACAATGAGACCCTTACTGCTGTGTCTGTCTGTGCTATAAACACAGAACAGACTTATGATGGATATACGGTAAATACAGTTAAATCCCTGTTGAGTAAGTGCATATTATCTTGCCTGGCTCATTGCTTCGTAGCCTGACTGCACACTGATGTTGAAGCTCTCCTCACTGTCTCCATCATCTGACTTGGACAAAATGTTGTTGATGTGATGGAAAACGTTGCTCTGGTGCAGGAACTGGTGGTCGGACTGCTTGAATTTGAGACTCCAGCACCTAAAAGAATGAGACACGAATATTTACATTACCCATAATATGTGCATGAAGCTCAGAACAGGCAAAAATACAAGGAGGCATAGATTGTCACAAATGCATAACGAAAACAATTTGTTGCTTGCAGGTTTTCTTCATCTTTTGTATGTAATAGAGAATTAATCACAAAAATAAGAAACTGTACCTAAGTGCCATCTGCTGAAGTGAGCTTCCACTAGGAAGTGACATCATGAGGTCGGAGATGGTCTGAAGGAGACGGTGGAAGGTGTGGGGGAGAGGGTGAGCTGCCTCCCCAGCAATAACGATGTCTGACAGAGGGTGTTCACAGACACCAAGGTCTCTTTCCTGTAGGGTAAGGAGAGGATCATGATAAGAAAATGCAACAGCCAAGTAGAAATAATGCTTCATGTTGTTTGACTTTCAGCCACTCATCACCTGTTCCACAACTTCTTTGTTCCCTTTGTTCTCCTCGTCTTCCTCGTCCTCAGGTTCAAACGGTGATGGCGTGAGAGATGCTACAAAATGCCAAAGGATGTCATGCAGGGAGGTGGTCTGGATCACATTGCACAGAAGCCAGTTGAATGCCTGATGGGACACCAAGAGCAAATCATACTAATTAGTCTTTGTATTAATAGTGCATTTGGACAGCATTAATTACATATAAACAATAGAACAGCCTAATAAAAATATATTTGCTAATTAAGTATACAAATCTAATTGACTAATTCACAACGTAGAGTCAACTAATTGCCTATAATCAAGACTCACTGCTTTATAATCAGCAATAATTAAAGCAAAATTGAGCTCTGAGATTGAGCAAAATATTGCCGCTAAGACAGCTGTACCTCCATGGCGAATACCCTGCAGGCAGACTTCCTCAATGCATGCCTCATGGCCACCTCCAGGCCCTCCAGGTCATGGTGCTGGATAACAAACGCCAGGACAGGCCACTGGAAGTTCCTCTCCCCTTTACTGAGGGAGCCATGGGCCGAGATTAACCTAGAAAGCTCTGGAGATGGGTGGCGCAACAGTGAAGATCCCACTTCTGTAAGGGAGACAGAGCAGGTCGTTGTTACAGATGATGCTGTAACTCATTCATCCTTCACTATCACTTGTGAACTCTTAATTCTCAATGATTAAGTTTAAATACCTGCATCGCCACTATGGACCCTGCGCCTGGGCACAGCTTTGACCCGGGCCGGAGAGGGCGAGTGCTGCTTGTCATACTCAGAGGCAACGACTGAGTAAGACCTCTGAAACACAGTGCGCTTAGCCGTGTCGCTGTCTGTGATTGGGCTGGTCTCAAGACTATAAGAAAACAAATAAAGACATATACAGTTTAACCTCCAATTAAAACATCATTGACATAATCAAAATCAATTTAAATATTGCACTGCATCAAGTATGTTTTCAAAAGACAGTGTGCCTGTCCATGTGTTCATTTTCAGCAGCTACTGAGTGTGGGAGGTAGGGATGGATGAAAGGATAAATGTGGACCGATTTTGGCAGAGATTTTGATTGACTTTTTGTTAAACAGTGAGGGCGATACAGTCAACCACTTAAAAAGTTTTCTTTGCTTTACAAAAACCGATAAAGAATTCCTGACAGAGAGTGGAGCAGCCACGCTCTTTTGTACTGTATAGAATGAGGGTGGTCATGATTATAAGGCTGTCAAAACAAAGTTATTATGTGTGTTTGAATAAATTGACTTGAGACAGAGAGCTTCCTGTATACTCAGGCACCTCAAAACCTTAAGGACAGATTTGCTAACAACAGTGCCGTGAGTTGAATATTCATTATGTGTGTCTAGGTTGTATAAACAGAAGGTAATTAAATGATTATGTGTTACCTGGGGGGCATTGATTTCATGTTGCTCTCTGGTTCCTCAAACACATTGGGGCAGGCGTCAGGGGTGACTGAAATGTAGGGAGCAGGAACAGATGTGGAGCGCAAATACCTCATCTCATCTTGGAAGAGATTGTCATCTTGGTAGGCGCCAAAGTTCTCTGTGTGTTGCCTGGGAGATGACAGGAGAGTGAGAATCATTATGAAAACATATGTTACTGTAGGTTTTTCTTACCTATAAAAGGCAACCTATAATTGACTGAGTTGTTTAAGCTACCTTGCTAGTGTCTGAAGGTAGAGACAGCTCATTTTATTGGGGATTTCGTCTGACACGCCCTCCTTGAGGCTAGGAAGCAGATGGGAATGCAGGGGCCGGGGAGGGTGGTGGCATAGCATGCTGGGCTCGGCAGCGCTGCTGAGGGACAGCAGGAACAAAGCGTTTGCCCGGATCACCTGGTGGGCCTCCATAGTGGGCAGCGCCCTTGGGGTCTTCACCTGCAGAGGTTTTTTCCTTGACTGTTTCACCTGGAAAGAAATATGCAGATAGGGATTAGTTCAAGTAGACTAAGAAGTCAGTATGAGTTAAAATCTGACAGTGTTTCAGTAAAAGAGGGTTAAGTGCTACAGCCTTGCAGCAGCAGGCTACCTTTTCCCTGGCGGCAGTCTGCTTCTCTCTCAGGTATTTTTCCCGACAGCGATCACACACCAGGTACCAGGTGCTGCCTCCTATGCCTCCGTCTCCACAGTTCCCAGCCCAGCCACCACAGAAGTGGCCAATGCTGTTGTATCCTTGGCCACCAGCATAGCGACCACAGCCTGCCACAGAAATATTACGGGATGTTCAAGTCACAGAGCATATTTTACATAGATATAATTCATTTTAATCAAAGAAGTATTGTGAAACTGCGACTAATAATCAAACCAGAGCTTTCTGTATTCTTACCTGGGTGAGCCTGTCTCATATGGTAGGTGACAGGGTAAGGATGAGATTCCCCGCATAGCTCACAGATAGTGTCTTTCTCCGGTCCACCCATGGCGAGCTGTGCCATCTCTCCGAACAGATTGCCTCTTGGGCGCACCTCTGCCTTCTCCCTTTTCTTCTTCTCCTTCTTTGCCTTTTTACTGTCTTTCTCATGCTCCTTCTTTTTTAAGATGGCACTGGACCCTGGGCTGGGGAAGATCATGTTCTGAGTGGCTGCCTTGATGGTGGCCATAGAGATGTCCTCCCAGAATGCCACCAGATGCTGTAACGTCAACGGTAAGATTGACTTTGCTCTTATGGAGGGATGAGAGGTCATCTCATAGGAAGCGGCCTCTCCTTTCCCATCCTCACACTTTTCTGGCAGTGGAGGTTCCTTCAGCATGGACAGTACCTTATTTTTGTTAATGCTGCCCATTTTGGAGATATCTGGGCCATGCGGAGCGATATTAAACATGTTTAGTGCAGAGGAAATCTCTAAGGAGTGACGGTTCTTTAACTTGCTTTCCTTCTCCTCAGCACCCTGTCCTCCCAGGGAGCTGCGTATGGGTGCGTGCTCTTTGGTTAAGTCTGGGTTGAACTTGAGGAAGGAGGAGCAGGCCATGGCATCGTGGACTATACCTTCATGCCACAGGAATGCTGCGAAGACCGCTCGTGCACACTCAGCCACAGAGGGTGACATTGCCTGTTTGGCAGGCTCTGTGAGCCTTGGTGTACTCTCACCTTTAAACAGAGGCCCAGATTTGTCTTTCTTTGGGCGTGTGTGTCGACTGGAGGTTTTGCGGCTGACCTTGGGTGAAGAGCGGCTCTCTAGTTCCTCTTTGACAGGGGCTTTGCCGATGCTAAAGTGTACCTTACATGAGCCGTCTTCAGCATTACGGGCCTCTGCATTTTCATCGTTGCCATCCTCGTTGGAGAGGAGAGCACTAGAGGTACACACCTCCACCACTTCACTGTGAAGGTTCTCTTGGGTCACGTGTGGAGAAGGAACACGGTTCTCTGCATTGCTGATCATGCCTTTATTTGGATCTTTTGGAGACAGTTTTGGTTTGGGGGAGGTCGACCTGCCCCTTAGTGGCTCTGTAAGTGGGACCTTCTTCTTTCTAAGAGTGTCTGGGTCCAGAGTGTATGAATCTGATTTGGATCTCTCTCTGGGAGGTTCCAGCCGGGCTTTGGAGGACGGGCTAACTTTAGTTGGGAGGTTCTTGTCATGGTTGCTTGAGGTGGAGTGCTGGGAGGAGGTGCTGGAGGGACTAGACCTGCCTGAAGAGGATACGCCTTTTTGTTTTGGAGAGGAGGAGCGAGAGCCAGGGTTAGGGGACTCAGCCCGATGTCCTGAGGTTCTACCATCTGCCTTTAGGGCTTGAAGAGTGTTGTGATTGGGCGAGTGAGAGCGGCTATGAGAGTCAGACCTCAGTTTGGCCGTATCTGACCGCAGAATGAGAGCTTCACTGGCTGAGAGTCCACCCTCACCCGTCTTGACTCTGCTCTGTTCGGATGAGCGGCTTCCTCGACTCTCCTGTTTGGGGGAGCGGTTCTCCTGGCGGTGTTTGGAGGATGGGGACATGGGCCGTGCACCAGACATCAGGTTCCCTCGTTCACCTAAACGTTAATAATTCAAACAGTTACACTATGAAAGAGGACTATAATCAGCGGTAAGAGTGTAACCATTTAGCTCTAGTCACAACACCTGAGTGGAAAACAAAAATGTAATGTAAAAAAGATACAGTAAAATGAAATGAAGGGAAGAAAGACAGACAACTTAAGTCACAAAGGTGAAAGATGTTATACCTTGTTAAGCAAATGACAACTGTGAGAGATATATTTTCTTAAACAAACTTGACTTTTACTTTAATAGATGTTCTTTGGGGGGGAGGGGGGGGGGAGAAATCCTACAAAGTTTTAAACTGAACTTGATTCAAAACTCATGAGTTTATCATCTCCATTATAATATTGTATTTGGCCACAGTTTTTAAGGTTGACACTAACACTACATGCCTAAAATCTTATTGCCAAAAAACTTAAGTTCACCACAGAAAAGACTGTGTTTCTTGAGTTCCTACCCACCCTCTGTTCAGTCTGAGGGAGGCATGCATGCTGTGATTACCCACCCTTTTGCCTTAGAGCGAGAGATGAGAGAGCAGTACCATGCCCAGCCACGGACACACTGCTTTTGTGCACACGCTCACGAGAAGCAAGGCTGCGTGATGAACCATCTACAGCGGAAAACAGTGGCAGGTAAACAAACAAGAAATGGAATGCAAGGAGGCCGCCACAGAGAGAAAGAAAGCACAAAGAGGCAATGGGGTCAAGTCAAGAAGGTGAAACTGGAAGAGGCAAGGGGACAAAACATTAAAGTGATGGGAAGATACAGGTAGAGAAAATGACAGACTAGGAGACAGAAACACGTAGAAGAGGAAAAGATCAATAGATCACCAGGTAAAAAAAGAAATGACCAAGATTAGAGAGAAAGTAGCAAGACAAAAGAAGAGACTGACAGGAAAAAAGAGAACTATACAAGTTTAAAAATGTTTTGGATCAAAAATCATCTTTTTTAAACTGGGGTATTTTTTATTATCCAGTGAAAGCACAAACTATGAATATCTGGGCTATGTAATATCGTTAGTTAATGACCGGTGTGAAATCTTGCTGTTTTAGGAGGTTATTGTAGACTGACAACAAAAAACTATTAAGCGTACTGTTGGGTACATTTGCAGTGAAGCCCTGGTCTGGTTGGGACAAGGAATGAAACAAGGTGTTAATCAAGGGCGAAAAATGCAGATATGAAGTTTAAGTAGCAATGAAGGTAATGAGGAAAAGGAAAAGAAAGCTCACCAATCAAGAGAGCAAGCAGAAAAATAATCAGCTCAGCCTATTATTTCAGCACATGGCAAAAATATCCATTTTAACAAGCCGTTTAGTCTAGTATTAAGGTTCAAATCTTGTTTTAAAAAAAATAAGAGTGAATTTTGTATGTTTTTAAAGCCAGCGTCACCTGTTATTTTTAAAAACAAGACTTAAACGTTCAATAATAGACATATCGGCTTGTTAAGGATATTTCTGGACCGTAGAACATAACTGCACGTTATGTGTCACATATCACTCCTGCCCTCCCCAGAAAATGAATAAAACAAAATGAGCTTGGAGGAAAATGATCAACACCTGTGCAAGCAAGCGCTGCCAGAAAGCTGGACACACTTACTCAGAAGCTGTGGTTGTGGCTGAGACAGTTGGGAGGGGGATTGTCCAAACACAAATGGGCTGTGGACAAGGGAGGAGGAGGAGGAGGGAGGTTGGGCGGCTTGCTCAAATACGGAGGAAGAGGGAGCTGCTGAGAGGAAGGGCCCAGACTGAATGGAATTCAGTATGGCACTCAGCCGGTCACCTGCAAACATGGAGACAGAGGAGGGGGGAAAAACTACAGCTTACACTACGGTTTGAGGATTTCAAAGGGGGATGAGGGTAACTCAAGTGTTCATTTTCAAGGCAACATATGTACGAAATGGGAGGATCATCAATATGAACGATGAGTAACTGGATCAGGAATCATCTGGTTCTTTGATGAAAGTCGAAAGGCTGAATTGTTGAGACGCATACCATATTACCGCAACGTTCACGGTTCTATTTCAGCTGAGGACCCCTGTCTCTCCCCTCACTTCCTGACTGTCTATACCTATAACAACACTATCCAATAAAGGCAAAAATGACGAATGAACTTAAAATAAAAAAGTCAAAAAGGTACAAGCCTGTGTGCATAAAAAAAGAAGTGATCTATGACTCAGTGATAGGTAAGAAACACCCAATCACTGAGCTTCAATGTTGAGTTTAAAGGTAAAGATCCCGCTTTGTAAAAACCTGCCAATACTTTAAACTGTTTTGATCTGTTCACTTTCATATTCTGCTGTGTTTTGTTCCCATTTGCAATGACGAAGCATGCTGAATTTGCTACAGCTCTGATTGGCGCCTCTGACCGGCTTCTTCTCATCTTCTAAGAAACAAAGTTGAAATTAAACTGATGGCGGTAACATAAGCGTGTCGTATTGCGATGATCCAGGAGACTTGCGTGTTTCCATCTTGAGGATCATTGAGGACAATATTAACAGAAAAGACTTTCAAATAGGACTTTACGATGGTAAATATACTTCCAGAACCAGCAGTTCCTCCCATTTCGTAACTATTTATTTACTCTATTAAAAAGATAAATTGAGGGAGGGGCAGAGGGGGGTCTCTTTCTACTCTTTTATTTTAAGTGTCACTCTTGGAAAGAAGCCTGCATGACCTCATCAGAACTTCCAAAGACAAGTATCTCCATAACTGTATATCGAGCCGACACTGCATCAGGTATCATTTGAAGTCTTCCATTCTCTCTCTTGATACCAAGTTTAATGGTCCACCATCCGCCATTTCATCAGTTGTTGGAGCCAGAAAATCCAAATTTGGGAAAAGCGGGGGGCTGCCTGGGTGGTGTGGATATGGGGAACTGAACCACTATGGTTGATTCAGGAAAAAGAAACCACAAGTGTTTGTGGTAGGGACGGCACACTCAACCCACAAAAATATGTCCAAGGACCTTTTGCCAGTCATCCATGTGTTTGTTGATTTATAATTGTCAGCCAACTGGCTAAACTGTCCTTTGCCCAAGCACGTCATTCTTCTTTTGAGTTTTATTGGCATTTTTCAAGCAATTGCAGGAAAAACAAGATAGATGCAGTCAGAGCTGCATAACAGAGTCACATATATGTGGCTATGTATAAAATCGGATCTGGCTTTTATCCAGATATAAGACACTTGTGACAAGCGCAAATAGGACTTTTTAATTCCACTGTGAGACATGAATTTGTGAATTTGTATCATTTGCATAACCATGGTTCCCTCAAGGACAAAGTGTCTCCACAGCCTCTTTTTTAAAGCAAAGTGAGGAGAAAGTAAGGCATCTGAAAGATAATTGAAACAGTGTCAGGCCTATATTCAGACAGAAAGACTCCAATTCTGGATGGTTTAGCAGAAGTAATGAGTTAATTCTGGTGATGTTTTCAGTGCTTCCTCATACTTTTTAAGAAAACAGTCATTATGTAAATGATTTAATGTTTTCAAAGAGACTAAATTACGGCAACAAATGGTAAAAGGTGAAATCACAGTGTGTTCACAATGTGTTCAGGGCCAGTTATCATTGTTGAGCTAACCCACTGAAGTAACATTCACGTGGATTGGAGCTGCCTGAATAGTGCCCAGCTAAACAGAGCCCATAGCAGTCCAACTGAACAGAAGCACACTGACTGGCCCATGCACACAGACAGACATATGCCTGACACTGCAGAGATGTTAGGCATGAAGTAACAACAGTAGACAATAAAAACATGCATAAATAAAAAGAGATGATTGATCAGTGACTTTAAAGGAACTGATTGATCCATACTGGATCGTGTACATCTTGTGGAGGTGATTTTATATAAACCGTGTTTTGTTTTGCATGAAAAGAGGAAATTGGACTGCTAACCCAAAGATTATGAAACAACCTTACCACATAGATCAATTTATATAATTGAAATAAGTGAATTTATCAAAGTATTTGTGAGACAATTCTCAGTCAAAAGCATGGTGAAGAAGTCAGGTAGTGCAAGTAACAGTAAAGCAGAGAATAATCAAGAAAAGTGGGCAGAGGGAAGTTAGAGGTGAGATATACTTTATGTCAGTGATGGTAAAACATCACTCAAAACCTTGTCTGAGCACTCAAAAACTTAGAATGCAAATGCGTCAAACGATGTGGATGTTAAAAGCAAATTGACATGGAGATTAAGGACGTGTTCTTGAAAATGCACCAAGTTGACCTCACCTTTGTTGTTGGAGATGCCATAGTCAAAGCCCTGTGCTCCATTTGAAGATGTGGCCCTGTTGAAGGCCTGCACAGAGAAAGGGCTGGGTGGTGGGGTCTGGGCCCCATGCTCAAGCAGTGCTTGTTCTACAAGAGCAAATAATTAGATAATGTTATCTGACAATTTTTAACATTTTGATGATCAAAAATCCCCCCAGTTGACTTAAAATCTTGGTTACGAGCAGTGTAGTGGCTTACCCTCATCATGGCGAAGGTACTGGTTTCCCCCACGGTCTCTGGCCAACGACCAGGCCTCTCCCTCATCACTCTCACAGAACTCCACTACACTGTTCTTATCCAGCTGTACCCAGGTTCCCTCTGAGTTGACCACCTGACACACAAACAACACTCTTTATCCATACTCACACACACTGAACACTTAGTCACACACACTCTGTCTAGCCCTCCTCTATCAAAAACTAGTCACAGCCATTTTCCACATTAATCCCAGTCCATTCATGTCATTACTGCACGGACAAAACCATGGCACAAATTCTACGACAGTAGATCACTAACATGCAAACATTCAATTCATCTGATTGAAACATACAAAATTCACAGCAGTAGATCACATGAATTAGATTTTGTGTATCAGCAGACACTGCGGGACAAAACTGATGTAGCTAAAATAGAATAAAGACTTACTCTAAAAAGGGGTAGCTTATTGAAAGATAAATGCATGAAGTTGTTTTTTTCTCAACTCCCTGAAATATTGTCATTTTGGAAAAAACAGACACAGATGGAAGTATTAGTATGTGCAGGCTGCACCTCCCAGATCCAGACAGGGCATTCCAGTACAGACTCAGAGAGGAAACTATTGAACAGCATGACACACCACAGCAGCCAATGACAGGTCATATCCAAAAGAGGGGTCACCAGGCCAAAGACAATTTTGAAAATTCAAAGTACCAAGTCATTGACACGATTGTTACAAGTGCAAGAAAGATACAGTCAAGGCACAGAACGGCTCCAGCAATTTGTGATCAGACTTCCTCTGAGAAGTGTTGAGGCAGCTGAATATGACACCCTGAAACTGCAATGGATTTATAGACAAACTGAAATTAGTAAGTAAAGAAGCACACAGCCAGTTGGTAAGACCTCAGCAAGTGGAAAGAGAACAGAGCACACACCCACACCCAGAAGCACCTGATGTATTCCCCTTAGAAAGACAGATTACATTCTTTACATTCACAAATCAGTTCAGTATAAGTAAAAGAGGGAATACTAATCTGCCTGTTAGAGAATTACTGTGAGGCCAAAATCTACTAACAGCAGCTACAGTACATGAACGTGATCTAAACAGACCGATTTATTCAACGCTATCCACAAAAAACACATTTCATTATTTGGGGTGAGTGCGTACCTCGCCTATGGCCTTGACCATGTTGCCAAGTACTAACATTCCAATGGGGATACCCCTAAGGTTTGGGCAGCTTCTGATGTTGTGACCAGAGGGGCCGGTCTTCACTACCTTATAAAGCCCCGGGCCGCCGCCCTGCCCTGCCCTGTTCTGCACCCGAGTGGGGGCCTCGTGGGAAGGGCAGCTGCTCACCTCCTTCACGTTCTCCTCCGATTGGCCCCTGACCTCCTGCAAGAGGTAAGAGCACGAATTAGAGTTCGAGTAACATGTCAAAAGGCTGCAGAAATCTGACAGAGCAGGACTAGCTTCACTTACTACAAAGTAATATTATGGAGAAAAAACACTATTTACAGTGTTGTTGTAAAAGAGCATGTATGCTCAGCAAACCTAGCCCGTAAAAGTATGAACATTAGGTCTTCTTTAAAAAGCCACCTAATCCATTTCTCATCTCAGTCTCCAAAACCTTAAGCCACTCTGAGAGGTTGTGTCTCTCTCTGATGAATTGCCAGATATCACATCATCATTGAAAACCTATATAGATTTCCACCCTCAAAATCATTAAATAATATTCTAAAAAAAATGGTCACCCGTATTTTAAAATGTATATCCTGTACTTTAAAATGTTTCAATATAAAAGTTTAAGTATACTTTAAGATCAAAATGCTCGCAGTTAGTACACAAGAATTCAACATTTCAACCAACGTTGTAGCGATGCAATAAAAATGACCAATAGACTCAGATTCAGCAAAATGTTTTCTTATTTTCATCAAGTCTAAAGGGAGGCATGCTATGACACACAAGGATACAGGACTAAACATGACAAGCCTTTCAGACAAGACCTCATGCAACAGACTGGAAGTTAGTGTCTTCAACCCCATGCAACACACAAGCTTGAACAGTAATTACTTAAAAATCCCAAACGTGAGCACTGCAGGAGTTTATGGAAGAAGCAGTGTCCTCTGATTTATCATCGCCTTCAGACGTCAAAATTACACAATACAGACAACCATGCAACTGTGTTTCGACCTCTTGTGCCTGATTGTAACACTGTGGGAAGACTACAAAGTCACAAGGGGTTCAAGAGGACACGTAGAGTAACAAAGATGATAAACTATGGGGCAGTCAAGCTATTTATCCCTGCTTCATACAACTCACCTGTGGCGGGAATATAGTTAAGGGGGTCCACGACAAAAAGCCGATATCCCTGACTCCTTGGCTAGCGTTAAAGACATTCTGAGCAACAGATCGTGAGACAGTCAAGAAACAGTAGACGACTCGAGAGAGGAGAGAGAACAGAATGGGGGGAGGCGCTGATGTATTTTTTTGGAAGAAGAAAAAAATTTTTCTGGCTTGGCTCGTCTAGAATTTCCAGCATCAGAGGTTATTTGAGGAAGTGAAGAAGAGAGGACAGAATCTGCTGTCAGATCGGCCAGTTTGTGAAATTGTGGAACAGTGATAAAAGGGGGCCGCCTGTCAAATGTTTGAGCACTATTCATTCAGTGTCAGACCAAATGCATTGAAAAAATATCAAACCCGTTGCAGGGGCAGAAAAAGGATTGAAAGTTCACTCCAAACACCTTATGGTTGTGATTTCCTAATCCATGACCAAATGACCTCAAAAGAAGAAAGGAAATGCATATAAAGAAGAAACTTCCAAAAAAATTCCCCACTTGGATGATGTAGTGTGTCATGCTGTTCAGACAGAGACCTTACATGGAAGCCTCCTAGCACCTAAAGCATCCCAATGCAAAGGTGGAATTGTAGAGCAGTAGAGGTACAATTTCCAACTGACAGTTTGCGTGGTCCAGTGATTGCTTCATGACAGAAAACCACCTGGATATTAACATCTGTTCTTTCGGATACTTCCCCTTGTACTGCAATATCATAGCAAATGCTTCAAATTACACTCATCACATTCCTTATTATGATTTCATATCATGGCGGTTTTTGTGGCATGGAGCAAAATGTGAGAAAAAAAACCCTTGTTATCACATGCTGTAGTGTGCCAGTGTTCATGAACTGTGAGTTAGAGGCAATGAGGAAAAGAAGACTGAACAGTGCAGACTAACCCGCTTAACCACAGGATGAAATTGCTCCTTTACTACCTTTCTCCTCAGTCTGTCAATTCCTGCATTGGGGTTCACTTCAATGCACTCAACATATACTACCTAGGCATGTGAGCATTTACAAGTGTCGCTTCCATTTAAACATATGATGGTCATATTGTGGTAAACTTTCCACCTTTAAACATGAGTTAATGCATGCACGCTCCCAGCCGCTGTTCTCTTGCACAGTGAGTTAGTGAAAGTTTCATACTCAGTGTTGTTCGGATAGATATTTCATGCAAGAGAACACCCCAAACAGTTATACTTTGATGAAGTTCTCAATTTACCATGCTTCGAGGACATTTGGGGAGTAGGTGCCAAACACTTGAAAGTCCTTGAAAACCGTTATCGTTAAACAACAAAGGTGATCTGTGAGTTTATCCCCAAATGAACAGCGCAGGAGCCTCTGTCATTATTAAACGGAGTCAGACTGCTCAGCAGGCCTTCTACTTACGTCGGCTGGGACCAGTAGGCTCCGGCCCAGGTGCTGGTTAAAAGAGAGGCACCAGGCTTCAGTGTACCCATTCATGCTGGGAACGTACTTCTTTACTGTTTCATCATTGAGCCTGAGCCACACACCATCATCATTGTGGATCTACGGGAAAACAAGCAACAGAGCAGAGCACAGCCATGGCATCCTGTTACTATGGAAACAGGAGGGGCAGCACCCTCACACACAAACATACACACGCACACATACACACACATACACACTACACCTCTGAGGCTGCAGGAAAGTCTCCAATCAAATTAGAGGACGATAACCTTTTCAGATAAGGAATACGTAACATCGACGTCTTAATCTTTCTGTTACAGCGATGGCTTTTTGAATTCAGATGTGGGTGATCTTTATGTTCATGTTCCTAATAGTCTATATTCAGTCAGAAAGACTATACAAGCATGACAGGACATTTACAGAACGAGCCACATGCTTGCGTGATATTTGGTACCTGGTGTGCAAGAGGGAGCAGTATCACCGCGGAGAGCAGAACTAATTAAAAAAGTTATGATATGTTATATAAAATGATATGATTCATAAGGAAGAAGACTGTTGTCCGTTCTTTCACAGGCTGCATCAGCAATTTTGCTGCTGAAGTCTTAATTAATGACTGACAGTGCCCAAGCATAGGTTGACAAGATTTTGATGTGCAAAGAATTTTCCTGGATATTCATATATTCTTCTATGCACTTTGAATGGATGAAAATTAAAAATATAGAGGTGTGACGGTGGTTTGATTATTATTATGGGTGTTTAATGGGTTTTCTCTTTCTTTTTACCTTCACAGCGAGGGGGAAAAATTCTTAGAGTTATGCAAACTGTCAGTCAAGTCATCTGATATTATTTTCTTTGTGCATAAGAGATGATAATTAAACGAGTGCTCTTTTGAAGGTGAACAAAACTTGCATTACATTTCTTGTGCCATTTCTTCATTGCTTGTTCAACCTTGTGCTGCTGTGGCCTTAACGCTAATTTTTCGACATTAAATTCACACTTGAGCCAAGTTAAAATGTTACTAGGTCCAACGTAGTGAGATTGTTGTCATTTTTACGTAAAGGTGACTTGGGCAATTCAGATTAAAGTAAATATTAACATAAACAGGAGCATGTCTGAAAGGGGCTTTAAGTTGAGGTTATGTCAGGTGCAAGTAATACACAGAAAACGTCACTAGTGCTGTTATCAAAGGCTGGGGGTGGAGATATTGCGTAGGACTGGCAAATATGTGTTGCATTATAAAGTTCAGGGACTAGAGGGGAAATTCTTTAGTCAATGCTTTGCATGCTACCATTTTTGATTTCTGATTTGCATCGCATCATTTGGCTTTTTGGCACGAGTTCACACCTTTCATGTAGCCTCAGAGTGCTTTGCAAAAGTATGAAGCAACATAAAATAAGAGGAACAAATTCATAAGCTTTAAAAGAAAGTAGTAATCATTATTGAGAGAGGTAATTATACACAATACAGAGAAGCCAAAGAGGACTCAAAATTACAACTGTTCTAGACAAAACATATTATGATTACAATATTTATGATTCTGTCCTTATTGATTTATAGAAGAAGAAACACAGAAATAGAGTAAAAGTGGATAGTGCTCCAGCTAGTCTAGTCTACAACTTATATTCTCCCAGGGCTTAAGTCAATTACCTCGTCAATGAAAGTGATGGTGCCATTGACATGCACTATGCCTATTTGTTCACTCTGCAGGGAGGGGTGACTACGCACACGCAGGCCTGCGCTGTCCTTGGACACAAATTTGCGGACCTGAGAGAAGCAGAGGGGAGATGGAGACTGTGAGCCGCAGGAGCAAAGAACAGAAAGAAATAAAGGCAATAAGTGAAGCAGGAGGAGAAAGAAGAGGAAGCAGAAAGTTGACGGTTTGAGGTTGCATGCATTAACCCACTCAGAACCTTCCTCCAAGTACACGCATTCACAAAGCGAAAGATGAGGAAACTACAGGAGCTCTATGTTGAATAACACCAGTTGGATGAAGATTGCTTCAATCCTGCTTTATATATTTAGACATGGTGCTGATTTAATGTGCATGTTGTTGCTTGTTTCCCCATTATGGATCAAAATCAAAATTGTTACAACTTTCATAAAACAATGATGACCCAAACTTATTTGTTTTATGGATTCTCTGTAATTCAAGTACAGAGTTCAGTTGCTTTTTTATTTAGTAAGTAATAATCAATCACTGCAGCTAGAACAAACGACAAGGCTGATATACAGTGGTCACATGCACACTATAACCTGAGTATTGTGAATAACTCTTAATCTACATGAAGAGATTTTACCACTAAGTGGCAGAAAGACTCCAAACAAACACGTGGATGAGCCTTAATATATCACCTCGTCACATTATGGGAAACATATCAGCAAGCATGTGCTTATTTGCACATTCAACCAAGTACAGCAACATCACACTGGAGTCCTCCCAATTACCACCTAATGACCAGACAGATATCCATGACATTCTGTTGACCAGTAATTGGTTCATCAGACCAGCAAACCAAAACAAGGTGAAAAAAGGTAAACGCTGTGCAGAGGTGCAAAAGGTGTCGATTTTCAGTGTGAATAGCAATTCTAACAATCCTTTCACATTAGAGGGAGTCTTTCCTTTCAGAGTTCATATCAAAATATTTCTTAATTGAACAAGTAGGTAAGAATTGAGTTTAATGGTTTGTACCTGTATTTAGAAATTGTCAGCAAGTGTATAAGACAGGACACATAGTTTTTGGTCTGTTGAGCTGTATTTGATGGGTGATTTCAAGTATGTATGCATTTTATAGGTTTGTTAATATGCTTTGTGATGCCGATGTTTAATCATAAGAAAAATCTCACCTTGCTGGGCTGAGGTTCAGCTTTTGGTTTGACCATCTGAGTGCCAGGCGGTATCATGCCTTTGGGAGGGTCTTTGACTTCTACCTCCAAGCCAGCATCTAAAAAGATTCACAATTTAAAGGATGGAAATACTGATTTATCATACAAAGGGTTTGCATGTAATGCCACTTGCTAGTCACTCTCCCCTGTGTGGCAAACATGCAAAATTCAGCATTTACACATTGTAAAAAAACATGAAAAACACTGCTCAAAAGAGCTGTTCAATCATCTGCGTGAACAGATTCAGAAAGAATCAAGCAAAGAATTACTTTCTAAGGGGCTAGTGAAGGAACTAACCAAAAGCACACAGGTTTCTGAATGAAACGTGTAATAAATATCACAATAGTCTATCCACAGTTAACAACAGTATCCTCTGAAGTACATGTTACTGACTAGGCTCAAAAGTTGCGCTTTACTCATGTTTTCCACTGGCAGCAGCAACAATGAAACATCCAGTCCAAATCCTTTAGAGTAAAACCATCAACTCAAATGTTAACTGACTAAAATAAGCAAAACTTACCATTTAGCACAAAAACTACATAATTACATGTTAAAATACATTTAAGTGTATGTGCATTAATGATTAATTTTAAAAGGGGCATTTTAGTCTCAAAATGTCACCATTGTACAGTGCACAACTGACTTTCAGGGTCCAACGTGTTGTTTTCACTAAGTTACACTAAGCTTTTAAAAGCTAAGACATCAAGGCCACAGGGTAGTTACTTCACTGGTGTAAAGCTACATGTAGGATATTTATATCCTATGTATGTCTGGAAACTCAAACTATGGCCACATTTCAGCATTCACAGAGCACGGACTGTCTGGTATGTACAGATCGTGGTGTAAAATATACACACAGCTCTTCCCATGCATAATGGCCGTAGCAAGCTTATTGTTGTTTTTGTTGTTGGTGGTATCACATATATAAAATACATCAATGCATACCTTCTATTCACTGTGTGGGAAAAGCTTCAGAGGACAGAAGTGCTATTCTTACGGACATACATTAAATTACTTTGACATAGCTTACCTATTTCAATTCCATCAATGGTGACGTGGATTGTATAAAGGCCTACTGCTCCTGGCGTCCAGTTGGCACTGTAGGTCCCATCAGTGTTGGCACGAATCAGCATGTTCTCACTGGGCCTAAGTGGGATATAAACAGTAAGTAGATTGTATCTAAATGGAAAATGTGCTTGGTTCTGCATTATCTCACTTACCTCTTTGGGGTAGGGGAAGCAAAGCGCAGCTCTTCAAAAGAGTAGTTTTCATATGCCTAAAAATCACAAAGAGCACAAGTATTGAGGTAACAACGTGATCTGACAAAATCTAGAGCAATATCATAATTACAGAAAAAGTAGTAAATTTTCAGGCCTGTTATCTTTATCTCAGCCCTTGGACCTCTGTGAAATATATTTCTGTATGAATAATTTTGACAGATTTCATTATTAACTTTATAATGTTTGGTATGTGAACAACAGATCTGATGACCAAACAGCTACCCCCTGTGCAAATCTGCAGCTTGCTAAGGGTAAACAAGATAGTTTGTGAGTGAGTTGTAAGTCAGTTACATGAGGCTGACCTTCATCATGGTAATAGCAATATAGCGAGCTTCTTTCACAATCATGGGCTCGTATGTGGCCTCCAGCTTGGGCATGGGCAGACCTCCAAACGTTAGGTCGGGACCAGAGGACGAAGGAGAGGAGCTTCCAGGTAGCCGCTGCAGCTTCTTCACATTCTCCTGCTGCAACGACTTCTTCTGGGAAACAGGCACAGCCTTTACCTCCACCTGGAAATTAAACAGATGAGGAACATAAGAGATGTGAGACAGTAGTACAATGTTAAATAACAACTTTAAAGAACCACAACACTACTTGGAGGATTTGACAATGACAATAAATTTTTCTGTCATTTCAGTTTTATAAAATACTTATGTCTCTGAAGCAGAGAAGCTAAAACAGTTATCCTGACCTTCATGTTAGGGACATGCACCACATCTCCATACTGGTCTTTGGTCTGTACGACAACAGTAGCTGGCCACCCACAGCGAATGTCATCTTTGTTCAGGATCAGAGACGTCTTCTGGGGGTCTGCATAAGAGTCTGGCTGCAGCCACCTAGAAGAAAAGATCAAAGGGACGTTGACAGGATAGTAAATGACTCATTTGTAATGATGCCTGGGCATTACCAATCAAAGCTTAAGGTTACTTATCCTGTAAGCCCGTGTTCTCTGATAACATGAGTGAGATGTAGCACTATGGGGAACGCTCTCTCTGCGTTATTCCTCAGAAGCCTCTATATCATTATTCCAGTCCTAATGCTTGTGTCAAGGAGGAGCTATGCTTCTCACCTATCGACATGGCAGCACTCATCATTCAAGATAAGCCTTCCTTTTCCTCGCTTTACACAGAGAGGGTGCTCTAGTGAGACACCTCATTCATGTTATCGGTAAACAGGGGTTACGGGATAAGTAACCTCAAGCTCTCTCTCAAGCATTCCTTTCGGAGTCTCACTATGAGGAATATGCAGTCTACCATATTGCCAGATAAGCTTATCCCAGTGACTGATACGGTGGTGAAAGTGACGTGCTCAACTCAACCCCAGTGATGCCAACCATTACTGTCGACGAGTGGCATCTGTAGAGTCTGCCTCGTGGAATCACCACTTGTGAAGATGTTATTAATCTCAGCATTTGCAGACACCATCTGAATGGGACGAATTTCCCAAACTGGAATAGACACTTATATATACACTGAATGCAACCCGATGCACATAACACACAAACACTATGAGTGTCCAAACCTGCGATTTTGTAACCAAAGGGACTCATTCGGGGTGGTGGTTTGGTGTCTGTCTTCGCTTGGTATAGTTAGCTTAGGCGAGCAAGACAAGCAGTTTGTTTTGTTTTGGAAAAACCTTTTAATGGGGTTGGGCAGGTGTGGTATGCTTAGTGGACTACAGCTTGTGGTACTTGGCTTGGTGGCTGTACGCAGTAGCCAACACTGTTAGTTGGGTCAGTTAACAGTGGTGATGGCAACAGCTAACATGCGCTCTCAAAGCCCACTCTATGGTGAAGAGTGAACTACTGGCTGGAATAATGATATAGAGGCTTCTGAGGATGATGCTGAGAGAGCATTCCACATAGTGAGACGCCAAAACGGATGTTTGTAAGAGAACCTAAATTGTAGGGGCAAAGCTAATATGCAGTTCACCACTATTGCATATTTCAGAATTGGTAATGAACAGTTCATTTTTTTGTTCTTGTCATGTAAGAAGAATTGACAAGAGACAGCTAGAGGTGCACAAGCTGGCTCCTTGCACAAAATCTTACCTTGCCAGTCGTCCTCCACTTGAGCTCTGTACACATGTGATGAAGTCCTCAAGGAAAGAGTGCTCATTGGTTTGAAGGTGCAGAGGCAGATTCCCCTCCAGGGCCTCTAGAATGGTGGGGGAGTGAGACAAGGCCAGACCCTTCCCCAGTATCCCAGAGTGGGACTTACACACCTAGATGAGGGCAAAGGAAAGAGGAATCAAGGAGGGAAGAGTGCAGATAAAAATCCTTTTCACAAGATAATTTTGATTCCTAAACAATATCTCTGAATTTAGCAGATGACACACCTGAAGAGAGGCTTCCTCAAGAATCTCAAGATCCTCCTCCAACTCATTGCCTGAAATTAAAAGATTAGAGTAAGAGATGAATGCTTTACTCGAGATGTCACACAAGATGAATTTGCTCCCATCAATAACACAATACAATGTATCATGATATCATAAGTACAGCTTATTAACCATTGCTCCAGAAAATACCCTCATCCATTATTTTCCATACCTATAGGGAGTGCAAGGTCTTTCTTCATCAGAGCCGCAGCACACACACTGCCCAGGTAGGCCAGCTCTTTCTCTAGTTGAATGGTACCCTGAAACATCCAAAAGGCTTTAATCAAAAAGTTGTCCATTCGAAATTTTCTCTGGCTGCACACACATTTCTCATTATACAGATAACATACAGAATGCAGCTTACTCGTGAGATCTAATTATGATTCCCAAACACAGGCAACTATTATCCAGACAGACAGAAGGCCAACCTGCTACACGATTCACAGAAAAATATACAATGTCTGTACCTCATCAGGGCCAGGGTTGAATTCATATCCCACAGCCACACACTTAAAGCCGTAAAAGCAAGCTTTCTCATCTTTCACATAATCCGAGGCTGTTTCCAATGAAAACAGAACTTCATTTCCTGAAAGTAGAGAGGACAGAAAAACAGTGAATGAAGGGTGAGACAGGTGGTGGGAAGTGTTCTGTAAATAATAATTGGTGGATTTACAATGGTGTTACTACTTATTTATACTACATAACGTGACAAAACATTAACATTGCTTGCGCTGTCACAGTTGACACATTCATTTTAATACAGGATAAGTGCCTGCTTTTCTTGCTCAGCATAGATAGCCTTTGTGGGGCTTTGTGGTCACCATAGTACAGGCAGTTTGAGGGCCTCTTGCTCTCAGTCCCCCCTTTCAGGTATGTAAGCATGTTATCCCTGGCTCTGATCTTAGGAGTGCTATACAGTGCTGCTGCCTCACAAACTGAACTTCTGGAACAATAACTTGGGCAGTGCACACTAGCTTAGCAAAGACCTTCAATGCATTTACATGCTCAGTGACATTTACTAAGTCTCTGGTTTTTGGAACTTAGGGATTTAATGTGGTGCTGTTCAAAATGATAATTTTATCGTAATGCCTGAAGCTACATGTCCAATAATAAATGCTGCACTGCTCTGCCTTTCTCACCTGGGAGCACAAGGACAGTGGTTGGCCAGCCCGTGGAACCAGAGAACTTCTTGAGCTCAGTCCAGGTATTGATGGTGTCATGGATCAGAGGTTTGCCCCCAAGGCAGGACAGGTGGAGGGTGCGGCTGGGGATGAGCAAACGTAGGACATCCTCTGGCTGTGCAGTGCCACACTGTGGGTCAAACTCGATGGTGGTCCAACGGACACAATCTGGGAATGATACCTGGGGCAAGGTGATGCATAAAAGGATTAGTTTCAATTTGAATGACGTTCTTGTCTCTTACTTTCTCAGTTGTAAGTTACTTGCTAAGCTGTTAACATGCTAAAGGATAACTTACCCTGTATTGCGTGACACCAGATTGCTTGTAAGGGTGGTCGCTCTCAATTACTGAGTAGTGATTTGAGGTGGTACAAGCCGACAGGCCCTGCTCAGGCTGGTTGCCAGTCGTGCTGTCTGTTGACTGGTTGGGATTGAAGGTGGGTGGAGCGTATTTTTGGTTGAGGGCGGAGACAGCAGGTAACAGCTCTTGAACCAGTCCAAAGACCTCAACAGCAGCCTGGATGGGGTAAATGAGTAACCATAATGCCACATGAGGGAAAGACAATTTATTAGTTAAAGATGAAGAGTTTTACCTCCTGGTTTGACCTCTTACCTTAGGTACAGATGCAGCCACAGGGCCAATGTAGGCCAGGATAAGGGGGAGGAGCATGGAGAACAGACTGGAGGAACTTAATAGCTCGGGGATATCATCCACTGGAGACAACAAAGGACATAGATAAAACTGAAAACAGGCTGAACAAATATGATATAAATTTAGTATGAGTAGCTGTCAGCAGTTACCAAGTTACAAGTATAGGTTTTTTGAGCTTACCATCGACAGCAAATGCCCTGTGAAGCAGGTCCTTTGCAGCTCTGACCACAGCGCTGACCACGGAGAGAGCTCGGCTACAGTTTTTGTCCTCCTCATTGGCTTTGCTCAGCAGCTGGGACTGGAGATCACCATCGTACTCACTCCTTCAGCCATGAGACAACACTTTGGTCAGAAAAAAAACCCCCAAATACTTCAGATATCTGATGTAGGAAAATTCTTGCTTTGTGATTACCTGTAGTAGAGAATCTGTGGGATCTGTCCTCTTGTCTGATTGGTCCCATTGCTACTCAAGCTGCAGGTGCTGAATGTGAAGGACACACCATCAGAGCACTGCACTGTGGTCATACCTCCATCCCCGTTAGCAGTCCTGCTGCCGTAGTTTCGTAATCGAACAGCATACTTCACCCCTTCCTACAAAAGAATAAATTCAGACTATTTTATCCAAAACCAGCCTCATATTGTATGAATTTAGACAATAGTTTCATCCTCACAGTTGTATCTCAACAGCAAACCATATAAATATTATTTTATTGATATAGAGTACCAGTCAAAAGTTTGGACACACTGTCAAAATCACTTGAATGAGAAAGTGTGTCTAAACTTTTGACTGGTACTGTATATGTACCTTGAGTGGCACAGCCTTGTCCAGGCGAATCTCAGCAATATCACTGGGAGAATCATCTGTGCTGTAGGTACCCTTCACCAGCTCTAGAGATGTCCACCTGTGAGAATGTGCCGAGTCCCCTGGGTGCTCTGTCTGCGCCTGAAGGGTGAGGGAACAAATATGGTACAAATAGTGAAATAACAAAGCTTGAAATCTTGGTCAGCAATACCAGAGAGCACTTACATATAATCTGAAATCTTTATAATCTCTTACATCATCAGCGAGCACCTCTAGCTCATACTCATGGATGCCCCCTCCTCCATACACGCAGACGCCAACCAACACAACGCCTGGCTTGTCCACTGTCATACAGATGGCATCCGGTGACCCATTGCCCGTGTTCCAACTGCGGCCCTGGCTTGTTTTGGTGAAACGGTTAGGAGATGCTTTCACAGAGTGCAGAGAGTTCAGCCCATCAACCTAATAAGCAAGGAAACAATAAGATATGTAATCATTATATCAAACCTTTTACAAACCTCATAGGGCTGATTAACAGATTAAAAGAGGAATACCCAAGTTCTACTGCAAATATTATCAAACAATGAAATTCTGACTGAAAATCCAGTTCTCTGCATAAAGATCATCATCAAAAAGCAGTATGTGTACCATTAGGTGGCTTTATTGAAGACAAAGAATAAAAAATAATGTAATGGATGTTATCCATATATGAATGCCATCCATGTCTTTCATTTACGGACAAAAACAGTGCAGAAAAAAGGTCTCGTCATATAAACATCTAATGTTTGGCAAGTGTTAGGTAATCTGTTACTATTTATATCACCCTGCTGACTACAGGGAGCCAGACACAGCTGCAGAGGGACATATTCAGGTGCCCTGGGGAGGAAGAGTTTTTTCCCTAACAACAGACTGGGGGGAAAAAAAAACTGTGATGGTGAGGTCTGCAGCCGAGTGGCGGTTACTATGGCAATGAGAACTTGTGTCTTGACTGCGGTACATGGGTATGCGTGTGAACAGACAGAGTGATGATAATTGAATAAAGAATGTGAGAGAGGGAGAGCAACAGACATCAGACAGTCCAACCCACTTTATGACTCATCATAAAATAATACTAAAAATCCATTGCCCCCTTGTTGTTACTGATTTTTGACAACCATTAAGAAATTGCTTTGTTCCAAGCAAGAGCTGTCACTATGGAAAGTTAGTTGTATAACAATTGAGCTTTAAGTAAAATGATTTGGAATGAGGAAAGATGTGAACTCTGGTGGACAGATCTCTCATCACCAGTGACCTCATCTACAACTTACACAGCTGGACTACAACAATCAAGCAAAGTGAGATTTCATTTTAACATAATTGTGAGCTGAAACTGTTCCAAATAAAATCGAATGTGGCAGAGAGCATCCCGATCAGTGGGCAACAATCACAATGTAATTGTCCATGACAAAGACACCAGATGTTAACACAGAAAACACAGAACAGATGACATGAAAAACAAAGAGCACATCAGGATTCAATGTCTTTCTAAAGGAAACTAGAGTGGTGTAATGTCTGCGAAGACCAAGCCCTCTGGCCCTACCTTTGGGTTTAATGTGCATTTGTGTGTTGTAGATATATATATATAAAGGTTACCTCAGAGCCCAGGGCAGAAGCAGTGAGCTCAGAGACGATGGAGGCCAGCAGGCCACAGGTGTTGGAGACCAGATGCGGCGAGAACAGCTCCACTTCTTTCCTCAAACTCTTCCTCACTGGCAGCACCACAATCACCAGCATCTTCTCCAGAACCTCTCGGAAACTGGTCATGCCCATAAGGTTCTCCTCAGTCTACGGTTGTAAAAGAAGGTGCAATTATGATATTGTTTTGATTGTTATAAGTTTTCACAAGAATAGGATATGGTAATGATCAGAGGCCATCATATTCTCCATCGCTAAAACATTTCCTGGGTCTCTGACCACACTCGTAAGCATTTTGAAGTGACAATATCTGATGTGTATGACGTGCAAAAACTCACATGGCTAAGTTTCTCCATGTGGGCCACCAGCAGGGGGAAGCGGTGAGCGAGGGCTGAGTCGTTCTCTGTGCTGACTTGTTTGACAAGGGAACGCAACAGCACTTCCCCATCATATGCGATGGGCAGGATGGATGTCAGCTTGACCGAGGTGTTGCACAAAGCTGACATTACCGCCGCCAGCAGACGGCTGCTGGATGTGCGAAAGTTGGCCTCAGCAATGTCCTGAAAAACAGAGAGGACGTCATAAATGAATCTCTGATTTTATTATCTTTTGTGAATTTCTTTCTCTGATGTTCATTCAATAACCAAAGAAATATGATGTTGAAACATTCAGTTGCTCTGGATAAGAGTATAAACTTCATATCTAAAATTATGTAAAAGTAGGCGTGCTGTACATTTTATCTGAAACAATTAGTCATTTAGTTGACTGACAGAATATTAATCACAAGCTATTTTTATAATCATCATTTTGTACATTATCAAATAAAAATGCCAAACATCAGGAACTAACCTGGTCTAAGCAGTTGAGCAGGTCACAGAGACAGGCCCACTGCAGAGCTGGAGTCGGGTAGAAGGAGTGGAAACAAGCAGTGAAGGTGTTGTGGCACTCCTGCAGCACAGCTTCCAGCAGAGTCAGCGGCTGAGATAAGTAGCCCTGGGGGTCGTTGTCCAGCTTGGTCAGGCAGTTGTCCATACCTTCTGACAGGATCTTCTTCAGCAAACTGCGCGTCTTTCCCACGCACTCAGCCAGCTTGCTCGACTCCTCCACCACAGCTTTGGTGCTGGCTAGAAACCAAACAACATATCAAAAGAGATCTTATCAGATGCTATACTCTGAAATCAAGACTTATATTCAAATGTATACATTTTGAAATAAGAACTTCCTGAAATTCACCACATAATGTCTGTAAACTATAATCAATCTATGAACTACGGATCATCTATTCTGTGAAGGTTTTAAGGTTTTGCAGGCCAAAGACAAGTTACCTACAATGCTCAAATTTATTCTAATTTTGAACTATGAATCATTGTTTATCATTAGGATAGGCATTAATAACTAAAAGCATTGTTACGGTTTATTCTTAATTTTAATATCAATTCACATACTATGTAGATTCATGAATAAAAGCAGTACTGCAGATTCCTTTTTCCCAGAAAATGACCAATTAAGTTTCCAAAGATAAAATGATGCTCCTACCAGCAATGGGGAAGATCTCACAGATGTAGACCCTGAGGAGGCGGAGGCAGCACGTGCCAACAAAGCGCAGTCTCTCTAGGTCCAGCAGGGTGGCTGTGTACTGGAAGCCTTTCAACCCTCGCAGTTCCTCTACACCGAGTACCAGGGTGGTCCAGCTCCAGTGAAGGATACTCAGCAGGGACTCAAAGCACTCCTAAAGAGAGACAGAGGTAGACAGTCACACACACACATACACACGCTGAATGCAGTGCCACAATGCTGTACAAAATTATATTTATTACTCTATTCAAAACATAGACAGTACTAACCACTGAGACTGTTCGAGCGAACGAGCGTTTAAGGATGTGAACTGGCTCACTGGTCTGCTGTTTCCCTTTAGATGCATTACCATCATTCGAAGGAAGCCTGTTAAATTATGAAGAAAAAACAAAATCATTTACTTGACAAGCCAATAGACAAAATAAGCTTTAATCTCTGTTAATACAATGTGAGGAATTTTACTTGCCTGTAAAGTAGCTGAGGTATTTGACCCGCGTTCACATCTGTACCGTTGTTTGATTTCTTAGAGCTTTTGAACTGAAATACCACACTAAAGAAAAAAAAAACAAAATAAATATATTAAATCCCTGTGACCAATATTTCACTTTTTTTTTTTTTTTAAAGGAAGGTGACAATATGACACATCGATTCATCTACAAACGCAACAGCATTACTTATGTTGTGAAATCAGTTTTACCCATCATCAGTAGTGATGGTAGCCTGTCCATGGGAGCCACAGTCACTGCTGGGACCAGACACTCTGGCCCACGCCACATACCACCAGCCCAACTGCAGCAGCACCGGCTCATCAAACATCATGGCATATTTCTCCCTGAAAATGAAAAGATTATCAGTCACTGCTATCAAATATTAAAGTTGAAATTTATTTCGGTCTGTAAAATAATGACACAAACTATTTGTGACAAAAGCATAGAGAAAAAAAAAAACACCTTCAACTAAAATTAACAATTACTCCCAACAAAACAGTACTTAGTAGAAAGAGATGGAGATGATATCATTATATAAACTTTTTCTTTACATGAAAAGCTGTGAGATCAGAAGGGAAACATCAGTTCATTCGAATGGTTCACATTGATGCATAAACAGTACCTGGCAGCACAGTCATAGGCCAGTACGTCAGTCTCAGCCAGCAGATCACCATCTGTCTCATGATCGCCTCCATCAGGCCCCAGCTCAAAAAGCTGCACAACAACAGGACTGGGTTAATATACTTTAAAAGCCTGGAATTTGATGCCAGAATCCCACTTAATCCACTGAGTGTATTATCTCCTTTGGTAATTTATCAGCTTTAGGAGGGATATCTATTACAATGTTGTTGACTGTGGTCAGACTACTAAATATTTTGGTTTGACTTTAGCTCCGTTATTACTTTTGGAAATTTTTGCAAAAACTACAAAATAGTTGAACTAGTTTTCATTTGGTACATTTGAGATACCTGTGTATACAATTTGCAGCAGCACACACACGATGGATTAAAGGGTAATAAATCTTATTTCCCTTCATAAATACACAAAATGTCAGAGGATTGCTCACCTTGATCTTAGCAGTGTACTCTCCTCGTCCCCCGAACAGGCCCAGCCCACCCAGCAGGATGTCTGCATCAGCACAGAAGCGAATGGCCTCCACAGAATGGGCTGAGTAGCCCCAACCACCACCATGACCTACAGCATTACAGTAACACGTAAGAAACCAAAGCATACAAAAGCCAAATGTATCTTCCAGTATTCATCGTTTGTTCTGTACAAAGAGCCCACTTACTCTCAAAGCGGTTCACCACGCTGTAGTCCTCCTTGGAGTAGACCTTCATCACTGCCTGGGTCTCTTCCTCTGCACTGGCTACACCCATCTTCAGCTCCTGCATGGCTGCCAGCGTGTCCAGGCAACCTAATAGGTCACCACAGTATACTTCCTCTTAGCATCAACCATCAACATTTGTGTTGTAGCATTATGTGCATTTTTACAAAAGATTCATAAGACCTATGACACTTTTCTGAGTGGCTAGTGCGATGATTACCAAGGATGTGTAGAGCTCCATGAGAGCGAGTGGTGGTGGCATGGGATCCTGAGGGCAATGCAAGCTCTGGGCTAAGGATACTACAGCGAGCCTGTAGATCTGTAGCAGAGGGCATCCTGGCATCAGCGATCACTGCATTGTAGCACCACATCTCTCTTGAAGCTGGCAGGAACCTAAAAACACAAAAAGAACCATGATTAAGGATAACATGTCAAAGGGTTTAATAATCAAAAAAGAACGTGTCAAGTTTATCTGTAGAAAGTATTACCTAAATCTTTAAAAACGGGGATAAATACTGGTGATATCACCTTGGAGATACAGTAGTACATTCTATGGTAGATACTGGTTAACCAAAGTAAAACATAATGGTAGCATTTTAATTACTCATGTGAATAGCCCTTGGACTGACCTCCATATGACATCATACACAGGGTCCAGACACAGGCCAAATCCCTGTAGGTCCTCCTGCTCAGAATCATTGAATGTGCGGCAGCTTCCATCCATTTTGTTGATAAGCAAGCATTTAAATGGAGGCGGTTCAGACACAGAGGAGGGCACAAGGCCAATGATGTGCTTGCTGGCAAAGATCTCTGAAGTAGCTAGGACATGGGAGTTGATAAGGGCCTCATCGATCCGCAGGAACGTTTGGTCTCCACTGGCACCAATCCAGGTAGCCTTGCGTCCATATTTGGCACCAATATTGGGCATGGGAGATGGCTTGGCATTCCAGTAGGGCATGTCTAGGATGGGCCGGCCCAGCTGCCCTTTCTGAAAAACAAGGAGACAATGTTCACGCTCGAGCACATTTTGTGATGTACTGAAATGGGCATCTTAAGCATTATCATCATCATGTGTAAGACATGAAGTTTTGGATTTAAACAAGAATCCTGCACGCTCTGAGAAAGCAGCTGTTGACAAATTTTATGAGGGACAATGTTTTTCTTACCGAGAAACTGCCAAATGTGAAGACTTGCCCATCCATGAGGAGAACAACCGTGTGGTTACTGCCTGCTGTCACCTGGATACTGGGACCTGGAAGAGCCTGCACCAGAGTAGGAGAACCCCTAGCAGGTAGAAACATTAGTTGTAGGTTGTGTGTCAATTTCTGTTGGTCTGTATGTTTATGTCTGTTAAGTCAACAGAAGCAATACCTGGAGTTGACATCACCATGTCCTAGCTGGCCATGTTGGCCGTATCCAAACGTGTAGACATCTCCATTCTCCATCAGCACCACTGTAAAGCAAGAGGAACAAGTTTTATTTTGTACTTTCTTCACCTCAAGGTCAGCCCCTCTTTTTTCTTGATATAATATGCAGACAAATCTACCCAGAAGCAGCCATGAACCTACCTGAGTGGTGAAAACCGCAGCTGACCTGCACAGCTCGCAGCTCACAGTCAAATCTCACTGCCCCCGGTGGGTAGGTGGTTATTTTACTGGCATCCTTCTCTCCACGCTCACTGCTGCCATCTACAATGCAAACACTCAAGTCAGCACATTTGAGTAGAGGAGTGGGAAGAGAGTGAAGTTGAGTTGCAACTTCAGACCGCCCAAGTGGATGTCTCTGCACAGTCCTGGAAAACTGAGCTGGAGGAAATAAGAGGACTCAAAAGAAAAAAGGAAGAACGGGGAAAAGCATGCCGAAATAGAAAGGAGGGAAACAACACCTCTGTAACAGAATGGCTTTTGGCAACCAGTCCCATTAAAAAACACTTCTCTCCAAGAGTTAAAACTTTTAGTGGACAGATGGTTTGTTTATCAAATATTTAGACTTTTTTTGTCTGTGTTCAATGAGGAAAAGGAAATCTGGTTTACCCTGAGCCCTGTGTAAGAGGTCAGAGTTGTGGCGTGTGAGTGGAAAAAGTTGGATAGAGACCCATGCATTACAGTAAATATAATAACTGTCAATACCGTTTTGGACCAGGAACCAGTTCATTGTGGTCAGCCACATGAGATAGACGGATTAAGTTTTTAAGTTTCAATACACAGTAAATGTAAAATAAATATTGACTGGCTCTTGGCCCAAAGATTCATAGGGTAGGGTTGAAAGTTAAGCTCGTGGACACAACTCTAAATGTCAGTGAGTGCAAATAAGTGTTCTTAAATGACATTTAAAGCACACAAAAGCTGTTTTGGAAGTCACAGACAGATACATCAATATTGCCAGGTGAGGGATGTGGAACACCCCTTCCTCTTCAGGAGTGCAATATTATGAAGAAGAAGGGGAAGTATCCCAAATAACCAGGTCTTACAACCACAATGTACAGTTTATCAGAAGAACGTTATTCAGCAAAGTAAACACGTCTCAATTTCCTAACTGACATTAAGTAGGAAACAACTGCTGCTCTAAACTATAATACTATGTGGCATCAGTTATCATACATGAATTTAACAATGTAACATGACAACAAACTCACTGTTATCCATAACAGAGATTACTCATTTGAGGGGTTTTCAGATCAGATATGTTCATCCAACAGAAGCTGTCACAATTCCATACTACACACTACTTCTACACAGCTTTTGAGTATGTAATGTGCTCACACTGGAAAAGTGGCTAAATAAAGTATAGTCAGAAATCAGTCTCCATACAAACTGCTTCATTTTTGAATGTACTGTTGATAGACGCCATTTTCCAACAATGCATTGCACAAAGGAAATGGAGGAGCTGCTCACAGCTAAGGACGAAATTGGGACATACTAAAGCTAGTGATGGATTTTGGTCCAAGCAAGTCTTAGACCTGCAGTTCCAGTCCAACCTGCGCCACCTATCAGCAAGAGAAGTTACAGCAGCTGCTGTTTAGATGGGCAGATGTAGACCTGCCAATGTGCACCATCTACAGACAAAAATAATAGCTGCTTTTGATATTTGTGCAGGCAACAATTGTAAGCATTTCAAGAGTTTGCTACTGTTTGTGTGTTTAACAGCATATTTTGCTCTGAACGCTGTAAAAAGTAGAGAATTCTCAAGAGTGAAGTGTTGTCTTGTGTCCTCTTTCCTCCTGGTTACTTTGGATTTCACAAAGGAAATAAGATCTAGAAGACAATACACTATAAATATAGATTGACTGTGTTTTGTGTTTGCTGCTGAATATTTGAAAAATAAATTTGGGTGTCAGTGAAATCATTTACATATCTGTTGTTCCTTGGTTGAATAGTTCGCTTCTGACAAGTGACTATTTCTTAAGACAATTAATACTGACACTTACTTGTCTGATGGCCAAGTACCTGAAAAGCTTATTGTTAAGCCAAGTTCGTAGGTGTTGAAATGTTTTCAAGCCTATGAGTTTTCTCATCTAAAAATACGTATCTTAAAACTAACAACTGTTCCTTCTGTGTCATATTTTTTTAGCTTGTCATTCATCAAAGCTTGCTCTTCCCAGTACCTGCCGTTTCATCTGCTTGTGATGCTGCAGTTGTACCCACCAAGTGACAAATCAGCTGTTATGGGAGTGATGCTAAATCCAGTTAGACAAGGACACTGATTTCTATTTAAGGCTGAACAGCAGCAGTAGGTAGAGAAGGCATCCTAGTCCAAGAGTTAGAATTGTTGTATAACAGACCAAATCTTTATTGTACAGTCGTTTCCTATGGTAACATTGCTAAAGCAAAATAAAATAAATCAAATACAAAATAGAACAAGCATGTTGAAGAGGCTGGTAAACCCAGTCTAAAGGCTTCATAGTCATTTCTCAACTGTGAGTCAAAGTGAGTGCTTCTTGCCATCAGGCTACTTCGTTCGTTACCATGCGACCTGGTGAAGACACAAGAGTCCTGCCTTCAGAGAGTGAAAGAGGAGGTGGGCGGGACAGCCAGATTGGGAGATGAGTCAAAGGGGTGTCTCTGCACCCGTTGAGTTAGTGAAGACCATAGTACCTTTGTGCTTGTCCCGTTTATGCCTTAGTGCCTGAAGGGGTCTTATTCTGGCTAGGGCCTGCTCACGCTGGTTCATAAAAATGGGACCAGGAAAAACAAGGGGGCCTGGGGGAGAAAGAAACTTTCACATGCATGCACAATGCTCACACATGGGAAAGAACACATGATAATACTACACCAAAACAATACACACTCACTGAAAAATTATAAGACACAAGCAAGGGGGAAGTCACCAAGGCACAACACCCACGCTCACACAGCACCTGAAAGTTATTTCAAACTAAAAAGGGATGGACAAACTGTTTGTAACCTCAGCCTATTCATTATTCCCAGCCCCCACTTTCACTCTCTCCCTGTGCTTACGTTAAATTCTCAATTAATTTAACGTGTTTACGTTGAATTCAGAAATCTTTATTTCCTAAAACCAACAAAAACCACACATTTCTTCCCTAAGCATAGTCCCATTCTGTCTAGCATTGATCCATACCTCGGCCCTCCTCCAGCCTGTGCCGGCGGTTGATCCTCTGCCGTTTCTCCTCCTGACGGATCTGAATGTGCTCCTCAATGTTCACTCCTGGAGGGGGAGGGACAGGCACAGCTGAAAACACAAAAGGCCCCAGGTACACGCAGCCGAGACAGGATGCAGCAGCAGCAGGAGGAGGAGGGAAGACAGAGCAGAGCAGAACAAAACAAGACACACATCAATGAATGATGGAGAGATGCGATGGAGAAGCAATGACTCTGCACAGCACAAGAACAAATAAAGGATGAGCGACAACGGATATGTGAAATACTGCATTTAAGCAAATGCAACAGACAAGTGTGACATATGCAGCATAGGCAGCACACTGGCACATATACAGATAGCTTGCCCACCTCCCGGTTCAAGACAGTCATTTATTCTGATCAATAATAGAGGATGAAGCATACTGCACGCAAGTGAAAATTGGAATATCACATCATGTATGCATGAGCTTTTAGCATGCTTATGATTTATCAGACTTTGTGTGCAAAATGTAGATAATGCAAGTGGTGATACAGGTGAGACGTGAATGTTGTATGAATGACAGGGCAAAGCAGGGGGGAGGCATGAAGTCATACAAGATATCAGTGGATATACCTAGCAGCAGGTCCAATGGAATCATCTCCTTCACAGCATCAAAGATGCCTCTCTGTCTGGCCTCCTGACCATCCAGCTCCCTGGCACAAGCTTTGCAACAGCCACACGCTGAGCAACCAGACTCCCCAGACCCACAGCCACAAATACTGGTGGACAGAGAAATACACAGGCAGATAACACGTTCACATAATGATAAACACAAAGATATATAATGTAGTTAAGAAGATAATCCCCAGTCTCATCACACACAAGTGCTGTACGAATACTGTCTTCTTACCCCCCTGGTACTCTGTCTGGCCGTCCGCTGCTCACACAGCTGGCACCGTAGCCGGTGCAGTCTCCACAAACTGTGCAAACCATGCACTGGTCCAGCTTCCACTTGTGCATGCCTGGCTGACACATCATGCTCTTCTCCTCTTTCTCCTCTAGCTCATCCTCCAGGTCCTCATCCATAGCTGTGGCCATGCTCTCCACACCAAACGCTACAACAAGCATATACATACAGCACAAGTGACAGAATGAATGTACTACAAAGCCAATGGAGATGTAAGAAACAGTATAATGTTGCATGTGTATTTACCGTATTGACCTGAATGTAAGATGATATTTTATTCTGGAAATACATTTAAAAAGTGGGGGTCGTCTTATATTGGAGAACTACATATTTATGTGTTCACACAAGATCAGAGACACTTTTTGAATGGAGAGAGTACCGCAGTAACAACAGCTCCTAAAGAGAGTGTTGCATTATGGGTTGTCTGCAACCTTAATGTGTGTTTTGTGTTAGCTCAGTTTAACCTGCAGGACTTTCCGAAGGTTCATGTGATGTGTTTTTCTGCCACGGGGGGAAATAATTCATGACGAGTGAAAATGAGTCAAATGCGCCTTCCAATGTCTTCACTTTAGAAATGGACCACGGACTGAATAATCTGTCAAGCAGCCAAGAACTACTGCTGTCACAGATGATAAATGAGCTTAAAAAAAAAAAGACGAGAAGACAGTCTGAAAAATGCTAACTGCTGGAGAAAATAACTCTGATTGCCTCCAAGAGTCTCACAGAAGTGAGAATATGTGACTGATAGACAAATGTGGGATTTAATGTTCTTATTTCAAGGAGGGGTCATCTTATAATCAGGGTCGTCTTGTTTGAGCCAACATGGTATTTTGTCTGTATTTGTACATTTGCTCACCTTTCCCTGCCTGGCTCATAGCTCCAGTGTCCCTGCCACACTGGCCCTTATTATTCACCCCAAATGTCCACACTTCTCCAGTCTTGGTCAGGACACATGTATGGGCCTTTCCCATGGCAACCTGAGTTACAAAGTGACCTTTCAGGTCTGTCACCTGGCCTGTGGAGAGGAAAGTAATAATTATGAAAAGAAAGAAAGTGAATAACATGACTTCCAATAAAGAAATATTGTTAGATAAATATATATTTATTCTACTGAATCATCACAGAAAAAATCCTTAAGGATGAAAATTCGACTAAGTCAGTCCACTCACAGGTGCTGTCACTGTAAATGGCATCTTTGCCAAACATGTAGAGCTCTCCATCCTTGGTGACAATGCTGCTGCTGCCATTGTTGCAAGCTGTGTACACTGCTGTCTTGGTCTCTAATTTGATCATCTTCTTAGGCTTGTAGGGCTTAGGCTGCCTGCGACTTTTAGCTGCAGAGGAAAATGACACATCAGCTTTAGAACTGAGCCAGCATTGATTTTGTGTTGATCAAAGGCTGAATCTATTTTGGTGATATATAAATAATTCTAGTTTAAATTTGTCTTACTGGACTCTCCGTCCTCTCCTTTGCTGGCGGAGCCTGTAAAAAACACACTTCCGTCTTCAGCTACTAATAGCGCATGAGAGCCATCGTGGCCGACTGAAAACTGAAGGATCTTGGGAGACTTTGTGACAGGCAATTCCACCCATTTCCCTGCTGACGGGCCGCCCTGCTTTATACCCAGGCTTTGGTACTTTCCTGTGTAGTAGATCTGAGAGAGGAGGAAGAAGGAAGACATTGGAAATTGGAAAAAGTTGTGTCATAGTGGCCATTAAATAGGAGTGCAGGATCTATAGTATGTATTTGTTATTGGACTGCGCTGTGGCAAGAGCCAGTTACGCTAACTTCTTCACCCAGTATTTTTTGCCAGAGCTCTCTGTGGCCTCTTGTGTTGATACACACATAGAGAAGCTGCTGCTAGAGGTGAGAGAATATTTTTATGACTCAAATCATCTGATATTCCCCCTTACAATTACATAATCCAAACAGCACTGCATGCAAGAACAGTAGCTAGTAGGCCATAAACAGTGGGCCTTTGACTAATGTCACTAACATCGCATGCCTGGCACAATGTCCAGCCCAAGTGATGAGTGAACCTTGTGCCTAGATACAGGTTAGCTGCTCCTATTTTTATCCATCCAGTTGGTCTAGGTTAGGGTAATCTGCAGATAAGGTGTGCTGTAAGATTAGGCCTCTATAAAGAGACAGAAATGTGTAACAGGCAACTGCCTGGACTGCTATCTACAAAAGAGGCACACTGCACCACACCTACAATACAGATGCACAGGACCACACCCTCCACACACCCCAACAAACTACATTGCTGGCATTCTCATCTTACTAAGACAGTGTGCAGAAAAAATGTCAAATATGTTCTTCAACAATGCATTACATCCCTACTTTTCTTGATTACAAAGACCCTGCAGCCAGAGTCAACTGAGTCACTTCCTCCAACAGCCTGTATGCAAAGATACAAACATAATATCTATGCTTGATGTGCTGTTATTTTAGTTTTTCCTTTTCTACTCTGTAAGCCAGAGACACTGCTTAGCCGGGTGAAATACTCTAATCACTTCTGGTTATTTCAGCAGGGACGCCACTTTATAAGCTTAGTGTGCATAGAATCATTAACCAGAGTTGGGTCTAGAGCACAATGAACAGTGTTAGGACCATGAGACATGCAAAAAAAAATACAGTTTCAAAATGATGTATTATATAAAGACAATTTAGCTTAGGGGGGCATAAAATATTTCCAAAAACAAGAGGACACTTCTTATTGTCGTGCTTTACTTCAGCCTGATTATAGTCAAATCTGACTGTGGCTAAATACATACAGATGTTATAAACTAAGGGTATGTCAGTTTTGTATGATGGGCTTCATGTGGCTGTTGTGACATAAAAGGGAGACAACACATGCAGAAACACAATTAATTTAGAGATTTTTCCATAGCTGTATCCTCTCGAGTGTGTGGCCTGTCATTAGCAATACAAAAGCTCCCAAAGCACAGCTGTTGAAGCTTTTCCGACCTCCATTTTAGACACACCAGTAGAGAAGAGTTTCACTCTCACCTTCCCTGTGGCAGTTTTCATCAGAGCAAACTCCCTGCCTGCTCCAAGCAATGCTGCCTCTTCATCAAAGCCTGTGCCTGAGAGATCAACATACTATTTAAAGCCTCAGACGCACACACAAGGAGACAAGAAGTGATGAGACATTCTTTTATATCTGTGTATTCTGAACTTATTATGACATATTTGTAACCTTGTAAACAAGCATACAGTACAAAGTGCCTGTAGCAGGTGTAAGGAAAACAAATGCACATGAAAATCATTATCCGTCAATACATTTTTTTTTTTTTTATCACTCACTGATGATGTGCAGATCCTTCTCGAGGTCAAAGAGAGAGATGCCGCAGGCGTGCAGACATTTCCTTGCCAGCTTCAGCTGCAGTTCCTGCTGCAGGGCCGGGTCTGAGCTCATAGTATAGATCCGCACCACGAAACCGTCCTGCATGAGACAGGGCCAACAGGAGGAAATGCTGTTTAATCCCACAACATAACATTGCTACAGTATGGCATTTTGAGTCCACCTGACAGTTGTCAAAGACGCAATAACTCCTTATTTAATATAAAACCTATCCATGCTTTACCTGGTTAAATGTGACAATCAAAATGAATCGTCTTCATATAGGAACAGTTTGACATTTTGGGAAATACACCTGAGATGAGAAGATAGATCTTGTGTCTTTATACCAAATATGAATATCTAGTGTACAGACATAAGAGCAGCAAGAAAGAAAACAAGTGTTTTTCTTTAAATGTCTAACTATTTCTTTGAACCACAACCATTTGACTTGGGGACACCGTAGTCACGATACTTTTGACACCAAATCATTTGACTGTGCATGTGTAATTGTTTATAAGCCCTCAGCGCTACACAGATTAGAGGAGTTGAACTATGTGCATGTGTGTGTTTTGGCACAGTGGGGCATGAGGCAAGTCTTCACAGCGGGGCAACACATACCGCAACACGCACTCATAACTAATGTGATAGATACAGGCTAAATTTCACGAATTACAATTACATTATTTAGATAAGTGTATGAGGTGGAGTTGCAGTGTGTTTAGGTCAATCTACTGAGGGTGTGGCCTCAGTAGTATCTATGGCATAACTTAAATCCTACCCATGTCAGAGTAAATGGAATACTCATTTATCTTAACATGACCATGAAGCATGTGACAGCTAACCACTACTCACAGAGCTGCCAGAGATGTGGGTTAGTCAGACCGAAGGGGATGTGGCTGAAAGGGACAATTTACAGGGAAGGAACAGAGTAAAGAGAGGAACACAACAAGGAAATAATTGGGAGACAACAGGGATATAAAAAGAGATGAAGGGTAACGTGCGGCTGGTATGGTTTTCCACTGTGTGGTAACAATGACGTTGTGCCTTGATTCCTGCAGAGCAGAGCACATGTGCCTCTCATATTATTAGACACACTCCACTATCCTCTGGCCAGTACATCCACCTTGGAGTTTTGCTCTTTACACGTTACCTTCTTTCTGTGACACTGCCCTGGACTTCTTATGGTTTACCTTTATAATCCTCTTTTTCCCAGCATCTTAACTCCCCTAATTGTGTGTGTTTCTTGTGGTTTTCCTCTACTGTTAGTGCTCTCTGTGGTGACTGCATTTTCTGGGTGCTTGCTAAAATGCATGCAGCCTCTGAGGACCCCCCGCCCCCTTCCCTTCCTCCCTCCTCCCTTCCTCCCTCCTTCCTCAACATCCAGCCCCCTTGATTTGCCTAGAAACTGCTATCCGGGAGGAAGGCTGGCTGCAATGGGCAGATATATGGATTTCACATCGCCCCCTCCCCCCACTCACATTACGGAGTGCTTATGCAGATAACTGCCAGTGAGATTAAGCTCTCTGGAGAATACCCACATGCGGTGCCACTAACCTTACTGCCACGCCTACATACATCACACACACAAACAAACATCTACACACAGACTTAGCTGCACGCCAGCCCCCCTACCCCACCCCTACGGCCCCTCTGTGGCACAGCTGATGATCAGCTGAGGGCCCTTCTTCTGTGACTGCGGCTGAGGCCTCTACAGGAGTGGAAGGGTGCAAATCAAGAGCAACATCTAATTTTAACTAACAAAAGATTTGGTTTTTACCAGCAAAACCACAGATAATAAAAGAGTTTGCTCAGCTGCACAAGATAAAAAAGATGACATGTGTACGAACAACTGATGACTAGGAAGTTGACCATGTACAAACAAGGTCTTTGCATCTCTTCCCCTTGTCTCTAAACATGACAGCTGAAAAACTGTGAAAAACCTCTCTGTGAGACTGACACTATCAGACCATAACTTAACTGCGATGTAGTTAAGGGTGACCACGACTACGTGAGAGTTTTTAAACCCACTTGCTATAGACTGTCTGCAGGGAATTCAAAAGCATAACAATTATATAAGACTATAACGGCTCATAAGTGCATAATAAAGCCAGCTCTCTCCACCATGTTTCCAGCAGACACGGGCAGTACAGCTGAGGTATTTTCTGGGTATAGTTATAGAAAAAAAAAAAAAAATCATTTGAACATTTTAATGTTCTTTCTTCTTTTAAATTTTCTAGGGGAAGCTTAGGAATGATGATGCATCTTATTATTATGGTAACGAGAAGGAACATAACACGTACATCTTTGCAGGCTGCGATCTGGTTGATGTACTCTCCGTCTGTGAAGATTATGTTCTGTCCATCTGCGTGTTGACCTACAGAGAGAAGAAATGTAACAGTGAATATACCAAATATCATTTTATTGCAATTTTGATGACTTAATTCTCATGAGATGTTTTGAAGGTAAGAAAAGTGTTTTCTGGGCACCTGGCATGGTGACAGCCCCCTCATGCTCCAGAGTCTCAGGGTTGATCTTGATGGCCGACATACTATGGTTACTTGTGTCCCGATACAACAAGAACCCCTGAAGAGACAAGATAAACACCACTGCTGATATACACTCAGAAAAGAAATATCCCCAATGTAAGCTCTACAGCTGACTTGGACAGATTGTTGATGATGATATAATGATAATGTATTTGTTAAGACTGATGGGTCCAACATAAAATTAGGAACTGACTACAAATAACCAGCATCATTGAAGTCAAATGGAGGTCAACTAAATGTGAACTGAACGTTAACCTTAACTGAAATGTATGGGAAGAACATATTGATGGAAGATTCATTGTTTACCTGAGCGAAGCCCAGCCATGATCTCTTCTCCTTTCGATTCCTGATACGAGACGTGGAGTTGTACACATGGCCCTGTGGGGGATTGATCACACATGAGCAAATACACACAAACACTGACGAGCCTTAATTTCACGTTGGCAGAAAGAAAAACAGCAGACAACTACAAACACAGGAATTTAATGTTGGCAGAAACGCAAAAACAACCTATTCAAAGCAGAATTATGGCTGTCTATGTCTATTGCCATGTTTCTCGCCTGCCTAAATCTCCAAAAGGGAAATACTTTATATGGTGGTTTAATTTGATTTCATGACATTATTCTGAGCACAAAAGGCCATTCAGGGTTTAACACTACAAGGCCCTATTTTCATGGCGGTGCGATGACCAGCACGGGCAGCACAATTTGGTATTTTCCTGACCTTGAAATTGGCTTTGCCCATCTGTGTGGTATTGTGATGCCAAGTGCAGAGTACACAGGTGGGAGATTCATTCGAATGAGGCAGCACAAAGTGAGTTCTTGGTATTTTGGTGGAAAATGGGCAATTCAGCTCCACTTTGGGTGACTTTATCAACAAGTAAAAATTAAATACTTGGAGCAAATGCACAACAATAAAAGAGTAATAAAAGATGTACATAAACTATTTTAATTAGACACACTCCAACCAGAACATGTGTTTGAATTGACATAGAAAAAATTATATTTTATGTGTTTACAGTCTGTCTGGTATCCATAGATGCATAATACTGTATGAAAAACTCCTCCTTTGGTTCATTAAATCCATGCTGCCATCTGAATGGAGTAGTACAGATATGTTCATACCTTAATTAAATCACCTGAAAATGACACCAGGCTGCTACAAAATAATCAAACAAACCTCTATACACATCAGACTGGTCAGTTATAACTCAGTATTCTGGGTGTTTATGCTGGAGGCGACCTTCCAGACAATAATTAAAATTATTTCTTGAAGAAGAGTCTTTCCATTTGTTGAACTATTGTTGTCATGCTTCACTGTAATTAGCTCAGGGTTTTGAGACTAGTGATGTGACTGTGACTGATCCATCACTACACCCTCCAATTTATAGTCCACTTCAACCAGTCCCTTTGCACTTTGTGCTGCTACACACACATGAACCAAAATAGCAGGTGCGCTTGGAGATGCCCACACAGTCCATGCGCTCAAGACCTACCACTGTGCACCTGTCTTTACTCTTGCACGATTAAAATAGGGCCCACTGACTCATTTAGGGAGCTAAAGAGCTACTGTTGCTTTCAAAAACTACTGCTAGCACATAAACATTGTTGCTGTCCTATGAGAACCATGCATCTCCAAAGTATGAACCTTTTCTGAGGCTAAGAAAAACATTTTTGTTTATTTACCTTAAGAATTAGGAAGATTTTCTCAACCCATCAAACAACCATTAATCCTTCATTTAACCAGAAAAAATATTTATCCAATTATCAAATTTAGAGATGTATGGTGTCACTGAACAGTGGCGGCATGCAGCTGTCTGTGTTACGTACCCTGACAGTGCCGCTGTATCCAGAGCCCACTTTGTAGAGTCCGTCCTTGCAGAGCAAATACAGAAAGGAACCGTCAGTCTGCAGAAGACAGCGCTCATCCTCATCAATGGCCACCTCTTTCAGGACCCATTTGTTCATCAGGGCTGCACGTTTGATGCCGTTCCCAAACCAGTCCTGGATTTGAATCTTTCCCACCAGAACAGCCTGTACACTCCTCTGTAGTGCGTTCAGTATGGTGGGCACCTGTTTAGATGTAGGAGGACAAGAAGGGTGCTGAAATGTTGCAGGACAGCAAATCTCTAATATGACATAATGGGCTGTATGCGCCAGCTGAGAACCAGCTGGTGAGGTTTTCTGTTTCCGTTACTGATTTAATCAAATTGTAAAATTAGTGGCTGGGACTGTGGTTACCTGCATGCCTGTATTTGCCCTCCTCTTATTCTGCCCAAACAATTTTACACACATTCTCATCATAACTGTGGCAGCTATTACACACACTGTTGATGTCACCATTCACACACATACAAATAGACACAAACATGCATAGTTGTAAGGTATGTAAGCACACACTATCTGTCAGCCTGCCTGCCACTGTGATGATTCACAGTCTAGTCAAATGCCTAAAATGTGAGGATCCCTCATCAGCCCTGCTCTTGTATAGGCATTAAATCTGCATGTAGGTGAAGGTGAATATTGCTAAATGGCCACAAAGGCTGTCCAAAAAAATCATTAAGTAATTTGTTTAAACATGTGCAACAGAAGTCTTGATATAAAACAGAAGAAACAAAAAAAGGAGAGACAGGGAAGACTGAGAGAGAGTACGAACTAGAGATCGAAGCAAACAGAGGACCAGCTAATTGGCAGAAGAATGCAGGCGGGTTAACATAATCAAACACGAGACTCAGAGAGGCTTGACATTTTCCAAAACTCAATTTGTGCGGTCCAGACATTGCCCTCAGTCTCTTTGCTCAAAGCATGAAGGAGCCAAAGGTTACATTATCTGTCTAAAATGCACTTTGGTGATTTAAAACATTTCTTCTAATCTGAAGGACAACCTGAATAGAAACAGGATATGGAAATCCTGCTGGAGGTTGTATAGAAATTCATTTGACAACAAAGTTGTTCCAGCCTCCAGCTTCCAGCTCAACAAATGTGCATACTGTTTGATAAATGTAATGTCATCTGGACAGATTATCAGCACAAAGACATTGTGTTGACATCTAATAATCAGTAACTCATGCCAGGAAAGATTCGCATAACAAGACAACCCAAGTGCAAAGCACAGTCTGTACTAATATTCATATGTAAAAATAGGTGAAGAACATTTGTGTGTGTGAATAATTGTGCATGAAGTCAAGCTGTCAAATGCAGTCTAATCACCTGTATTGTCTGGCAGGCATGGCTGCCGTTGTTGGTGAGGATGGCAGAGACGGCCTGCAGGATTTTGCCGGTGTCTCCCCAGGACACCACCAGACTGAAGAGGCAGGCACAGGACAGGGCAGTGATGGCCTGTCCTGTGGGGTCATTGGGCCCTGTGCTCCGGACCGTGGTCTCCAGCAACAACTGGAAGAGAGACTCTGAGGAAGAACACACATAGCGGCGAGGTTAGAGGTGGAAAATATATTAGAAACACATTTCAATATAATGCAATGGAATACAAAACCACAACTAACTACAACCTCCAAAATTATCATTAGACTGCATCAACATTTCTCTGACAGTGTCAATAAAACCGATCCACAAACATAGGATTCATTGCAGGGTTGATGCATTGGATTGCTTTAGATTGTACACATGTATCCATAAAACATCTGTACGCAATTTCGACCTCACCTAGCACATCGGGAGGTTCAGTCTGGAAGCCCTCAGGCTGTTGTCCCTGCAACATGTCCAACAAGGCCTGCAGGCTACGCAGACACAGTGAGGGGTGAGAGAACCGTGTCTCTTTTATGAGCTCAAATACCCCACACAGGCCGATGCCAATGATCTGCAGACACACAGAAAGAACATTTCTATGAGCTAATAAACACCAGCTAGACTAGCTGTGATGCAACTTTATAAAGCAAATGAGGACATAACATACTGACATTGTGCACAGATATATTTTTACTTTACTATCTGTCAATATTTTGACTATATTTAATTGCATTGTTGTTGTCATGAAATTTGTCTTTAGACATAATCGTTCAAAATGGAATGAGCTTAGAGATTTGGAGTGGATGTTTTTGTTTTATTCCATGGGCTCATCATCCTACAGTTAAACGTCCTATATTTAGCTCCAGGCCCACAGTATGTACAGTTGCTACTGCTGACTTTAACATCCACTATTATGATTTTGTATAATGACAGATCCACTTGGGTGCATGAGGAGGGGCGGCAGGCAAAGGAGTCTGGCCTAGAAAAGGATGCCGTTCTCTTTCTCAGTATGGCTTGTTAGTGAATTAAATGATGCTCCAATGTTCCTTTCTATCTCAGTGAAGAACTAACGTTTGAAGCCTTAAAAAAATAGAGGAAACAAACAAACAGATAATGAGAGTGGTACAAAATATAAGGATACATGTACAATACACAACAAAAGAGATATAGATTAATAGAAACATAATAACTCTTCCACGTGTTTGTGGGGTTAGAGGCACTCACACACACACACACACACACACACACACACACACACACACACGATCCTCAACATATGGCTTGTTAACAAATGTTAATAAGCTGGAATTAAAACTAACCCCCTTCCCCCAAATATTATATCATCAGTAGCCTGTTTATTTTGTCTAAAAGAGGATAAAACAGATACGGCCATCCCAGTTACCACAACATACCACAATGAAAACTTAAAATTAAATCCATTCATCTGTGACATTTCAGTGTTTACCTGCTAACCAATACAATAATGTATGTACAGTTACCACACAACACAATATATAAAGGTTGCATGTTGACAATAACATACCATTCTCTGACATACACATTAATGAACAATTGTATCACATGCAACATTGTTAAATGATTCCTCGATAATAACAACGTAGAGAGGTTTGCCCTATTGTAATGAACCCTCTGCCATAGCAACAGGGTTGATGACATGCTAATAAATACGCTAGCAGGGCTGTAACTTTATCCTAAAATTATTAGAAACCTAAAATGTAATTTGTTGCCTTATTGGACGACAAGCTAACAGGTGACTCTTCAGATTTGTTACTGTGATACCTTTCACAAAGTCAGTTAAGTTAGTCCTTAAAGGACCTGTGTGTAGGATTTAGTGGCATCTAGTGGTGAGGTTCCCAGTGTGTAGGAGAATCTACAGTGGCTGCGAAACTCACAAAAATCGCGAAACATCCTCTCTAGAGCCAGTGTTTGTTTGTTTGGTTTGTTTGTTCTGGGCTACTGTAGAAACATGGCCTCCATGGAAGAGGACCCGCTCCCTATGTAGATATATCGGGCTCATTCTAAGAAAACACAACGATTCTTAGTTTCAGATTATACAGTAATGTAAACATAATTATGAATATTATATTCTATTTCTGCCAATAGATCCCCCTAAATCCTACACACTGGTCCTTTAACTTTAACTTATAGTTTGCTGTTGATGGTGTAGAACTCAAAATAGTACCTTAATATATTGCCTTTCGATGTGTTGGTGCTGTAATTATCTGTTCAGCATAGCTTGCTAGTTTCCTCCATTTTATTTTAGCAAAGACAAAAAACAATTTTACTGACAGGAAAATGGGGAAACCAGTAAGACAAGGTGCTTTGCTCAGACAAAACGCATTGGGGTCAGCTATGCAATATTAAAGGCTTTTATTACACTCGGGACCCTATTGTTTTCAATTGCTGTAGCCCCTGACTCCAAAGCGCACCTTTGTTCATTGAGTGTGATTTTTTAAAAAAGAACACTTTTACTTTTTGTTTGTAAAGCAAGTGTGCACTTTTGTTTTTTTAAGGCTGCCCCCTAAAAGTCACTGAGTCGATGCATCAGTCGATAAGCCCCCGAGTCGACTCGCAATTAATCACTGCCTTTTTTTTAGCCACGTCATTATACACAGAGTAACGCTGGGTGACAGCAAGACAGGCTGAACTTAAACAGTTTCTTGTCTCTAAATAATCTAATACATAACTGTGATGGAAACAATGAAGGATGATGGAAACAAAGGACAGAACAACTTTGTTTCCTGCTCTGAACTCTTAGCTGCGCTGTTAAATGCAGCAAGTCGGCTAAACTACTCTAAACAAGCGCATACCAGCATCTCTACCTTCTCCTCCTCTACCGTCCAGTGTGATCGACTCAGGAAAGACACTCTGTGCTGCACCAGGATTTTATAACTGAACAACGACATTAAAACACAAGTCTTACAGGTAAATATGAGACTCATGTAGACTATTATACCAGTTTGTTGGGGAGCTGCTGCTTTGCCAGTGTGCTTGATTGTACTCTAACTGCGGTAACTGCGTAACCTGATGTGCCAGATGGCTTGTTACACAGAACCATCTGAGAAGTTGTCCTTGCCAACTGTTTAGACAAGGGCAGGCACTTTCCAAAAAATACTTGGCAGGTGATTGGATGAACCATCTGTCTATCACCGTCTACCACCGTTCTACTTTGCGAGGCATCTGGATTCACGAGATCACGACAACATGCAAGAATCCTCACAGGACACTGATTGGTCCGAAGCACCATTGGTTCGGACACAAGCGTGTTACTTGACAAGATGGATTCTCTCGTGATCTCATGATGTTGTGATCTCTGGAATCCAGCTTCTTCTCATAGGAGACAGTATTAAAGAAAGAAAGACAAGGTGTAAAAGTTGTCCTTACAGACTGAATTTGGAATTAGAAAAGATCATTACACATGGAATATTTAATTTTTTGCCGAGTTCAAATGAAAGTTCACATTGCAAATAAAAAGTGACAGCCCTAATGCGTAAGAAGGATAAACCAGCAGGCACACAGAGTAGAAGAGGGAGTTGGGGAAACAGAGCAGGAGAGGCTGTAATCCTCACAGGATGGGGGTTTCAAACCCCTGGTAAGGTGACTCCAATTATCACAACAGTAAAAAGGATGAGCCCTGCATATTAGCCCAGGCTCAGTGTATCCTTTAGATAAAGAATGAAGGTTGGCCTTAGCCTTGACACAAAGTGTTGCAACCATCACGAAAACAGCCAATACTGCCTGCTGCTCATACCTTTGGCAGCTTGATGGCTGGCTCACGGTACTCCTCCTCCTCCTCGCTGTCTGAGTCGCCACTCTGCACCGAGCTCCTGGAGGCCAGCGCTAAGGAGGCCTCTCTCTGCTGCCAGTCCAGCACACAGTGCCGCACGTTGCAGTAGACATTGAATGCAGATGGGTTGCTGTGCAGCTTGATGTCCGGCACGCAGAGGGCTCCATCTAGACTATCGGCCTGTGGAAAAACAGAGAGCGGTGGTGGTTAGTAAAACCTTCTCTTGGTAGCCTGTATGATATCTTTTGTGGCATCCATAAGCTACTTAGCAAACCACACAGTCATTTATAAAGAGCAATGTCAATTCTTAATGAGCAGACCTAATTGTAAGGAGTCACAGTAGCCTCACAGAAGCCAGTCTATTGTTGGGTTTACACCTGTAGTCTTCTGGTAGACTAGTAGTTCTTTAAACCTCAAAATCTTTTTATTCCAAGACTCAAGACACAAATTAAAAGATATGAAACAAAGTGACATGTCTTGTGGAAAAATATATTTACTGTATGTTTAGGGAGCAGAAAGCACCTTTTAATTAGATCGTTAAGGAGCAGGTTATTTTTAGAGCCAGCATTAGCTCCAGCTTTCAGTCCTGATAGTGGTCACTTGGTCTGACCCAAAGCTGAAAGCGACACATTGCTGTCTTTTTCAGGTTATCACTGCCTTATCTATGACAAGAGTTGCAAGAATGATGTCACAGGGACTGGTCGATGATTCATTCATTTTAATCTGTGTCTCTCAACGACCAGTGTGAAGGTTGTAGTTTGTGGTTTTGTTGAATTAGTCTACTTATTGATATAAATGGTGCTCACAACCCTAGACGGACGAATTACAATAAAATCATTACAGCAAAGCTTAAGCACTTACATCCAAATAATCTCTATGATTAGAGAAACAGAGAAACTTGATAAACTAACTAATTGATAAGGTTTCTCCATCCCCCAGCCCCCCAAAAGGAAGGTCTTTTTAACTACAGTCCTGAGGCATCCTCTAGAGAAGCTGATTGATCAATTGTGCCTCTATTGCAGTGTTGCCCTTTTGGCATAACAGTCACAGGAGGTGATGTCATCTATTTGGGGAAGAGGTCATTCATTCTCAGCTCAAACCAATGGGGGGATATTAGTTCCCTCTCATCTAGCATGGTGTATACTGCTCTCTTGCCTTGCTGCTAGAGCAGCGTATGTAACAGCAGGAGTGTACAGCATTCACAAAGGAGCACATTGCCTGGAAAGAGCACTTAAAACCATTTACAACATAGAGATGCTGTAATAACCCAAACCCATGCAGCAAGAGAGAGAGAAATTTGGTCTCTTGGGAGCAAGACTACAGGATGAAGATACAGCGAAAATACTGCATGTTGAGGCTGAGCACTTGAGATAGATAGCTCACCACTTTTGTCCCATATTAAAAAGAGATGCTACAAAGATTTCATGTTGTGTAATATTTGTGTAATATCAGTATGTATGCAACTTCTTGGCTGTCTCAATTGCTCAGAAGAAGTTTAAATAAAAGTCTAACATTGATTAAAAAAATGTTTTAAAAAAGACAAATGCGCTGAGCAAAACTCAGGAGACACTCAGCATCCCCACATCTCTCTGTTCTCTGTTTAGTGTCTTCAGGTTAGGCTAACCCATTGTTGCTAACTTTGGGGCTAACCCCCTTCACTTTTTAAGCAGTTGGGGAAACAATAGATGAGACTTTTCTTGATCTTGAGAAGCTGCAGCATTTATTTACTGACACACTGTAGCCTATAGTGTACATTTCCTGTCAGACTGATAACTTACTGCTAACCTTTTCCTCTTGCTCCACTTGCATTCACCGTCACTTTTGTGCCGCTCGCTTAACCACACGCTCGCTACGTACACACATTATGCACTGCCCTATTCCTTAAAAGAGCTGCGCTACCAGGAGTTTCCCAGGCAACGACACAGAGGTTGACTCATGTTTCGGAACAGCGCTGCACAGAGAGGCCCCCAAACGCTATTGATTTCTGAATGAATGGATATTTGGCATTATTTTTGGCATTAAAAAAAAGATTTTTTTTTTTTTTGGCCTGGCGGGGGTTCTTGTTGGCCTGGCATCCCGCCAGGCTTGTACTATTATAGGGGAAACACTGCAAGACTAGAACCTGCTATCAATCAAAAACAAAATATGCAGTAACACTAGAAGACAAAAAAATGTAACTTCCCTTTCCTTGTGATGTATGTATGTTTTTGTTGATGTTTGTAAATACAGTATTAAAAAAAGCTTATTTAAATTACAAATTATGTAAACATATATATATGTTTACATTTTTAACATTACCTGCAGGCAATGAGTGTTAAAGCTGCTCCTATTACTTTATGTGATAGTATATGGTGCATGCACTGGCACTGCAGGTTCAGAATATTTCAGAAATGATGCACCACATCTTATAGATTACATCTTGCAAACAGATCATGAGACAGCTGAAACATGGTCCTCTGAGTGAAAACTGTATTTGACAGATTTCACTAGAGCTGACAGTTCTTAATTTAAAACTTAACAATTCATTAGAAACTTGACACAAATGTGAAATCTTAAAGCCATCTCATCAAGCAAAAGCAGAACCAAATATGCAAAATCTCATGAAACTGCTGATGTTTTGTGGTTTTCTTCTCACTTTGTAAAAACAGCAACTCATAATCTAAACATGCTGGTCATCTGATTGTTTCTTTTGTGTTTCTGTCTGCACTTCACTGATAATTTAATGGACAACTAAAAGCTTTGGAAGAGGCTGATATAACGCCCCCGATCGCACTTAGGCAGCTATACATTTCAGTTTGCTGGCTTTATGGAAAAATAAGAAAAACAAAAATAATTGTGTTTTTCAAAGCAGAGGCTTAAGAAGAGGGGTTGTTAGTTTGCACTATGCACTATGTTGAATAAGTAAACCTGCAATTCATCATTTCAAATCATTAATTAAAGAGATACCATCATCTTACACCTATCTCATATATCTCAGATACCACAATCAAGTGAGATACTGTATATGGTCATATTTTACTGGACTGACCTGTTTATTTTGTCCCGCAACTTTTACTGATACACTACACTATTGTTTTCTGTCATATATTATCCAGGCATTGATTCTTGTGCACATTATTTAATTCATTTTGCATTCATATGCATCTATTCTGCATTATAAATGAATGGATATATTCAGTTTAAATGAAGGAAGTAGTGTGACATTTGCAAAGTGCAATAAAAAATTTGGGATATGGAAATCAGGGTGGTGAGTGGGCATATGAGGGCTCCCCTTCAACACTGATGTCTCAGTCTCCGATCCCTTTACATACTTGCAGAACAAATTTCTATTTTTGAAAACCATAACCAGGACATCAATCTTTTTCTACCTTTAAACATCTGCTTTCAGTTGCTTAACCTTCCCAAATACAAATATTGTAGGAATTATTATGTATAATCTGACACACTAGATACATGTGATACAGGAGATATAAATTTTCTTGAAAATGTATCTCACTAATGCAGAATAGTTGCATATGAATGTAATTTCAGGGAGATACTGATTATCTTACAATTATGTTTAACACAGCCTCCAGCATGCTAAATGTAGCTTATTTATTTCATTTCAATTCAATTACAATTACTTTATTCATCCCCGGTGAGGAAATTAAAAAGTACACATTGCACGGGCACATACACACAAACACATACACAAACCTTAATAAAACACACAGGACAAAACAATATCAAAAGTTAAAATGCATTCAAGTATAAAGTGCATAGAAACTGCTGTAGTGCCTATCGCTTGGCACATCAGTCAGACGTGAGAGGGAAGGGGGTTTCCGAGAATTCAGCGAGGGGCTCACAGTCAGTTTCATGGTAGGTTGACAACAGCATCAATGGCTAATTTAATTAAGTGCAGAACTGTACATGGTATCAGCCAATCCACTCAATGAAGTATTTGGCAGTCTTTTTTTCGAAAAGAAAAATGGTACAGATGCACCTCCGCTGTCATTTTGACATTATTCCATTGAATGTGTCATTTTGTATATTATAAAATCGTAATTACATTATTATTATAATTATAGTTTTTGAAAATGACAAATCACACATCTGCCTGCACACAAGACATCACATCACCCAGTTCAGTAGGATGATAAGTGTTTATGCACTGTCTTTTGTTCTGACTCCACATCCACACGTTCATAAGCACAGAAGCAGACAAAGGGGGAGAAGAGGCCCTTTCAAACCACACTCTGATTCTGACTATGTCAGCGTGAGAGGCGTGACAGAGCAAGAGTAAGCACAACCCATACAAATACAGCATGACTGACTGTGTAACTACCCACGTTTTTATGCCTGCCCGCCTGTCAGCCTTGCTTACAACTCCATTCTCTGTCTCTGTAGAATATCTTTTGCTGTTCCAGGACATCAACTCACTGAACAAGTCACCCTGAAGAGAATTTAACTGACTAGCCCACTCTATTTTGAATTCTCTTGTCTAGAGTAGTTTTGAGGTGGAAGATGACAAAGTAGTAGAGTCTCCATTCGTCTTTGCTATTATCACATCAATCTCTTCTGCCTCTGCTTGCAAGCTGCTCGAAAAAAAGTGTAGAGCAGGCTACACTCACACTCAGAAAAACAGCAAGTCAATATAATCTAAGGGGATTACATTTGTTGGCATAATTTAGGGATCAGCTAGTTAACCTACGTTCATGCAAAGTGTACAGCAGAGGCAAAAATACAAACCCCATCCTCCAATATAGACTAGATTCCCTCTTTGGATGAAGGAGATGTAGGCAGGCAACTGTTGCCGTGGAGATGTGGAACACATTAGGTCGCTCGGCAACAGGCCATCATGCACAAGGATGAGCCACTCCCATGTGTTTCATATTCTGCCTATCCACCTCTCCAGCTTCATGTGTGGATGGACTTCCAGGCATCTGACCAGCCCCACCAATGAAAACAATGTTCCTGCCAACCACCTTCAAGATTGCAGGAAATCTAACCTCATCTATAATCTGGAGGGCAATCTGTTCAGGTTCATTCAGTAGAGAGTCGAACCAGCTGTAATCACTGTGGGCTGTGACAGTACGTAAATCTATATTTGTAAATTAAAACTGCCAGTCATGTTTTGATTAATATAAAGCAAAAATGCGAAGTACTGCATGTAAATATTAAATGATGTCTATGAAATGCTTAGAGTAGTAATGAGAACTATAACTACGTCCTACTAATATATATTTTGTTTTCTTACAATCAACATTGTATTGTGTTATGTAGCCACCTACTTTCAGGTTAGTTCACTTTATGCAATGTATTGAGAAGCAGAAACCATTTGGATAAATTAATAAAATACTATAACGGTTTACAACGCAGCCTTGGCTTTACAACCCTTCTAATAATATCTATGAATATTATTCAAATAAGGCCCCATGAAACTGAAGTTAGACCGTCTTTAGCTTCTATACTGTGACGTATTTCCCAGTGAAAGAGAATATTTGAATGGTGTACAGTTACAAGAGGGATTTAAATCAAATCCTTCACATTTGATTGGACCACTAAGAGTGGGCAGGGCTTTAGAGTTTAGCATAATATGGAGCTACAGAGGACTGTTGGCTCCACACACACCCAAACCTGTTATTAGATCAGGAGGAGGATGAGGGAGAGATGAATGAATTAGACCTCAGTCACATTGTTTTGGAAAGTTTTTGTCCACTGATATCCAAACACACATCTCTTCCTCTCATCTCACCTCACATCTCTCTCTGTTAGCTACTACGACCCACAAATGGTAACGTGCCGTTTTATATGATCGGTGTGGCTAGCTAACTTGACGCGCCAGATGGTTGGTTACACAGAAACATCTGAGAAGTCATCCTTAGAAATTGTTTGGAAAAAGGCAAGCACTTTCAAAAAATACTCGGCAGGTGATTGGATGAACCATCTGTCAATCACCATCTATCATAGGTTATTGCTTCTCGCTGTCATCACACCTAAACCATGCCCCTAGCTGCCAGTAGTTCTAGGACACTGATTGGTCAGAACCACTGGTGGTTCAGCCACAAGCGCATAACTTGAAGCCTGACAAGATGGATTCTCAAGCGATCTTGTGATCCTGCGAATCTAGTTGCCTTGCAAGGTAAGTGGCTAGCTACTAAAGTCACATTTGATGGGATGACTTTTGTAAACGCCCCTGAGTGCAGGAGGAGTCCTCAAACATTTGAAACCGGTTTACAGGAAGAGAAAACACAAAATACTCTGATACTGATTTTTTGACATACATTTGGTGTATAACAAGAGATAAATTAACATTTAACACCGGGACACAGGATCAAAACTGGGAAAATTTATTTTTCATTTCATGGGGCCTTTAATATTGCTTAACAGTTTGCTAAACAATTGAGCATCTCTTACCTTTGTCCTTGATTTGACTTTTGACTTGACCTTCTGTCGCCGCTTCAGTTTCTTCTTACTCAAAGCTTTCTTTCCCCTGAAAGTACACAGTGATCACTCAGTACTGCAAAATATATACTTAGGAAATGGTTACACTGAAAGAAATAGCACAACATGCAAGACATTAAATTTGATCTTCTGATGCAAGGAGGATGGAAGGTACGTAAAGCATTTCTGTGGTAAACACATACTTCTTCCAGCTAGTCATAATGTTGGGGGGGCGGAGGAATAATTAATCTCTTCTGTTGCTTACGATATCTGTTAAAAAACATTTGAAATGTTTGTAATGGTATCTCACTCTCAGTTTTTCACCCTTGCAGAACAAATCTACATTTTATGCAGCTGTCTCTTGAAGTACAGTATACCCAACTAAACTGTCAGGGGTGTAGCAGTTGTCTCCAGATTCAGTGTTACACAATATGACAAAGCCTGAAACAAGCAGAAGTTTGCTTTTGAAGATTTTTTTTTTTTTTTTTTAAATGCTTTTGATCTCTCTCTGAAATCTGTCTCTTGCATTGGCCTGTTATGGTAAATTTCACAAATCAAGCTGCCAATGAGAAGTGCATTGGACTACAAATAGAGTTACAACTAAAAATAGTAAAAGCAAGGCATCATTTAGTTATCATTATTAATCGCTACTGAAAACAGAAGAGCAGTGCATCTTAAATCAGCTATTGATTGGTAGTCCTAAAAGTGTTGATATAATAATTCTGTATAAATAATGCTCTGCAAGCTTGAATTGTTTTCTTTATGTTTTACAAGTAGCCTGTACAGTAAGTGTACTGTAAGGAAAAGAATTTCAAATTAAATTTACAGATTTCCCTTTCGTTGTCCTTAACCATTGTTTTCAGCCATTGTTCTCAATTGTCGTTTGTAGTCTTAGTTGTCTCAATTACTGTTTGTAGTGTTTGTCTATTGTTAGTCTCTATGCCTGTATAAGTGTTGTATTATATGTTTTATCCCTTAAAAGCCCAACCAGGGACAAAGACTTCAAATTAGTTATGGCTGGAAGTCTTATATACATTGCATTGGTTGCATTTTATTTAAATGTAACGATGCTTACATATATCATCCCTGTCAAATAAATAAGGTTAAGAGTACTCTATTTTTATTACTCAGGTCCAACTTATTATTAGTTTCTGACAGCTTGTCCCCAGACAAAAGTAACTTTGAACATACTATGACTGGCTGGGCTGTTGCCTTATTCATCAAAAATGAAACTAAAAGTCAGACAACTCATTTCAAGCCACATCAAAAAGACAGAAATGTCTGTTTACTATTTTCAATGGTAGGTCAACATCAACAAATAAAATCCATCAGAAAAAGTGACATTTGCATGAAAGGCCTGCCAAAACAGTGCTTGCCTGTACTATCTACAGCTTATGTACTAAACACTAACAGATTGTTTCCTTCCTGCTCATCTGTTTAGACATATTACTTCTGGAGTTGGTTATGAAGAGGTGGAAGGGGAATAGTGTTAGACACAGAAACAGTATATTGTCCGATGCTTTAAAGCAGACGTTGTATATTATGGGTTGAGAACAACAATACAGTTTATGAGGGAGGATGCTGCATTGACCCAGCTACTCAGTCTTCAACCTGACTTATTGACTGACGAGAATGACGTAACTGTATTACCCGCTTATGCCAAAAAACAGCAAACGAGTTCATCCACCGCCAAACCAAACACATCCTCACCCAAACACGCAGTATGACTAACGTTAGTGTAACGTTACAGAGGCAATATATGTTGTATTTATATTGTTAAAGTCAACATCTGGTCAGTATCAGCTCCATGTTTCTTGAAATTGAAATCGCTGGTTTACATTAAGATAATCTGGGGAGAGGGCTGATGCTCCTCAACGTTAAGTTAGTTAACGTTAGCTGGCTGTCGAAAACAGTGACGCCGTTGGGCCTAAATACACACGGCTAACTACAACAAATTACATCATATGACCATGTAACGAAAACTGTAGTGACAACCCGAGCAATGAGTATTTAGAAATGTTTGATAAGATATTAAACAGTTGCCCGAGCAGCAACTTACGTTTGTTTACGATAATAGCTGGGTAACGGCTATTACTGAAACAAACTGACAAACTGCCATCATGACAGTTAACGTTAGCCAGTTAGCTTGTTTTGGATGTATAAGCCGATAATGCACTTCTTCAAAACGTTACAGCCCGAGTGGATAGAGGTTTTTGTTGTTGTTTTGTTTTGTTTCAGCGGCTGTGTCAGTGTTTAGCTAAAATACAACGTTCATGGCAGCAGGAGGGGTGAACTAACGCAGCAGCGTTAAGTTAAGCTTCAACTGGCTCGGATAAGCTAGGGAAGTCAAAAGCTGCTACCTAGCAAACTGACCCCTGCAAGAGATGCACCCAAAATCATGAAGCTCCTGGCATATTGTTTGTAGTTAAAACAATGACTTCTGTGATAAATGTCTGACGAGCTCATGAGCCATTAATAACATTTAGCTTGGTTTAGCTGACGTTAATTGACATATAGTACGGCTGAGCCGGGGTTGATGTTAGCTTATGGTCGTTAGCTCCGTTAGCTTCACAAATGACAAGACCAGATATCCGATATCTGTACGTTAATATTTTCACACCCTTCAAGCCACTCACCTTCCTTGGTTTATCCCTTGCTCTTTATCGTTGATAGCAGTGGTATAAATCCGTCTATATCTTTCCGCCAGAGCTCGCCCTGAGAGTAAAAGCTGGTACCGAGTCCGACAATCCGACTGGGCTCCGGGTGTCGGACAAGAACCCATACCCGAACCAATGGTGGAGAGATCGGCTCCTGCTCCAGAAGTGACCCGGACACCCAGCCCCATCGACGGCGATGAGGAGGGCAGAATCCCTCCACCGGCGGCCGCTGCCGCAGCAGCACACATCATCGTTTTGGAGAACAATGCATATATCACATAAAAGATATAGCAGCTAGATCACATCTAGCCATCAGATGCAATCCAAATGTTATTAAATCCACCACGCGTCACATCATTTGTCCATTCCCAGTTGCAAAAATACCACAATTAGCATCCAGGATCCCCAGTTGTTATTATTATAAGCGCAAATTCAACGAATGGTCTTCTGATCCGGCCGGAGCGTCAACACGGTTCTTGTCTCCCGAGAATATATCTTCTCAAGCCATAACCATTTTTCTTGTAAAATAGCAGAAACCGCATCGCACATTTCCAAAATTCGCGTTGTTGTGTTACGTTGTTATTCGTCCCTTGAATATTTCTTGACCCCGGAGAGGCAGCACCCTCAGTTGGTCTGCCATCTTAGCTCCATCATCCCTCCCCTCCCTGGCTGAGTCTTGCGTCGCTAGCATGCCGGGATATTTTCATACGGCCAAACCGAGCGATGCTATCATTGATTTATTTGAACAATTACGTCCATGTGTACCATTACTCTGTTATATAGTTCATCTTACACACAATCGACATTCGTAGAGATGAGAGAAAGCATGATGGAAAGAACCACAGGCTAATTTACACAGTCCAACCAACACAGTAGGGGTCTGGACATTTAATTTGCAGATCCAGGGCCCCTCCCAATTTACATCTAAACTTGGCACAATGAGATACTTTAGAAGGCTATAAAAGGCATTGTTACCTGAAAAAAAATCAGCGAACCTTTGGTTTGAAGTTTAAAAACAGTGTTGCACTATGTTAGAGCTTTATTGTAGCTCACAATTACTTCTGTGCCACACCATTTATGGTTAATTTACTACTGTCCTATAAATAGCAGATGGAATAGTGTTTAGTGCTGGTATTGTACTTTCCTCTCCAGTGACCACTGTGCAGCACTGAATTGTTGACATTAGGTGCTTTAGGACAGTGATTCTCAAACCTTTTCATGTCAAGGACCCCTAAACTGACACAAATTAGACCACACACCCCCATTTGATAAGATTTTGTCCCTGATAATATTTTTGCTTTTAGATGTTTTATTAAGGAAAGTTTACAAAACCCATGACCAAAATATTCTGTCATTGTTTTACTTATGGATTGAATTAGAGTGAAAATAAATTATTCTCTTTTTGCAGGGGACACCTGGGGGTCCCTGGACCCCACTTTGAGAACCACTGTGTTAGGAGACATCCCTAAGCACTGCTCCCCCTCACAATATCCAACAGCCCTGTGTCAGCTGTGGAGACCTTCACGTTTCTAGGAACTACCATTTCTCAAGACCTGAAGTGGAAGACCAACATTAACTCCATCCTCAAATAGGGCCCAGCTGAGGATGTACTTGCTGCATCAACTGAGGAAGTATGGTCTGCCACAGGAGCTGTTGAGCCAGTTCTACACCGCAGTCATTGAATCTGTCCCATGCACATCCATCACAGTCAGGTTCGGAGCAGCCACAAAAACACAAAACTGCAGCGAACAGTAAGGACAGCAGAAAAATCATTGGTGCTCCCCTGCCCACCGTCCAGGACTTGTACTTTTCATGAACCAGGACACAGGCAGGGAAAATCATTAGAGATTCCTCACACCCGGGACACAACCTTTTTCAACTTCTCCACTCTGGCAGGCGCTACAGAACCCTGAATCCCAAAACTACCACACACAAGAGCAGTTTCTTTCCTCATGCCATCACCCTCATAAATAGCTGACCAGTATCACCTGCTGTGCCATAGCTACACTTAATTCTTCAGATAGTTATTACACCCTGCTTCACATCTACAGATACTGTATTGTACAAATACTCATATATCACAATTTCATTCCCATATGTGACGTTCATTATTGTTGTTTGCAATACCACACACACTTGCACTTTATGTATATTGTCTGTAAATAATGTACATTGTCTGTATATTGCTCGAAAGATACCAACAGCTGGAACCAAATTCCTTGTGTGTATTAACATACTTAAATCTGATTCTGATTCTGATGCTTGAACACTTTTGTTTACACAATGACTGCAGCCACCCTTTGATTAAATTGTCTTAGTTGTACAGAGGTCTTCATCGCTGAGCAGGCCTAGGCCTGCATAGACTAAGAATAAGATGTACCTCTCAATGAGTAGAACTGAGAAATATGTATGTAGCTCACACTATATGTAGATAGATGCATATTTTTTTCTGCCTATGGAGCAAATAACATAGAAATATTAAAGCCCCAAAGTAATGCAACATGCACATCATGATGATGGCGACACTTGTATCTTCATGTTCTGACAGTGATGACACAAGGCTGCAGGAGGAGCAAGAATACTGCAGGGGAAAATTGGGAGACACTATGTGTTGGGTAACATCAGTCAAAATGACAGTGAAAGCCAAAACACACTGCAATGCAATGGACATGGAAAACAAGTGCACACAATGCATATTTCATGGAAATGTAGATAATATGCTGACACGTCTTAGTGCATAAGTGAGCATGTATTTAGAAAGGAACAAAGTAAAATGTTCACAAAATACTATATTCTACTGGCTCTCCCTAATGTCAAAGTTTGTCACATTTTAAAAAGGATGGATGTGCAGGCACATTTTTTGAGAGAGAGAGAGAGAGAGAGAAAGAGATTTATACAGGCCCTAGTGGTGTTTTATTGGCTGCAAGGCATTGCAATGGCCCAATGACAAGAGAGGGGTCTGTCTACAGCCTCTTCTCATAGCAACCCAGGAAGCATCAGTGTACCAGCCTGTATCAGTGATGGCAACTGATTCATAATAGAAGAATTTATCAACATATAACTGAGGGATTATCCTGTTAGGGTTTCTATATGGAATATTAGATGTAAAAATTAGCTCAGATAACGTGTATTGTAAAAATCGATTGTAAAAGCACCCTAACTATGCTGGATTACAAACTGCTGACATTCACTGGCCCTCCTCTCTTAGTGATCTTTAGTTGGAAGGTTATGAAAAGTGAACGATTAGCCACTGAATTGTGAAACTGAAGATGTAGCCACATCCAGAGGTTGCACATTTAACCCCTGGTTGTGTCAGCTCTGTCCAGTTAAGTCAACTGGAGGGGCAGGGTATATAGGCCAAGAAGATGCCATGGGTCGGGCAACAAACATGAGCTGCACTGTCAGAAATGAAATCAACTTGCCATGCACGCATCCAGGAACTGAGGCTGGTATGAAAGTCTAGATAGGTTGGATTGATATCAGAGTCTGTCAGTATCATCAGTTGTCCTGACATGTCGCCTCTTAAAGTGTTTCAGCTCAAAGGCACTGGAGTGACTGACTGAAGCCAGAATTGTGTCTACCTGTAGCCTATTTCTCTGTGGAAATGAAATACACCCCATTTCCAAATCTCTATGCCTTTCTCTGTTGTGTCCCAGCTTCCACACTCACTACTGTCGCTTTCAGTCTCCACAACAGAATAGGTTACAAGGTGACTGGGACATGTGTAGCCTTGAGTAACTTGTTATATTTATTTAGAGTTACACAACTAGTATTGTCCTTTCTCTCATTTCCCACTAGCTCCACCCAGTGTCTGTCATTTCCACTTAAATATATGCATTCACTGACGGCAAGAGATTACAGTAGACTGCATGAATTAATTTTAGACCCCCCCAACTGTCATTAAGGCCTCCCCTTAGTGACAGTAATACCAATATTCTCCATTTGCACTTGATTGTGATTATTTTGTTACTAAAAGTTGATTTGTAGCTATCTTAAATCACCTGAGCACGTTGCTGGCACAGTAAGAGTGAAGTGAACATGGTTGAATGTGTTGTATTTCCTTTAAAATATGATGTTTGGTCACACTTTTTGATTAAGATATGTCTTTCTATGAAAAACTGGCTCAGCCTCTGATGACATTTAGTGGTTTAATCACTGGTGGATAGTCTGCATTCCTTTCGTGTTGTTATTACAACTAGGAGGGGTTAGCCTGTCTGTATCATGTTGTCACACCCCTCCATGCTATGCACCTTTCATACCTTTGATCATCCAAAACATGGCACTCCCAATAATGCAGCTCGCAGTCACAGTAGGACATTTATAGTTCAAACCTGACTTTCACTGTACTCCCAAACGACTTAACACTTGTATCAAAAATCTTATTAAATTGTCATGATGTGTCTAAGACACTACAGATGGCTCTGGCCCAATCAGTCTAATTATATTTGATAATATTCTGTTCAGTAGAAGTTTTATTCAGAGTTTCTATTTTACGGCTGTGGTGAGACCCATTTTGGCATCAGTAGCCAAAGGTGTGAAATTTCTTTGTAAGTATTGAGGTGGAATCTCAGATATTGTGGCTTTTATTTAACCTCAGTGAAGGGTGATTCATCCTCTTATCTGAGACTGAAAATCAAGTTGAAACCACTCTACCTTGCAGTACTTTTATTATCATACATGTGTAAATTACAAAGTCCACTGTCAGTCAGGTGATTTATGATAAGTCACGGAGATACTAATACACAGACATAATGTAGAATAATGCTTCTGAATGAGCCTGTGTCTCATATTAAGTTTAAAGTGACAAATTCCTTTCAAAGTGCTAAGTAAGTCATACGCCTTGCCCAAAGATCAATAATTTATTACAGTTCCACTTGTTTATGTCACAGTATATATGAATAAAATGTTTCATATGTGAGATTACTATTTTTAATAGTGTCACCATTAAATCATATTCCATTTCCAATTTAATGCTGTAGTAAGATAGAGGAGCACAGAATCCCACACCTATTCACGAGTTATGCTTCCTTGACACTAAGTTGAATTGCAGGTCTTTCAGCACTCCACCCAGTTCCATTTGTTCAACCTCAAAACAGAATACAGAGCAATTAATAAGGTATAGATGGTGATGACGGAGAGAGAAAAATGCATAGAGAGAGAGAAAGAGTGTATTTGATTGTTGTCTGAAGCCCCACCCTTGTGTGGCCTTGGAACCTCCTCCCTTAAGGTTAAAAGGATATGAAGGAAATGATAAGGGTGTAATTGCAAACTGCAGAGTAATAGACAGGTGTTAAGACCTGAACTATAGTGAGTTTCTTTGTCCTGCGAATTACAGAGCTTTCTGTCGAGGTATGTACTCAATCTTTTTTTTCCAAATCCTTTGTCAGTTTGCAGTTTCCGCTACAGACTTAGGAAAAATATGCTTAGATGAATTTTAGTGATTTAATGTGTGGTACTTATTTCTGTAATAGCAAATGATACACTGGTCCTGGAAAAATACATATTGTATTATGTAATTATGTGTGTGTGTGTGTGTGTGTGTGTGTGGGTCTGTAATAGGCTACTTTCGGGGACAAATTTCGGACTTAAGACCAGTTAATTGCAGACAAAAGCTGTGTCCCCAATTGGGAAAAAGCTGATTTTTGGGTCAGTGGTTAAGGTTAGGGTAAGGATTAGGGTTAGGTTAAGTAGTGGTTATGGTTAGGGTCAGGGCTAGGGTTAGGGTTAGCGTAAGTCTCCAGAAAATGAATGTAAGTCTTTGTAATGTCCCCAAAAGTGACCTAGGACAACGGCTGTGTGTGCCTGCATGTATGTGTGTGTGTGTGTGTGTGTGTGTGTGTGTGTGTGTGTGTGTGTGTGTGTGTGTGTGTGTGTGTTCATTACCCAATCTACTTTTTAAGAGACCTTACTCTGAGGAATGAAATACATGTCTTACTGATATATTGATTCATTATAGACTGGGAGACATCACACACACACACACATACACACATTCTGGGATTTATTTTCCAGCTTGCTGTTAACTCCTCTACATCAATGATTTGGATTTTTAGGTGCTAACCTGTACGCTTGGATCAGCACCTTTTGCTTTGATAAAGTTCTCAGTTCAGGCTGCCAAACTGCAATAAGATCACTGATCTATCTGCTCTACTAAAACTTCTTCACACAAGCCAAAATAATGCAAACTAAAGCACTAAACAGCTGCTCTTTTTTGGAGCAATTGCAGTCATCAGACAGTAGATTGTGTGACTGATATATGGACAAATTTTTGCATTCAACCTCCCTCACAGCTGTAAATGTCTGCCATAATGCCTCCGATGCTTGTTGTATTGAGCGTACATGTAGTTGAAAGAGCACAATCTTTCAATCACAATCAGTAGCTACTGGCATGTCGCTGGTCGCCCCTGTGTTTTGCTGACAACGATGTGTTTGGGGAAGGTGTGTTATGGAGGGTGGGTGTGTCTTCATGTGGGTAGGGATCAAGACAAACCAGTTTGGGTTGAGCAGAGCTGAAGCTGATATGCTGGAGACACACTGACAAATGCACCATGTCAGTCATGTTCACTCAAGCAAGTGAATGAAAGTGTGCTTATGAGGAGACGAAATGACGTAAAGATACCATAGATAAAACACACTGATTCCTAAGCTCTTTGAGTTTACATTTACTGATCTCAGGTTGCACTACAACACTGAACATACATTGTACATGAAAGGTCTCAGTCCACAGTACCACCTAGTGGCTAATATACTGTAGTTTTATTATGTGGTGAATTCTCTTGTCTTGTTCTTTCACACTTACAGGTGAAAACACAAAATGAGCCGATATCCAGCCCAGACTCGTAAGTATAGAGAAACATCTTGTACTAAAATGGCACATAGAATGAAATTTCATGAAGAGCAGATAGATTTGTCACATGCTGATACAATGTGTGCAGTAAAATGCAGGGTAGCATACTAAAAAGATTAGAATGAGAGTAAAAATAAGAATTAGAAAAAGAAATATGAAAGATAAAGATTCAAAGACAAAAAATGATAAATAATAGCATTAAATATGTAAATATATAAATATTAAAGTGCTATGGCATATATTGGCCCACTGTGTAGGTATGGGCTGTGCAATTTTTCAGTATACAAAAATGTAAAATTCACAGTTGTAAGGAAAATGAATACAATTTTGTACATGCATGCAAATGTGCATTGTTAAACAATTATATAACTGTATTAAATCATAACTGTTCACAATCTCAATGCATCCATTCAATTTTTCTCTTTCTCCACATACATATGGCTAATAGTAGGAGCAAAGCCACATGTTATTTATTAGATATTTAATGGTGCTCTCTTGTATTACATTCATATCATTCAATATAAATCTTTATGTGTTTCAAAGATGTGTAACTGCTTTGAATCTGTAAGTTGGAGACTCTCATGTCTTCCTTGTCTTGTGTTTGCAGGTAAAACCACTAGCCCTAGCCAGGCAATTGACGACAGCAAGAAGAAGACATCTCTCCTGAAAGATAACAGCTGGATCAGAAGAAACAACGATGAGGAGGAGGAAGATGTCGAGTAAGTAATGTTTACTCATAGGCTGATACTTTTTCAACACAGGCACACAGACACACCTAGGGAATGGCAACTGTTGGGTGTGACTTGTACTTCATATCTCTGTTTGCCTTCATCTTTTAAAAAAAACAGCCTTCCACTACATTCCTTCTTGCACAAGTTATTGTTGAGTCATGCCTGCTGGTATGAGTGAGTGAACTTCTTATCCTTTTTTCTCTCCACAGCCGAGACCCAAACTTTGGCAAATCTGTTCTCAGCCGGTACAAATCCAGTGAAACGCTTGTGAGGTAAAACAAACATTTCAACCCTTTATATAAACATTTCCTCAAATAAAGGAATAAATAATGGAAAACTATTGTTTATTCTGGTGACTGGATTTAATATAAATAGTCATTTGAGCCATCCATCCTTTAATTAATGTAATTTATTATCTTTTGGTTATAGCCCAGATGCTGATCAAACAAAACCCACCAAAACTACAAACAATTCAGTATCTGTGCATGCTCTCACCAAGAGGTAAAATTCTGGTATCTTCTTCTGATAATTTATTTAGATTTTTTAAATATCTATACAAACATATAAGGGGATTGTGACAAGAACCATCAATTGTGATTTTTGTCATTGCAGATTCGGTGGAAGTCAAGATGAACTGAGGAGCAGGTTGGTACAGTGTTTATATTTTTATCCTCTGCAGACACACAGCACAACACTGTTATTGATTTTCCTGTCAATTCTTGCTTCATCCAAGTCAAGACACTTCTATAACTTTAACTAGAATTGTGGCTTAATAATGCTTCTCTACTGGCAGCACCCTCCCTCCCAGGAAGACCCCACCCTCATACACCAGGAGGTACATTTTCATAATAACACAACTAATGATACAATATAACTAATGATACAATATACTGTAGCTATTTCTTTTAGAAATCATCTGAATGATCTACTTCTTTGTTGCAGCACACATTCATCCCTGAAGTCTCCACTCCCAGATTCTCCCAAAACGTATGTAAAGCTCCAGTCCAATACATAGAATGCAAAAGTCCACAGAGAAACATTAAATGTAGTGTGTCATCTTGTGTTTCTCAATGTCAATACAGCACTACCCCATCCAAGACTACTGTCACAGAGGAACCTAAAACAAGGTAAACAACATATACCTGCAACAAACCAACAAGGAAAAATATCACACTGAGACATCTTGTAAATCTATTTTGTATTACTTCTCCTTCAGCACCACAACCACTAAAGTCACCAAGAATGGCAAAACCACTGAGACCACCATCACCACCACCCAGAGTGTTAGGTAGAGAATATAGCATTAATATGTAATATCAATAAATTATATGAAATCACATGAAGTCTGTGTCAGATTTATGACAAAGTTTTCTTGCAGATCACCTGTGTCTAAATCTCCCACCAAGACTGAGACATTCACTGAGCGGGTCAAGTCTTCCAGCAAAGGGTAAAACTATACTTTACTTAAGTAAAAGTACCAATACAACACTGTAAAAATGCTTAATTACAAGTAAAAGTAAAATATATTACTGAAGTAAATGTGCCAAAATATTATCAGCAAAATGCACTTAAAGTATCAGAAGTACTGGTTAACTGGTTATTATTATATATTACATTATTAGGCTGTTAATGCTGATATACATACTGTTGTATTGAGGTGTAACATGTTTTATACAGGAGTTTAGCCCAGAGGTTTCTCTAATCTTTGCTTTTTTGTGAAATATTGGATTATTTTACCACTTTGGGCCTCTAACAGTAATTTCATTGTATCATCTGAGAAGTTTAGAGGGGAAATCTTAAATAATACATTATGTTTTATGATCTAATCTAATGTTTTTGCTGTAAAATTCTAACCTGTGAACTAGTAGTTATCAGATAAATGTAGTGGACTAAAAAGTATGATATTTCTCTGAAATGTAGTGAAGTAGAAGTACAAGGTGACAGAAAATGGAAATACTCAAGTAAAGTACCTCAAAACTGTACACTATAGTAAATGTATTTGTTTACTTTTAATCACTGCTACTACTTCTAAAATTAAGACTTTAGAGATCTACAGTATCATCTTGGCTTGATCTGTGATTAAATGAGAGACTGATTATTTGTCACATCTTTTCACAAAGGTCAGTATACCCAACCTTCTCACCTAGCAGAACAAGCAAAGTGACTGAGACGACTGTTACCAACAGTAAAGAGTAAGATATTGTCTGATTATAAAAAAAAAAAATCTTTGTGGAATTATAATTTAAATCCATATATCATCTATACAGTAATTTAACCTTTCTCTAATTTTTTTCTGTGCAGTGTGGAGGACAAACTTTATGACACTCTCATCCCCTCACCTGTCAAGGATGATTTCTCACCCAAAGACAGGTGATATTTTCACTCATCAAGCCCACAAGACACATTATATAAATCATGGTGCTAAGAAATCAGTAATTATGTGCTGTAATATGTGTGTATGTTCTTCTTTACAGCAAAAAAACCATCTCCACAACTGAGACTGTGATTGTGAAAAGCAGTGATGATGAGTGAGTTTCACCACACAGTGGGTCTAATGCAGGGAGGGCTGTATACAATCTTGGTGACATTACTTTATACTCAAGTTAGTCAGATGAAAGTGCTTTAGTTTTTTTCAGAGATAATATTTTTTTTAAAGGCAAGTGGTATTTAATGTTTTGAATGAAAACACTAAAACCACAATCTATTACAGTATTACAGAGTAACATGTTCCGTCATTACAATGAACACTCGCACTTTAGTTTATTGTGAGTCAGTCCTACATCAACGGCCATAAATATTCACTATAGCCCAAAATGTGTATCAATCCGCCGCTAAAAATAGTCCCCAACAAATGCACTATCTACTCCTGTTTGAGTGATGTTGCCCTATGGTGCCCAGCTGTTTGAGAAAGATTTAAAGATTTACATCTTAGAGTGGGAATAGAGAGGGAATAGATAGAGAGGGAATTCACTAAGGACTAAGAGATAGAATAATGCATTGTTTGGATTTGTTGACAAAAAGAAAAGACTAATGTATGCCCTATCCTTTAAAACTATTACTTCAACAAGGATATCCTTTACATATTGCAGTGTCACTAACAGTGCATACAGCCTCTCCAGAGCCCTTACATAATGAATTTTCATCTCTACCTCAAGAGACATGTAGGCTAATTGGAGGCCCAGATGTAGGTGTGTGAGTTGTCTATAGTGTGGTCTTGCAATGCCTGGTGTCCCCTTCAGTGTGTCTGTCTGCCTTATGGCCATGGAGCAAAAATAAGAAACGGATAGAAACAGTATGATGACAGTTTTAAGTTATAGGGACACTCCATCAATTTTACACATAAAGACGAGTTTACTTGTCATGGCGACTACAACCAAGCCAGTAAAAACAGATGTATAATGTCTTCTGTGGCTATGAAGGAGATTTTCTAAGTTTGAAAGATGAGGGTATTAAACATGCAGGGGAGGTCTAATGAAAGATGCTGAGTTGCATTATGGGAATTGTAGGATCCAGCATTTTTTAAGCTTAATTCAGCCTTTGCTGCATCAGTTTTGACTCATCTGTTTCTTGTGATTAACCTGCTGGAATTCCCCATACCTATAAATGACCTTACCAGTATTTAGATTTTTTTTTTCATAATACTTTGAGTGGTGTATGATGACATGCTGTTCCACAAGAAATGTTTAAATGACATGTCATGTGAAAAAATTATCGTACCCCTTATCTACCACAGCTCACAGTACTAACCGCTGATTAACAAATGATTTAACTGATGTTGAAATAATTTCTCTGCAGTGCTGAGGACAAACTCTATGATACACTCATCCCCCAGTCTATCAAAGATGATTTCTTCGACAGGTGATATTTCTATTCAAGCCTACACATTGATTCTGAAGGGTCTTAATGTCAGTTAATCATAATGTCATTGATTATTATCAATCACTATGTAATAATAAATATTCTTTTTATTACAGCAAAACACCTGTCTCCAGTACTAAGACTGTGACAGTGAAAAGCAGCACTGATGGGTGAGTTACTGCAGGATGACTTACACACAGTGTCAGTAACATTAAATACCAGACAGTCAGATGAAAAATATTGTCTTGTTTTGTTTTTCCAGAGATGGCATCAAAACTACAACCACAAAAAGGACTTCCTCTACGTAAGATAAACAATCATTTTTGGAATAAATACACTCTCAAAAAATAAGGATTGCTTTAATAATCACCATATATTGATAATATTGTGGTCTTTACAGGGCTGAGGATGATCTGTATGATACCCTCCTGCCTAAAGGCATTACATCTAGTCTATCGTCTCCAGACAGGTGAGATGTCTCAGTGGATAACTTAAACAAAACAAACAACCATATAAGTATCCTGTCAGTGGAACATCACATTTTCATTGTCACAACAGTACAAGAATCACCAAGAGAGAGACTGTCACGGTGGACAGCAGCAGAGGGTGAGCGTTGGAAATGAATGATTGAGAATGTGCAATGGTTCTTTGTATGTACAGTGTATTCATCCCAGTTTCTTCTGACGATGTTTTTTGTGCCATGTAGCGGAGAAAGCCCAACTCTGACATCGCCATCCTCCCCCCGCAGAACCCCCAGGTAACCATGCCATGACATAAGCATTACATTTAAGTGTTACATTATGGTAAGATGGGGGAACATCCCCTGCCCTTAAGAGTCTACTTACAGAGAAAATACTGGATAAGTGCTGGGATGGGATTTCAGTATGTACAGTATGATCATCCATAAATCAAACCAGCTTTGGTTCTAATGTGTTGGTAGAGTATTAAATGTAGTGTTGTGGTAAATCAGAGTTGAGTCATTTTGATTTTAGGTATCTACATATTTTATAATTTACATAAAGAATACTATCTAATCACAAAAATAAACACGTTTATTGATTCTCATTTACTAAAATGAAATATTTTTTAAATAGGCTACCTTATTGATGTTTAGCTTTGAAGAGTTTAGCCCTCAAACAAAACAAAATAATAAACAATATTTCACCATTTTTACATTTTAGAGAGTGGTCTATGACTAAATAATTGATTATTCTTAACTAATCTTTGTTGATCTGAATGTTAAATACAGCTACCATTTAGGTTTTATGTCTAAATAAAATGAACATATACAACTGACAGTCTGTAGTGGATGTAGACAACACATAGACATTAGTTTTACTGGCATATACAGTATATCTTCCTCCATCTTAGCCATACAGTCTCCTTCTATAACACCCTTCCTTACATAATGATTTTTCGTTCTCTCACATGTTAATAATGGTTCTTTTTCTCTTTTTATAGTTATGAGTACTCCAGTATCAACAGTCCCAATGTCTACACCACTACATCATACAGGAGCAGCAGGTATTGGATGATCTTTAATATGGCTAGTGTCAATATTTGTGTGCAAACATTTATGAAAGTAAAGACTTGTCTGGAAACTGATAAATGTGTAACTCTCAAAGCAGGTCAGATGACAATCTGTCAAGTCCAATCTACTCTAAACCCTCCGTGAAGAGTACGTACTCAACACCTGAGAGGTAGGAAAAGTGTAACGACATTCTCTCTTGAAAACAGTAGTTTAAGCAAAAAAACTTTTTTTTTTTTTTTTTGTCAAATTACTGTTTCCAAGGTCAAGAATGAACTTAAAACGCTCAATATTAATATAACGTAATACACTTTATAAAACTCCTGTCCCATATAGGACTGTGCTTGAGAAAGACCTGTGCACCATCTGCCGTAAGCCCTTCACTGGTGAAGCCAAGATGGTCCTCGATGACATGAAGATCAACTGCCACGCTTCCTGCTTTAAGGTGAGCAGATTAGTTTTAAGACGTTTCTGTACTTACACAAAGGTCAAGGTCAACAAGCTATGATTGAAGAATAGTTACTGTACATGCTTTACTTAAGTGAAAGTAGCAATACCACAGTATAAAAATATTCTAGCACAAGTAAATTACACTAAATTAACTTATAAAAGAGTGAATAATACTATAAGTAAAACTATGTATCATCAGAAAAGTTTTTTTTGTTACTACTGAGAATTAAAGTATAAGCAGCATTGTAGTGTAGCTCTTTGTAGTTTAATCAGTAAAAATGCATTTATAAAGTGATCTTGCTATATATTTTGTACGTAAACACCCACAGGCCACTGGCACAGGTGTTTTAACTTATGTTGCCTAATTGGATGTCTTCTATGCCATTTGGTTTTATTGTACAATGTACAGCTGTCAGATAATTGTAGTGGAGTAAAAAGTACATTTCCCTCTGAAATGTGGTGGAGAAGAAGTATAAATTTTCACCACATACTTAACTATATATTTAAAAGACAAGTTCCATCCTTTAAGTACAGTACTCAAGTAAATGTACTTCCCTCCACTGGCAAATCATGAACTGTGCAGCTGAGTGCTCAGCGTGTCTTTCTTCCCTCATGCAAGTGTTTGTTTGTGTTTGACAGTGTGAGGTGTGTAACAGCACTCTGGGTCATATGAAAGCTGGGGACAGTATGTGGATCTACAAACACATGGTGCACTGCGAACACTGCTTTGAGGTCACCAGAGGTAAAAAAAAAAAAAAAAAAAAAGAACATAATAAAATACCCTTAGGTCTTCATTTTCCTGAACTTCAAAATCCAATATTTGTTTACTTTACTTACTAAAAAACAAGTCTATCTTTTTTTTTCCACAGACAAATGGCGACGCTGAGTTTATCCCAAAGCTTTGGGGGAGAAAAAGAACATGTGATTATCAATATGTTTTGGGTGAAATGTTGCTGATACTGTAGATCTTTTGGTGTTTTGACGTTTATTAAGATTTATTAAGGTGGATTTATGTAACTATTCAGCATGTTATACTGTCTCTGTATCATTTCTGATATTCTCTGAAGCCAGCAGCCTTTAGGAAACTCTTATATGTAACATGATAAGAGATATTGCAATATTTAGGGCCGGGGGCTTTTTGTGTGTGCAATAAAGGCAATCAATGCATTTTTATCTATCAATACATTGTATATGTTTGCTCTTTAATTGCTCTTATGTATGAATAATGATGATCACAATTTCATGTATATTTTATTCTCTTAATAGTAAAAAGTAAAATTTCTAATGATGATTATAATTTCTTAGGTAAACTACACAAGAATGAAATGGAACAAAATAAAGCAGAAGAGATTTGCACTATTTGACAGAATGTGGTTTTTCTCAAATTGTACTAATTGAATTGAGTTTAACTGTATTAATTTATATTAATGGAATAAAATAGAAGATGATTCCTTTTTAAGAGGTTTTTAGTCCTATATATAGAAATATTATATATCAAAATTTCTTCACTGCCTTCATTTGTATATACAGTACAGTAGACAATATATTTGCTAAATCCCTCTGTATCTAAAAACACTACCAATAGTTTACCAATGCATATTCTTAAGAAAACAACAACAACAACAACAACACATAAATAATAAAAACTAAGGAGGCACAGAATCAAAATTGCAGAAGCCAAAGAAACAATAAAATGATATAATATACATAGATGTACACATACACAGTATAGGTATACTGTACACACATATACACACGTACCCATACCCGATAAACATACATACATATACACATGAAGTTGCACCAAGCTAAGTGAATGCTTGATCTGAAAGGAAACTATTTTCTCCCATCCCACCACTCTATCCCTGTCCCACCAGTCAAAAATGATACACTGTTTTAAACTTAGTTTTAAACTATGTACACATCAGATTTATCTTAGTTTACCTTTCCCTGACCTGTGTTAGAAATTGGTTCCAGATTTCTTTGAAGGCGTCCATTTTGCCATTTATTTTGTATATTAGTCATTCATAAAAGACAGTTTCTGACAGGGCTGTGAACCATTGAGAATAGGTAGGGTTGTTTCCCCCCATCCAGTGCCTCAGTATGACCCTCTTAGCTGTAGTAAGAGCAATGTTTAGCCATTGGGCCTTCTTCCCACCTATTCTCTCATTTCTTTTAAGGCTATTCAGGAGGCAAAGAGCAGGGTTAAGGGCAACAGCGGTGCCCAGGCTATCACTAATCTTTTCCATGACCCTCTGCCAATAGGTGGCTGGGCTAGGACAATTAAGAAACATATGGACAATATCACCTTGTTCCGTTTGGCATTGCCAACAGAGGTTTGAATGACTCAGTCCTGCCATATTCATTCTCATGGGTGTCCATTTGAGTCTATTGAGTATTTTAAATTGCATAAGTTAAGATTTGGCATCTCTCATTGGATTTAGAATCTCCTTCACTAGTTTATTCCACTCATCATCTTCATACGTAATCCTTAAATCCCTTTCCCACACGGCTTTTAGGCCTATGCTAGTGCCAATAAAATCCATCAATGAGGTAGTTGTAGATTTGACCAGCCAGGTGTGGACGACTACTAAACGATTCCAATTTAGAGCATATTGAAGAAAGGAGGTCCCGCAAAAAGAAAAAGGAACCTCGAGCCTCTCTTGGCTTTTCTTTTTATAACTCTACAACTTTCTCTTATTTGTATTACCACATATCGTCTACCTCCAGGACATCTATCACTTTCATGCTGATGTTACATGACTTTATACAAAATAGTGACCTTTTCTTCTTTCTTCTTCTTTCTGTGCAGAAAACACAGTTTCTCCTTTTCCTCAGATTATCTGACGGTTGCCTAAGTTTTTGATATTTCTTTGTGTTTGTTTTAGTCATCCTTAATGGTTCAGTATAGTTATAGTATATATAGTTCAGTACACGTTGCACAAGTTTTGTAAATTCCCCAGAAATGGTGCAAGACATTAAACTATGTTTAATTTGTCACCAATTAAAATGAATTAAAATGTTTAAAGTAGGCTTGAGTAGAGTTTGTCTCGGCCACATATAGTGGAACTTTCAACAGCATGTCCCGTGTTCTGTAGGGAAAGCAGATGACCTCACACCATTAGTTATTACCGTAGATTTAGGCTGATTGTATATAAGCTGAACATTAACATTGTTGTTTTGAAGCAATTATTGTCTGAATTTGACTTTAGGTTTGTGTTGCTGACTTGCTGAAAGGCCCCCTCCAAAGCCAGTGTTTGGTTTGTCTGATTTGGGCTTCTGTAGAAACATGGCAGTACAACCATGGATAAATAGACCTGGATACAAGGAGAACTGCGCATGCTCCATGAGCTCAATGCGCCCATAGAGCATGCTCACTAGAGATTTCCGCCGGCCTAGATGGCTAACTTCCGGTTTAGTCCTCTAGCTAACTTGAATGGGGATAAAACTATTCAATCGTGCAGCTCATTCAGACTTTTGAAATGTGATCAGACAGAATGGATCAAATTCTGATAGTGAAACGAGTCATTTTGCGGGGGTTGTGGCACACAAAGAATGTATCGGCTGATTTACAGATGTCTCTTTCACAATGTAAGTCTATGGTAAAAAGTCTTTTGGCCCAATAGCATCATGTGACATTGTAATTACACGGTTTGGCCACTATGTCAAATTGACTTCAAAGCCTGGCGCTGTTCCTGGGGTCTTTTGGGTGCAACATGGCAGGCTCCATGTTAGAGGACCCGCTCCTTATGTAGATATAAAGGACTCATTCTAAGGTAACGAAAACACGAGTCTTATTTTTATGAGATTATACACTAATTAAAACATACTAATGAATATTATATTCCTTCTCTGCCAAGTCTGTTCCACTAGATGCCACTAAATTTCACGCACTGCACCTTTAAAATTAGTTTTTTCAAAATACTATTGTTGTTTTTTTTGTTGTTGTTTTTATTGATTGGTCAGCGTCAAAAAAATTAAAAACTATAAAAAATAAAGGGTCCAAAGGAGGCTCACATAATAAATACTTCCTAAGCAGTGGTGTGATGGGAGTTGAACTCCGTGCCGCTGACCAATGAGAGGCCGGCTGTGCAGTCATCCCAGCGGCAGCAGCAGCATCAGTGTATGTGTGTGTGTGTCTCTGAGTGTGTTGTAGCCTGAATCTGGACACCCTCTCTAAATTGAACAGGACCCCTCTGCAAGCAGGCCGTGCATTTTGCCCCTCTCAATGTGCTTTTTACCAAATGGAAGCAGAGGTGTTGAACCCCCAGATGATGGCAGACGTCAATGGCAACAATAAAATCACCAACGCGGAGCTGGAGGTGTTAAAGCTTCAGGAATTGGTCCGAAAATTGGAGAGGCAAAACGAACAATTGCGGACTCGAGCGAACGCTGTAAACAATTGCTCCATCGGCCCTCATCCCCAGACCTCGTTGTCGTGTCTGCATGGGGGTACAGCTTGTCCGAGTGACAGTTTCTCCAGCAAATACAGTATTTTGAGTCCAACTCAGTCGCATCCGTGTGCCCCTGGACTCCGGGGATCAACGGAGGAGCCTTTCGCCTATTTCCAGGCGAGCTCGGTGTCTCCTGATGCCGCCGCGGAGGACAGCGGCGCCGCTGGACCCGCGACTGTTCTGGATGAGGTTGATATTTTGGACCTCAACACCGTGCTCCCTGTCGGAGAGCCTGAGAGCTGGTAACTGCTCTGTTTTCATCTGCCACTTCATAGCAGCCACACATACTGTATGTCTTTGTGAATGTACAATGAAAAATGATTGTCCCTGTGTTTCTCTGACCCTAATAGATGCTTTGTAGGCCACAGGACTGCCAACTAGCTACAGTTTAGAGACATGGTGTGTAATGCTAGCCTTCCATGTATCTCCCTCTCATTGATCACATTATTGATCCCTCTCCTAGTGGAGTAGACTTGAAGGCACTGGCATACAGAGTGACTTCTTACAGGAGGAGAAAGAACAAAAACAGGTCTGACACAAGCTTTGTGCATCCCAGAATGCACTGTGCATGCAGCATAGGTATCTATTCAGAGTAAGGCAGCACTGGGATGAAATTAGAAACAATGACCCCCTTCAGCCTGTGATCAAACAGCTTGGCTTTGTGTGTAGTGCTCAGCCCCAGGCTGAACTACTTTGAAGCGCCGTATCTGCTGACTTAGGTAGCTCACACACTGACACGCTGACTACTGAACCGTCTCCAGCTTTATGTATCTGATGTGATGATGTGGAAAATGTAGCACACAGCTGAATGCAGCAATGATGGCATCCAACATTCACCCGCTGCGGTGGTATATCCTCACTCCATTTATCACGACTAATTAACCACAAAGTCAGTGTAACACCATGACCCAGTTGCTAGATAAAGGGTCGGTTCTGCTTAGTCACAGGTGACAACTCACTTTTTTAACAATCCAGTTTAATTGATTTTTAGCAATCTGTCACTCCTGTGTAGCATTTAGCTTATTGATTGATTCTATAATCTTTCCCTGTGTGTGAAATTGAGAATCAGACAGCATGTTTTACCTTCTTTACTCACTGCTCAGATATCTTCTGCTGATAGCTAGCAGTCAATGATATGGGGATCCAGTTTCCAGTAATAAGCTCTATTTCTCTTGTCTTGACCTGCACCTGGTTTTGTAGAAGACTTATAGGTTGCGCTCAATGCACAGTTTTATGGGCTGCAACTAATGATTATTTTCCATTATTGATCAATCTCTTGATTACTTTATAAATGATTTGATTGTTTAGTCAGAAAATACTGAAAAATGCCCAGCACAATTTCCCAGGGTGCAATGCAATAACTTCAGATTGCTTGTTTTGTCTGACCAACAGTCCAAAACTTAAAGATTTTTAATTTAGTATCATATATGGCAAAAAGTTACAGCAAATTCTCATTTTAGAAGGTGAAAAAAAAGAAAGTTTACTTGATATATGACTTTTGATGATTAATTGATTTATCTCAATTGTTGTCAATTAATTTTCTGTCAATCCTATATTTGATTATAGTTGTCACATCCTATACATTATTGCACTGAATGAAACTATCACCAGTTGAATTTTACACATTTAATTTTAGATTAAAATGACAATGACTCTTTACACAAAATCTGATATTTTTTTGACTTTGTTGCATTTGGATGTCATGAAAATCACTCCCTTTCCACAGCCACCGGATCATTTGCGATAAAGCGTCCTTACCTCACTGTGTTGCTCAGCTGAGAAATATTGCCACTGTAAAACGTTCAGTCCCGTAGGATCACTAAATGCTATTTCATGTGGACACAGGTCGTTCTGCAGATAAATAATGTCAACTCTCACCATAAAACAACAATATGGTCTATGCTGTAAAGGTGTCAGGATTAAACTGTGGGTTGTGCTCAATGTTTCAGGCTGTATGTGAGTCCCAAAGCCAAGCTGCAGGGTGAGCGTATCCTCAGCCCTCTCCAGTGGTGCAGGCAGGTACTGGACCACCCGGGGCCTGAGGTGGAGCTGGCTAAGATGACTCTCTGTCACAGACTGGACCAAGGTACTGTGTATTTACCGCCCCGAGATTAACAGGCTCTCATCTGAGGCCACATCTGGACATCTGTCTCTCTGGTTGCTGACATGTGATCATAAGCTGCGACACACTTGACACAAAATGTCTCCACGTGCAACGAGGATTTCAGTGGCAGCTTCTGAATCGTGGGAGCGTTTCACTGCACACAGCTCTATTGTTTCTCTCATTTGACCATTTAAATCACTCGCTTTAAATTTATGGGTTGTAAAGTTGCAAACGACTTCCCACAGAGTGATTACTTATGTGGCAGCAGAGTTGGAAGCGCTCCCATTTACACATATCAGCATCTCCAGAGGACAATTAAGATCAGTTTAAGGGATTTGCTTCTCTGCAGATAGAAAAAAAACAAAAAAACAACTCCATTTGGAAGAACTCATGCTGTGCCGTTGGATGGCATCACACTGTGTTAAATGGAAGACAGTGTAGAACAGAGCAGAGAGGATTACAAAACTCTGGTCAGAGTATCACCATTACATTGCACCGCCTACAAGTGGCTCCACGCACTCAAATCTCCATGTTAAAAAAAGCACAATTCAAGGGAAAACATACTCCATTTTAAATTTACACTCACGTTTTTTTAAATGTTAAAGGAATAGTTTTGGGAAATATGCTTATATGTCAAGAAATAGATGAGAAGATTGATATCACTCTCATCTTCAGAGAGTTATCATCCTCTCATCTAATCTGACTCTTGGCAAGCTAGTGAATGTCAAATTAGTCCTTTAAATTCAAATATGGCTTTCAGTGAATATACTTGCTCACTAGTGTCCTGGTTTTGATCATATTTGGAATATACTGTAAAATTTACATCCATGGAACATAGTAAAACCTGTTTATTCACCTTCTTGTACACATGATTTTGATATTATCTATGTTTCTCATCGTCTATGTCTTTCACTCCTCCGCATCCAACAAATCTGACATTTCTCTGCTGTCTGAGTCACCAACAGTTGAGGATGAACCCACTTTGGTTTCTGCCTGGACTTTGCTGTAGTTACATGTCTGCTGGATTTAGCTTCTCCATCTCCATTAGCAACAGAAGAGGAGATGAAGACTACAGTTCATCCTGTGCATTACCACCGTCGTACTTCATTACACCATTTATCGACATATTTAATGTTTTACTGGCTACATTAACTACTATCCAGACACACTGCAGACCTGAATACAGTGTTTCCACTCTGAAGCATACTGGAGTTTCTCAAATATGACGATGGCTTATTCAGATTCCTGAGACCCGAATATCATGTTTATATGTGCAAACACATAACCAGGATACTACAAAAAACGATCATAACCGGGATACTAGTGTGCTACAGAATGACATTTGCTGCTGAACCCAGTTTCATATTACGTGCTTTACAGTTTCTACACTCACGCAAGAGGATATGGTTGCCATAGAAACCATGCTTAACTGGGTTTTGAGGCAGATTTACCCAACCCTCACTGCTCAAACATCCTGCACAAGAGTCTCTTGTACTGTGAAAGCATGTACTTATGTGCACGTATGAATACATACAGTGTGTGTTCTGATTTTAAAATTCAACAAGAGTTTTCTCAGATCAGTTATTTTCATATTGTGGACCTACTATGTATGCACTTTATTTTCAAAAATGCATGTTTTTAAGTGTTTGGATGTTTGGATGTTCATTAGTGCGTGTGTGTGTGTGTATGGTTGAAGGTCCTCGTCTTTTTCTAAAGCTGTATTCAAGGAAGGTTGGCTCTACTCCTCCGGGTCATGAATACACTGTTGTCTCTGAGCTCCAGTAGCCGTTGTTTGTGTAACTTGCCGTGAATGCTAGTTTTATCCAGTAGTGGTTGAGCCTAATTGTGTTGGGAATGCCAAATGCTCCACTTTGTCAGGTGTGTGCCTCCCTGACTACCAATCAGAGGGGATGAACTCAGTGTTTACACACTGAACACACATTATTTCATGTCAGTCATGTCATTTCAGGCAAGTTACTCACTGCCAATCACTTTCTAATGAAGCATACTTTATTAAGGGTTTACAGGTTGCAACTAATTGCCTTCTTAATGGTTAAAAATATTAATTAATGCACTATAGATCAGTAATGAGTCATTAATTAGAACAACATTTGAGTTGTTCTAAAAAATAATCCATATCAATTTTACTACTTATTTCCAAATGTAATAAAATGTTTTAACCATTATTAAAGTCATTAGTTACAACTTGTAAACCTTTGCTAAGTATGCCTGATGATAATAATGTACCATAAAATGAATACAGCAGGAAAACATTAAATGTGTGCTCTATAAATGTAACCCCCACATCCCAAAGTAGACCGTAGTAGATCTAATTCCGATTTTGGGAATGGGATGTAGCCTACATGCACAATCCCCGCTTATCCTAAGATCCCTCTAAAAAAAAATCTGTAGTTTAGCCCAATAAGCTGCAGTGGTAAGCTAAACCTCATCTTACTGTATGAGCCTCTTCTGTCGGAGCTTTGACCAAATCATTTACAACGTCAATGCTGATATGTAAAGAGCAGATTAACATTTGGCCAGAGTGTGTTACAGTATAATCAATGTACCGCTTGTGTGCACGTTTGGCTATCTATGTGTTTGCATGTGTTATGGTAAAGCAGTCTGACTAACATGCCCTTTGCAATTTTGTGTCTAGCTAAGCGGTGGAGAGGACTGTCCTCCGTCCGTCCATACAGCTGCATAGAGGGATTAAACACCCTCAGCTGCCCTGTCCTGCCTTACACTAAACCTGCTGCACTAACCGAGTCCCCAGGTAACACACATACTGTACATGCTCTACTACACATAGTACACACGTATATAACTCCTGCTAACCACACGAGTATCACTCTAACCTCTGTTGGGCTTCTGAGGATCATTTATAATCGTCAATAGTTCTGACTTTATTTATCTAAAATATTTTATTGGAGAGTAGACAGGAAAAGAGAGTCTGTAGCCAGACTCGCTGCGGTCACATGGTCAGTGCTTAGAGATTTAACCTAGACCATCAGGGTGTGGATACAGTGCGAATACAGATTTATACAGTATTAGTGGTCAAATTACTGAATTAATTTTTATCTGTAGAACACATATGTTAAAGTGGGCTGTCTTTACAGGATTAAAAATGCTGTTGAATTGTGTATTTATGTTAGTGGTAACACTATTAATTAAGTCCATGGATTGATGAGTTGATTGACAGAAATTGACTTTAATTTTAACTGACTGATCATTTAAGTCATTCAAGTCAAAATGCTAAACATGATTATTAATTGGTTAGCATTGGTAGTAAGAAATTATGGTTATAGTTTATTTATGTTTCTCACTATCTTATTTTCAGCCATGTTAGAGGTATAACTGGGGGTAACTGTCAGTCCATTGGTTGGTCGGTCCACCACTTTGGTCCAGACTAAAATATCTCAACAACTAGCAGGTGGATTGCCATGCATCCTGCAGACTTTACTGATCTCCTGACTTCTCCTCTAGCGCCCCCATGAGGTTCATATATGTGGTTTTGAGTGAAATTTCTACACAACTATTGGATTGATTGCCATGAAATTTGGCACAGACATTCATGTCATCCACAAGGTTAATTATGACAATAACTTTAATAACTTTAACTTTTCCAAACATCAGCATATTAGCTTTGTTACTCTGAGTATGTTAGCACACATTTATACACATTCAGATCAGGAAGCTGCCCAGAAGAAAACAGTCTCATCTGGTGGCCAATAAGCAGAGTTAAGGGCCTTGCTCAGTGAGGACCTGCTGGTCACAAGCTTGCTTTACTAACCTTCAGGCCAACGCTGCCCTCATTCCAAAAGTTAATGACTTAACAACATAGCAAATAACAAAATGATACAAATGTGCACAAAATGTGTAAATGAAGGCTAACTGGCTTTTGTCGTAACCTTGAAAGTCTATAAACTATAGAAATCATTATCTTCATCTCTTACATGGAAATTCTGAATTGAGTGTACTAAAACTCTTTCTTTTAACCTCATAGCTGTTTCATTTATCATTCAAAGTAATAAGAAAAGAGAGCCAAATGCATCTGTTGCTCCCAAAAGACTCTTGGAGCTAACTGTATAAACATAACCCAGATTCTTAAACAACCTGTTACTTGCAGTTTACACTCAGATTACAGCAAATGCTTGCAGGGCAGAGATTATAAGGTCATACCCTGAGACAGATGGTGACAAACAAACTCCTCCAGACAAAAAATTATATCCAATATGAATGCTTTTTCTGCCTTTTCATCCATATTTTAATTGTACACAAATGTCAGAGAGTGTAGTTTTGATTTACATGTTAGACTGGTTCTCAGAGATTGAAACTCTTCTCGCTTTCACTGTGTTTCTGTCCTTCCAAGCTCCATTGCCATCATCTGGTCAGTCTTTCCTCCAGCCAACCCTTCCACTCAGGGCCAGCTGCAGCCTCAGTGACAGAGCACCCACCTTCCTATCAAACTCAACTCTCCACAGTAAGATGCACTGACAATCTGTCTTCTCTGCACTGCCATTCATTGTCACCACCTATCCATCTGTAATGGATATATACGATTACATGCTATCATACAGACTGCACATCTGCTGTGAAAACATCTTCTCTGTGTGTTGAGTGCCTGTATCGCATGCAAGCATTTACAGTCGGTGCAGTTGTCTCTGTGTTTCCTCCAGTATAGAGAGTGAAATGTCTTGATGAGAGAGATTTGGCTCTTCCGTGTGTTTTTAGACCTTGGTCGCCGGCATGCTGCAATTAGCCCGCAGTCTTCCGTGGACAGTGAGGTGGGTGTTTCAGAACTGGAGGATGACTCTATCTCGATGGGATACAAACTGCAGGACATGACAGATGTGGAGGTCATGGCTCGACTTCAGGAGGAGAGTGAGTTGACTATTTAAATATCTTTTAGGCTTTACAGGAAAGAGAGAAAATAAAATACACTCCTTATGAAAAAGTGCTTGAAATCTGAAGTAATTAAATCACCACTGCAAATAATGCTACATACAGTATGTGGGTCATTAAAAGCACCATGCACATCATTGCCATTTGTCTGGGTTTGGTTATGATTTTTGATTGTTGACCAAAAAACCTGCAAAACCAATGACATTCCCATCATCCACAGCAGTAGTTCAATTAATTCCTTAATTCACTAGCAGATGTTAGCATGCTAACACACTAAACCTAGATATGGTAACATTTAGCTCAAAGCACCACTGTGCCTAAGGATAGGATCACAGAGCCACTAGCATGGCTGTAGACTGGTTGGTTGGTCTCAGGCTCCTCCTAACAGTATGTGGAGGGTTCCTTTAGCATCAGACTAAAACCCAAACTGTTTGGCTGAAGATGACTCATTGTGTAGTGCATTGCACTGCTCGTGGGTTGTAGATGTTATATAAATGCTGTCCATTTTTTTTATTTTTTTGACTGATGTATCTGATTTGGCCACTGTGGAGCTAGTTCTCTTAATTGGCTTTAAACTTCATATGAAGGCCCGTCATACCATAACAGTGTTTATTCTTGTGATTTAGTAGTTCATACTTTCTTTCAGAAGAATAAAACCATACTATACTGTTTAAGAACTGAAATAATACTAGTGAATGACATCCAGCTATATAATACAACAATGATCACCATTCTGGACAGACTGAAATGGATGACTTTGTTACATTGCTGATGTATGTCTAAAACCAGGATAAATGTTTGACATCTAAACATCTCTAAACATAAACAGGCAGCAATATCTTGATAAATTATGCAGGAGATTTCAGACAAAAAAATCTTTCCAGTATGAGTTTGGTCTACTCATTCAGTAATGGAATAATGGATGAGGGGCACCTCAGAGTATCATATAGAGTATATGAGGTTCAGGTTCATTTTTTTCCACAGATAAAAAGCATTGATCTGTCCCCCTGTAGGTCTCCGACAGGACTACGCCTCTACCTCTACCACAGCCAGTCGCCGCAGCTCCAGCTTCTCCATACACTCCCTCAGGCGCAGTGAGATGGATCTCGAGGAGGAGGACGAGGAAGATGAGGGGTACGACCAGCTCCCTCCTCCCCAGCCTCGACTTTTCCGTACAGGGTCTATGCAGCGGGGCAGCCTGCCCCACTCTCACACCTTCTCCAGTATCAGAGACTGCAGACGCAGCTCAATCACCCCACAGTATTCACTCAGTGGACTCTCCCAGTACTCTGGGAACTCCAGCCTGACCACAGAAACACACACAGCATACAGGAATAGCACAGGTGAGTGCTGAAGAAATTCCTTGTTCCTTTGCAGATTTCATGTCATCAAATATCCTTTATCATAGTAAATAATGATGTTTCTTCATGGGGTCTGATACTTTTTTCAATGAAATGGACAATCCCAAAGTCAGACCAAGAATAGTTAAGCGTCTTTGCAGAATTACCCACATTTGAGATGTCCCTAATTTCAAACCAGACCATTTTTGTATGTGCCAAAGAGGATTTAGTGAGTGCTCTTGGTTACAGGATTTAAAGAGCTTCCTCAGTTCAGCTCCGTGTTTCAGTCTACTCTGTTGTCTCTGTTGAGTGACTGACTGATATTGTAGTCGTGTTGAGGAGAATATTTTCAGGATTTATCAGGACATTCACATGCTATGCAGTTTTGATTTGAATCAAGTCAGAATTCTTCGAGGGATTGTTTGACATTTTGGGAAATATACTTACTCTCTTTCTTGCCAAGAGTTAGATGAGAAGATCGATACCACTCTCATGTCTGTATAATAAATATGAAGATGTAGCCAGCAGCTGGTTAGCTTAGCTTAGCATAAAGACTTAACAGTGACTTTTCCATTCCCTAAAATGTCAAACTATTCCTTTAATGTTGGATATATGAGTGAAAAACCTCTGAAGCTCCAAATCGAGTGGACTTCTACAATACCTGATCTGGTTTGTTGATACGGTTACGTAGACAAGCTACGGAGAAGCATGCCCAACCTGATCCGAGCTCCCAGCATGCCTAGTGTTCCCAGTATTCCATGCCTGGTGTCTCCCGTCAACCCACCCTCCCACGGCCCTTCCTCCTTGCCAACGATGTCCTCCCTCCGGAGCAGCCAGAGCTTTGACTCGTCCAATGGGCTCGCACGACTCCAGTCCTCCAGTAAGACTTTTGTCCTCATGTCTATGAGTAAATCAGATCTTGCCATACTGTCACTACTTTCATGTCATTTTTCTCTTGCTGTGTTTCAGTTCCCCCACCTGGCCAGCTCAGTCAGCGTGTCCAGAGCGTGGGAAATTTCCCCACTATTCCTCGACACCCTCTAAAAGCCACAGCTTATGTAAGCCCCACAGTCCTGCAGGGTCCCACCTCCACCTCCCTGTCCACCTCTGCCAGTCTACACTCCATCCCTAGCAGTGCTGCGCTGCCTCAGCCCCTCAAACCCAGCAGCAGCTTGGTACCGCAGCCGCTAAAAGCCAACACCAACCAGTCGGCTGTCCCCCGCAGCTCGCTTCCTCGCCCAGCCTCCTTTGTAGGACTCAGTGGAGCTTCACGGCCGAGCAAAATCACCCAACCCACACGCAGGTAAGAGCAGATACACTGAGCCAGTAAGGTTAGCTTAATAAGACATGGTTGTCTAAAAAAAACACATCTTATCAGTCTGTTTGACATATTTCAGTCTATACTGTACATCATTGGATTTTTATAAACGGATTGTTATATCTTAGATTTTGGTGAATCATAATGCATTTTAAAACTGTGTATTTTATTTTATTAAAGCTGCTATATTCTATATTTTCAAAGTAAAATGGATCAAATTACCACATGTATATGAAAGGTTTCACTGTAAAGACGAACCCATGGAGGATTATTATCCAACTCTGCAGTCCCCTTCTGCTCTACAAAGCTTTATAGCTTCTTTCAGCTCATTGTTTTTGTTTTCCAGCCAACAACGTTACTGTTTTGGTTTTCTCTCATTGCTTTCAGCAACGTACTTTCCAGATGCAGCAGGCAGTTGTTTTCAGTGGAAAAAGCTCTAAAAATGGATGGACGGTGAACATAGTGGAGCATTTAGTAGCTAATGAGCCGAATATTTCCCTCAGGAGGTGGTGGACACTGAAAACAGAGCTGAAAGGAGAGTAAATATTGCTCTGGATGTGTAAATGCTAACAAGATCGCTTTATCAACTTATAAAGTGATAATATGTCAGTGTTGTGTTTACAGCGTTTACAGCTTGTTTCCGCTGCCACCAAGTGGATGAAAATTTTGTTGATGAATGCAGATGAGGAATTTAATCGACTTGTTTCTCTCCTCCTGCAGTTTGCTGACTCCCCCAAAGAGCCTCGCCTCCCTGAGCGCCCTGAGGGACGGCAGCTGGAAAGATGGCTGTTACTAAATCCAAATAAACTGACGTTCAAGAGGTATACAGGGTAGCACTGGATGGGACCCAATCGATTGACACAATTTCTACGCGGAGGGCCCAGTCTTGGGCTGTGACCCAAGAGAAAGTGACTGTTAACCTTTTTAAAAAGCACTACTCTTGACTGAAGGACAAAGTAGAGACTGAGAGCAGTATGGGTCCAGCAGGCTGGATCTTTTCCTTACTACCTGCTGAAACACAGACTGACACACTTTGAAACAACCTGGCAATATTCTGGTAATCAGTTGTTAAATGTGAACTGGATCCTCTTTGGTATGTGTTTTTTTGATTTGTCATTGTGGATAATTAAGGCTTTCATTCAATAGAATGAAAACTTCTCTCCAGCTGAAAAACTACGCCCTTGCTTTTGTACATGCTTTTAATGATTTCATATGACTAATTTTGCAGATATTCATTTTTGTCAGACTGTGGTGTCAAATATGAATTTGAACCTGAAACTGTATTTTTACATCCTGTGCCTGTTTAAAAGTAGTGTAATTCATGTCCATTATATTTATTGACCTGACCTCACAGCACTTTTTATCAGAATTATGATTAACACGTTAAAATAAATGATCTTCTTTGTTTCTTAAGTAAAATGTGACAATTTGTTAATGTAAGTGTACACACATTATCCTTTGGCTAATTTCTTTTCATTATTGTTTACATGACGGCTGAGATTTGTAATGTTCTTTGATAAACATAATTGCTGCAATGATATTGCACATAGAGCCCTGATGCTTTTTATGGATGACAAGAATTTAAAGAGGAGGTTAATTTTTAAAGTGAATAAAAGCCTTTCAGAGTATTTTTGTGCTTCTCCAGTCTTTCTCAAATATAGTTACTTTGATTAAAGAATCAAAGAAATCCATTTCTCAAAGTTAATTAATGTTCATGATCTGCAGATGGTTATTGCCCTGTAATGGGCTGACATTTTTCAGTAATAATTGATGTTCTTTTTGAGTGAGTGACATCATTGTTTATTTAAAAGGGACAATTCATATTAATAATGTCACTAAATGTGCAATGGTTAGTTGAACAGCTAATTTTTGTTAAAATAGAATATTGTTACTCTCAACACATTAACTTCAACGTGTGCAATAGAAAAATGATTTGACCAAATTATACTGAGTTTTCTAGAATATAAGGATGAAGACACAGCACAGCACACCTTTATGTAACTGCTGGGGGCATTTGAACCTGACAGTTGTTAGCTCCACAAGGGACCCTAGAGCTAAAGTGACTAATGTTTAACAGCTTAGTGTGTTGATCTTGAATCTCCCCAGTAACACTCTCCACACTCATTTTTGGCATACTGTACCGTAGGGTGATAAGATACTTCTGTCTGCTATTTGGAATATTTTGGACTGTAAATGTAAGTATATTAAACAGCGATCACAGACATCGAAGCAGAGAATTGTTTATAATCATCATTAAGTGTGTGACCTGCACGACTGATCTTCGTGGAATTTGAGATAATGCCCAACAAAGCCCAAGAGGTATGTATGTTCATTTTTTCACTTTCATGTATCTTTAAATGCCATTCAGATATTTCACTGACAGTGATTTTGCATGTTATTTTGTTTTCTAGGATGCTGTAATCAACCTGAAGACGCTGCAGGAGATTTCCAGGCAGCTTGGTTTTGAGTGGACAGTCCTGGCGTATGAGCTTGGCTTCAACAGAACTGAGATAGGACGCTTCCACACCAAATCCACTGAAAAGAGTGTCCAGGCTAAGACCATGTTGGAAAACTGGTATGTGTGTGTGATTATAGTGTGACCACATATACACACCATAGTATACTTAAACACAGTGCATACATAGCGCAGTTCCCTGAATTAACAACAGATTATCAACTACTCGTTATCTGTATTTTTGAGGGAGAATGGAGCATTTACAATTACTGTACTCTTTATAGATTAAAACAGGGACCACATGGATTGGACCATATGTTTCTCAGATGTTCATCATTCTCCACAGGTATGAGAGGTCATGGGACAAGCCCAATAAGACCAAGCTGCTGCAAGATGGACTGGAGCGAGCAGGCAGGCGGGACCTGGCTGAGAGGCTGCGCTGCCTCCACTGGGGCCACCAGAAGCTGAGCCGCAGGGTGGAGCTGCCTTCTGCCTTCCCCTTCCTCATCACAGTCCACAAGACCATCCACAACCAAGACGGGCTTCGCAGGATCAATGAACTCAACCGTAGATACTAGATGAAGCACCTGAAGCTTTGGCTACGTTCATGTTACTCGACCATGTACATAGGCTGCACTGCACACTGAATGTAATCTGACATACTGGATGTCACTGAAGAAACAAATGAGAGGAATGGGACATATAGTTATATCCAGTATACACTGTAGTTGTGCCACGTTTAATGTCTTGTAAGACATTAAAGCTTCACAATAAAGATGGAAAGCAAGTTTGCAAGACCCACATTGAATTCCAGTTCCATTAAAATTAAAACAACTGAACAAGTGATAGATAGATAGATACATAGATACATAGATACATAGATAGATAGATTATATAGCATAAAAATTATCATAAATATAGCACTGGTACTGGTACTGTACATATTTTTCCTGACAAGTCAATTAAAATGTAGTTTTTAAAATGTCAATAAACTTCAGAATGTGAAAAATGCCTATCACAGCTTCCTAGAGTCAAGTTTGACTCAGTAGCTCTAAGTGTACTTTAACACAGTGCCATGAGCAAGTAAACACACAAGACAACAAAACTAAACAAAGATAAGCAAACATAAATTTAAATCTATTATGTACACACCTGAAAATGGATACTCAAGTCAAATTGTTACTGCAAACTGTATATACAGGATTATGTACAGGTTATACAAGTAGTGCAGGAGTTCATGGCAGTATAGTGAGTCACACAGATGTGGTTTATGTGCATCTATCGATGGATATACAGTGCAGAAGATTCAGCCTGCTTAGAATAATGTTTGAAAATAAACAGATATTAGATGTCACTAACTCATCACTGCATAAAAGTACAGCAAGGTTTTCGTATTACTGGGTTGTTGCGTTGTGTCTAATTGTTTTGGTGTGCAGGGCTCTGTAGCCTATACAAGACAGCAGAGGTTAGAAAGGTTGTGGCTAAGGAAATCTTTTAATCTGGTAAAGACCCTGAACAGCCAGACAAAGCTCTAATTAGACCAACAAAGCCAACAGGAGAATCACAGAGACGCCAGTCAAGTACAGTCTCTACATGCCCACACGCCTCTGAGAAGAGACTAAATAAGTGAAGTTGCCTGTGTGGGTGTACCATGGATGTGCAGGTTTATTCCAGGTGAGGTGGTGGTCAAATTTAAATATTAAATGAATGAATTTCACTCATCAAACACATTTAAGCATCGAACAAATTTAATTTAGTCATGCACCATGCACACAAATATGGAAGGTACATTTGATTAAATTATTTAATTTGAATGTTGGCAGCTCTCAATCGACCCAGTTCTCCTAGCCTATCAGAGACCCTGAACCCTTTCTTAGCAAGCTTGTGTGAGCGCGCAGTGGCCGCAGAGGCCTCTCACTCTGATATTTCTAACCAACCAACTAAGGCAACGAGCACTAACCAATCAGAGGCAGAGTAGGGGCGGGTCTTGGCAGAATGCGGGTGGGTAATAAAGAAATAACGCCGTGCGGTGAGCCAGAGCGGAAGCGAGGAGAGATTGCCTTCAAAACAAGCGATTACATTTTTCCCCTTGTGTGTTTAAGAAACTAATTTAAGTAGTGGAAAGTGTAAAACATAAATAACTGCATTTAAAATCTCCAGAAAACGTGTTGGGTTGGCTTCAGAAATTAACCATGATCAATCGCTGCAGCACTTGTACATAATTGTGAGTTTATTTTGGCAATTACTCCCGGAAAATGTTTATTTTAACACTCGCCAATTTGACGGTTAATTTTTTTTACGAGAGCTGCTGTCCGCTACGTTCGGGAGAGATAATACAACTGACTAGCAAAGCTAAGAAAACGGATACGACTGGCTCAGTGTTTTTCAGCATATAATTAACGAATTATCTCTGATTTAAACGCGACATTATGGTCATTTTGAGACAGAGAACTGTCGGCTTTCAGACACACAGGCGACCGCTGAGCCACTAGCTGGTAATGTATTTTTCGCAGCATGTGTTTGATTTTTGTGTATAAACCGCGGATGTGTCACTACCATCGCACAGACCCTTTGGTGTTATTGAATGTTGTCAACCGCATGACAGCCGGTTATTTGAAGCCTTCGCCGCCGACGTGAAATAATAGCTCGATTGCTCAGCGAAGTTTGCAGCAATGGCTTCGGCGCTGAGTTGCTTCAGTGGTCCTGAGGTGCTGGAGGACGTGAATCACGCCCCGGGTTTGATGAGGGAATTGAAATTACTGTACGACTGTCGGCTCCTCGGGGACGTTACCATCGGGGTGGAGAGCGAAGAGGAGTCGCTGGAGCCCGGAGGAGAGTCCGCTAGAGGTGACATTGACCGACTGTTCCTGTGCAGCCGCAACGTCCTCGCCGCCGCCAGCCCTTACTTCAAAAGCATGTTCACCGGGGGGCTGAATGAGAGCATGCAAGAGAGAGTGGTCATCCGCGGGGTGGACGCTGAGTCCATGTCGGTCATCATCGACTATTGTTACACAGGCAGGGTGACCATCACGGAGAGCAATGTGCAAAGGCTATACGCGGCTGCCAATATGCTGCAGCTGGAGTACATCAGGAAAGCCTGCTCCAGTTTCATGACAAGGAGGCTGGATCTCTCCAACTGTGTGGGTATTTTGAAATTTGCTGACACGTATGACAACCCTGAGCTTAAGGAGAATGCACAAGCCTTCATAGCCAGGAACTTCAGCCAGCTGTGTAATGGAGGGGAGCTTTGTGAGCTGGACTTGATGCAGTTAAAGGAGTTGCTATCTCTGGACACTTTGGATGTGGACTGTGAGAGAAAGGTGTGCTCCGCTGCTTTACAGTGGATAGAAGCAAATGCACTGCAGAAAAAGGACTCAGAGGATGCATTGCAGGCACTGAAGTGTGTGCGGTGGAACTTGTTTACTGAGAAGGACAAGTGTTACCTGGAGGGGCTCATGGCCAGGCCTCTAATTGAGAAATACCTTGAGTCTTTCTTCAACAGGTCTGCAGAGGACGGCTGTGGCATGTCCGCAGCTGTGGACGTACCAAAACACAGAATAGGAGTGAGCGCAAAAGAAATGATTCTCTTCTTTGGCCTACCTAATGACAACATAATGTGCTGTGACCCTTATTCAGAGGATCTGTATTTCATGGCTCCCCCCCTCGAAGATCTCAGCAGTCAGGACTACAAGCGCTCCACCATGGAGTCCTTAATCGCCTGTGCCACCCCTGAAAACAACCTGTACCTAGCCTCCCACCTTTCAAAACATTTCTGGCTGTATAACCCTGTGCTCAACAGCTGGCAGGAGTTGGCAGAGAGACCGCTGGGGAGGATACACTCTGGGATGGGTTACCTCAACGGCCATGTGTATCTCCTGGGAGGAAGGAACCCAGTGACGGACACTAGACTAAAGGAGGTCGAGTGTTATAGCGTCCAGAGGAACCAGTGGACATTTGTGGCTCCTCTGCCTCATTCTTTAGGTAAAATGCAGGTGGTGGCGTTGAATGACCACCTGTATGTGGTGAACAAAAGAAGAATGCTTTGCTATGATCCTAAGAGGAACCGCTGGCGTCACTGTGGCTCACTGAGACGAGACAAGCTTCACAAGGCCTGCGTGTTTCAGGACCAGATCATCTGTGTGTGCGACATCCCTGTGGTGAAAGCCTACAGTCCCACCAGGGGGGAATGGAGAAGGTTGGGTGACATTCCTATCGATAGCCGTGCCCTAAATTACCAGGTGATTCAACACAACAACAAGTTGCTCCTCCTCACCCAGACTCTACTGCAGCACAACAAGAACAGGGTCCTCATCCACGAATACGACCCAGCCAGGGACACCTGGAAGAATGTCATGGCAGTGTATGTGTCCACCCTGGGACCAGTGTGTGTTTCGACACGTGTGTACCCAGCGTGCCTCGGCTCTGCTCACAGCTTCTCTACAGAGGAAGACGATGACAGTGGGTCCAGTGCAGACTGGGACTTTGATGGACTAACAGACGCAGACTCTGACTCTGGCAGCTCTAGCTCATTCTCAGATGAGAACTGGTAGCGAAATGTGTCACTGTGTCAAAGAAAAGTTAAATTTATTTATAATTTAATGATTATTACAGGGTTCTGTCTGCCAGGAGAGGTCGCAGATCCAGATTCAATTCAGTATTAAAGCCAGTCATTTACGGTAGGACCGCAAGTTGATCAGAAGTGGAAATATTTTCTTTCATATATCATCAGTCTGGCTATGATCATTCACAAAAATGATCACAGCTGGTTTCAGTTATACTTCTCTTTTATTTTCAAGTCAGCACAAATGCTGGTAGTGACACAGTGTGTAGACTCTTGTTTGCTCAATAACTCACAACAAATACATGATAGAAACACAAATAGTCCACAGTAGGTTCCCCCATAGTGTGGAGTATCAACCTTTCCAGTTAAGCATATTAATGAGGGCAGCTGAATTTCTTAAGTAAACATTTTGTTAGAATTGGAGGAATTGTGAGAGATATTAAAGAAGAAGGGTAAAAATCAAAGTAGCAGAGGCTGAAATATCACCATATAGGCTCCAGACGAGGGTAACAATGCAGAATACACCTTTACACAGCAGAGATATTTTAACCTGTCAAACACATGTGTTACTAATAACATAATTCATAGCTGAATTGCACTGCAGTAATTGCTCGAACTGAGTCATGGTTCATGTTGTTAGCTCCACCTGTGCACTTCCTGCTATGACAAGTCGAATGTCTGCTGTCAAAAAAGGCCTATGAGTATAATTCAAGTGTGCTTTGATGCTACCAAAATTCACATTGACAATATTTATTCAGGAAATTAAACACGTCGGGTACAAGATGAATGTACTTTTGACAGGAAGGAAAAGAAAAACTGGTGATGCTCATTAGGGAAACACATCAGTCAAATGCAAAATATGAAGAATCTTATGTTGCTCTTGATTTCACTTTCGGTATAGCAGGAGCGCTTCGTGGCTTTTGTGTGTAAAATCTCTTATATTTTTTGTAATGCAGGCTTTCTGTAAATACTACACTTCAAAACGCAAGCTGCAATAACCTGGCTGATGTCTCTTGAGTACATTTTTAAAACTTGATGAAGCTCATTTAGAGCCACAGAAGACCTTATATGACTTTTTGTGTTGTGCCCCTTTAATGCTTTAAGTCTCAACAGCGTTGTCTGATATTAAGAGAGGAATATGTGCTTATGTGTCATTTAGCTTGACTACATGAGTACACCTGCTTATGTTCTGTGTAAAACAGTGACTGTGACTTTTTTAGACATCAGGCAGCTTAAGTGCCTCATGTTTATGACTGAAAACACAACCAGTCATTGACAGGGCTATCTGATTCGCTGCCCTTTATATGTTGTTGATGCACATGAAGACGTCACACCGCTGTGTTGTGAAACTCACTATGAAATGTATATGCCAATGTACTGTACACTGACTCAGGTTTAGGCTTCAGCAAAAGCCTGTATGCCATGATTTGACTTTTTTTCTGAGATGTAGTAAAAATTAGGTTGTTTTGGTCAAAGATGATGAATTTTATGAAAATTATTTGAAACAGTTTTATTGCGTGAATGTATGTGCTTTTGTATCTGTATTTTTTTTTTAAGTTAACATTTATGTTACGATCAAGATTCACAAAGTGTTTAGAGTATTGTTTGGTACTGATGAATTGTTTTTAGTTCAAGGACAATTTATCTGCATGTGATTCGTGTTGCAAAGCCATCGGTTTCCACAGCCTCCCCATACACTCACCTACCAGGTTATGTTTCTAATCTGTCTGCCCACATTGATATAAATGTGGTGAACAAAATATTGGAAACACCCATCAGTACAAAGCAATACCACAAACTACAGCCTCCAAAATAACCATTAAGTTGAATCAACCATGAGGGTACGATTAGTTGTATTAGATTCAGCTAGGTGTAACTAATAAACCGGCAAATGAGTGTCACTGTTGTCTGTCTTTGTACATTTGAGATCACAGATAGTTAAAATGTTACTTTATTATTATATTTTTGGATATGTGTGTGTGGGAAGGGGGGGTGTGGGAAATTAACTTTTTGAAATGTGAACATCTGCCAGTCACTAACAGATAAATGTTCAAATTCACCAGTCACTCAATAGTAAATCATTATTTTGTGTCTGAAATCTACCAGCCATATTTTACCAGCATTTGTCTGGTGACTCGTGCTTATCGCCCACCCTGGGTGGTAGGCTCTGGTAACAAACAGGGTCTGGATTATAATGATGTTTTTGGTGTATGTGTCAAATAAACCTCTGTGTGTCTGATACAGAAGAGCATTTATTTTTTAAATTCAGGAAGTAAGTGCATATAGCACATCAGGTACAAAGCAAGTACACAATACAAAATACAAGAGTGCTGATAACATATTCAACATTACAGTATTAGTATTTATTAAAATATAATTGAATTGAGAGATTAATATGAAAATAAGTAAAATAACAAATCTTTCAAATAAGGAAAGACAATAAGAAGACCATGCATTTGTTGTCAGTGGTTTCTTCAAATATATTACTTTTGTTTTAAGAACTTCTTACTTTTTGGTAATTCATCTCACCTAAGAACAAAGAAATAGAAGGTTGGGAACAAAAAAACTGTTTTTATTTATTGTACATTTAAAAAAATCCCAATAAAATAATAATTTGTATAGCACTTTCTTGAAACAATGTTAACAAAGTGCTTTACATACAATAAAATTCAGGGAGACAGTGATGTCATATTACCACAATTAAAGATGCAGTGTGTGGGATTTAGTGGCATCCAGTGGTGAGGTTGCAGATTGCAACAACAGAATACCCCTCTCTCCCCCTCCTTCTCCCTCTCCAAGCATGTAGGACAACCTACGGTGGTCCTGTCTAGAGCCAGTGTTTGGTTTGTCCGTTCTGGACTACTGTAGAACCATGGTGGGCTCCATGGAAGAGGACCCTCTCCCTATGTAGACATAAAGGTCTCATTTTAAGGAAAAAAACAACAACCAATGATTCTTATTTTCAGGTGATTTTACACTGATTAAAAGATACTTATGAATATTATATCCCATTTCTGCCAAGTCTGTTCCGATAGATGTCACTAAATTCTATACACTGCACCTTTAAATAAATAGAAGAGCTGAATAACAGAGAATAACAGTATTCATAAAAATAGGAATAAAAGGTCATAGAGGAGATAAAACAAACAATTAAAAACGTCAAAATTTACAGAAAGACCCCTCAGTGGCCCTGTCTGTATAAGTGTGTTTTTAGAAGGGATTTGAAAGAAGGAATTAATTTAGCTAATATGAATATATTGCAAAGAGTTGTAGCCTTTGTTGTCATGATAGTAACTCATGATATCTACTCAAGAGGTGAACTGTCTCGACAGTGACATCTATTGGCGGTGCTTTCACAGTTCTCGCGATGTTTCGGCACCGCTCAGTCTCCAGACTGCGAGAAGATGAGCGATGGCAATAGAAAACAAACCTGGTGAGGTATTTGACACAGTTTTCAGTCGAAATGACTCCTTAGAGCTGTCGTCGCATCACGACTGCGAGACTGCACAAGCTCGGGTTTTCAAGATAATCGTGATAGGAGATTCAAATGTAGGGAAGACGTGTTTAACTTACAGGTTCTGCGGTGGCACTTTCCTGAAGAACCCAGAGGCAACCATCGGGGTCGATTTCAGAGAGAGGACGCTGGAGCTCGATGGGGAGAGTATCAAGGTGAGAGGACATAAAGCACACAGACCTACCCTGTGATGCAACACACGCACATATATACCTCAGTGTCTGGAAAGACGACCATCTGTTTATTCTAAGGCTGTTTATTGGGATTACTCCACTACAAATCATAGGCCTACCTCTAGATGTGAGAGATGACCATCTGGAAGGCAGTTTCCAATAAAATAACAGTAGATATTATACTTCTGTAATAAAAAATATAGTACAAACATCATCTCCAAAGGTTTATTTGTTTTACATTTATTGCTGCCTTCATCACTCAACACACACAACTGATGCACCTCACATATCATGCTGATTGTAAATAGTTATGTTTATTTAAAATAAGACATTCAATGATACATAAATGTGGCTGTGTAGCCAAAGTCTGATCTATCTTTGTGTTCCTCTGTGTCATAGAGCTCCATTGTTGTCCAAAAATGATTAAAAACACATCAGTGAGCCACACCGTTGCAGCGGGTGACATGCTCATTCATCATCATGAACACAGTGCACCATAGTTTTATTCGAGTCAGTCCCAAATACGCCATCCTGTGGCTGTAAATACTCATAATTGTAGCACATTTGTATTCATCTGTGGCTGAAAATATCACCAAACAAATGCACTTTTTACTCATGTTTGAGGAACATTTGCTAAAAAACTGCAGTTCCCCGCTGTCTTGGGAAATTTCTATCAAAAATGAAACTATTTGTGACCCAAGTCAGAAAGTATTCAGAGACGCACTAACGCATTGCTGGTTTTGGTCTTTTCATGGCCATCTTATCCTTTAAATCAATGTGTGTTTCTTTTGTGCCAGCTGCAGATCTGGGACACAGCAGGTCAGGAGCGTTTCAGGAAGAGCATGGTGGAGCACTATTACCGCAGCGCCCATGCCGTCATCTTTGTGTATGACGTGACCAGCCTCCTATCCTTTGAGAGCATCCCTGAATGGATTGAGGAGTGCAGCCGACACTCTGTGGGGCCCCTGGTGCCCCGCATCATGGTGGGGAACAAATGTGACCTGAGGGACCGCCGGGAAGTGCCCACGTCAGCTGCCCAGTGTCTAGCCGACAGCTACAATTTCCCACTGTTTGAGACTTCGGCCAAGGAACCTTCTGAGAAGGAACACGTCGACGCCATCTTCCTGACTTTGGCTTATAGACTGAAGAACCACAAACCTCTGAGACTGAAGCAGCCCAGTGAGAGCAGTATAAGGTATCTGTGGAACCAGAGAGAGCAAGAAGCAGCAGTTTGTCAGTGCTGAGGTCACCTACATCCTGTTGTGGATGGATGTGCACAGAGCGTGTCTCAAGGTCATCACAGCCTTCATTGACAACATGGGTGCTGAGGAAAGCAGTGCTGAACAGACTTTCCTCTCATTAAGACTGTATTCAGAAAGACCTAATATGATCATGGGATAGAAAAGGAAGAAGATACCTATGACTTTACTTTTTTTTTCCTTCCTGCTGTACCACACATATAGTGACAGTATGGGCCAACAAGTTTGCACAATATTTAATCAACATTTCAATGAAATGCATGTAATGATGTGGAGGTATGCAAAAACATTTTTAGCTCAAACTGCACATAAAATCACTTTGAGTCAAAGAAACAGATGATATGCAATCAGCCGTCTAGCAGCACTAATCTACAGTATTCAATGCAGACAGTGAATTAAAGGGGAAATAGTTTTCAGTGTGTGTAAAGGGACCAATAAGGTAAACTGAAACTGTGAAGAAAATTGTGCAATCGTTTTATTTAACAAATGTTTTACAGTGACATTTCAGTTCTTAAGAAAAATATAACTGCATTGGGAGTGCTGTTGTGGAATGCGCATCTCTTAAACACAAATATGATCATAACCAGCTTTATTGTCAGCTCATTCGCATACACACTCAATCAAACCGGTAGCAGTAATGACAACATGTACTTGTCTTTTGAGACAAATTGCAAATCCAGATAGTTCAACTGATAAACAGTGATTCAGTGGTCCTTGAAATTCATGTGTTGGCATAAGGTAACTGATGGTGTGAAATAAAATCACAAATGATACATGTGTTGCATGTAAAGCTGCAAGAAAATAAAAATGGTTTTATCAGTATTATTATAATTTGAATTATTGAGGTTGCTGGTTGCAAGTGTTTGGTATGATGAGTATAAGGGCAGGGCTGGATGTACTCTGCCATCTTTAGGCAGCTCCCTTGGTCTGCATAACATGACTCAGCATTGCTCAGTTACACAACACAACGCATTTCCTAACACACACTATTCTTTCATCTAATGTAAAACAAGTTATTGCAGAATATATCTTTTGTGATTCATCTGTTTATGTTTTACCCAGTTCATTTACAATGTCCCTGCCTAAAGCTGAGCATCAATATGAATTATTTTCTATTTAGAAATCACTTCAAGGTTTCAGTTTCACTGACAGATTTTGACACTACAAAGGAACAGTCAAACTTACCAATCAATAAACATACGTGGAACTTTATGTTGACATTTTTGATCCTAAATATTTTGTGTTATGTTAATTATTTTTAATAGTTGTATTACTTTGCTGAAATGTAATCATATATGTTGTGCAACTTATATTATATTACTTATATTATGTGCTTGAAACGATAATTAAGTATACTCATAACCTAAATACCTTAAATTATAAATACATATTATCAAGGATAAATAATGCCTATTTTATTGTACTTTGTTATTCTATTAGTTTTATTTTGTTGTCTAATGGCTAATTAGCAGTATCTTCATCCTATTTTGCAATATTTTAATGAGACAAAACAGTCTCACCACAAAGTGCATTTAGCAGCTTGTTCTGAAGCTTTTGACCACATGGTTCAGCAGATGGGAGCCTGCTCAGATGTAATTTGACTGTACGTAGATGCCATGGATGTATTACAGGAAGGATATTATGAGACGTAGATGCTCAAACGTGAGCTCCTTTTTGATCTCTCATCCGTGTTGGTTGACATTTCAAATGTTAATGTGTTTTACCGCCGACCGGTGGCCGACGTTTGCATAACGTTAGCTCGGGATGGTGTGTTGGACAAATCGTGTAAACTCGCCACTTTTCTTTTTGAAGTTACGTTTTGCCAACAGCTGCTTAAGTTATGTATTAAACATAGACCTTAAATTCACTTCCAAAACGAGATCAAAGTGTGTGCAGCAATAAAACAGATAGCGAGACTTACCTCGCGATTCCAGCTGTCTTTTTTTGCTGTGACCGTCTCGCGCTGTGCTGACTAATGGGAGTTGTCATATTTACCAGTCTACAACTAATGCGTGAATGCACCACAGTAGCCGAGCCGTCTGTATTCTTAACACGGCGTCTCCGCGGCCATGGTAACACTCGGCTCAATACTGAACCTCTGACTCAAAAAAACAGCACAAACAAGTGCTTTTCATGCAGGTATGATAATTATTTCCATGTAGGATGTATAGGTAAAGAATATGATATAGGCCGTGCGTTGTTTTTTTGTCTACATGCATATTTAGACATGCTGGGAGGATTAATTAGAAGCGTTTTCAATATTTATTGCCCCACGATTCGTGCTGTTTTTTGTCTGTGGCCTAGATGCAAGCTAGCAAAAGCTAACGTCGGAAAGATTAGACGGGTTTAGACAATAAGAGAAGCTTATTTGAATACGCCAAAGGTTTTGATTTAATCGGCAGGTGTAGCGTTAACTGTCTGCGGTAAACACGTTCATTTAAAATCACAGTCACTGACATGAGCTAGCTTAACTAACCTGCTCCGCCGGGTGTAGCAGCCTCATTATATCTGATTGGTAACTTGCATGGAGCTGCACCATCATCCTGTAACGAATAGGATTTTAAATAAGGACACTGCTATCGTTGACTATAAATGTGGAGTTGACCCATTTTAAAACGCGGCAAAAACACTGGCCAGTTATTCATTGTTTCACCATTCAGTCGTTACTTGTTTCGTTTTCTCTCTCCTCACTATCTAGCTGTTATTCAGCATGAATTTGGCAGAGATATGTGACAACGCCAAGAAGGGCCGTGAGTATGCTTTGCTGGGGAACTACGACTCCTCCATTGTGTACTACCAGGGCGTTATTCAACAGATCCACAAGCACTGTCAGACCCTCAGGGACCCTGCACTGAAAGTCAAATGGCAACAGGTGAGTCCCCCACATACCTGACCATACTATGCTCCTTCACCAGTTATTAAACTATTGATAATTAGTAAATTGAAGCCTGTGGCTGCAGTTCAGCAGTACAAATACTTGAGAACCATCCTGGCGCTTTCCTTTGATGGCAACACTAATTTTATTTATAAAAATGGCAAACCAAAGATTGTTTTTCTTAAGGAACCCAGAGATTTCTTGACGTCTTTGTTGAAATGGTTCTATGTTTCACTCATTGAGTCATTTGCTATTATTTGTTGGTTTGGAAATATCTATATATACAAAACAAAACCTAAAATAGCGATTGCATGCCATAAAGTCACTGGTGTAAATTTAAAGATCCCCTCCAGACATGTATGAAGACATGTAAAAATACTCTGCTTGGAACAATAATGTGTGCCTGATGTAGTTTTTCCACAAAAAAAGTATAATTACCACTTTAAAATCCTTAAAACAGCATCTACTCCCCCTCATTAAAAATATAGAATCTATAAATATGCAAATGTATTTAATTTCTGAAGTTCAACTGTTGAAACAAGATATCTCCTACTTCACTGTAAAGTCAATTCTGAGTGTATATGCAGTGGAGGCTTCAAGTTTCTACATCATACTGAAGCTGAATATGGACCAGGATTGGTTTCCAAACTAATTGTGATGTCTCAAATCATGCTCACAAATCAGGCTCACCCCTTAAAATCAAATTTTTAATGAGCTCAGAGAAACTTTCCACTTTCAGCAAATGAATGTGAAGACAGCCTTCTAGTATCAAACTTTGCACATACACCATTCTGCACAGTGAAACTCAAACATTCAACTGTAGGAACAAGAAGAAAAACATGTTTTTCAAGGTCTTTCACTGAGTTTTGCTACTTGTATGCCATCAGGGCCACACAGGAGGTTTTTACATCTATAAAGGTGTCACTAATAGTTTATGAGGTATTTTATTCAGTCAGTTATTGTCTTTTCAGACAAAATGTAATTGTAATTTGGCCTGTTACAAACTGTGGACGCGACAGTGGTCCGCCTTTATTCGTCACCTTCCTGCTGCTTCCTCTAGATGGTTTTGGTGACAAGTGATAATCACAGTAGCAATGTTTGTGTTAACATGTGTATTTGTATTTATTATTGCTATACTTTTTCTGAATTTATTATCCATTCACTGCTGTCTGTAAGCCACACTGCCCCTAGGAGACAAGCTTTACTCTACTCGTTTTACCACAGACATTAACATCCACACACGTCACCTGCTGCCAAGCTGATACATGACTCTTATTCTGTGTGTGATTAGGTTAGACAGGAACTGACTGAGGAGTATGAGCAGGTTAAAGGCATCATGGGAACACTGGAGAGCTTTAAATCAGAGAAGCCACTTGACATCCTTGCTCCTCAATCAGAGGAGAGACCTGAAGACCCATTAGTTTGGCCGCCTCCCACCCCTGCAGAACACAGGTAAGTGTGTATGTGTGTGTGTGTTTCTGTCTGCTGTGTGAAATAAAACTTAATTTAGCTTTTTTCAACTCCTACAGTTAAAGATTTACATATCTGTGCTAGCAAAAACACATTTTGGCTGAAGTATGAGTTTAAAACCGTAAGCTGACATTTATTTTGTGTATTTGAGAATGTCACTTTATGGTTTTGAAGAGACTGACTCAGATAGGAAATCTTTTCATTGAACTCTATTAACATCTCTATAAATACACGTAGATAAGCTGAGCTCCACCAATCCCTATGTTTATGAGACATTAATCAAAGTAAACTTAGGTTAAATGAAAGATAAAGACCTCAAGGTTGACATTATCATTTTATATTATGTCGCACATATTCAAACCAAGCTCAACAGCTAGTCTATTTGATTTTTGATTGGGGATTCTTTGTTTCAACAATTTCCAAAAGCCATTTTTATGGAAACCATGCATAAATTCTGTATGATAATATGGGCTGAAAGCTGAAAACAAACCTGTCCACTGCTGCCTCGTTCCTAGCTTTTAATTTATGCTATGTGGAATAGAAGAACTGTGAACAAGACTGCAGCGTGTGGGTGTTTTTTTTTTCATCTTTCAGTGTAGATTCCTCATTTCAGACACCTGCCCAGAGGACCACTGTGATCAAGGGTACCTCTCTACTTTCTGAAGGACATTTATGGCAGAAACAGCCAGGAGTATTGTTATTAATGTTACCCAGAAAGTCTGGGGAACAAAATAGCTCTATAAGGAAGCACTTTGAATTACAGAGACATATTTTGCATAATCTGTTACATCTCTTGCAGTGCAGTGTCACTAACAATGTTGGATTTCTTTTTTTGCACAGCTGTACCTCAACAGAGAACTGACAGAGCTGGTTTGATTTGAATAAAACATAGGACTGTGTTATTAGTAATTGTCACTCAATAAAGCATTTCCCTATTGCAAGTTGGCTTTGATGTTTTTGTCTGCAGGTGTGTCCTACTATCACCAACGGGTATAGTTTTATTCCTGTGTGTGTGTGTGTGTGTGTGTGTGTGTGTGTGTGTGTGTGTGTGTGTCTGTAGGAATCCCATTGCAGTGAAGCGTCCCAACAGTGCAGTGAAGCAGCAGAGGAAGGACTCCCCTGGTCTGCAGCATCGAGGGGCGGGGCCAGGCGGACGTAGTCAGGCCAACCCTAAACCAGACCGGCCGGGATTTGCCCGAGGCACAAAAGCCAAAGACGAGAAGGTCTGACAGTAGCTGTTGATTGGTTTGACAGATAGGTCAGCCATAAGAAATAAGTAAATCTATCCCTGATATTCTGACCATCACCAGTTAGTTTGCATGAATTAATATTAGTAATATGTAACACCGCTGTGCTCTCAACTACTCTGTGGGCTTCTGTCAAAACCTTTATTAATCTACTTTCCTTCTCTCTTCATCAGGGAAAAAAAGGGGTTGGAGACTCAGCTGGGGATGTAGAGCAGAAGAAGTTTGATGGCACGGGATATGACAGCGACCTGGTGGACTCACTGGAGAGAGATATTGTGTCCCGTAACCCTAATATACACTGGTATGAAAGCATACATTGGCTACTACTGCTTTATGTGTTTTTCTACCAGGGCTGTTTTTTCTGTTGCACTGCTGACTGAATTCTCTGGTAAACTGTAGGGATGACATCGCTGATCTGGAGGATGCTAAGAAGCTGCTGAGAGAAGCGGTGGTGTTGCCTATGTGGATGCCTGACTTCTTCAAGGGCATTCGTCGCCCCTGGAAGGTACACACACACACACACACACACACACACAAATGTGCTTTCATGCATACTCTGAGCTGTATATGAAGACTGAGAAATCAATAGAAAAATGTTTTTCAGCAGCAAGCAGCTCAGATTGTTCTGCGCTCAAACTTACAAGACATTTTGAATCTGCTTAGCTGCTACCTTTTTAACTTACAGTAGCTGGTGCAAGCGGGCTGTTCTTTTGCTCAAAGATGAACACAACTTTAACGTGAATGCTTGTTTGCATCATTAACATCTTTTAGTTTAAGGACTTGCTCAGCAATGTTGCCTCTCAGTGTCAGTATGACTCTGCTGAATGACCAGTCAGAGTTTTATTTTTCTTTCTACCAGCTGAGGATGAACTTCATCATGTGAGGCCTCTTCCCCTCAGGCCCACCATGTGAGGGTCAATACTTACTCATTTTTTACAGCAGCACAGTGCTTTTCATTTGTCTGATGTGTGCATACATAATTGAACTCAGTTTAAATAGATTCAGAGGCTTTTTTTCACCTAACTGAAAATGGAATAAAATGAAGGATTCATAAATTAGTTATAGTAAGAAATAGAGACTTCAAGTTGATGTTTGTTTTTGTTTTGTTTTTTGGCACATACGTAGGCTGGTATATTTGTTTCATTACAGATGACATTTAGCACAGAGGTCTATGCAGTTCTGTTTTTTTTTTCTCTCCCACCTGCTCCTGCTGAGATTCTGTTCAATCCCACCAGCATCTCTTGAATATTTGTGTGCCCCATCCTGCAGGGAATACAAGACACATTAGGATATATAGATTTTGAGGCAGTGGGGACTAAAATTCTATAAAAATGTTATGGATCATGTCCCAGATTCTGTCATGGTTACTGTTATCTCCATAGCAACAGACTCACACCAGATACAGAAATGTCAGACATCAGAGCGGCGTTGATGATGATAGTTTTAATGTTTACAAAAGGGATTTAAATCAGCGTGGTACTTTTTTGTTTAATATTATTGACATTTAAAGAAAATGCATGTAACTGATCACACAACAAGATGAATGCGGTGGGTGAGCGATGAAAGCGAGAGACAAAGTAAACTGAAACTTAATGTGCTAGCGGGGGACAAACAGTTTAGCAGAAGGCAATTCATTTACATGCATGGTTAAGCCCAATAATAACAGCCTCTCATATTTTCATATATCAGATTGCATCTGTGCACATCGGGTGATGATGATGCAGAATGCTCATTCTTGTCTGCATATTCCCTCTCATTAAGTATAGCGCTGACATTTACATTAAACACACTGACAAAACAGATGCAAATCAGTGTTGTTTTTTGGCTTTAGCTCTCTGTCAAGCTCCATGAAACAGCAATGAACTAGCGCCGTGGCACTGATTGTATACTGACAAGAGTATTAATGACTAGCAGTGGTCTCAGCATCAGGGACCAAGTAACTTCAGCTGTATCAAGAAAATGGTAAAAATTCATTATCAGTAGCTTTTTAATTGTTTACATTAGAAGTGATGATGTCAGGATTAATTACAGTAAACTCTGCATTACTCTGATGGAAAAGTGATCTGAAGAATCATGAATAAGCATTTACTTTCTATGTCTATGCTGTAGACACACACACACTCGGTACAAAAGTAGATTTGCCAATTATACAAAAAAAAAGAGCAGTGATATACATTTTTATTTCATATTTACATAAGAGTGTAAATTACTAAAGGAGAATAATTAGATTCTAGTTGGTAAATCTAATCAGATCTGTGGATTTTCAGTCCCGTAGGGGTAGATGTAGCACTCTCTGCTGTCGCTGTTTATCAGCCCCGTGGATCTAAATGCTGTGCATCCTTACTTGTTCGTCTCAGATGGATATCAATGACTCACAGAGTTTGCAGCAGTTCAATCCTATAAATAAACCTAATTGCTGCTCCTCTGTTGGCCAGCTTACAGTGCTCTTTGATTGTATCTGAAAGCTGATATATAGGGGTTTATCAGAGACAAACCTCACAAGGACAGAGTTGAGTTTTTGAGGAAGTCTGCGCTTTGTTTCAGCTGTCTGGTCAAATGACATCTCAGCAAGTACTGTAAAAGAAAAACGTCATTTCAAGTTTGCTTCCGAAGACATTGAAGTCTTCTTCATTCTACAAGACCTGAGGACAGTAACACCAGGAAATCAAGCAATAATGAGACAACTTCAGGTTTGTGCTCAGTGGTCTTGATCAGTGCACAAGGATAACAATACATCTATTGGGGCCACAGCATCCTCGCCATAGTACCTGTTTGAGTTACAGAAAAGTCAAGGAAAAGTCCCAAAATGATTGAGACTTATGCCTTCATGGACCTAGGAAGTGTGGGTACATTTTGTACAGAAGATTTTGCCAGACAACTAAATCTAACAGGCAGAAAAACAAAAATCTTTCTGACCACCATGACTCAAAGGGGATTTGTTGACAGTTACTTGTTGACTCACTTGGAAGTGAGTGGTTTAGAGGAGTGCACTTAAAGATCTGCCAAAAGTGTTCCCACAGAAGGACATACCGGTGAGCGAAACAAATTCCTCTGCAGAAAGAGGTGAATAACCAGCCATATCTGAAAGTTGTCAAACTGCCATATATCAATACTGATGTGGGCCCGTTGATGGGGAACAATGCATACAAAGCTGTGGAACCCTGGAGAGTGATAAACAGCCAGGACAGTGGACCTTATTCTGTGAAAACAGCTCTTGGCTAGGTATTAAACGGCCCCCTCAGAGAACCAAAAGATGCCTCTTCACAGACAGATGTGCAAGAAAGATTTACTATCAACAGAATCACTTTACAGGACATAGAGGAGTTAACAAGACAACAGCACAACCACGACTTCCCAGAAAGGAATTGTGATGACAAGTTGGAAATTCTTGTGAGGACAGCCACTTCATGGACAAGGTGACTCGCTCGGTGCATAATATCAATGGTCACTACCATATATACCTTCCTGTTAATAGGGTGCCTGTCTCCATGCCAGATAACAAAAGAGTGGGCGAACATCATGCACTGAATCTCAGAAATCCCATTGTGCTTTATCATGGGAAAAGGATGAGTTACACCTGTGCAACAGACTACAATACCAAGAATGGAACTCACTGCAGCCTTCGTAGCTGTCAGATTTGACAAAATGAAAAGAGATGCAACTTGATCTGTAGCAGACACAGTTTTGGACAGACAGCACTAGATTGCTGCAAACAACACAATTGGAGAGCAGTGTCCGTATTGCAGAATTTGCCTTAGGAAGCCAGTACTTTTGTCATAGTTTTGACAGCATATAGTTTCTGCCACTATGTCCTGACTTCTCATAAATGCCCTGGAGAATTATACTTGTGATGTGCATGTCTTTGGAGAGAACAGCTGGGTGAATGGCCTCCTCGGGCATAGCTGAATTGCACAGCCTGCCACCAACTCTTAATGTCCTGTCCGGAAGGATAGGATGTAGTTTGTAAATAAGACCACAGTGGCAGAAACTATATGCTGTCACAACTACGACAAAAGTTCTGGCTTCCTAAGGCAAATTCTCCAATACGGAAACTGCTCTCCAATTGTGTTGTGTACAGCAAACTACATGGAAAGGCTTGAGAGCAAAAAATGTCTGACCTGCTGCAAGACAGAGTACTGCCTGACCAAGCACCCTTTAGTAATGTAGGTGTGGACCACTTTAGGCCTATTGAAATAAAGAGAGGATGCAGTACTTTGAAAAGATATGGTGTACTCTTCACTTGTCTAGCAGTCAGAGCTGTGCACTTAGAAGTGGCACATTCACTGGACACAGACTCATACATAGACGCAATACGGAGATTCATGTGTTGAAGAGGGCAAGTTACAGTAATGTGCTCAGACAACGGCACTAACTTCGTAAGTGCTGAGTGTTGCAGGAGTCGATCGAACAGTGGAACCAATCCAAAACTAAAGACACACTGAGGCAAAGGGGGATGGATATTTAATGGATATTTAATCCACCTAGTGGCTGTCATCATGGTGGAGTCTGGGAGAGGCAAATCCGCACTGTGTAAAAAAATAAATAAATAAAAAAAAAATAAAAAAATAAGGTGCTGAACTCCCTGCTGAGGCAACAAACACTTGATGATGAAGGCCTCTAAACGGTGCTATGTGAGGTTGAGGCTCTCATTAACGCCAGACCCATCACAACTGCTTCGGGTGACCCCAATGACCTTGAGCCACTAACCCCAAACTATTTGTTGTTGATGATGAAACAACCCCTCTTACTTGCAGAGCTGCTCCAAAGGGCAGATCTGCACATTGGAGATGGAGGCAGACGCAGTACATTGCAGACTTGTTTGGAAGCGTTGGACATGAGAGTACCTTTCTCTTCTTCAAGAACAGTAAAAGTGGTTTCAAACCAAAGAAAACCTCACAAAAAATGATGTTGTACTCGTCGTGTATGAGACTGCAACCTGCAATTTATGAGTCATGGGCAGAGTCTTAAAAAGTTTGCCAGATAAAAAAGGTCTTTCCACACAGTTCTAGTCAAGATAAAGACTAACACACTAGAGAGACCAACAGAGAAGGTTTGCCTGCTTCATAAGGCAGATGCCTGAAAAAGGACATTAATGTGAACTTCTTGAGACTATTATAGGTTTGACTCTTATTGTTAAATTTGTACTGAATAATTGATATGTTTGACCCATATGCAATTATGGGGCAGAGAATGTAAGCGTCAAAGTCATCATAACATACTTAATTATTGTTGAGACATGATAATTGTTGACTAATTGTACATTTTTTTGCTGTTAGTTGCTGATGTTTAATATACTGTGGGTGTATTACTAGGCCTTTAGTGGTAAAATGCACCTCGTAATGTTACAATCAAGAAGTCAGTAGTGTCAGATGTAAAAAACTGATTAGTCAGCAGTTAGTGAAGGAAGGAGGTTGCAAATCAGTGTTCCAGAAATTCCATTTTGGATTATCTTTCTGTGGAATATGTCTTTTTTGGATACTCCTTTGGATTATAATTTTGTTCTACAGAAGGATTTTACTTTGTAAAACACATTATTGCTGTGTAAAAAGGAGGATTATTCATGTCTGCTTGGAGAGACAAGTAAAGTCAACTATTCCTCTGACTGTGTGGATTTGTGTGGATGCACAGTGGAATGTTAAGAAATAGAAACACATCAAAACAGAAGACAAACCAAATAGGCAACCAAGTGGCTCAAACTGAAATGATAAAAATTTGCCATGTAATTGCCATTACAAAAGTTAAAGGACCAGTGTGTAGGATTTAGTGGCATCTAGTGGTGAGGTTGCAGATTGCAACCCACTGAAAATCCCTCCCCTCCCCCTCCCCTTCCAAACCTTGGCAGATTTCAGTGTGTTTATGTAGAACCTATTCACTTAAGTGAAAAAAGACAAGAGCCACCCCAGCCACAGCCTGTTCACCCTGCTGTCATCTGGCAAGTGATACAGCAGTATCCGCTGCTGTACCACCAGACTACAGAACAGCTTCTTTCCTCAGGCTGTAAGGCTCCTTAACTCCACCACTTCCTCTGAACCTCTTCTATATATTGCACTGGATCTGTGAAATTTCCTTTTAAATATAATGTAGTTTTTCCCTTTTTATTTCTTCTTTAGTGCTACTTTTATCTATTTTGTTCTATTTTATTGCCAAATTAATTATTTTATTCTATACTAAATTTAAATTATTTTAATATTTTTAAATGCATCGTCCATGTGTGTAGCGTGGAGGGGGCTATAACTGTATCATGATAATTAAAATGAACATTGAACCGTGTAAGAAACTTCAATGTTGGGCCATTTTGCTGGTATTCTGAAGTAAATAAAAAAAAGTTTTCTTATAGCAGCAGCAGATAGTTTGGCATTTCTGCCGGTATTGTGTTTGTTTAGGTAATCACAGTCTTTCTGTGACTGTTTCTAGTCACTGCTAGTGTCCCTTCTGTGTGTGTACATGTGTTAATGTGTCTTAAGTATGTATTATTTTGTCCCAGGGTGTGTTAATGGTCGGCCCTCCAGGGACAGGGAAGACCATGTTAGCCAAAGCTGTGGCTACAGAATGTGGGACTACTTTCTTCAATGTGTCCTCCTCCACCCTCACCTCCAAATACAGGGGCGAGTCTGAAAAACTTGTCCGTCTGCTGTTTGAAATGGTAAGAATATGTACATGTATGTGGTCTGTTAAGCAAGACCTCATCATACCGAAGTGAAAATTTAAATATATTGACACAAGCCAGAGAACAAGTCTCTTAAATCACAGTTTTCGTCTCATTAGGCTCGGTTCTATGCGCCAACAACCATCTTCATAGACGAGATTGACTCTATCTGTGGCCGAAGAGGAACATCTGACGAACATGAAGCCAGCCGCAGGGTCAAATCAGAACTTCTGGTTCAGATGGACGGTAAGTGGAACAGAGGAGTGAGGAGGTGAATAGGATGCTAATAGAGATGTCTGTGGTGTTAATTGTTTTTTAAAATATGTTAACTGAAATCACAATTGAAAACATAAATTGTATAGTCAGGAACTGTATGATACAGGTGCTGTAATGTATTTTGCTTTGGCATTTCTATGAACTTGAAAGCTGCTTGGTTGCTGTATTTGTTCATTAAACTTGCTAAATCTGTTGGTAAATCAGTATGCAACAAAACAAAAATTTACGAAGTTATCACTTATTCCAACATTAAATTTCACATCCATGTTATAATTTTATTTTGTGTGTTTCTGTTTTACGACCAGGTGTGGGGGGAGCCCTGGAGAATGATGACCCCTCTAAGATGGTGATGGTCCTTGCTGCCACCAACTTCCCCTGGGACATCGACGAGGCGTTACGGCGACGGCTGGAGAAGCGGATCTACATCCCCCTGCCGACAGGTGATCTCTCACCAACAGACTGACAGCACAACAAACCAGAGCGACAGTCACTGTAGTAGTCTAACAGATGCTCTACACTGCAACTCAAAGCAGTGAAAGTAATTCATATTGATTGTTGACTTATGAGTCAATAGAGTTTAATTTACTCACTTAATGTATTCATAATACACGAGTACTTGTTCCTCCTAAACTGATGTTCAGATGTGTCATCCTAACATCTGATTAATGCTGTTTTTTGTGTGCGTGTGTAGCTGTGGGTCGTGTAGAGCTTTTAAAAATCAACCTGAGGGAGGTGGAGGTGGCTGCTGATGTGGACCTGGACCTCATCGCTGAGAAGATTGAGGGCTACTCTGGAGCAGACATCACCAACGTCTGCAGGTGTGTGTGTGTTTTTATACATCTTAAAAGAGAAAAACAACCACAAACTGGCACCAATTCTCTCTAGTCCACTGAGCATTAATATTCATAATTATCAGTTTATTTCAACGTGCTCTAGGGCTACCCTCCCATGTTTCTCAGCTGCCTTCATCTCCTCTGTGGAGAACACAGTAACATTAGTATATTACACAGATCGAAAAGCAGCTTGCTTTTTTCAAAATTTCTACCATGTATTTTTTTGCATGAGTATATTTTTGGCATTTATTAAATTATAAAAAGATTTATATCACCAGACGTCACTCTATTGGAGCAATTCAGAATAATAGAATATGAACCCATACAGTATGTCGTTTGACTTGGACGATAATAAAACTCACCTCCATTTATTTATTAAATAGTCCTCATGAAGATAAGAGTGTAAAATGATTTCCACCACTCCATGAGATGCTATCATATGTACAGAGCAAAACACTGAGCTGGAGTGTCTCAGCCCTTCTGACTGGTCTGAATCGAGCTCTTAGATTTAAGTGTGTGTTTGCTTTTCCTTTTTTCACTTGTAAATGAATCAGTCCTCTATATAATGCTGTCATATCTTTTCTGTATTGTTTCTGATCATGCGGGGATACATTAACTGGCCAGCTTTTGCTCTCATCACTGTTAGATTTTATAAATCATATGTGGAAATACTACAGCCTGGTATATACAGTAAATGCAATGTAAAATGAAGTATGACTACCGAGGTTATACTGACTATTCTAATTTGAATACATATAGCTGCAGAGGGTGAGTAACAGCCATTTAAATCACGTTGCAATTATAAGAGCAACCAGTGTGTGTTTTGTGCATGCGTGAGACGCAGATTATGTTTCTGAGCACGTATTTGCATTTGGCTGTGAACCTGATTCACTAACAATGTGGAGCTTACAGGCATCACTTGCCTGTGTAAAGACAGTCATCTGATCAGTAGTAAGATGCTTTTTCTGGGACCTACAGTATGACAGAAAAATAAATCGTCTATAAAACTATGTTTTCTCTCTTTTTACTCTGGAGGCTGGCATTGTAATGGATACTGAAGTTGAATCAGATACAGGAAATGCTCAAGGAACATGCATCCAGATTCATAGACATGCAGGGACATTTTCTCTCTTTGATAAAGTTTCTGTTTCTGTTATTTGTGTCTATCACACTCAGTTTAAGTTAAATGTGTCTTACACTTTTTTTTAGTGAGTTAGAAGTGGCCATGATTTGATCCTGGTAGGGGGAGAGGATTATTTATGTGGTATCAATATTCTATTTTTGTGTGTGGAACTTACTGAACACAGCAAAAAAAATATCAAAATTCATGTTGTAAGTCAGTTTATTGTCATGTTTTTGTGTTTTCTGTGATCTTCCAGTACTAAAAACCATGTTCTTTATAAAATATTACTATGTTGAGTCCCCACAGATTCAGACAAAAAGAGAGTCAGAGGGAAGACTTCTTTTAACCCAAAATTCAATCAAAAATGTTCATTTCTGCACCTGAAATGCCTGTTTTTTAAATGATTGTTTGATTGTTAGATCATCAGTAGATATTCTTTACAAAGAACCTTTTCTTTGTCTCTCACAGACTGTTTTTTTTTTTTTGTCCTTGAGTGTTTTTTGTTTCTTTCTTGAAGCTAGAAGAGTGTTCTTATCAGTACTGTTACTGTCTCTCCAAACACAGTCAGGATTGTTTTGTGACTGCGGCTCACATACACTCTTGGGATACACAAACACATATTCAGATTGATCTTTAAAATAATGAAGTAGGATGGTTATTGATACACGTTCAGCTCTAGAATACAGACAACAGAATAGAGCAGTGATCATTATAAACTCACTCACTGATCATCAGAATATGTTTATGTGCTGAAGCATGAACATCATTTCATCCATTATGTCATCCTGTCCTTGACGTGGGCATGGCAGGTATTTTATGTTGCTCTAGTTGTATCTGCTCTTTTCCAGCTTGCATTGTTTTGTTAACCTTGGATGTGTGTGAGAAGCACCCACAAGCAGACTTCAGCCTGCAGTAATTCAGTCAGTTGTGGCTTCGTGATCACAGCCAAGACTCCATCCTTTCTGACATCCTTTGAAAACAGAATTCAAAACAGTATAAATACAATGTGAACATGTTTGAATACTACAGAGAAGTAACAAGTTTCCTCTCCCCCGTCCATCTCTGCTCCTGTCTTTACATCAGGGATGCGTCCATGATGGCTATGCGTCGTCGCATCCAAGGCCTGAGCCCCGAGGAGATCCGAGCTCTGTCCAAAGACGAGCTGCAGATGCCCGTGACGATGGAGGACTTCACCCTCACGCTCAAAAAGATCTCCAAGTCTGTCTCCGCTGCCGACCTGGAAAAATACGAAGGCTGGATGGCTGAGTTTGGGTCAGTATAGAGACGGGTATCGTTTAGACTCAGAGGGACCAGAACCTTTAAAGAAGCACTCGCAGCTTTGACAATGATGAAGGCCTTGAAGAGGAGGGCGGTGCACGTCACGGAGCAATGCGTGAACCAGGCAGCACATCAGGGAGATAATACAGGGGCTCAAATTCACATCAGAAGACCGGTGCCTTTGATGGAGCATGATGAAAACTGCACTCCTTCCCGTTCACAATCATCCAGCCACTGAGTGACTTGAGGAAGAATGGTGTGAACTTCTCTCACACAGGGAACTTTTAATGTAAAAAGTAGCCTAACACACATAAATAGACCAGGGAATGCACACTAATTTTACTTACATATTTGGCCTCATGCAAGAAGGTGTTCTTATCATAAATCTTTTCCTTTTTATTTTTTCTGTGAGGTTTGCTCATACGAGTGTTCCAAGTGAGATTCACCAAACTGCACTAACTTGTTAATTGCTTATTTCATCTTAATGAGCACCAGCTGTTTACGAGTAAGTGAACATACATGAGATTTGATCTTTAGCATCATCAACACCCATAAACTGCTTTATTTTAGTGGCAAAAAATGCCAACAAAGTCATCATTTCACACCATGGAGTTTCAAATCCTGCTGTTGGAAATCATAACAAATTTAGCAGCATCAGTAGTCATACTACACAATTGGGAAAATAATATTACAGCTGCCAACCACATTTAATATTAATGTCATGCAGTGCTGCTGTACTGTGACAGAAATAAAGATGTAATAGTTTGACATGAAACTAGATGCTAAAAAACATCTTTCTGAAGTAAAACAGTCCATGACTTAGATTGGAGGCTGTCAAGACGTGACAGTCATGGACATGGACGACAGAATTGCAGGTAGTGTTACACTGTGGAGTGCATCAAAGGATGCTCACCTGGACAGCGACCTGCATAAAGACCGTGAATCAGTAAGCCACAACAATGATGTGGTGAACAGAATATCAAATATTCAGAAGGCTTATTTCAGTTATTTTTATTTTAGTTGATAACTTTAACATTTAAACTGCAAATTCATTCAGATTAGGATGTTCTAATTTAGACAAGTGTTAATCTCCCTGTGGCCACAGGCAGATTAACTGTTCCCACTATAGTTGAATTTTGTTCATACCTAAGTACAAGTAGCTGCAACAAGTAATCTTAAATCACTCGTACATGCCAGTAAATAACGTGTGTGAATTGTTCTTGCATGAGGCCCTTCGTCTTAAAGAACTGTATGTTTGAGCACTTTTAATGTATTTCCTCGTGGAGCCCTCGTACTTACTACTGACTGAACACACTTGAAGAACCATGACGTCTGTGTTATATAGTGTCTGATTATGTGTTTGTGTATGTATTATTCATCGGTTTTAATATTTGTTTTCAATTTTAGTTCTATTGAGACAAAGAGTTGAGTTAAAAGAGCACGGCCACTGGATCCATTGATTTTTTTTTTTTAAGTTCAAGGACACACAGTTAATTTTCACCTAGTCCCTGTATTTTATGAGATCTTTTAGATAAGATCACCATAACTTGATTCAGTAACTCAGCAGATCTAAAGTAGATTCAGACAACTTGTCTTGAATTTCATCAGACTCAGAATTCAGATCATTTAGTCTTCTTTAGGGTGGGGACAGTAAGTAATAAGATTAGTACACTAACTCAATCCATACCCTGTGGATGTTTGTTTTTACCTGTATTTCCCAGTGTATTCATACCACATTTTAATACTGCCTCAAGCACTCAAGGCAGCACATAAGGGAAATAATTAACTACTAAAAGCTTCATTCAGTGTGTGTCACGGTTTCCCAGTAATTTCTTGGTAACTACATTACAGTTCCCGCACTAAAATCTTGTTAATCACATGTCATGTTAAAGCTCAACAGAATTAGCCCGTGATGCTCTGGCTGTCGAAATACTGAGTATGAAAATTTATTCTTGGAAATCATCGTTTGACTCAGCTTTTCCTGGAGCTGTCAAGCATCAGCAGATTGAGTTTGCCCAGTTGTCGTGGAGATGGATCTGTTGAAACGCGAGCTTGGAATGAATACTCATGCTTGACTTGCTAACCCAGCACAAACAAGAAATCCTAAAAGCGTTATGGATGACATAATATCTACTGGGCTTGCATTTCATCCCATCCATCTCCATGACAACTGAGCAAACTCCATTTGCTGATGAAATACTGTGTGATATGGCGGAAAGCCTTGCAAAAAAGCTAGTTGGAGGACCTTGAGTTTGGATTGTTTTGTCAGACTATTGAATATTAAACCTGTAATGTTGACTATGATGTAAGCTGTCTCGCAGGACTGTGTTTCAGCTTTCTAAAGACCTGTCACATGCTCATATTCCATTCAGAGATTTTATAAGTGGGGTCTTTTGAACTCTCACTAAAATGAATAAAATTAGTCTCTGAATGCTTGTATCCATTGTTGAAGCGTTCATAGGAAAAATCCCACTGCGCTTCATTGATTGGAAAAACATGGCAATGACTAAACTAAAAGATTTGTCTGTGTACATTTGAAACACATTGAAGCAGCATCATTGTGGACAAAATAGACTGTGCCCCCTTTACTTCTCATGAATGTCATTGTAAAGAATTTGTAAGAAGCACTCTGTCTTTGGTTTGTTTTTCTTTTGTCTTTTCTGTAACACTCAAACACTTGATATTTTATGAACATAGACATCTTAACATTGGCCTACATTTTACATTTTTGTATATGCTGTTGCTCAAAACATTTACCCCTCTTGAATGTTTGACAAATTTGCAGGTGGTCTGCAAGCTTGCAACAATTGCACTATGTTGTATTGTAAGGCTGCTACAACAGACTGGTAACCAGACAAGCATCATTGTAACTGTTTTGAAAGCAAAACATTGCCTAAAACCTCACCCTGAAACCTGATTCCTCCCTATAATGTACAGTAACACACCCAAAGTTCAGTCTGAAATCAATATCCGCATAAACCTTGAAATTCCTTTGTTGTGTAAAAAGTAATTTGACATATCTTTACAGCACAGCATCGAGTTTATAGTAACACACAGCCTTTTATCCTGTGTTTGAATGTATCCTGTCTACTGCTGAAGGAGCTCGAGGGACGTGACAATCCACTCGTCTGAACAGAATAAAGCAATCGATTTTCATTCTGATATTTGTCCTGTCGCTGTGTTCAGGATGTGTGGAGTGCAGGTGGGATTAGGGATGACAGATTAGAGAGAAGTAAGGAGAAAATGTACAGTGAGAGACGATGTGTATGGATGTTTGATTGATGTCACTGTGAGCTACATTCAGTGGTCTCTCGAGGCACCAGATCATGTGATATCCATTATTGATCCCATCACACTGACATATGTAGTATATATATTTTCAGCACTAACATTTCCTGCAACAGGAAGGGAAGAAAAGGGACACAATGGAAACAATCAGAAACCAAAATGATATAAAAGAAGCCTGTGTTCCTCTTTGAAATGGCTAAGGTTTTGTGAAAGGTTATACAACTGAAAATGTTCAGTTCCGCAAAACTTGAACTTGACCTTTGGTAGTCAGGAGGGTTTTGGCTCAGCATGCACTTGTTTGAATATTTAGTTCATCCTCATGAATAAGAGACAGACCTTCTAGACGACGAGAACAAGATTACACCTTTCTGAAAAAAATCTTCACATGAACTTGACCTTTGGTAGTCAGGAGAGTTTTAGCTCAGCATGCGCTTGTTTGAATAACTGGTTCATCCTCATGAATAAAAGACAATCCTCCTGGTCATCGAGGAAAGATTACACCTTTCTGAGACTGCAGCTTGTGGTACATGTTTGGTCGAAAAATTGAAGAGAATGTCATCTTTTGAGCTGTTTGCTGCCATTAAAACTAAAATTAGAGAGTTCTTTATTGGGATCTCTGTTAACCAAATTTAGATACTACTTTCCAAGCGTTCATAGTAATGTAAAGAATAATTTCATAAATTGATAAAAGTATATTGAAAGAGTACTTGTAGGTTTAAACCACTGCAAGAAAATTACAAACCAAAAATTAAAGTATTGTGTGAGTTAAGGTGGAATCTGACTTTTTTCTGTTATGGATATTGACAAGTCATGACTCATATTAAACTGCAAATTGACAACTTAATAATATGTAATAGGGCTACTAGTGATTATTGCCAATATCAGTTTATCTGCTGATTATTTTCTAAATCAATCAATTAGTCGTTTGCTCTATGAAATGCCAGAAAATAATTTAAATAAAAAAAAAAAAAGAGCGCTTGGATACACATTGACAAAGTTTATTTTTATCTGACTAATTCTGAAACCATTCACAGAAGACAAAGAATAGCAGATTATCTACACAAGACGCTGAAACTAGCAAATGTTTGGCATTATTGCTTGAAAATTGCATTAACGATTAACACTTCAGGACAAATTTGATCTATTTTTACATTAACACCATAAATAAAAACACCATTAACACCATTCTTTAAGCATGAAATATTATGATTTTTCCTAAAGTGACTCAGCTTTCTTTTTTTTTTTTTTTTGCATGATGCTGATACACATTTTTGTGCATAGAGGGTGTTCCAGGTTAAATTTGACCCCCATTTATTCAAAAATTCAAAACTGTTGTTACATTCTTCACAATGAAATTAATTGAAATCATCATGGTTGTTATGTTCTCCTATTTTAGGTAATGTAAGACTATAACATAGTGTAATTATGAATGTCTTTCCTCCATAAAGAAACAGTGTAAAACCTAAAGAAAACACTCTCTGCTCTCTGAAAGCTTCATTAAGTGTTAATCACCCATTTATTAATGACTGATGAGATATACAGTATATGAGTAAAAAAAATAGGTTTGTGGCTGAGAAGTTTGGTATAGAGACTAATTATGAGGGATACTGTGAAGTGTCAGAACATGAACAGTATGTAAGGGTTAATTGATCAAATTAGTAGCTGATTAATTTTCTGTTGACTGACTAATCATTTCAGCTCTAACAAGTAAGAAAAGAAAGTTTGTTATCAGGCATTGTTTACCAGTACTATAGGCTACTAATGATATACCACTGATGGCAAATGGCAATAAAAATCTTATATATGTGTCAGCAGTACATTTGAGATTTATGATGCCTTATAAATAAAAATGGAAAACCTGGAGATTTTCTCAGATGAGTCCTCAAATAAAGAAAAATAATTTGCTAAGGCCTGATACATTTTTGAGCAGGATCCGGTGACATAGTTATTTTCACTCTCACACCACTTTCTATTCACTCTCTGGCTACAACTCAGTAATAGTCATGCATAACAAAATATTTCCTTTTTAGGTCTACTCTCTAACACAAAACCTTGCCAAACCTTCATCACAGCTCATTTGAGAAATGACATAAGCGAGACATTAATAAACATTCATACTAAATATGATTTCTTAAACTGGGAAAACATGATCAAAATTTTTCATGGTCTGTCCCCCCTCAGATGGGGGAATACCAGAGAGTAAAAATACCACAAAGAAAAAGTACCTTTAGAAATAAGGAACATGACATCGCTTAACTCTTTCTCCAAATCTATAAAACAGTGGTTACTGGACAATCAAACATGCTTATGAGCTCTTGTATGTTTTCTTTTAATGTTTTTTTTATCAACCTGCCGGGGACTGCAGATGAATATTAGCATGTATGGCTAAATCTAACACATAATGGACCCAAATGCTCATGTTAATAAATGTGCATTGTCACTTCTTACTTAAAATAAACAAACATAAACATAAACATAATTTATTTTAACGTCTCCCCACAATGATGTAGACTGTTGTGCAGAAGTGTGGAGTCATTTGATGCAAGATGAGAAATCACAGAGGATAACGCAGCCTGCTGACTGGCGGCTGTGATGCGTTGCTCCAGTGACGCTGTGCGGCTGCATCAGCGCGTGGTTGCAACGCGACGGTTGGTACAGACGTTTTTTTTTTCCTCCACAGCGGGTCTAACGTACGCTTCACAATGGAGACCAAACCGGTCATCACCTGCCTTAAAACCCTCCTCATCGTATACTCCTTTGTCTTTTGGGTATGTAGCCTTTTGGTATTTTGACTAAAACATCTTAAAAAAATGACTGCAATACATCCTAATCTGCCGCTGTGTGTGTGTCTGTGTATGTGTGTGTGCGCGTGTGTGTATGTGTGTGTGTTTGTTGTTGTGCGTGATGAAGGGGTGGACACTGCCAGCATCATCGACGGAATCCTGCTGTTTTTAAATGTAAAAATGGTCGATAATGTGAAGTGTTTTGATATCAATATGTCCTCTATTAAAGCACTTGCGGTGAGGTTTAACATATTTTGGCTGTAGGGCGTCAGTGGTGTCCGTACATAGCAGACATAGATAGCATCATGGTTGTCAGTTATCATCTCCGCCACCGTTAAACTCCGTCTGTTTGATGAGACTAACGGGCCTCGTCTGTTTGGTAAGGCCCCGTTAAATCCCCGTTTTTACCGAGCTAACGTTACATTTTGGGGCCGTTGCTATAGATTCTTAAAGGGACATTGCAGCCTTTTCTATGTGATCCTATAGACCAGTGGTTCCCATAAAGCAAAGTCTAGCTGGGTGCCCCTCGTCACGTGTCGTTTTGTCTACAAAATGTCAGAAAATTGTGAAAAATATCAGTTAAAGTCCAAGGTTACATATTCAAATGTCTACTTTTGTCTGACTAACAGTCCAAAACCCAAAGATATTCAGTTTATCATTGTATTTGACGAAGAAAAGCAATACATTATCACATTTGAGAAGCTGAAACCAGCTTATTTTTTTTACATTTTTGCTTAAAAAATGACTAAAAAGATTATTCAATTACCAAAATGGTTGCTGATTAAACCTTGGAGCTCTAGAAAGAGACTTATTTTGTTTTATTTGAATAACTTTTAGAGACATGAGTTGGTAAAATACAAAAAATCCACAAGAAATAAATCAGAAATTAGAAGAAAGAAAAAAATCACAATTTTGTGTGTCTAGATTTTTTTTTTTTCTGGATCCTATCCTGTCCTATCATCTCACAACCCCTTGTAGGGGTCCCGGCCCCCTAGGTTGGGAACCACTGCTATAGATGTACTATAATACCAATATCCAAGCAACACCTTTTATTCCTATATAATGATGGGAAATCACAAATGTGTGTGACAACAGAGACCAGAAAAACAGTATGTAATGTCATATAAATAAACACAAAAGTACTGCAGTAAATACCTGCTATAAATACTTTAAATGTGCAGTTATTGTTGAGACTACTGCATTAGTCGTCGACTGTGCATTTTGAGACTGTGGTAGTGTTGTATAATACAACATTATATTGAAAGCAAGGCTGCAACTAACAATTACCAATTACATAAAGTCTAGAAATTGCTTTTTTATTCTGTTTACAATAAGAAAAGCAGCGAGTCCTCACTGGAGAAACTGGAACCAGAGACAGTTGAGGTATTTTTGCTTGATAAATGATGATTTATCAACTGTCAAAATAGTTGCTTACTCATTATCCGTCAATTGACTAATCAATCAATTGTCTCTGCTATAAAATGCTTTAATCTAAAATTAGGGCAGCAACTAATGATTATTTTCATCACCGATTAATTAAGCACCTGTCGATCTACAGGTGTCCTCTATAAAATGTAAGAAAATAATGCTATAGTTTCCCACCGCCCAAGGTGATGTTTTCAGATAAATATTTTGTCCAACCAACAGTCTGAAACCCAGATATTCTGTTTATTATCGTGTGCAACAGAGAAAAGCATCAAATCCTCATATTTGAGAGGCTGGAACCAGCAGATGTTTGTTATTTTTGCTTTAAAAAAGGGATTATACGATTATCCAAACAGTTGCAGATGAATGTTCTGTCAATCGATTATTCGACTAATCTTTGCAGCTCTACTCATTGAGACTGGGCTTTACTACTTCTGTTGTTTAGTTGTTTGTTGAGTCTTCATCTTGAGGCTGTGCTTTGTGGTGGTGCTGTTTATTACAGCGTTGTATTGAAAGTAGGGAATATTTTCAATATTATCAATCTGCAAATTATTTTCTCAATTAATTGATCAATCATTTTGGTCTGTAAAAGGTTAGAAAACAATGAAAAATGCCCATCAAATTCTCCTAAAGCGTCAAGATCTTTAGAGGATGATATTCAAGATATTCTGTTTAATATAATGTAAGATGCGGAAAAGCAGCAAAGTCTCACATTTGAGAAGCTGCAACCAAAAAATAGTTCTGCATTTCTGTGTGACCAAACGCCTTAAACGATGAATCGCTTATCAAAATAGTTTCCAGTGTTTCTAATATTCAATCATCCTCAGAGAAGTCATCCTCACACTGGAATTTGCAAGCTCCCAAAACATTTTGCCGCACACTATCCACCATCTTCTTCTCCTCGATATTTCGTCCACCCCATCTGCATACTGTAGGCTACACGGAGGAGCAAGAATATTAAACACTCCCTCAATATTATGCAATCCAATGCAACACCACATAGTTTACCAAACAGTTGAATCTAACCAATAGTGAGGATTTTTGTCAAGGCCTTTAGCTTCAAAGCCTCGGTCTGACTTGAATTCACACATAGAAACATATTCGCAAGCAGTATTAAACAACATTTAAAGACTAAATTCTGTCCATGTTGTCATTGTAATGAACACTCAGGATTCAAGTGTCTGTTCCGATGTTTGGGTAAATGACTGAGAGATTTGAGAAATGAGGAGTGAAAAAGTACATCTTATTCCTTGTTTCATTTTCAGTATTTGACATGTGACTCTGTTTAGGTTTTGATCACCAGCTGAATTTTCAAATATGATTTAACGCCAGTGCAAGCAGCAGTGCAACCACAATACTGTCTGAGTAGCTGGCAGGCACGGTTATCAATTTAGCGTGGCTCTGACCATAATTGTGACAGTGTTTTGTGGGTTATAGGCTCATCCTTGTCTGTTAGATTTCTGATGGCAGCCAGATATAGCCGGGGTGGATTATCTAATAAGAACATGTGAAAGAGATTTTTCTGTCCATAATGTCTTTAGGACCTGAAGAGTGCTTTTTCTCTCTGCTTTTACCCGCACTCACCCAGAATTTAAGGAAGTGAAATTGCTTACTGAACCTTGAACAAAATCTAAATTAACCCCTTTACTTTGCAGAAGAAAACACAGAGCTGAGTTCAGTCTTTCAGTTCAGATCTGTGTTAATGTGGGCTTAAAAAGAAGAGCTGTGCTGTGCCATGTGTTAGTGTCATGGACATGAACTTTTTATATTTAGTCAGGATTATATCGTCTCTTAGCGCTCTCTTATGTCTGCAGCATCAGGTTTCAGATGTCTGAGGTGCAGAAGAGTCTCATGTCTCGAAACCCCGAGGTTGAAGTGGGGCACAGGGTTCGAAGTAGAGAGAGCTTCTCAGTGTCGGGCCTCGGTTTCACTGTCATCAACTTGTCGAGGCAAATCATGTCTGGAAGTGTGAATAGCTGTATCGCCATACTTTCCTCCCTCCCCCCCCACACACACACGCACGCACACACACATAGAACATAGAGTACATACACAGGATGGTGAAATGCAGAGCAGGTGGTAAGGTCTGTGCTGTGTCCTCGCCAGCATATTTTGTCATCGCACCTTCTGTTTCTTTATTAGGCCGGGGGAGGAGGGGAAAGGGGTGACCTGTTTTAAACTCTGTGCTGTAACCAGGGTGGCCGGCCTGGCATTGAATTTCAAACAAAACGTGCAGGGGGGCTGCTCAGCTCCAGGGAGGAGGAGGAGAAAGGGAGGAGGAGGAGGAGAAGGAGGGGGGGGGGGGCAGAAGCTGCTTGGAATTCAGCAACAGACATGAAGTCTAGATGAGCTGTTCCTGCTCCTTGGACTTGATTTCCCTGCGGGTGTTAAAATGAACACTTTAGCATTGACGTGCTGATCCTGTATTTGTATGCAGCGGCTGCTCTAAGTGGGGGTGGTGGGTTTGGGGGGCTGTTTTATGTTTATAGTCTACGTTATTTGTCACTAATAATGTAGACCATAAACAGTGAGTACATTGTCATCAAGAGAACTGTTCTCTGAAATGACCGTGACAGTCTGCTCTGGCCATTAACATCACTATTAATAGACAGTCGATGTCAATGCTGAAGAATCAAATCATCAGCCTGCAGTCCTTCAGTTTACCTGGTCAGGGGCTGAAAACAACTGATCAATTACTTTACATTGTATTATGTAACATTAATTTGGCAGATACTTTTGTCTAAAGTCGGGTGGGGCAATATGACAATATATATACGATACAGATTTGTTTACCGTCAGAGGGATTTTGTGTATTTTGTATCTGTCCCTTTAATATTTCTGGGTGTTAGGCCAGTTGATCCAAACATGTTTGGCTTTTGACGCCTTAAAAAAAGCTTTGTCTAATGTCTGTTTGAGACCCCTTCAATCAAAGAATCAAATTGTGTTTTATGAATACTTTTGGTAATGCCCCAAACTAATGGTCCAAAGATGTAAAATCCTCCAGTGATTCACATGAAAAAACAAAGATTAGAAAAAAGTAAAAAAAGACAAAAAACAAAACAACAAACAGAATTTAGTGTTGTAGAAATGTGTTTCCCTTGCCTGGGTTCAGACCTTTGAATCAGGCAAATGTTTTCCACTACATTAGTCCGTTGTTGGCAATGTGACAAATGAGTGAGCACAATATGGACAATATGGGATTGTTATGATGATATGATGATCATTGTGATGAAGTACCTCCATTTGTCAGATATTAAATTCGCTGCATTGTCCATAAACACACATTCTTGTCTGTATGTATTATCCATAAATATTCTCTCAAGATTAACTTTACTATATCATATTATCACAATATAAAATTATATAAACTGATATATGATAGAGGATTTTATCCAGACCACCCAACTCTAGTCAAAACTCGCAATAATCGGGGTGTGCATCCTTCCAAAACAACTAAAAGCTTGTTCAGTGTTAATGTTAGAACCATTCGTAGCACAGAGAAATATTTGTAAACTAATAAGAGCCAATAACAACGTCAGTCAGCTCCCACTTTTGGTTGGTTAAAGTCAAAAGTGTAAAGCAATAATGAATATGTGTTCTGACTTTTTCACACCACAGAAAAATGTGTTATTAACCACCCAGCCAAATTTGACTGATTAAAAAAATCGCCAAATATATAAAATTAGGAGAAAAAAAAAATCATGGAAAAACAAGCAGTATTCTGAGCTCTGAAGGGCTGGGGGCGTGTCTGCCGAAGGTGCTGAAACCACGCCCCAACTGAACAGCCTCTGAGGCTCTGAACTTAACACTCATGCTGAACTCCCTTAAAGATATATACAATTTAAAATAGGCCTCGTTTGTAGGTGTAAGACAGGCAACAACCATGATATTTCAAAAATAAACACTAGGAGGCACTGTTTTATTCAGCCCCTATTTTGTAGGTAAATGTGGACTTACCTTAGTAAAAATGTAACTGAGTAGTTAACAAGTGAGCCATCACTAATTATCGGTATGTTAACTTTTCGTTTTTTTTCAATTAAGTTTGATGTCAATGTTACTTGCTTTTTTGAAAAGCGCCAGCGAGGGTCTGGATGTAGCAGCTACAGGTGTACATCTGTAGTGACGCTGAAAGCACAGGAGTAGTGTCCACAATGCGAGACAGCGAGAGTCAGACTGGACAGATTGATTCCTGCAGCAGTGCCGCACGACCAGCCGGACATGGATATATCCTCTCGGTGGACTGCAGCTTAAACACTGACTCTACCTGTCAACAGACACTTCAACTTGGTTTAAAATAACTCCTTAAGCGCTACCGTTGACCGAAAATGGCCCCATTCACCAGTGACAACTAATACTATGACACCATGGATGTATTATAAGAGCTGGATACCGGAATATAAATGGCGCCCATTCATAGGAATTGCTTGGCTGACGCACACCTTTCCTCTAGCTTCCGGGTTTGCTTCTGCTTTGTGCGGCCCACTGAATATGCTCAGTAGTGTTTCCACCGCCGGCTAGACTTAACATTGTGATGACGTCATGGATTTTTTAAAATTGCTTTTCTTGGCTCGAAGAAAGTTTTACAAATATAAAACCTCCATGGATCAAAAGTTTAGAAAGAGTCATAATTGACATTCTTTGCAGTTCAAGGTGTCCTGTCAACAGTTTTACAGACGTCTCTTTTACAGTGGTGGTCTATGAAGAAAATGCTCTTTGGGCTGCAGGGGGATTTTTTGCTGCAATACCGTGAGTGACCACTGGGAAAAATTGGCTGCTAGGCTGAGCTGTGGTGCCCTATCCAGCTCTATAATACATCCATGACACCAGCGTCTATCAGCCCGGCTCTGCCAAGAGCGTAAGCAAACGGGGAAAGAGAGGAGCTCTAACGGTTAAGCTAAGGCTAACGCTTCATCGGCTATCTCTACCCAGCATTTTCGCCAATATACAGTCTCTGGTGAACAACATGGATGAACTGCAACTGCGGATCACCACTCATAAAAGGATTACGGACTGCAACTTGATGACTTTTACAGAAACATGGCGTAACAGCAGCGTCCCCGATAGTACCATTGAACTACCGGGCTGCTACATCCTTAGGGCAGATACAACAGCTAATGACTCCAGTAAGACCAGAGGGGCATGGGGGACGGCGTGCATTTATGTTATCAAAGCTTTGTGCACGGACAATGCCATTATCGAGAGGCACTGCTCTGCTAACCTAGAATATCTCATAGTTAAGTGTAGACCTTTCTATCTGCCCAGAGAGTTTACATCTACTCTTGTCACGCTAGTCACCCCTCTACGTCATGGTGCAGCCATTTTAGGTACACCCTACAAATCCTGAACACAGAAATAGTAAATAAAACAGTTTAACGGTCTAACTCCACAATTCAGTACTACATAGTTCACAGTCTTTTCACATGTTTTCAGCAATTATTTTCTAACACTTATAATGTTTTTCAAAAGAAATCTCTGATTTACACGGACTTTAAAGTCTGTGTAAAGGTTTAAATTAGTAATGGGTATATATTAGCAATGGGTCATGTGACTGTGTTATATCAAAGGGGTCACTCATAGTATTATCACCTCACCCTGCAGTTCTCATCTCTATGGAGCATTTTAGCATCTTTCAGCACCTTGTTTTGGTTTTAGGGCCTCAACTTTATTGTTTTTTTTTTCACTCTCACTGCTCTCATCAGCTTAGGTTCCAGCAGCAGGCAGCTATTTTCAGTGAAAAAGCTCTGATGAGCTCACTGTACGCTAACTGCTTAGCATCAAGCGGTAGACAGACATTGTTAGCAAATAACTGGTGAACATAGTGGAGCATTTAGCAGCTGAGACCAAAAAAACAAACAAAAAAGAGAGAAAATAATGTCCTTACAGTCGTGGGTCGCGAGAAACATGATTCCAAGTGAATGCAAATGTTGCATCAGGTCTGCTAGATCTGTAAACAGGGAATTTATTGCTAAGACAGCTGCCCCCAAGGTGTCAAAACAATCTATTAATACTGCTTTAATGTTAGTGGTAAAGTTACATCTGTGCTTGCACGTCAACTTCGATAAAGCTATGGAGTCTGAAGAGTACACTAGTCTTTGACTATTCATTTTTCACTACACAAAGAACATGGACTATGGAAAGACACAAAAGACACACCAAACTGAAAACTATCTTATAAATTATAGCTCTTTATTCGTTACTATGATTTTTATCAGCCTGTGCTTCGCCACTCTTCATTTCAGTACTCTGCACCCAAATCTGTGAATAAGTGCAAATATCTACAGAAAAATACTTCAAGGTCCTCATCAGTGTTGCACTGAGTGCATTCTCAGTGCCTGGGTGCCTCCATTTTAATGGATAAGCATTTACATGACATGCAAATCAGTTCTACAAATGAGAAATTACATCCCAATACGAAACCAGAATACTGGTAGTTCTCAGTACTCTGACTCTTTGTTATTGCCTCAAATAATTGTGTGATGAATATGTTTGGTTCAGCTCCAACAAATGCTGTGTCACTGAGGATTTCTCATTTCAGTATCTCACTGCCCACAGGTCATCAATAATACCCAGTTCTGCTAGTTTTGCTTACATAAATTAGGCCACAGCTGCATATTAAAGAGATAGACACTAAGAGATAATTACATTAGTGATATTGTGGCAGACAGGTGTAGATTTGAGATGATTGTTTAGACAATTGACAGAAAATTGATAATGCCAAAAATTCAATGGTTTTAGCTTCTAAAATGTAAGTATTTCCTCCCTAAAACGGATACCTATAGCTTATGCTTTATTCAGCAGCTGCTGCTCATACAGCAGTGTTTTCTCTCACTGTAACCCCTCTTATCATCTCACCATCGGCTGAAACTCATTGTCTTTGTGTGTCATAGTGTTTGATATGGAAATTCATGTGTGGATGTTTGCATGAGTCATGATGAAGTTCAGTCATAATACAATAGCCGTACAAAGTACTCTCAAACCAAAAACCAGTCACTGTGGTTGAGGCTAAAATGACTCCTTACAGCTTTGTTTAGGAAATGCAACCGAATTCAGAGCAATACAGCAGTCAGAGGACAGGAAGGCCAGAGGCTGGTGATTTATCACGGTGAAAAACCTTTGCACAATCACTACACGCTGCCAACAGGGCAAAGTGTGGATGTTGTTAACACAGTCATTAACCTGCAGAGACTAGTTCTGAGCTGCAATCAGAGAACAGACAATGCAGCCAAAGATTACGTAAAGAAGTCTCTTTTTTTGCGTTATTGTAAATAACGTCTGTGTCATTGTCATTTTTACATAACATGAGATCAGGCTTGAAAACATTGTTGACTAATATAAGAGGAAACTTTTCTAGGAGCAAAGTTGATGGACTCTAACAGCCTGCTGCTGTTTCAGTCATGGTGGCTCATTTTCTGCCAGAGCTGAGTGTGCTCTTCTCCCCAGTTTTAGAAGTTTCAGGGTGCACAGTGACATTTTGTACCGGCTGCTCCCTCTCTAGCCAGAGAGCCTGACAGCAGGACAGCGACCAGCCACCTCTCGGAAGTAAAGGAGGAGGTTAGGATGAGTTGGCCCTCATCGGAGGCAGATCATCAGCAGCCGTTCCACACCCCGATCCCTTTCAGATACCAGTAAGACATACCCAGCTGAGACACACGCCGTTTCAGCTGCCTAGTACAACACGCTCTTTTATCCGCAGCCTTCATTTGAAATGCTAAGAGAGGCGCAACAGGAGGAAGCGTCTCGCCTCGGATCAAAGAGCTTCTTTGATTTGTCCCCTTTTTCTCTATTTCTTTCTGTGTGTGTGTGTGAGTGCAGGCATATTCATAAAGCAGGTGATCGCTATCCCATACTCCAGATAAATGTGTGTCTTCTGTCTCCCGTCTCCTCCTCCTTACTCTAATTGTGCTCCTTTCTTGTTCCACTTTGATCCTCTTTTTCCTCCTCCCCCTTGCCACCCTGCTAATATACAGCTATTGTAATATCGCAGAAGTGCAGAGATAAAAGCCTGTTCCCTGCTTTCATTCTGTTTCCTGCGCTCTTTCTGTTACATGCATCCCTCAAACCCCCGCCCTCTAGATAACAGGAGCCATCCTGCTGGCAGTGGGAGTATGGGGGAAGTTGATGCTGGGCCCGTACATCTCCCTGATAGCCGACAACTCCACCAACGCCCCGTACGTTCTCATCGGCACCGGTACTGTCATCATCGTTTTTGGCCTGTTCGGATGCTTCGCCACCTGCAGAGGAAGCCCATGGATGCTGAAGCTGGTGAGAGGCCGCAGGAGGAAGGGTGGGGTGCTATATTGCAAGGAAAGAGAGAAGTGTTGTAGATGCTGATTAATTAGCCTCAGGTCACGTGATAAAGGGAATAATGTTTGACCTCTGTTCTGTGGAGAGGGATCAGAAATCCAATACATGCTGCAGGGCACTTTGTTCAGTTAATGGTGGTCAAGTGAGTCTATTTGAGTGTGCGTGTGTGTGTGTGTGGATGCAAGCTTAGGCAAATGATACACATTTAAGAGAGAGGGTTTTCATGCAAACTATGCAAATCTTCCTCTTGCGTTTTCTCTTCCTCTCTCTGTAGTATGCCATGTTTCTGTCGCTGGTTTTCCTCGCTGAGTTAGTGGCTGGGATTTCTGGATTTGTCTTTCGCCACGAGGTAGGTTGTGCAATTCACAGCTAAACCCAAAACAACTTTTTCAATCTGAAAGTGAAATATGAAGCACTCGTTTGCATATGTGTGTGATTTTGAGTGTATGTTTGCATGCTGCAGATAAAGGGAACCTTTCACAGGACATACACTGACGCAGTCCTGAACTACAACGCTGCGGATGAGGCGAGCCGTGCTGTTGATAATTTACAGCACAGGGTAAGTCCCAGTGACATGACATCAACAAGGTACAACAGCTGAATGCAAAATTAATTCTGGGTAATTAAGGGTATTCTATATAATTCTTATTGTCATCAAAGACCAAAACCAATATTGAATTGTTACCTGTGTGGCCAAAGGCTGATATATTTTCCTTCTCTGTGCCACAGGCCTCCATTGTTGTTCAAAAATGATTAAAAACACGTCAGTGAGACACACTGTTGCACTGGATACATGTTCCTTCATTACAGTGAACATCGACACTGTAGTTTATTTTGATTCAATCCCACGTATACCTTCCTCCTCCTGTAAATACTCACTAGCACTCCAAACTCGTATTAAACAGCGGTTGAAAATAGTCTCCAACAAAGGCACTATTTACTCCCTAGTAACATAACATTTGCTAAAAACTACAGTGCCCACCTGTTTCATTTACATATTCATTAGAAATGAATGGTGGTGGGGCTGAGTGGCACAGACAGTGAAGGGTATTCAGAAAGTACTGAGACATGGACTAACGCATAGTTGTTTTTGATATGTTCATGGGATTTATTGATAAAAACAATACAGAATAACACCAACATTAAGCAGCTAGCATGGTCTGTGGGTGCGAACTCCTGCAAATGTGTGCACATTATCATTGCTCTCCAACACTGTAGTGGTCGCTGTGGACTAATCAATAGCAAATACACAGGAAGGCCGCTTTAGGAAAAACACAAGAAAAGCTGAATGTGACGGTTCTTAGTTAAAAGTTTTACAGTGGCTGTATGTCGCCACTGTCACTGTACTTATCCTTTAATCCTCATCTGCTCCTAATACTTTCTCTTTCTCTGTGCATTTCTAGCTGCGTTGTTGTGGAGTGTATAACTACACCAGTTGGTTTGCCAGTGTTTATTACCCATCCAACGGCATTCCTGCCAGCTGCTGCTTCAACTCCTCTGACTGCAACCCAGAAGACCTCCGTAATGCAACTATTGCTCCGAGCAAAGTCTACCACCAGGTCAGTTGTGTTGTCATATTGTATTTCTTGCCAGTCTCCTGCATGAGTACTATATGTAGCCTATGAATGCATGTCTGTAATCAGTGACTGTATTTACATCTGACACGTACCATTTCAAACCATCTCCCTCCTTCATACACTAATTACTTCCTCAGATAATCTCCCAGATATCCATCTTGCCCCTAATTTGCACATATAACTTGTCCCTGAACCCTCTGCAAACTAACCTTCCCCCTGTGTTTCAGGGCTGCTATGAGCTGGTCACTTCATTCATGGAAACCAACATGGCCATCATTGCAGGAGTGACGTTCGGGATTGCCTTCTCACAGGTAATATGTTTTAATATGGAGGCATAACTGAAATAAAGAAAAACAGTTGCTAAGGAGATCAACAAACACAGCTTAGCACAGCATTTTCCACCGTGTGCTTAAAGCTTATATTTGACAGGAAATCTACTGAGTTGCTTTTAGGAAAATTGCATGAAACAGCAATCTCAGTTTAGTTAGTAATGACTTGGCAACTTTACATTTACATTTCCTTTTTTTGGAAATGTAACTTTATTTTTGTCTAGTTAGACACAATTATTAAGGGCTGTTACTGGATCTATTTTCTGTTGTTCTAAGAAAAAACATTTGTTTTGCTATTGCAGAAAAGTAGATTCTTGTAGTGGCATTGTCTTTACAAAAAGAAGGAACATTTTTGCTCCCCCGACATAAAATAAACCCAAGCACCCATCTGTCTTGTCTTTCAGCTGATTGGCATGTTGCTGGCCTGCTGTCTGTCCAGGATCATCACAGCCAATCAGTACGAGATGGTGTAGCTGATGTGACGTGGCAGGTGAGAGACATTTAAAGATGCACACACCAACACAAGAAACTGCACACATTCAGAGTTTATTCAAACACAAAGAACTCTTCTCTATGTATTTATTTTGTCTTTCCAGGGAGATGAAGAGAAGAAGAGACAAAGAGCCTTGACACATGACAACAGTAAATTCCTGAAACACTATCACACATCTCATTTGGAATTTACCTCCCTCCGTCTCTCTGCCTGTGATCTTAATGTAATATCTTAATGTATCTTATTGTAAAGCATCATTCCTTGACTCACTGCTGTTGCATCAAAGCTTTCTATACCACACATCCCACTGCTACTTGATGTAGACGTTGCTCATTAGCACATATCTCGGATCAGTACAGCCTACAACAAGCAGGTAGACCAGAGTTGTCAGCGTTGACAGCGGTTTTGGTCTCAGATAGGTGACTGAGTGCGACTTGGCTTTACTGTTGGTTGCGGCATGCTCCACCGACCACCATCAGAAGGCACATCTTTGTACAGAATGACATTACTAAAGCTTGAAAGTAATACTTTGATAGATTATTTAGTTTTGCATTTGACTTTGCTATTGCTCACCATTGTATATTCCTATAGTTGTGGCATTTTGTGAACTGATTATGTGTACTGAGGATATTTTAAGTTTATATGAGGAAACTGACAGGAGAGAAAATTCTGAATGGTTCAAGAGTATTTTTATTTAAGACAAAGCACATTGTTTTTGTCCTGAATATTGAACTTAACTGTGGCAGATTATGAGCTAAATTCCATTTTAAAATTATTATTCAGTATGAGTTAAAGCTTTAGTTTGGCATAAATACACAAGAACAAACTCAATTTGTTGTCAGTTAGTTTTACAGGGGAACAGAAATATAATCATCCAGCAAACCAAACACCAGAGAGTGCTAGCTAACAGTCAGTTAGCAAACACGTTAGCTTGCTTGCTAACAGGACAATAATTTCACTGTTTATTCAAAAGATTGTAAAAGCATTTTCCATCATGTGGAGCAGTTTATACTTTGATAGAGGAGTAAAAAAAGTGGACAGATAGCTAAAAAGCTACCTTCCTCTGTTTTAAACTCTCCGGCTCTCTTTTCCCTCAAAGTTGAACTTGACTCAAAAAATTCACACACATTGACTTTGCTTACGCAAGTGAATCCATTCATTTCTGGAATTCCATTGAAATGAAGTCTAATGAATTCATTCTGCAAAACATCAGTATGCTTCAAATGAGGTAGTTTGTATGAGGTGTTGTCTGAACACATCTGAGGGCAAATGATGTGTTCATGTGAAAAGAGACAAAAATAGTGAAAAAAAAAAATATGAAAAAAAGAGAGCCTTAGAGAGAAGTTCAAACCTTGCTTACTTTGTCACCCTTGCACATCTGGCCAGTCATTGCGTGACGTAGGTTGTCAGATTGCTGGTTGTGAAAAGCCGCAGAAATAGCCAGGCGCAGCCCCCCAAGCACTTAATTTAAAGCATACACCTTTATAGTTCGATGCAGATGAAGTTTCAATCCAGAACAGGTCAGCAATAACACTTTTTAGCTTGCCAGGGTCCTATCAAGTCATTAGGGTCATAATTTGTTTTATTCTAATGGGAAATAATGCCAGCTGTATGTTCCAGTGAGAGAGGTCAACATTAGAGAAACGCAGGACTCCACCAGTGTTCATCTAGTATTCACAGTATTCTATGTAGTGCATCAACATGCCGCATTCGTCATCATCTGTAGATATGTATTGGAAATGTAATTTATATGATGTAATGTTTCTCATTCTAATATGCTAATAAGTGTAAATGTCGTGTGTCTGACTTTTGATTCTGCACTCTGGTCTGTTAATCTGTATTTGTTTGATAGTTTATAGGAAACACGCACTGAAAAATAATTGTGGCCAATGTTTTGTTGAGAGTAACGTGCAACATATAGCTGTTTCAATTTAGCTGTATATTTATTATAGTTTGGTTGGCATTACGTTTACAGTTTCACCAAGTGATTTTCTATCTCTCTTTCAGTGTGTGTGTGTGTGTGTGTGCGTGCGTGCGTGTGTGTGTATGTGTGTGTGCGTGTGTGTGTGTGTGTGTGTGTGTGAATGTGTGTGATATTTTTCTTTATTTGACTGTCCCCTTAACCTTGAGTGTGTATTTTCCTTGTATGATGAGGTTTGTGTGCGTGTGTGTGTCGGAGAGAGATTTTTGTGGATCCTGTTGTATTCAATTTTGGTCAGTATTTCGTTGTGGCTTTTAAAAACTCATTGCTTTTAAAGCTGTAAATTTATTTAGTGAATGTATGTTTTCCAACACTCTGAAACTTGTTTTTCCTTCCCCAGACTGATATTGTCCTGTAAATACTAAATTGTAATACCATCCAGCTTACACATGGGGTCACCAGACACTCAAAAAGAAATTGCATCATGCCGTCTACTATTGACTAAGTCACCATCAGTGGTCTTATTATCAATAAATATACAGAATAACAATTTTGTTTAGAGTTTACTCATTTTTGCTGGAATAGAGACCGCTCTATGTGTTTTCAATGTAGAGTTGAGCAGGTGTGTTATTATATGTATTTACAAAAGCTGCATGTAAGTGTTGGTTGGACTGTCGATGGTCGCTCCAAATGTTTCCACAAGACTGCTTCTGAAGTTGAAAACCTTGTTAAACAAGGAGTCTCCACCACATTGTATGATATGTATTAACTGGCGTATAATATGAGCATTGTATATATTTTTAATGATTATAAGTTTTATCATCTAGAGAGCCTAAAATGTGATCATTTAGGCTGTTTCCACACCTCAATCAGGACAAATGATATTTCCAGCTTTAGGATTAGTGTTAGGTCAGGTTAGCTGGTCATGTTGAAAGTAGGCTACTGAGTGGATAAAGGTATGTGGGTGCGTGGGTGTTCTTAATCTAGCTGTAGGAATCAAGCGGCACAGAAGGTCAATGACAAGGGCCTTTAAGACCTTCACTTATTCATATGACTGATTTACTCTCTTCTCCCTAAACATTAAATGTCAGCAGCTCAGGTCCTGACAGAAAACTCAGAAAGTGAGAAAGAAATTATAGGCTTATATAAACCTAACCATACATATTTAGGACTAAAAATTAAATCTATCGGCAATTACAATATATTAATTCAGAGACATAGGAAGAAGGGCTTTTTATTCCAATTTTAAAAAATGATTTTTTTAAATATCTTAGTGAATTGTGGGGTCCCTTACATACCCAGACTAATATATTGAAATTATTCTGAAAAGAGCATAATTTGATTCCACAAAAACACCTCAGCACAACCCCTCACACAGTGAGAAACAAATAAATTATCAACCTGAATCAACCACTGGACAACAACTACCAGCGTGAGCAGCCAGAAACTGTGAGTGGACTCAGACAAACCTGGCAACCAGAGAAAACAGACAGTCAGTAAACAAACCACAAAACACAACAAAACAAGAAGTTCTTTACCAAAACTCAAACACCAGGAACTCCACATATTTGCAGAGCAAAACAAAGTTCAATATTTACTTGAGGAAACAAACATGATACTGATATTGTCATGGAAGCAGCAACATGTGCAGGAACATCTGGCTGCAAATTTTCTGTCTTTTCTTTTGTGGGTCTCACCATTATACAATGACTGTATATTCAGCCTTATGGTAGCCTATATATTATTTAATCCATTATTTCTTAGCAACAGTTTTTATTTAAATATAATACAAAACAGAAGGGAGAAAAACCTCATTCAACATTTTCCTGAAACTGACTGACTTTGATGACCATTTATCACGTCACTGATCAGGCTACCATCCTCATCCACATGATGGCGCTTAGGTATCAGCGGAAAACGTACACGGAGCTCTGGAAAGAGAGGAGGAGAGATGGAGCACCACGCTCTTTCTCCGGCCGCCTGTCCCCGCTGCGCTACGGACTGCATTAGTAATAAGGCCGGAAAAGCGGCGGGATGAAGGGAAAGAAAGGCTGTTGCTCGGGGAGACCGCGCTAACCGGGCTCGCTCCAATCTCGTTACGCAAATTACCGGCAGAGCGGCGCGGCAGTGGGTCCGCTAATGGAGCGTGCGTGCCGCTGGCTTCAGCGCCCTGCCTCCTCCTCGCCTCCGCCTCCCGAATACGCTTAATGGGTTATAGGCTAGAGGGAATCATCCACCATCCACCGGGGAAGCGCTATTACTCACCCACCCTCTCTCTCTCTGTCTCTCTCTCTCTCTCTGTCTCTCTCTCTCTCTCTCTCTCTCACACACACACACACACACACACACACACAATGCCAATCATTAAGAGAGGGATACCCAACTGGTGGCAACCAGCCAACATCAATATACATTTTTTAAAATTCAAATTAAAAGCCTTGAGTAAATAGTTACAATATGTCCATGTATTTGTGGAAAAAATTGCCCATCAAGAAAACCATTTCTTTGTGTCTTATGTCATCATAAAAGAAAAAGTTGACATGATGAAATATGCTGGATCCTCAAGCTTGAGTTCATGTCTGGGACACTGTAATAGACCAGAGTCACCTTAATGTTATTTGTAACACCTGCTTTTCTTAATGACATGTCAAAATATCTGGTGTCTCATGTCTTAAACCCTCTTCATGGTGTTGTCCGGCAGGGCAGTAACCAGAATACTGAGGTCATCCATTCAGAAAAATTCTGACCAGGTCCAGTAGGTGAACTCTATTTTTTGAATTACTGTATTAAGATTTGTCATGTTTTATTTATGTGACATGAGATTATATGTAATTCCCAACATGAAGGTCTAAATGTTGTTTCAAAGCATTTTCTACACTGCCAGGAATAAAAGTCTGAAGGGAAAATTGTGTGTCCTTCATTTAGGCTGATATTTTATTTTGCTGACTTTAAAGTAGTCAAATTTAAACATATGTAAAATGAAAATGTTGGAATTTTGGACAATTCAATACCAAATGTAAGTAAGTTTTCACATGTAGAATGTAAACTCCTCTCAGCTTGCTAATGTACAGTATATACGCAAGAACATGACTTCAGTGTCGGCAATGGTGGCGAATATCAAGTCATTTAAGATGAACAACTAATTATTTTGCATGCTTCCTGTTCCTTCAGATTTTTCAATGAAGGAGGAGGAGATCTATGTAGATAGTCATTTTTATGGTATAAAATGCATCTCAAACAAATTATTATTCAAAGCAAGTATTTTTTATATGCCTTTTAACATGTCTGGAGGGGATCTTTAAACTTATCACATTATGGTGTTTGTTTAAAGGGAAAGTCCTACACTGAGTGCTGCTCATCAGAAGAACATTTTGTTAGCAAACCAGCTTCAAATCATTACATTAGATGGTTTGTGTGACTGAGTATAAAGAAATGTGTTTTCAAATGTTAATTCAATCAGATTAAAACACTTATTAAATCTATAACAGGCATTACTTTGCTGCTTTGACGTGATCTTGTTATGAAATTTCACTATCAAAAATGTGTGAAAAGGAAGCACGCAGGGTCTCTCTTCCTCTTTCAAACACACAGAGCCTTTCTCTTCTAATCCACTGTGATATCTCATTTATTACCTTATAAAGTAATATATATTAGCACGCCCTTCCCACTCAACTCGTCTCTGTGTGATGTGAGCTGTTATTGCTGTTGTTCTTGCTGCTGTTGTTGTTCTAATTGCTGTTGCTGCTTCGCCTCCAGCTTCCCTGCTGAACTCAGACACCCCTGCCTCACACTTTTCAGTAACATGCAGTTGCGATGACAAGTACTAGAGTTCCCACTCAAGCTGCCTGTTCCTATAGTGCAGCGCCCCCACTCCTCCCCACCACCTGTCCCACTTCCTCCCTTCTCTCCCTCTCGCTCTCTCTTTGAAGACAGTGGGATGATGATGACACCCGCCGTAATCGCTGGATGCTCAGCTTTCTGAAATGACACACAATCGAGAAAACCCTTCCGAACTGATCCAGGTTTCATTGTTGCATTCAGGCACGGGGCGTCCTCTTGACAAGAGGAAAGGCATTTTGCGGAAGAATAGAGAAAGTCGGTGAGGTGGGGCTTTGATTGACAGCCCTGCTGAGAGAGCAAAGCTGGAGCATGTTCCTATCTGATCTCTGTTCAGCAGTAGTGCACCCTTTGCTCTGCTGACCTGCTTTTTTTCCCCTAACTGGATCTGGGATCAGCTAATCTTTGGAGGGGGATAAGATTAGTCCATTTGTGTTATTTGTGAAGCTGCTTCCAAGGCAGATGTGCCATTGATATTGGTATGGGAAAAAAACTCAATTAATTTATTCCTTTACTATACTTATATAGTAAAGGAATACTGCTACATTGTAGAGTAACATTGTATACTTTTTACTACATTTATTTGAAAGCAGTAATAGTTGTTTTGCAGAATAAGATTTTATATACAAAATCTGTGAACATATTGTGAAATATGACTAGCTAACAGTATATAAAGCAGTTCAAATCAGCTCCAACTTGAGTATCTGCAACAGTAAAGTGCTTCTTACATGTTAACTCATCAGTAATAATAAACCATTGATATCTATAATAATATAACACTGATTTACAAATACATTTAGCTGACAGTAAGACTTACAATGGAATATTTTTACATTGAGGTATTCATACTCTTACATAAGCAAAGGCTCTAAGTACTTCTCCCACCACTGAAACTAAGTACATTTAAGATTAGATGCTACTTTACACCTCTACTCTACTGCATTTCAGAGGGAACTCTGGTACTTCTTATGCCAGTACATTTATCTGACAGCTATAGTTACTTTGCCAGTTTTTATTTGTAAATGGGGTATTTTTACATTGTCGTATTGCTACTTTTACTGAGGTAAATGAATACTTCTTGCATCACTGGCTTTAGGGAGTTACGAAATAAGAAGATATGAGTGACAAATACCAAGACGAGCCGGAAGTAGGCTGGGCCACACTGAGAGAGAAACTCTCCAGCAGGTTTTACCATTCATGTTCACATTCCCACCATTCTTGCTGAGCAACAATTTTGGAACACCGATTCATTTACTAGTATCTAGAACAAATGGCGTCTCTTCCTGGGCACATGGTATCAATCAGGCCACCTTTCTATACCAGCCTACTCTTCCGCGCCCTCCTTTATATAATTCCTTTGAGCCTATCCCTTCGTAATACAATCTGTTTTAAACTTCTTTTCAGCAGATGTGTTTTGATTTAACACTAGACAGGCAGAGTTATTTTTTGTTGATGGCCACACAGTGAAAAACATGTTTCTATACTTTCAGTCTGACCAGAAGTGTTTACTGAAGCTCAGATTTCAATACGATCGCCTGTGCACGTACTGTACTGTATTATTAACGGTGGGCTATTTCTGATGCAGAGCCAATGTGGGAGTCCCCCCCTTGTTTACCAGCAGCTATAGTTAGAAGAGTGAAGGGGACTCAGCTGTCCAGTATCTCTACTGGAAACTGGCTGGTGCAACAGTTTAGTTTAAAATGTAATCTGAAAAGCTTGTCACTACAGTAACTGGCTTAGACTAAAGTTACCCTGAGGGGAAATAACTAGGCCAGTAATATTTCTTTAGGGGAGTTAGTGTTAGTGTTTATGTGAGCTTGAACTTTTATGACGTTTTCATTTCCCATTCCCAACAGTCCTATAATTTGGCAGTTGCAACAAGGAAAAGTATAGAGGTTAGGTTGGGAATGCCCATTGATGTGGTACCAATTACTTCACTATCTCACTACTAATTCAACTCACCTTGATGTTTTCCATAGCAACACTAAATATGTACTGAGCAGAGAGCAGTTACTCAAAATGATAGAGACAACAAGACAAAACACATTTTTAGGGGTGACCAGAAAGTACATTTACACAAGTACTGTACTTAAGTGCAGTTTTGAGGTACTTAAAATTTACTTGAGTATTTCAATTTTATGCTACTTTATATAATAAATATAATAACATAAAAGCCCAGAAAATGAATACATTTGTGTAACTGAACTTCCTCTTTCCTACCTGCTTCATTATCTTATGATAACTTATGATAAAAGTTATGATAACTTCACTTTAAGTAGGTTATATTTTGCTGATAATATTGAATGCTGGATTCTTACTTGTAATGGAGTATTTTAAATAAATGTATTTTGCTCTTACTTAAGTAAATGATTTAAATACTTCTTTCACCACAGTTGTTGACACTCTGAAGGTCGTTCTATGAATTAAATGATAATTATTGGAAAGCTCCAGAGCTCAACACGTGTTGCGTCTGTTTTCTATATGTGAGCAGTCAACAGTGGCGCTTGTCATTGGTCCAACATCGACTTGTCCCGCCTCTGAGGAAATGTATATGGCCATCTGATTGGTTCTACTGGAAGCCGAGCAGTGGGCTGATGGCTTGGTTAATGAATATTCATGCTCGGTCCGCCCGGTGAGACCTCACCCCGCATGTCTGCTGCGTGGCTCATCGGAACAGAATGTGGGATACAGTGATGTAATGTGAGCCACTCTTTCACTAGAACAGAAATCGTGGATTCACAGGACAGCACATTGTACGGTAAGTTAAGTTTGGGATGAGACTTTAGTGTTGAGCAGTGAAGGCATACTGACAGCTGTTGTGCGTAATTACGCGCGGTAAACAGTTTAGCGTATTCAGCTGTAAATGTAGCAAGTAATAGCTGAGCGTTGAGATTTGTTGTTTCAGTAAATCCGCAGGATCATCTGCATTTTCTGAAGAGGGATGTACTCAACTGTCAATGTGTAGCCACCCCTCCTTAAGTCAATGTGCCAAACCTTTCTGCTCTGCTGTGTGCTATTCCAGGTCATCTGGATCCGGTTACAACTGCAGTGGGAGAACTTGACAAACAGGTTGTGGAAACGCCTTTCAGCACGAAACCACCTGCATACATAAAAGGCACACCCGTCTTCCTTCAAAGCAGGAAGAACGAGAAGGGCACAAACACTCAGCAAGGGGGAAAAACACAAGAACCGTGCCCAACTACCAGCACAGCTCGCCTGATTTACGAGACAGCCAATCCCCGCCGCAGCATCACAGACAAACAGCCGCTTCTCTTAAGCCGATCAGCCCAGAATTAAAGCAGGGCACTCACAGAGGAGAAAAACTGTCCGGTGCATTTTAGAGGAAAAAAAAACTCGGACCTTCGCTTTCACTACTGTTTCTGGACGGAAAAGAGACGCCAAAAATGATGATGCAGCAGTCAGAAACACCCAAACAGAAGAACTCCCTCTTCAACGCCATGAACCGATTCATCGGCGCGGTCAACAACATGGACCAGACCATCATGGTGCCCAGTTTGCTGCGGGACGTCCCGCTGGATGAGGACAGAGAGATGAGCTCCCTGAAATCAGACGAGGACGAGGGGGACATGTACAGCTACTACAAGCTGCTCAAGTCCATCCGCACGGACATCGAGTGGGGGGTCAGGTGCGCAGCAGCCGACGAGAGGCGCAAGGAAAGCATAAAGATCACCCGGGTGAACTCGTCCGCATCCATCTCCTCCTCCGCATCATCATCATCCGAGGAGGAAGACGAGGAGGACGAGGATTTGGAGAAGCAGTTCCAGTTTCACCTGACCGGGCTTCAAGGGGTGCTGGGCAAGCTCACACTGCAGGCCAACTCTCTTACCAAGCGCTACAAGCAGGAGATTGGTATCGGAGGATGGGGCCAGTAAGCCTGGAGAACACAGAAACTGGAAGCAAATCATTTGGCTGGCTGAACTGAACTTTGAGTATCCTCTATTGCTGCTGCTGCTGTTACTACTGATGAAATTTACTGACGAACATATGGATGGTAGAGAAAGGGGCAGCTTTATTTCTGTCTATAGGCCTACATGGTGTCGGTCTACTCTGTGGTATTAACTGTATATCTGTTGATCCTGAAGAAAGCATTCGTGTATTTAACACCAAACTTCTATGTTTTGCACTCCAAAGTGTTGTACACATCATGCATTCAGTGACACACAGGTGAAACATATTTAAGCATTTATTTAATGTATAATTTATTACCTCACACTGTTTGTTTGAGAGCCTAATGTTATTTCAAAAGTTGGAGAAGAAGTGGACTGTATGAACTACACGATCCGTCGTTTGAACCGTCCCTCTAATGGGGAATACTGACAAAAGATTTCGCTTTCTCTATGTGAAGCTGATGATGTCAGTGTGTTCATAAGGATCTGTCTGTGTATGACCACGCTACTCCCAGTCTGTTGTGTCTGTGTCTTTAAATTGTGCTTAAAGGAAGGAGGCAGATGCTTACTCATAGCTGCCAGTGATCTCCTAATGTCCTACATGGTCAATGAACTGGAATCAACTGATAATTCTTCTGCATAAAGAATAATGAGAGGTTTTCCACGAGATGCATTGTTGTCATTGTCATTTATTTGCTATTGTAAAAGGCATTATTGGAGATGTCCATCTGTCAAAACAAGCAAATGCTTTTGTACGCAGCTTCTGCACCATTTTTGTACTGATATTTGTTTTTAAAATAAACTTTTATATGAACTTACTCCATTTGTTGTGTGTATTTGTGCTCATAAATGCAGAAAATTTAAGATTTTAACATTGTCTCATAGACCAAAACAGTATAAAACTGAATTAAGACAAAACTGAAGATCAAAATATGTGTTTAAGTAATAGATTTCTTGGAATACCTGATATACAAGGGATCTGTCACCTCTGACCAAAAACAGATACTTGTAGACAATTTTTACATTCAAATATGAATTAAGTAGGAATGCTGGTCAAAAAACATGTTTTATGCATCTTAACATCTTCTGAGTATCTTTTTTTGTTCATGTTCAAGTTTTAACATTTTAACTATAAAAATACAGTTAAAAATAAGTATTGTGACTTCAGGATCAGGGAAGTCTGGTAATCAGTCTTTCATTTTACTTAAAATTGCTGGAAAAATCTGAGATGAGGGCAGCAATTCAGAGGTTTGGAGGGTTGTACAGTATACATGGATAAGATGTCAGACAAAAACTAAAAGCATCAAGACAAAAACATGTTTTTTGACATCTATTTAGGGGTGTGTCTTTAGCTTTAGCTCTGAAAACAGGTGTTTTCATTATTTTTTGTAATGGGAAAGCCAGTATGTCAGAGACAGCATGTAAACACTGTTAGGAGTCAGTCAGAACTGTTGCTCTCCTCTTGATTTGGATTTATTTTATTTAAAGTGGTGTTTACTGCAACCATTGAGACAAATTGCTCCAGAATTTTTTTGGTAATTTATCTTTGGACTTACTCCTTGTTTGGTAATACATCTCATGATAAAAAGAAAAAAAAGATGGTTTATGGCTTTAGAACCACCATCATTAATCATAAGTTGCCCTCAGCCATCAGCAATGTTAAATGTGTTAAAAGGAAGAGGTGGAATTAAAATTACCAGCAGGTTGGGGAATGTTGCTCGTCACTAAAGTGACAACACCTTGAACAACTTCAACTCTGAAAGCAAAGAGCCTGAGGAAAAGAGATACTTTGTTCAATAATATGACATAATGTACTGTTTAGTTTCAATCAGTGAATATATCATATATGCTGACGTCTGGGGATATACATATTAATTATAGGTATGCACTAGAATCAGTTCACTTTGCTTTTTGTTATTACTGTCATTTTAACATTTAAACATATTTTGAAAAGAGACAAAAGGGAGACTACTTCTGTTTTTACGCACACACGCATGCATGTGTTATTTTATGTAATATCTTGCCAAGTGGGAAAAAAAGACCAGATATCCCTCATTGTTGTTTGAATAACTGACAGTGACAGCTTCAAAGGCCAAAAAGGGAGATGGGTGCAGCTGGAGTTTCAGTGTCGCTCTCTCTCTCTCTCTGTCTCTTTCTCTCTCATACACACACACACACACACACACACACACACACACACACACACACATATACACATGCATGCATAAATGTTTAAAAACATAACATTTAGAAAGTCAATGAAAAAGATGAGCCATAGTGGACACATAACACTATATTACATTAGGCCACATCTTTATATAATAGTTGGCCTGTACTCTAAAATACCAATACTAGAACTGTATTATATTTTGTTGAATTTCTTTCAGTTCTACAAGTCAAAAATCTAAAATCCATTCTGTGAACAATTTGAGCATTTTTCAGTCAGTATTTTAAATGACCAATAACTTTTAAAAACTTCAATAATTTGATTTATTTCAGTATTTTCCGGTGTCTGTTTTGAAGCTTTTTGAAGCTTTGAAGCTTAGTTTAATAAAGTCTGCTGCAGAAGAAGTAGACTAACAAAGGAAGCAATACTCCTCAAATGTCTTTAATGCACCTTGACACTTTTTTTCCTTTTCTCTGATTCAGAGTGTTTACAGGAAATGCTGCCACTACTGTCCATAATTAGGACAAAGGTAACATGCCTTTCTGCATTTGAGTGTAGATAAAAACATCCGCTGAGATAACCTTATCATCAACCTTAAGGTACATGTCAGAGGCTATTACTAAACGTCAATGCTTTTACTATACTACATGTGTAGTGTCGACTACATATGTAGCTCTAAGCACTGTGGCAAAGGTTGATGTAGAACCTCCATACAGATTTTGATAACAAGGTATTTATTAAGTTGTAAAACCTGGGATTTTGCAGCTTTTGAACAGTGTATCACAGGAGAGTCAATTGATATCAGTGGTGGAAGTTTTCAGATCATTTACTTCAGAACAAGTAGCAACAGTATAAAGTATAAATATACTCCATAAAAAGTAAGAGTCCTGCACGCAAAATTTTACTAAAGGAAAAGTAGGTGAGTTTTATGAGAATACTGTAAGAGTACGACATGCAACAGAATGGCCTCTGAGTTATGTATGATATAAATATTTGAATTTTTTCGTATGCGTGATGCATGTAAAAAGAATCTCAGTGTGAGAAGAATTTTAATGTTATAGCTGGTGGAAGTGAAGCTGATTTAACTAGTTTATGTACTGTTGGCCAGTTCAGTCTGTAACAATGCATAACATTTAGTTCATCATTTGTTTTTTATGTGAACCTTAATCTGTGAAGTAGCAAGTAGCTATAGTTGTCAGAAAATGAAGTGGAGTAGAATGAAGCAGCAGAACAAGTAAACAGTACAAGTATCACAAAACTGCCAAAGTACTGAGCTCTTAAGCCAAGTACTTTAAGTAAATGTATTTAGTTATATTCCACCACTGACTGATAGATGGAACATATATATCCCTGTACTAACTAGTATACTAGTCCATTAACTAGTATACTAGTCCACATAAATTACGAAGGAGCGGTTATTTTACTACACAATACACAAGCGATAGTGGTGCTTTTTGTCCCTTGCGGCGCACAGTAGAAACAGGAAGTACAAGGAAAGCTAACTTACAACAAAACAAAAACAAATCGAAGCCAAATTGTTTCAAAATCATCGTGACTCAAAATGGACAGTGAAAACCCAAAGTCAGCCAGTAACGATACACGCTGCGTATTTTTTAATACACATTCAGAAGACTATCGATGCGTAAGTAGCCAACGTCACTGTAAATTCAGTTTTAGCTAATTAGCTAGTTAGCTACATAACGCTTACACTATTAGCTTACTTACTTGGTGGCTTTTTTCTGACATCGATAATAATTTAACTCCCTCGAACTGATTATGTCTCGATTGATCGGGTGATTAGTTGGTGAATGGAGTCGGCCTGCACGGTTCTTGGCGCTATATGAGGGTACAGCTGAGCTGTTAATCGCCTAATAAGCTAGCTGCTTTGATTGGCCTGTTGAATATGAGTTCAACAGGCCAATTAACTAGATGCTAACAAAATTAGCTTCAAGGAAAACTAACTGCTGTGAGCACTACTAGCTTATTGTCTGAGGTCACTATTGTTTATTCACACTTAATATAACAAGTTCAGTAATGTTAACCAGCATTATGTTAGGTTTGAGCCTCACCCAGTCCTGCATGTGGAAACAGCCTGTTTATTTTGGCCAGTATGAATAAAGATAAGCAAAGATGTAGAGTTCCTTATCTCGACATGATAAGTAAACCAGTTTGGCCAATTCATGTGTAAACTGGAATGTGAAACATACTATGAAGACATGAAAACAGTGGAGAAAACAACAACTGAAGGAACTGAACAATATATAATAGTAGTAGTACAAAGTAACTAGTAACAGTTTTTCTTGCCATAATCATTCCTCCTGTTCATACCGGCTTTTAGAAGATCCCTTCATAATGCACTTACAATGTAAGTGATGGGGGACACAAGCCTCTTTCTGTGCAAAAATGTATTTAAAAGTTTATCTGAAGCTAATATGAAGCTTCAACCGTCCAAATTAGTCATATCAAGTAGATATCTTTCAAGGTTACAGTCTTTTTAGTGCCAAAGTTCCTCTTTTTGTTACTATTCTTCCACCGCAGCTCAACAGGGAAACACTGTCTGAGGAAACACTAAGAGGGAATTTGATGCTAAAAAGACTGTAAATGTGGCAGATATCCACTTGATATGACTAATTTAGACTGCTGAAGCCTCTTATAAGCTTCAGATAAAATTTTAAATGCATTCTTACATAAAATGACTGCGTGGCCACACTGTGCATTTTGTCCCCCATCACTTACATTGAAAGTGCATTTGAAAGGGGTCTTTTAACAGCCAGTATGAACAGGGGGAATGATTACAGCGAGAAAACCTATTTCAGTGTTTTGATTTGGGCACCTGACTGTTGTTTTAAGACACACTTGAAAAATTGTGAATGTGTCCTTTTAGTACAATTTCGTGATACCTGTATTTGACTATTTCATTTTTATTCTCCACTACATTTGGAAATATTGTATTTTTTCCTCCACTACATATATTTAACAATTATAGTTACTTGCAGATTAAGATTTTAGGTTCAAAACCCATGATCATCTTATAAAATACAGTGCATTGTTATGGAATAAATTACCCAGCAGTATATAAAGCAGTTCAAATGAGCCCATCTTGACCAAATACAACATTTAAGTACTGCTTACTTGTTAATGGATCAATAAAAATGATCAAATAATATAACACTGACAGGGCCAATTCTGTATAATGAGTATTAATACTTTTATTGAAGTAAAATCATAAAATCAGGACTTGTGATGGAGTATTTTGGAGCATTAGTGTTGCTATTTTTCCATATCAAAGGATCTGAATACTTTTTCTACCACTGTGCATCACTGAGTCAATCCTATTCAGTGAATCTTATGGTGTTCACATATTTTTGAGACTATGTCAGAGAGGTGATGGTTTCACTAAATGGTATTTTTTGGTGCTGTGGTTTAAGCAGGACTATTCCTCCCGATTCCTCCCGTATAAGATCTGGAGGATTTGGCTCAGGCTCTCATCCAGGTGCGTGTCACCTCCTACCTGGACTGCTGCAACCTTCTCTCTGCAGGAGCCCTCGCTTCTGCCACCAGACCTCTGCAGCTAATCTCGAATGCTGCTACATAAAAACCCACCTTTTCATACTACATATCAACAATCCATACTAGTGCTTCTCATTTCCTAAAGCAAAGAAAATCTCCAAACACTTTAATGTAGCACTGAACAAGGTTGTAGTTTGTTTGTTTGGAAAGGATGTGCTTTGATGATTAAAAGCACTTATTACAAGTCACTTTGGACAAAAGCCTTTGCCAAATGAATATAATGTAATTGATGGCATTATACTCTAATGCATTTTTCCTGTTATTTCTTCACTCCAAAAAGAGCACTTTGCAGTATAGTGCAATCTACTAAAGCAACAGCAGCTACGTATGGAGTGAAAGCCACCGCTTAGTTTCACCCACACCTCTCTGGCAAAGTCTCAAGCACAAAAATTGAACCTCATAACCTTCACAAACATAACTTCAAATTAAATTGCATTTATTTGTACAGGTGTTGGTGGTATTGAGTCCACACCCTGAGGATTCGAGGAAGAGATTATGATAAACCTTTCAATAGTTTCCTTATCTTCAGAATAACCTAGTTAAGAAATAACCTACTTGGATCAATTGTAGCTTGTTGTCGTATCAAAGCTGACGTACGTATGTTTGGATCAGATTAGTTGGAGAACCGGTGCTGTCTCTGGTGAACATGTTAATGTGAGAAGTTGTTGCTCTGCGTGCCAGCAGCATTAAGCTCCAGGTTATCATCTTCTCTCTTGGCCTAACTATATCAGAGGAAGAATGCTGCAGCAATGTCGTCTCGCTTAGAGCCCAATTCTCTCCTTCACTGACAAGCAATAGCTCATAATTGCCAGCATCAATCACGCCGTCCCGTATGCTGTCTGACTAACCTAGATACAGATGGGCCACGTTGACCAAGACTACTATCCGAGTATGAGTTTGTTATCGCACTCCAAGTAAAAATTAAAGACAAAATATTCTTGCATTCATCCATTTTTTTCCAACCTCCTATCCTGTTCACGATTCAAAATATTCATACATTCTTTTAATCAGTATTTCAGTCTCTGTTTGTTAATAAACACAGAAGGTAATGCATCTGAGTCCTCAGTGCTGCTGACATGCCTGCTACATCTTTGTGTCTTTGTCAGTTGAGCAACACTTTTCTCAGATTTAAGTCATGATTCAATTGTTTTTTTGCTCCCATAAGAGTATATCATGTTCCGAAATCTGGACCGAAGTGTTCAAGATCAGATGAAATGATTAGTCGAGTAGTAGGCTAACTATTTGGATAATCAATCAATCAATCGATGGTTTTAGTCATTTTTCAAGCAAAATTAGCTAATATTTCCTACTTTTAGCTAGTCAATTGTGAGGTTTTGCTGCTTTTATTGGTCTTATGTGATGATAAAGTGAATATCTTTGGGTTTTGGACAATTAGCTAGAAAACAAGCAATTTGATGACATCACACTGAGCTTTTGGAAATTGTGATGGGGATTTTTTTTTTAATTTTACTATTTTCTGACATTTTATAGATTACTTGAGAATATAATTGGCAGATGAATCTACAATAAATAATTGATAGTTGGTCATTCAAAGTCTACAGTCAGGTCTTATTTAGTATTTTGTCAATTTTTCTTGTATTTGGTAGAGTTGGGAATACAAACATTACCCATGTTAACCAACATATAAATATTTGTGTGACTTATATATCATGAAAAGAAAAAAACGATCCCAAAAATAACATAATAAACTTCTCAAAAAAGAAAGCTCGCTTCTGCCCTATTTGTGGAACATTTTGTAGAAAAATGCAAAGAGTCTGAACCCTTTTTAACACTCCCACGGTTCCTTGCAGGGTGCCATCATTCAAATTTAATTAAAACAGTAACAAACCAGTCAAAGACCTCAGAGAAAACACATCTTCAGTGTCCCTGTTAGTGAGTCAAGTGTTTTCTGAGCAGATGAAAACTAATGCTGCTAAAAAAAAACCAACGACAACTATTTACTATATACAATTTGACATCCACTCTCGATACATTTAATTAGAAGCTTTCCTGGCTTTTTTGGCAGTAGATGTTTTCTATATAGGGCAACACATGACATAGCAGTGTTTTTGCAGAGGTTATCAGACTCATCGAAGGTAGGGCTTTGTCACTGTGTGTCAGTGTGTGTGAAAAATCACAGGAGCAATGTCGCACAACTGATTGTGCAGACGTGCCTTACTCTATTTTGAATGTAAAACTACTGCAGGCCCCTAGTTCCTCCAGAAGCTCACAGGACTGACTCACACATCTTTCATTCTCTTCATTCCTTGGTTCTTCTCTTTACTGTCTTGTTTCTCTCGGAGTAGCTCTCAGCTCACTTTCAGTTCGTGGCTTTGCACAAAGTATGTTGAATATCTGGCACTATCACTAACCCATCTGCTTATCTGTGATTTATTTCACTCAGCTGTCATTTAACACCCTCTGTGTTTTATAACATGTTAAATAGGTCAAATGTGTGTAGAGGTGACATTGATACACCGTACGTGTCTTAGGTGCTTGTTGCTATGTTGTAAACATTTATATATCTGATGCTCTGGTTGCTTGAAGCGATTGCAAAATCCCATTTTATTGTATTTCCTCGTAGTCGCACACATGCTTGCACTCACGTACGTAAACACGCAAAAGAGACACTTGAACAAATAACAGTCTTCTCAACCCAGTAATTTCTAAGGTTATGATTATAATGATGACAATGCACTATTTGTGATGCACATTTCAACCAATTTGCACAGTGCCTTACTCAAAACAAAAACACTACATAGAGTATTTCTAAGTCAACAAATACGTTAATACATTGGTTTTTTTTTATTATTTACAGATATTAGCCTCACAGTAATTAATTGTTTCTGATTTACAGGTGGTGATATTAACAGTAAAGCGAGCCACGGGGACCTTCTCCCTAGTAGGATGGTGAATATTTCTTCAAATGATCTCTTTCTCATCTGATTATTTGTCTTGAATCCCTGACTTTTATTTTACACCAGACTGTTCTTAAATATGATTTAGTGATACACTGAGATTGACACATTAGATTCTCGGCTAAGCTCTATCTTTAATGAGATATGATAACTGGGTATAACCATTACTAAAATGTGACATCAACAGTCGCATAAAACATCTGTTAACAGGTCTTTGACGTTTTTTTTCACAAGTGAAAGTGTAATAGATCTATGATGGAGGTTAACTATAACATTAACCTGTACAATCTAATGCAACACATTGCAGTAACCCTGTAATAAATACTATTATTATGAAACTTATAATATCCAGCTGTTGTTGAGGCTGTTTTCTAATGAAACTAAATGATTTATCTCAAAATGTCTCAATCGCAAGTCCACAGCCACAGATAATAAATGACTTAACATAAAATTTGTATGTTGGGACCCCAGTTTCTTCTGGAAAACATCTGTTTGCTTTGTTAACTACAAGCCGCTGGAGCCATTGTTTCAATAGTCAGTTGTATTTTTGGAACATCTAGAAGTCATTGCCTCAACATTTTGCCCCAGTGTTGCTGAGCAGGTCTCTGGCAGGTTTTCTGACAAAGATGAAGGTTTTATTGGTTTCTGTCTAAACACGCGTTTAATGGTCAGTGGTCTTGCTACAAGCAAAAGAATATCAGCAGGTGGAGTTAAGATTATCAGAGAGATGGTGTAGATAAGTGTTTGAGTTGTTATGATGCATTTATGTGCACCAGAGACCGTACATCAGTGCTCAAATTGTTTCCCATATAATAATTAACATGCAACATCTCACTGTTTTTTTTCTCTCTCTACAGCATTTTCATGCTGTTTGTGATCTGGCTGCTTCGCAGGTATCACTCTTTGGCTCAGGTAAATTTACGCTACAATGCACAGTATGTTGTGACTCCTTTTCTTTTTTTTGCATTTCTGTTTGCTTCGTTGCCACAGGAAATATGTTCAATTAGCCATGGCAAATCTTGGCATAATTGAACCCAGTTAAAACGCACAGATTAATCAATTGCGGAGTTAATTGACTCATGGTTATTCTGTGATAATGACTGCCGTCTTGTGCTTTTTCTCCCTCTCAAAATGAAGAGGTTTGCGCTATACTTAAGGTCTGGATATACGCTAAATAATATTGATTACATTTTTCTCTCCACTTTTTTTTTTCCGCGTTGACCTATTTAGGGTTTTATTTTTCAGCGTTTGTTTGAGTGTGCTGCTTGAGAGCCAGTTTTTGTTTTTGAAGCCGGTCCAGCAGGTCTGTCAGGTTGAGCAGCGCACCAAGTTATCCTCCTAATCTGAAGTAAATGACAGCTTAACGTGGGGCTCTCATGGATCCTATTACCACTGGACCAGGTCGCAGAGAGTGGCCTCACCTCCTCCTCCTCCTCTTCCTCCTCCTCCTCCTCTCCTCCTCCTCTCACACCACATAAACCATCTCCTCACCTCCATCCCCTTGCAAAGGTTATCCGTCAGTCAATAGTCTTTAGTGCTCTCTGGCCCTCCTGCGCTCTTTTTCTGTCTCCACCTCCTCCCCTTCTCCTCTTCCTGCAGTCTTGGCAGAGTCATTTTTGGACACAAAAATTCTGTAGTGCACAGACTATTGATTCATTTCATCAAAAAACATAATGAGTTCAGTCTCATATAGAGGGAATCCTCTGTGATATTCTCATGCAGTTGTCGCCTGGGAAGTCGTATGCCAACCTGTCAGCCACATCAGTGATCATTTGATCTATGCACTGGTATATTTACTGGGGGTGTTTTGCTATAGAATCTCTCTTCATGTCTTTGTCTCATTTTCTCCGTACAGAAGATGATTCTCAGCCTGACTGTAGCTGCCTTCTTCGACAGCGTAGCATATGTCATGGTGAGTTACTCTTGTCTGTTTCACTAAACACACACATAATTGCTTCTTTGGGTTTTGTTGGTGTGAAAATGTTTCCCCGTGCTGTTCTTCCTTCCCTCTACCAGGGCGAGTCCCATCCAGAGGGATCTCTTTGTGACTTCCAGGCCTGGTGGCTAACGTACTTTGGTAAGACAAAAAAACTCAGTTAATTGCTCACTGGCACACTTTTAACAATGGGGACGAGTGAGTCAGCAAAGAAAGCAGAGATCCAGCAAAGACATCTGCTGAAGGACTCATATATCACCACAGAAAATACTTTATCATGTCATTTTTTGCCTGGAGAACAAAATGTGCCTTGACACTGATTGCTCCAGCTTATAGCAGTTGGAAATGCAATGTGCAGAGCTGTTTCTAAAGGAGATGCAGTGAGCTTTTAAAAGCGACAAACTGCTATTTTTACATGAGTAATTGTTAAGTCACTGTTATTGGTCAAAAAGCCGACCAAAACCTGGCAGATGCTTATACGATATACAAAAAAACCCAACAACTGCACAGTTTTCTTAACAGCTTTCAAAACTTAATCCTATTTTTCTAACCATAACTTACCGTCTAGTATATCTATCTATATCTATTTTTATATACTTTTTATATGTTTATTCTCTCATATGGTATCGCTACAATTTTTAGAGGCCTATACTCCTTGCATTTATTTTGCTGACTCAGTCTGTACATTCTCTTCAGACGTTGTCAAAATAAAAGGGCGTCATTAGGATATACACTAGTTGTCAAGACCAGTAATGCATTAGTTAAACCTGCAGATCATTGAACAGTATTCACACACCCATACTAAGAGCGCCACACCCATGATGATGGTGTAACACTTGAGAGTCCAACACTATGCTGTGAAGTTATTGGCCAATCACAGCCGTTCAGTTTGCCACCTCCAAAGGCGACACCTCGGTGTTTCATCACCCTTTAAATGTTGAATATCCACCTCCTGTATGAGGAGATGCTTTTCCTCCAATCACAATACAGAATTTCATTTGGGTTAAACGGTGACATTTATAGTTTCTCATTTAAGGAGAGTGAGAGGATTTTTTTTTTTCCTCTCTTGTTTTTACACTCTCGGTTTTATTTGCATTGACGACATTTGTTGCAATTACCTTTAGCCTTGATTAGCATTAGGATTCTTAGTTGGGGCTTGACGCTAATACGACACTTCACCACACACACACACACACACGCACACACACTCAGGAGGATACAGGATAATGGGCAGTGAGTTAGTACTGCAGGGTTTGGTGTGTGTCACCTCGGTTTATCATGAGGATCCTCACGCTGAGGGCAAACTACTGTACATAAACACCGGCTGAACAGGCACTTTGTTCTGTTGCGGAGCGCCGAGCCTAGTGGGAGCCGCATAGCGCAGCTCTGCTTTTAACTTCGACCAATAAAATTTAATGAAATGTGTTTGAAATGGAGGAAGATGGTAGGAAGGGGCAGCACGAGGACAGGTGGTGAAGCTGAGACGGGTGTTGACAAGTTAAAGCAAAGCTTCGGCTGCTGTCTGGTAAGGTGCATTGGCAATCCCAATGACAGTGATTTATTGTGATAATGACATAGACAGCCAGCCTCCTTCTTTCTTAGTCACTGCACACTATTCCCAATGGTTCCCTGAGTGTAAGAATTGTGTCTGTATATTTATGTGTGTGTGTGTGTGTGTGTGTGTGTGTGTGTGTGTGTGTGTGTGTGCGTGTGCATGCATGTGTATGGGGTTTTGTTTTGTGAAACTGAGTAAGCTGAGTATGTGGCTCAGGGAATCCATCATTGTGACGACCGGCCCTGCCTGTCCTGTCAACAGAAACACACACACAGACACACACAAAGGAAGAGGGCTGAAATCGAGGCCAGAAAAAGGAAAGTGAGCTTTCTAAACTCTCTTCCTTGTCTCTGTAAAATACATTCATTTTTTCCCCTCTACTGACTGCGCCTTCCTTTTCCCTTTCTTCATTCCTTTTTTTTTTTTTTTTGTATTTTCAGTGTCTTTACACTCGCTCTGATCCACCCCGTTCAAGCCTACCCCCACCCATGTACCCCGCTCGCTTCCTCCTCTTCTCTCGCCTCCCACTCCTACTTTATCTCCCTTCTGCTTTTCCACAGTTCATCATTATCTCTCTCTGAGCTCCCCCTTCTCATCCATCACCCTAAGCCACAGGTTTCCCTCATATTACTGCAGAATGGGCATTCATTTATCAAAAAGTGAAATACATGCACACACACACACACACACACACACACATGGTTTGAACACACAGTAGCAGGTGCATGTTGTGTGCCAGGGAGCTGCGCTGTAATTTGACCTTGTTGTTTTTCTGTGTGTCTCCGCAGACTGGAGTGCCTTGGCCTGGGTTTGCCTCATCACACTGAACCTGTACCTCAACCTGGTCAGAGAAATAAGCACAAAAAGATATGAAATGTGAGTAGGAGGCTGTTCGTCCCTCATGTGCACAAACAGGTCATTCTTTGTCTATATATTGGCCTCTGTGTCTTCCTTTCAGGTGTGTTTGTCTTATTTTTTTTGCGGCCGCTTCCCTACGAGTGTTCGTTTATGTGTGTGTGTTCGGTCTGCTAGTGCATGTGTCCCTCCGCTGAGCATTGACAGCCCACTCCTCCTCCTCCTCCTTTTCCTCCTTTTCTGTTCCAGCCAGCCGACGCTCTAATTGAAAAGGGAGTGAGTGTCAGCCGTTAAGTGTGTGTTTGTGCGTGCGCGTGCATGCGCACCCATCTTCACGCTTTGTGGCTCTATGTTTCTGTCGCTCAAACTCCCATGAGCACTCTCCACAGTGCGAGTGTGAATTTGCCTGTATGTGTGTGTATGTGTGTGTGTGAGATTTCTCATTTTCCGTGCCTAACGTGGAGCTTTGTGACACAAACACACTCAGAAAAACCAAGTATGCACACTGTGGGCGGGAAAAGAAAGAAGCAGCTTTAACAAGTTAGCGGCAACTCTGTTTGCGAAGTCAAGTCAGTTATTCATGGTTGTATGCTGTAGGTGTGCACACCCCTCCTACCCTTCTGTGTGTGAGGGGTTGGGCTGGTAAAGAGAGGGGGCCCCCCCCTCCCCTGCTGCCCCCCCATGGGAGTTTCCCTGCATTGATTAGCAATAAGCCAGATGATATAATGGCGGTATAACTCAGAGGAAGACAGCTTTATGGGCACAGGGAAAGGGCCTGCTTGGGGGCCAAAATTACGCTTCAGAGCCTTATCAGCTGCACACCACTCATGGGTCCACGGGGACCAACATGAGAGAGGGACATGTCTGTGTTTTTTTGCATGTGGCCGGTCACACATGATGTGAAGGGAAAAAAACCCAGCCAGGCTTAATAGGTTAGAGTGAAGTGAAGCCAGAGCGTCAGGAGGCTTGACAGTACATAGATAAGCTGTATGTATTTAGGTGGGCAGGTATGTGGCTTTGCATGCATGCACAATTACCCCTCAGCTCTCAAACCCAACGTCCAACCCTCTCTCTCTCTCTCTCTCTCTCTCTCTCTCTCTCTCTTTCTCTTTTCCTCTCTCTCTCTCTCTCTCTCTCTCTCCCTCACACACACACACGCAATGGCACTGTGATGGTTTATGAATGAACAAATCGCCAGAGGCGATGGAGAACGGAGGCTGGATGATCTAAGACTGATTGAAGTGGATGCAAGAGAGGATAGGGAGTGTGTCTGTCTGTCTGTGTATGTGTGTGTGTATGTGTGTGTGTCTGTGTGTGTGTGTGCGCGCATGCGTGTTTATGTGTGTTTGAGGGATAGATTCAGGCTTACTGAATCCGTTGTGCGCTGAGGGCAGAGAGATATCGGTGAAGCTGAAGACAGAGGGGAAAAAAGAAGTGGTGTAAGGCAGCGAGAAATGAGATCGAGCCTCGAGAGAGATTTCTATATGAGCTCGCATGTGCGTGTCGACACGTGTGGGTGTGCGTGCAGGTGTGTGAAATGCAGAGCGTGTTGCGGTCCTGCTGTGCCTCATTAAGCCCATGTTGCGCTCTGCTCTGGACCTCGTCATCTCCCTCTCAAAGCGCTGCGAGAGTGTGGTGTGTGCGCTGCCGCTGCTGCGTGTCTGTGGGTCTGCGAGCTCTCGACATTGATTTCCTGACAAGCCCCCCTCCACCAATCGTCACGCCAGGGAATGGCAGCACTGATTTCACCATTTGTATCTCTCCTCCCACTGACATACACTCTCTCTCTTTCTCTTATTCTCTCTCTCTCTCTCTCCCCCTCCCTCCCTTGCTTTCTCTTCTCCTTTAATCGCTCAGTTGCTTGATTTTTTTCTCTTTTTTTTTTTGTGCTTCCACCATTTCCTTCTTCTCCCTTTTGTCCCTTGTTTTCCCTTTTTCCCTCACGCTCCCTCTTGTGTTCGATCTAAACACACACTCTCTCTTTTGCTCTCTGAATCTATACATATCCTATGTCTCTCTCCCACCCACCACTCTGTTCTATTTAAACCACCAGCCATCTCTCTCTTTCTCCACCGCCTCCCACACACTCACACTGCTGTCCATCAGACAGGGGCAGAGGCGAGGAATACAGTGTGCCCCGGTGAAATAGAATGAGAGTGTGTGTGATGTGTGTGTGTGTGTGTGTGTGTGTGTGTGTGTGTGTGTGTGTGGCGCGGGACTAGAAAACGATAGAGTGTGTGTCAGCCGTGTCGCCTCTGCTCGATTGACCGCACTTGGAAGAAGTCAGGGCAGGACTTCCACTCTATTGACCGGGCGACACTGTTCGCTCTATAAAGTATCGACGCCCACACCCAAAGACACTGGAACGCACACACCTCATCTGTCTAACACACACTCACGGCCATGTTTAGTGATTGAGATTTTTTTTTTTTTAGACGGCTGTCAACGATCTTTTCCTTTTTCAGTGAAAGGCAATATTACCCCTTAAACTTTCATAAACTATAAAAGTAGCCTGTTTTATACAATAAAGCTCATAAACATAGATTTTTCCCTCACAATTTACCCAGTTTAGTCCTGAAATGTATTTGTTGCTAGAACCCGCTGAGTGAGAATCCACATCCTGTTTGTGGTTTTGATGCAGACCACTCTTCTGCAAATCATATTTTCCACAACAGTGGGGGTAATTATGGTTTCTATTACCTTGAGTATTGGCAGTCTGGCTGTATAGGCATTTGTCTGCACCTGAAAAATGACCCAGATGTGAATGCCAACAAAAGGATGAACTGAAGAGGAAAAGGATTAATTTCGTTATTGGGTTTGTTTTTTTTCTCAGGGGCAAAGCTCCCCAGTCTTGCTGCTCATAATGAAATAAACGTCTCCCTTTTTATCAGGTTGTACCATGTGATGGCGTGGGGGGTTCCTCTGGTCATGTCCTCGTTGCCGCTACTCAAGGGATACTACGGCCCCGCAGGAGCCTGGTGGTGAGTACAGCCAAACATCCGGCTACATCGCGGCTTCTTTGTTTTGTCAGCCAGCGACAGCGCATTTTCTGTTAAATGTCTTTCCTTTCAAGGAGGGCCACAGCTCTGGCCTCATTCCAGCTCCAGACAGACTCCTTCCCTCATAAGATTTTATGTGATAAAAATTGGCAATTATCAGAACATCTTTGAACAGTAAAACGCCCACTCAGACTCTAGCTCTTGGTGGTGAATAGGGAAAGCATTATTTGTTTGGAGGGTAGTTAAGGGGTTGAGGAAAGGGGGAAGAGGCCGAGGAGAGGAGGCGGTGGAATGAGAATTGGGACAGAGCCTTAATCTCCGGGCTCGGCTCTCTCTTTCCACTCTCGGCTTATTAATAGCTACAGCTGCACAGCTTTCCCGCTCCGCAGTCACACAAGTCTCTATTCCGCTCACGCTCTCCCTTTCCTTTGTAACCCCCCCATCGCTCTCTCTCTCTCTCTCTCTCTCTTTCTCTCTCTCTCTCTCTCTCTTCCTCCAGCTGGATCACAGACGATCACGTAGCCTGGAGATTTGGGATGTAAGTAGACCCTTTCAGTGCCGCCATCAAAGCTTCCCCCACTGGGGGAGATGGGGAGGAGGAGGGGGGTGGGGGGTGGGGTGGGGGCGAGGGCTGTCACTGCGGGGAAATGTGAAGGGTTGCATGTCAGGGGAGCCTGCAGGGTTTTTTCCCTCTTGGTGTGAGGCCAAGATGTGTGTGCGTTTGTGTGTGTGTGTGTGTGTGTGTGTGTGTGTGTGCGCATTTGTGGATGTGCATGTGTCTGCCTCTGCCTTGTCAGATTTAGGGGAGTTGCTACACTGTGTATTTAAGTGTTTAGGACGGCTATGAAGGATTATGCCTGTCTACTGCTTTCTGCAACTGGCCCTAAGTCTGCAAGGGCTCTGCCAATCCCCCGACGCAGACACTTAAACACACACTCACACACGCACATGCACACAACAACACTTCGCTATGAGCCAAGGTAATCGTGTTGCTGCTCGCAGCATCAGCAGGGAATCAATCTTTCTAAACAAATAAGCACACACACACACACACACACACACAGACTCACACAGACAAACACTCACACATACACATGCAGAACAACACATAGCTATCAGCTGTGCTAAACGAGCCTGTGTCTCTTTTATCAGTGCTCCTCTGCTCCCCGGCTCTTTCTACTTTTCCACGCTGTCGTGGCCCAGGGGGACGAGCCGCTCAGAGGATCAGGGAATCTTCATTAGCTCTAATTACATCAAACCAGATGAGAGATTAGGGGCCAAGGCAGCACCCGTCAAGGATAAAACACATACACTCAAACACGCACACTCTGCCGACAGCTTGCAGGGAAAAGGCGCAGGAGGTCAGAGGTTGCTGTATTGAAGGTGAAAAGTGGAAATTGTGGGAGGGGAGGCATACGGGGTACAGTTAGAGAGACCGGGAATTACTCAGCAGGAGAAGGAAAGAAGGGCGGCATAGCGGGACGTAAAGGAGAGGAGAGTAAGAGAAATATATTGCCCTCGTCTCTGCCCACGCCCCGTAGTGTGTCTTCATCAGAGTTCAGCGAAGCGCGCAGACAGGACAGAGGAGGCGGGGGAGGCTTGGAGGGCTGTGTGAAAGGGGATGAAAGAGGAAGGAGAGTGAAAAGCAGAGGGCCGTGTGACGGAGGTGCAGAATTTCAAGGGTTGAGTCAGCAATTGGAAGCACTCGAGCTTAGCTGAGTCACCACTCTTAGAGGTCCCCATCGGTTTGTATCACTGGCACTGGTCAGGCATAGCACTGAGAAAATTATGTTCACAAATGAAAAATTATGATCACCAGGGTATTTTTAGCCTCAGTAGCTGTGGTAGGGTAGGGATGGCAGCGTCAGTCGATCCACCACTTTGGTCCCTGGTGAAATATCTCAACAATAACTGGATGGATTATCACAAAACAGCATTATACTAAACATTCATGGCCCCCCAGAAAGACCTAAAATCTCCTGACTTTTCCTCTAGCACCAATGGAAGGCCAAAGTGTTCACTTATCCTGTGAAATATCGCTACATCTACTAGATGGATAGGCACCAAATTGTGTCCAGACATTCAAACAAATGCATTTCCTCCAGCATCACCGTGAGGTTGACATTTGTGGTTTTGGGTGAAATCTCTCGACAACTGTTGGATGGATTGTCGTGAGATTTTGCACACGCATTCATGCTCCCCTCAGGATGAACTGAAATAACTTTGGTGATCCCCATCTTTGAATCTAGCATCAAATCTACAAAACTGATGACATTAATTAGCAAGTATTAGCATGCTAGCAAGGCACTAAGATGGCAAACGATGCAAACGTTATCAGCATCGTCAGTACGAGCATATTAGCATGTAGCTCAAAGCGCAGCACAGCCTCACACTGCTGCTAACATGTCTGTGGACTCTTTTTAGCTTTTATTAAATTTTTTCTGATTTTATGCATCTGGCAACCCAACCTTTACGCTACACACACACCCTGCTCCTTTCCTCTCTTTCTGTCTCTCAGTTTGTCTGGGGCCTGGGTAAGTGGTTGAACAGGTAGATCGTGATCTTTCCTTCGGCAGTTGGATCTTGTGGGTCAAAGTTGACGGCTGCAGTCGAGCACTAACCACCACAGACGGGTCCCCACTGCGCTCTCATCTTCTACTGAGCACTTCAATTAAGGCCTCTTTCATCCATGTCTCACCCTTCACTTCAGAGCAGCACTGGAGGGAAAGCCAGGCTGAGGCCGAATGATTGAATCTGTGTGCGTCTGTGATGATCTTTCTCCAAGTTTCAAGCTTTCTTCCAGCGCTCACTGTAGTCGTTTCCTCCGACTCTCAAAACCCCCTCTGTGGTTATCCATCTGGCTAGCCATCCTTCCCTAGTTGATCTATTGGCTGCAGCCTCTTTCTGCTATTCCTTTCATTCTCACTATGACCTTATCCCTCTCCCAGTCTTTTAATCACCTTGCGCTTCTTTGTAATTTCTGCTCTTTCTGTTCCTGACCCACAATCCTCCGTCATCCATCCACCCTTCTCTCCTCACCTTTATTCTTGTTCTCACCTTTATCATCGCCTGCCCACTCAGACTCCTCTCTCTCCCTGCCTCTATTTCATTCTCTCTCTCTCATTCTTTCCCTCCCGTCTCTCTCTTGCTCTCGCTCTTGCTCTCTCTGCGGGTAGTGCTCAGCTATAGAGCACAGCGGACTCTAATGGCAGATCATTATCATGCTAATTAGAGCACTTTGTAGCTGCCGCCCGTCATTCTCTCCTCCTCGCAGCCCCCCACGCTATCGTTAAAAAGGCCACCCCCTCCCTTTCCCCCTCTCCACCGCCTGCCCAACCCCCCACCCCATCTCTCCATCATTAACGGGACGTGCGCTGGCGTAATTGGGCGCTGTTTATTCCGGAGAACGGGTTATTAAATCACATCGAGGTGACGCTCGCGCAGGTCTCCCCTGAAACACTTTCATCATTGTCCCATGCCATTATTGAACTAGTGCGGACGCGCACACACACATGTTCAAAGAGGTTCTGCTTTGTATATTGATGTTTCCTACAAGACATGAAGGAACATGATGTATAAGGCAGCCTTTCTCTCTCCCTGTTTCCTGCTGTGAAACAAACGCCTACGATCCCGGATTTCCCTGCAAATAAAAAGTTTAATTTGATAAAAGTGTCTTTCGACTGGGAGGCTCGGAAGACAAGTGTGGATGAAGGTAAGCTTGGCCGAGGCCTAATATTTGCCTTTGGAGATGTTGCTTAAAGCTGCAGCTTTAGCACATATGCCAAGGATTTCTCATGCACATTGTTAGACATTTATTCCCAACATGTTTTCTGTACTTTGAAACCATGTGTGTCCCTGTATTGATGCATCAGAGACAGATTCAAAAAATTATGCCTTTTCAAAATGCCTTTTAATATTCAAAATTGTATAACTCGGACATTTTTGGTTCATTCCTGTTTTTTTTCTTCTGGGTCATGATCAGGCCTGTAATTATTCTTGATGTTTTGATCTTTGCGATCCGACATGTTTATCACCTAGGTGCGTTTGGCCAGCGCCTCCCTCCCTGTGCCAGGTGCTCAGGAGGACTCGGGGAAGCAGGCTGTTGCACGGCATGGTCGCGACTGCTCAGTCACTGAGGCTGAACAGAGAAGCAGAGGCCAGGAACCTGTCTATCAAAGCAAGACAAAGGCCTGTTTCGTGATTACAGGGAGAGGTTGAAACACCTCCGAGCTTACATCACCTCTCAAGAGGTTGCATAACACAAGGCTGCCATTCCAACAAAGCCATCACCCCCGTTTCCCCCGCTCGTCTCACTCTCTTTCATCCGCTCAGAAATACCTGACATATTATTCTCCCCAGCGCCTCTCTTGATTGTCAACCCTTCATCCCATAGGAATGCCATGCATTTCCGGCGATGTGACTTTGCTGGCATTATCTTTTGTTGTCTGTATACCTCTCTTCTGCCCACTGAAACTATGTGCGGTAAGGACCAGAGGTGCTTAGTCAGGTCTGTTCTACTCCGTGCTGTCTAACACTGTGCGTCCTCTACACATCAGCTATTCAATGTTATACTCTCCAGTGTCCACCAGTGAAACTTTCTAACCTAAATATACTTAAATGTGCAGTTTAGTTCACATTGACCCTCTTAGTGGTCAATGTGACTCTCAAATTGAGGAACTTTTTCCTGTTAAAAGTGAACAGTGAGAGAACGTAAACGACTGAATAACACTGTGAAACATTATCAGAACAAGCATTTTTCCAGCTCTGCACCAAATCATATCTAATAGCAATAACCTTCTCAGATTACGGCCTTGCAGATGACATTTTATTAAATGGGTTTTTTTCTGTGGTCTAATGTCTAATCTATTTGGATGGCCCTGACAGCAAAACATTAGACACCTAGCATGCTATTGATGAACTCCATTAGGATATGTGACCCTATTCATATGGATTACAAATTCAGTTAAATCCTCTTTGGTTTTTTTTTTCTTTTTCATGTGATATTTTCCCCAACAGGATCAACAAGAATGATCTTTTAATAGTTATTCCTTATTTGGAGCTTTCTTACTGCCTGCTCATGTCTGTGCATTGCAGATGGTACGTGCCTCTGTTCAGCCTCATCTTCCTGATGATCTGCTGCTACGCCCGGATCATCTGTGTGGCCAATGACAGGGTAAGTGCTCGATATACATCCGACCTGCTGCAGTAGCCCAAGACGCTGGTAATTTAGCTAAATCCAAAGGCATCGTGACCTTTTAGAAGACTAGCATCAGTGAAAGCTGACATCTCTGAAAGCTCAGGTAGGATTTTGTTTGTGTGTGTTCTTATATTTCTATACCAGGTAGAAATAAACATTCTCACAAAAATAGAAAGTTGAAACAAAATCCACCTAATTAATTTTTTGTGTGTATCTCAGGGTTAAAATAAGATATGGCTGACTGGAAAATGACTCAGTAATCAGTGGAGATCTTCAAAAATGTAGCAATACAAATGTTAAATGCATTAGTGTTGAAATTTTTCCGCCCATGATAATCAATAATCATTCGAACAATACATTTGGTTCTAGGTCTTAGTTTTGGTTATGATAATATTGGAAAACTGGAACATGGGGCTCATCGCTGGCTAAGTCTGGGTCTGCAAAAAATACTCGAGTTTAGACAAGCAGTCAGGTTGTAAACAAGCCAAAAGTTGAGCCAGGTTGTCAAAATGTCCTCATTTGTAGGAAAACCTGTTCGCCCAAGTATAACAAGTACTATATGCGAGGTTGAAGTTCAATAAGGAAGTTGGTCTGCAAACTGCAATTCAAGACAGTTTGGGTCTGTTCATCTTTCTTTTCTTTACCCTTAAGTTTGCTAACCAGAGGGTTTGTTTAAAACTTGTGGGTTGATCTGACTGTTTTTTTTGTTTGTTTGTTTGTTTGATTTTAGCAAACTTTCTGTGTTCAGAGATCTTGGCAATAGACCTGTTTTTCACAGCAGACATTTTGACACGTTAAAGCAGGAAAACAGATGGAACTGATAACAATAACAATGGTATAGTGCGTGATGGTTCACGGTTTCCTTTGACACTTGAATGCACCTGTGCCTTTCCTGCTATGATAAGTCAAAATGTCTGCTGTGAAGAAGTTGTTAACTTGGAGTGCAGTACAGTCGTCTTATTGTCAACAAAACTACAACAATGCTGTTGCAATAAACTGAATTATTCCTTACAGCTACTAATTATTCAGATCTCATAACATTTTGTGTGCAGAAAGTAAATGTTTTTGTGTTTAATGGGTTTTATGTCATGCTACTGGAAGGAGAAAAAGTATATATAGTGGCTTTAACTCTTTATCGTGCACATCGTTCACTTGCTCCGGCTGCTCAAATGTGAGGATTTTCTTATTTTCCATGTTTTATATGATAAAATGATTACCTTTGCTTTTTGGTCGGACAAAACAAGCTGTTTAAGGAAGTCACCGCAGCCTCTTTGCACTTGTGTGACAGCCACTATCTTTCAACGTTTAATCAACCAATAAATTGATTAACCGCTCCCCTCCCTGTTGGCTCACACAGCTCTGTGTGGTTTTCCATTGCAAGGGTGCAGTCGAAGCCCCGAGGCAGCATTCCACAAAGTTCGCATAGCTGCCATTCCCCTGATCTGACAACAACACACACACACAACAGCTGTAGCGCCGGTGAAAAAGGCACCGACAGACTTGCGTTACAACAACATGTGTGTGGGTTTCTGATGCAATTCATCAAATACAGAAAGAGAGTAAGGGAGAATCTAGCTAAAACCTCGTCAGATTCACGATGAACTGTCATTCGTGATGTTAGAATTCTTTGTTTGGGTGGCAGAGCGAGCGAGGGGACAGTGAGACAGATTTTGCAGATAGCCGACAACATTAGAGACAGACAGCAGGTAGCTTTAGGGCAGGGAGACTACAAAAAAAAAGAGACTACACCGCTCTTTATCATGGATGTGATAAAGAGAATGAATTAACGTAGCCGGTTTGCAACCTGCATCTCATAACTCATTCAGCTCACACTATTCAGCTGTCTCTCCCTCTTCCTCCTGTCTCTCTCTGTACTGTATCTCTATTTTCCACCTTATTTTCCCTCTCCTCCCTTTTTTTTTCCTTTCCGCCTCCATCTGCCTCTTTCTGTCTCTGTTCCCCCTCATTTTCCCTTTTCCCCCTCTCTTCTCCTCTCTCCCCCCTTCACTCTGCCGTTTTGCTTTCTCTATCATATTTATGAAGAGCTCAAGCCTTATCTCTTTTCAGCTGCAGGCTGTCTCACTTGAAAGAATTTCAAAAGCTTTGAAAGCAGGGTAGGTGGCGACGCAACGGATAAAGGGATAAAGACGAGGAGCCTGAAAAAAAAAAAAGGGGGAGAGCGAAGAGAGGTGGGATGTTAGCTGGACGGAGAAGTTTCTCTAGTTTTCAGACGGCAGACGAGGGAGAGAAGGAGTGTGGAGCTCATTAGTTTACCAAGTCCTGAGTAATTTACACCGGGATTATATAGAAAAACATCGACATATTCTGAATGACTGTGTGAGCTTGTCCTAACTAGAGGGATTTGAAAGCTAATGAGTCATTATCAGGCCAGACAGAGAGGTCTGACAGTGTGGTGAAGTGTTTGTTTTATGGATGTGATTTTTACATGCCCACTCTTTCCCTCCTAAGTCCCAACACTTAACTCTCTGATTTTGCTTACTTTTTTGGTGGCGTAGCTTAAGAGAGATTGCAGCAGAAGTCGGGTACGCATGCCAGAGACCTGGACCAAGCCTAAAGATATTCCCACTTATTATCAGTGTTTGTTGATTTTGATGGATAGTGATGCTCAGCTGAACAGCGAAGGGCTGCACAAACAGGCCACGGTCACACATAGATTTACAATGACAATCAAATCAGCGCCCAGAAACCATGGCAACATTGAGTTAATAAATAGCTGAACAGAGGAGTTGTTAGTGCGTATCGCTCTTTGCGTGTATATGTGTGCGTGTGTGTGTATGTGTGTGTGTGTCACACTGGGCCTCCAGAGATTCATCTCTGATGTCTTGGGTTACATAAACCTTCTGACTTCCTACAGCCCCTACACGTATCCCACCATTACAAATCCCAGTCCTGTGCTCGGGTATGTGCGTGCGTGTGTGTGTGTGTGTGTGTGCGCTTATGTGCGTCTGTTGACATTTTCCCTGCATTCCCCCGAGAGAGGAGACAGAGGAAGAGCGAAAAAGTATTCCCACGTTCTCTCTGGAGATCTCAAATCTGCCATGTTTGCTCCATTTTTTCCTCTTTCTTTAACACGTCTTCAAAAAGTCGTCTTAAGTTTCTCTACTCCTGTTGCTTTTTCTTCTCCTTCCTCATGTCATATCGTGTGCACCGAAGCTGATCAGTTCCCGCTTTTTGTGAGATGCTGGGAGCCAATGTGATATTTGTTCCAGCTTGTCAGTGCAAGCACAGACCTCACACCTCTCTCGGAAAAATCAAATGGTTGAAATTATATCATTACACTGCTTTTTTTGTCCAAAGTAAGTGCTCAGACCTTTTCTTCCCATTTTTTTTGTCTTTTCTGCACAGATGCAGTCATGGTTGGGAACTTTCAACCCTGAGAGAGAGAGACGAAAGGTAATGGCCTGTCTGACCATCACATTTCTCAACACACACACACACACACACACACACATACACACACACACAAGGAGCGTGGGGATTAGAGTGTGTGCAGGATTAGCTCCTGCAGTCACGCTGGGCAGGTGTCAAAAACCACAGGGATTGATTTGACCTCTTGATTGTCTTTCATGTGTATGTGCTTGTGCATGTATATGAATGCGAGTGTGCACGTATACATGCGTGTAAATTCGGGAGCCGCTGTGCTTCTCTGTGACCTCTCTGAATTAGCAGGGGAGCGAAGAGGAAAAATTAGAGCTGCATGTGAATAATTTTCATTCCTAGAGAAGACAGATTGAGAAACAGGACACAGGGGGTAGAGAAATAGAGGAATGGAGGAAGAGAAGATTATTTGGTGAGAAAATTAGCGGCTTCTGTTTGCAAATGTGGTGTTTTTTTTTCCTTTCTTTGCTTAAAGGAGCACTCCATGAATGTCCATTTACTAGTCATAGGTGGTGTTACTCAACCTATGAAAACAGGTGGATCTGTGAGCTCTCCTGAGTCTCCTAAGTAATAACCCTGGTGATGTCATCAGGGGTATCTTGGCTTGGGCTTGGAGACCAGAACTTTATAACAGAAACCCTGCATAACAAACTGGGGGAGTTTAAAAGATGTGGGTAAGGATGGTCTAATGAATAGATACTGTTGGTTGCATTATGGGAAATGTAGGATCCAGCATTTTTAGAGCCATACAAGGGACTAACAGTCAAAACGTCTTGGTTTATGCTGCTTTGATTTTAAATATCCTTTTTCAGATGTTTTTCTTGTTTGTTCCAAAATTTTATTGAGTCAGTTTAGTGCAATGTTAAATCAGTGGACTACCCCTTTAAATTAAATAATGGATTTCCTTTAAAATGCTGGTACTGTCTGGGAAGTGTTTCTCAGTTCTTCTGGGAAATTGCGATTTTGTGATCGTAATAATTAACATAAATTCAAGAAATATCTGCAATACTTGCAAGAGCTTTCAATTTTGCTAAATAACCACAACTTTTCTGGATGAAATCAACAGACCGCTTGTTGTTTGGACCAATTGTCACATTTCATGTCATGGTAATTTATGTCATCGCAGCATGCAGTGCGCAGTCAGCAAGGATTCAGGCACATTCAGGTGGAAAATGGACAAATCTCACCTGCCAACAAAAATTACTGCTGTAGACCGTGCAAAATAATTCCCAGATGTTTCCAAATGAGGTTTGCATTCAGTTGGTCAGAAGAATACAAGTTGATGTGTTGCTCAGACAGCAAAGATGAACATAATCCATCTCAAACCCCACTTTGGAAATGAAACTAAATTTTTATGTTAATGGATTTCTTTTAATGCCATTATTGACTGATTTTATTTAGTGGTAATGTTGAGGTGAAAGATTTTTTATAAAGGTTTAGTAAAAAAGAAAGGCTAGGACAGCTGTCATTATATTATTGAGTTGAGCGCGTTTATTTTTAATAAAGGCTTATAAATGGAACTCAAGTACAGTATTTTCTTTTTTATATAACTTTGAGCCTTTTTTCTTTGAGTATGCTTTTTCATCAAAGGAGGTGATTACATATGACTCTTAGTTGGCAGTAGTTTTTTAAAAATGGCCTTATTGTCCTTTGCCTGCAATTTTTCCAAATTCCCACACTTTTACCTTAATAAGACCACATAGAACGTTACAAATTGTAATTTTTGAGAAAAGCCGTTGAAAAATCAAGAATTTTAGGCAGCAATAATCACAAAAAAACTCAGCGAAATCCTTGAGGGACTGGTTTCTTATCCCCGAGTGTTTGAAAGCTTGTCATTATTTCTACTGTCAGTTCAGAGCCCGCTGGCTCAGATGCATTTTGTGTCCTCCAGCAAGACACTAGGCCCTCACCTACCCACACATTTTGCAGTTATACGGAGAAGACAAATCATTAAAATGGTAAAGCTTAAAAACTACCTAAACCAAGGCTTCCTCCACAGTGATGGTCAGTGCGACTGAAAATCTATAGCCATCCTGCTTATAGTTAGGCTACCTCACTCCCCCTCCTCCCTCCTCCTCCCTCTGCTGCTGCACCTCCACCCAGGAAGGTTAGGTGGAGAGGGCAGGTTAGGGTTAAGGTTATGTAGATGCTGCCCCTAAGTGGCAGATGTAATTACTGCACGCTGAACTGGCGTAACCCTCACCAGTGACGTGAGTGTGCATGAATGTGTGGCAGCAACACACACGCACACACACACCGTTCATGTGGGCTAATTGCTATGTGTAGCACAGAGTGTAAATAAGTCAGCAGTAGTTTTTATTACACTCTCCGTTTCCTCGTGGTTCTCTTTCCCAGTCACTCCCCTCTTTTCCATCTGTTTTCCCCTCTGCCTTGCACTTCGCACTTTCTCTCTCTCTCTTTTCCCCCCTCTCCCTCCCTCTGTCTCTTCTTTTCTCACTCCCTTCCTCTGTCTCTCTCACTCTTGTACTCATACCCAGCATGAATAAAGCAGCAAGCCAGGTTCATGGACATGAATATTTATGAGAATTTATGCACGTGCTGCGATGCTTTAAAACAACAACAACAGCCTCCCCGATTGTGCTTGCCAAGCCAGCGAGCTTCGGTTCGTGTGTGTATGAGAGCGTGTGTGTGTACCAGCAGGTGTAAACTAGAGAAAGCGATTCCCACTGGGTGTCTGAAGGACCGCTGGCTCTGGTGATTTCCATTCACGTCACCTCATCTCCCTCCTTCAGCGCCTCACATGTTCTCTGTTACTGTGTCACACAAACACACACACACGCGCGCTCACACGCACGCTCATGTTTTTCACTCACACATGTAGTTTCCCACATCTGCCATTCTTGATCATTTTTTCTCTCTCTGACTCAGCTCGGCACCATCCCCCTCCCCTTCTGTGTGTGTGTGTGTGTGTGTGTGTGTGTGTGTATCTGGCTGGAGTGATGACATACATAACTAGTGTTGGCAGTTATCAGGACCGTCAGTCACATGGTTGCGACACATCTGTGTGTGTCTTGAGCGATTTTGTTTGCGGTCATGCATGAGTGCACACCCACACACACACACGCACGGGCACCAATAGGTCTTACGGCAGCACAGGTCAGCGAAAGGATATTCGGAAGAGGGTATTTAAGTCAGGCTGCACACGAACATATACACACACACACACACAGCATTTGCACAACTGCACACACAGCAGTTCAGTCCCGTCGGGTAGCAACAAAGCTGGCTGAGCAAACAGCAAGCTGCTTGTTCGTTATCTTCCCAGGGTGTTTGTTTACTGATCCACATGAGCTTTTGCATTGAGTCACAATGTGATGTGACTACTTGCGTGTCTTTATACATGTGTGTGCGCAACCTTGTGTCCTGGTGAGTGTTAGCTCTGCACATCTGCATCCTCATTTATCCACCCAATTTTTACTTTCACATGTAGCCAACATCCTGATGAACTTATTATGAACGAGCTGCAAGGACAGTCTGATCTGTCTCTCGAGGGCTTTTAAGCAGGACATAACAAAACACATATAACTTCTTTCATAGGGATTGACTTTCCAGCTGCTAGATCATCAGCAGTAGTGCTTAAGGTTTCTTCATAGGGTGCTTTTAGATTGGGGAACTGTCCCAGAAAATCTTTGTGGGATTGAAAAAAACAAAACCAAATTAGGCTGTTGAAAGTATTTGAAAATATTGGAAGTATTTGATTTAAAAAAAATTATTTATATTTATTTTTTCCTCATTTGCAGATGTTCAAATTTCCATTTCTCTGAGCATTTCAGGAATTCTCATCCATGTTGGCTTCAAAGTTGAGATTGAAATTTCATTCTTGACCTTGGAAACAGCAGTTTTTGAAACAATATTTTAAATTCACCAACACACCAGGGTCTGCCTGGTCGGACAAGTGGGTCAGAAATCTACTTGCCTGAAGTCAGTTTTTACTTGCCCCTTTACAAATTGTTTTATTTATTAGCCGTTATCAAATAACAACAAAGACTAAAATTAATTGTCATGTTTAATCTTTAAGTAAATAAAACAGAAGGACACAGAGCACGTAGATATGAAGCAACAAACATTCTTGCATATTGAAAATGGTATGACTCATCCCCAATATTTCACTGAACACTAAATTCCTGATTTCCCTCTTCAATGTTTCTTGTTCTCGGGAGCATTTATGTCAGTGAAAAATTACACGCTCCACTGATTCCTCTATTTGACAGTGCTCACATAATCCTGAAGGATGTTTGTTTCACGCATCACACTACTAGCCTACTCAATTCTTGATTGACCAACAGCGCGTGCCAATATTCTCCGATGCGTCAAAGGGGAGTGGGCTATGCTGCATGCCGGAGACTGAGAACATAATTTATGATAGACCATGATCAAAAAGAATGATTGAAACTTTTTTTATTTTATTTTTTTATCACCTGCCACAATTGGCAATTGAGTTGCTAGATTTACTAGCCTGACATGGCATTTTACTTGCCCAGGGCAGTTGGGCAAGCCTTGTTGTGGAACCATGCAGGCTCTCTGAAACCAGTGGTGGATGTTTGTCTTAATAGTGCAGCAGAGGCTGAAGATTATAATGATGAATAATGTCTACAGCAGAGCGATATTATATGAATTTTGAAAATTATTTTTAGCCCTTGAATTTCACTCCAAATAAAAAACAGGAGTAGAAAAAGTCCTTGAATTTACCAGGAGCGTGTGGAAAACCTGATGCAGTTAATTTTAGAGTAGGCTTTCTGTGAGACGAGCGGGTCAGCGCAGAGGGTGGTGGTGGTGGTGGGGGGAGGGCGAGTTTCTCCCAATAACCACCTGTAATCTAGCGTGCGTCATTAATGTTGGGACCGCTGCACCCGCCGCACGTAATTAGGCTACGGTTTCATTCCCCTACGCTTCCTGAGCAGTGCAGGGGCCTGTGACACAGGGAGACTGTGATTAAAAACATCAGGCTCTTTAGCTGCACTCTTCCTCCTCCTCTTTCCCTTTCTCCTCCTCCTCCACCTCCTCCGCTACTTCACATCCTGTCTGTTGCGCACTGAAATTCCTCAAATGCCTGTCTCTACACCTCACCTAAATTTTATCTACCGGAGATTACTGGCACCACAAATTCTTATTCTCAAACCTTTTTCTTCCCCCCCCGACATGTAAACACACCCACATCCTTTTCCACATAGCATCCTTCAGCCTCGTGGTTTGCCCTTTCAGTCTCCAGACGAGACGTTCCTGTTAGTACACACGCACACAATTGAGATGACAATATGCAGAGCTTGACATGAGCAGTGATGTCAGAGCTTCCCGTTATAATAGACACTAATAGGGCTGAGCTTAATGCTTGCCTTTGGGTTACGCTGCGCTGTGATGTGGAAATACGGCCAGTCTCCGTTCAATTGACGATTGATTGCAACAATTGATCTGACAATTGATCTGTGGAAACTTGGCTCTTATATTCAGTAGGCTACTTCCCACCACCGCCACGAGCACACGCACACACATACACACACACGTACGCACACACCCGAGCACGACATTTTCATTCGAATTGTTTAAAATGCCTGCGTTAGAGCTTGCACGCCTCGGGGTCTTTCTGGTGAGTAATTAATTTCCAGCATGTGGGGGTAGAGAGACCAGAGCTTGTGGGCCTGCCTCCTGGCTCCGACTCAGCCAGGAGTGCCTCAGCCTCTTCCGGACGCAAGAGTCCTCCTCTCCCGGGAATTAGATAACGGCTTGTAAAAGCCCTCCACCGCCAGGCTCTCCCCCTCCTCGACTTTTAGCCGCTGCCGCATCTCTCTGTCTTCCTGCCTGCCTGCCTGCCTGCTTATCCATGAGATATTGAATTCATCCCTTTCAAATTACGGCAAAGTATTGGCTTTCAGTTTAATTGGAATCCCCGTTTCTCCTCATAACTGTGTGGATATTGCGTATTATCGGCAAGTTAATATTTTATTAGGTTTTAATTGGCCTTTGTTGTTTGCCTCAGTGCAATGTTGTTTCAGTTAAAACTGTGTGTGTGTGTGTGTGTTTGCATGTGTGCGTTTGAGAGATAGAAAGACAGACAAGAGTGATAATGCATTCAGAGCACTCAGTTTCTCTACATGGGTCAGTAGTCATTTTTCTCTCCTCCAGGTTTCCTTGGCTGAGGAGATCAAGCCGCTGAAGTGGTATCCCTCCGTTTACCTGCTGGTGTCTATCTTCCCTCTCATCAACAGGTAACACACACACACACACACACACACACACACACACACCTGTATCTGCAGGTAAATTTGGCGCTCTGTTGTTTTATTTGCATGTTGGCTTCACTCTGCTCTCTTATCTTTTCTCAACCTGTCACCCCCCTCCTCCTCCTCCTCCTCCTCCCCCTCTTCCTTCTCCTCTTGGCTCTGCCTTTCCCGTCCTCCTCTCGTGCTCTCTCTTATCTGAACTCTCAGAAAGCTCCGCTCTCTCTGTAGCAGCACAAACACTAAAGGAGATTGTGTGTGTGTGTGTGTATGTGTGTGTGTTGGATGTATAGAGCATTTTATTGGCTTTTTTAAAGCCGGGGCTTCGTCAGCTGAGGGTTGGTGGGAGGAGGCGGGTGGTCCAGTAAATGATAACCCCGCCACTGTTATTGCTTCTTCACTCCCTTCCCATCCTCCCTCTCTCTCTCTCTCTCTCTCTCTCTCTTTCCCTCTCCCCCTCTCTTTCATTTGCCGCCGCTACCTCCCTCCTCCCCCCTTCCACGTGGTACCGGTGTGATTGACAGGTCAGGGTTACTAAGTGATTAGCTGCGGCGGCTCTGCTTGTCGCCACGGCGATGTAGGCGGAGACACAGGTCAATTACAGGGTCAACGTCTCTCAAAGGCTTCCCTCAAACACCGCCCTTCCCCCCTCCCCTCCTCCCACTTCACCTTTCCATCCATTCCATTCCTCCCCTCTTTCCTCCTCCCCCCCGTACCCCTGCTGTCGGCTGATGAAGATGACAAACTGCATCCTGTGCTAACCCCAAACCGCCCCCCCCCCCTTCACTCCCCTCTTCCTTCCTTCCCTCCCTTAATGTCACTTTCCCTTCCTCTCTCCCTCATTTCCACACAAACCGGCTTTGTTTTAAACCCTTTATTTCCACTCTTCCTTGCTCGTGATCGGTCCTTCTGTTTTTTATGTCACCTCCTTCTCTTCCTCCCTCACTTTTCCTCTCCTCTGCCACACAAAGCCAGCTCTCTCTCCCCCTCTCCTGAGCAAACACGCTCTCGCTCACTCGCTCCGCTCCACTCTGCCTTTCTCCAGAGAGCGAACGAGGAGAAAACGGGAATGAATTGCTCTCTCGTTGTCATCCTCCACCTCCTCCTCCTCCTCCTCCTCCTCCTTCCCCGTTCAGCAGCGCTGGCTGTATATATCTCCGGCTCCTATTAATTTGTTAGCCTCCCCTCCCTCTCCCTCTTCCCCTACTTACTCGCCTCCCTCCCCCTGGCTCATATCCTCCTCCTCCTCCTCCCCTCTTTCTCCATCTCCCCCTCCCTCCTCCCCTCCCCTCTGCTGAGGGCTGGAGTGTGTAAAGTGTTTGTCACGGTGCCGATGCCGCTGTGCTCTGCCGTGCGGAAGCAGCGCACGGCAGACAGCCTCGTGTGTGTTTTTCTGTACGTGTGTGTAGGCGGGTGGTTGGTTTCGTGTCAAGGCAAATGTGCTGTCGCTGCTTGTTGCCGTGTGCGTGCGTGCGTGTGTGTGTGCGTGCGTGTGTGCGCACTTGTTTGTCCGCTCCGACTTGAGCGTGTGCTTTTGCTGTTTATGAGCATTCCCGTGTGTTCGTGTGTGCGTTTTTATTTTGTGTGTGCATGCCTAGCGTGTGTGTGTGTGTATGTGTGTGTGTGTGTGTGTGTGTGTCTGAGTGGGGGATTATTTCTATCTGAGCTCCAAAGCCTCCTAAACAGGGCTTAGAGAGACGGCCCAGGGCAGCAGCTAAAGCCGTCGGGTAGAGCTCTCGCTCGCTCGCTCGCTCGCTCGGCACCCCTCTCTGCTGCTCTCTCTCTCTCTCTCTCTCTGCCATTTCTCCTTGCCCTGATCCATTGCGTTAATACACAGACACTCCCACACACAAACACACTCTTGTTTTGGCCCTCATCTGCTGCCACACACACATAAATGCGCACACACAGAGACAGTCACACGCCACACACACAATTTTAATCTGTTCCAAATGCACACTGGTAAATGTGTTAATTCGACACCAGCTGTTGCGAATTGAAATGGGAAAGCGTTCCTACTTTTCCTCTCCCGCGTTCGCGCACACACACGCATGGACGAGTCATTATACATCATTTTACCGTACACATCTCTCTCTCTCTCTCTCTCTCTGTCTCTCTCACTGTCACTAATTCACTTGCCCTCATTTGGTGATGCAAAAGTAGCACCAGACACTCACACCTTCGCACTTACCCCTAATTCCCTCCTCCTTCTCCTCCTCCTCCCCTCTCTCTCCCTCTCTCTTTCTCTCCCTCCCTCTTTGCCACTTCAGTTTCTCTCAGCCCTTTGTGTGTGTGTGTATGTGTGTGCGAGTGTGTGTGTGTGTGTGTGTGTGTGTGTGTGAGCACTGCCCGGGCACGACTAGAGTTTTCACAGTCTGCTTCTCACATCGCTTCCCCAGTGTGCTTTATGGTGTGGGTGTGTGTTTGTTTACAAGGCTTGTCTAGATTCCTACTGTGCGCGCTTGTACGCCTGTTTGCATAAATAAGCCCTCTCCTTGGAACCTGGCTGCAGATTTCGGTGGCGCATCGCAGCTTGATGTGCGAGCGCTTCTCCTGGACAGCGTGCCCGTCTTTTACAAAGACTTTTTTTTGCTATTTCTCCCCAAAAAAATGATTCCTCCCTTCACCGGGGAGAAACTGACGGCCCCATTTAGTGACTTTTTTTAAGGCTTTTTTTTTTTTTGTCTAGAAGCCAGTTTTATAAGTGAGGCACAACGCAGAGAGCTAGTTGCCTTTGAGCAATCGGGGTTAGGCGCCTTGCAGAGGGACGCTTCAGTATGGATGGATTGGTCCTGGCGGCGGGGCTTGAACTGGTGATGTGTCTGTAACCTTGAGTTCACCCCACCGCTCCAGGAGGCAGCTTGCATCCTCCTAGTTATTCTTGGTTTCCCTCGATGCTGCGTGTGGGTTTTGCGGTGTGTATAGGCCTATACATGCTTGGAGGGGATTTTTGTATGGGCTCCCTACAGCGCCTACGCCCCCCCCCCCCCCCCCCGCCTTTCTCTGGAGGAGATCTGATTTCCCTGCTCCAGGCGAGCAGAGAGAACAAGACCGTGTGTGTGCGTGCGCGAGGCTGTGTGTGCTTCAGTGCGCGTCTGCGTTTGTGTGTGCGCGCGCGCTACCCGGGCCAGGCAGACCTTCCCCATCTCCGTTCTGCGCTTTGAAAAACGAGGAAGGAAATCTCAGAGCAGCAGTTATTATTCATCCCTCAAAGAGAACGGGGAGGAGGCGGAGGAGGAGGAGGAGGAGGGAAGGAGGGAGGGAGGGATGGATGGAGGGAGGAAGAAAGAGAGAGCCAAACGGGAGGGAAGGAGGAGGAGGAGGAGGAGGGGGGGATACATTAACTCTTATCTCACTGTATTTGGCATTCTGCATCCCAGGATGCGCTCTTTCTCTCTCCCTCTCTCTCACTCCTGCTTGCTCTTTCTTTTCTACACTCCCTTCCTTCCGTTCCTCGCCTCTATGCCTCTCAGAATATCTTGCATTCAGTGCGCATGGATGTGTGTTTCTGCCTCGATGTGTGTAGGCTGGTGTGTGGTTTTTGTACTGTATACCCTAATATCTTTTGTGGTGTATTTTGTTTACTTGAACAAGTGAGCTTCTCAGATGCTGAAAGGCAGCATGCAAGGTTCCATCTCTCATCTTTGTTTGTCTGCAAGCCTTTTTATTTATCCATCTCTTCACATTCAATTTACTGTATGAGAGTGGCAGCGTTGGCCTGTTTGCTAAAATAAGTTTTGAATTTCATATACTGTAGCTCGCAGGTACTGGATGTGATGTTTTTTTTTCAGATTTAGAGGCAAAACTCTTTTCTTGTGTTGCTTTGATCTGCGATCTTTGCACGAGTGATTCCCAAGCTCCAGGTTGCCATGGCAGGGCTCCAGGGGGTCGCCAGCAAAGTCAGGATTAGCTGAAATTCATGCACTAGAAGTTAACACATTAGGAAAACACATGTAATCATTTTTGTTATCAATAAGAGTCATTTCTTTACTCTTATTGATAACAAAAATCCTCGCGAATCAAAGTCTGTGGTTTTGAGTGTCATGCTTTCTGAACATCCTGATTGTCTGTATGATAACATAGCCACATGTCGCTGTGTGGCCTAGATAGTATTTGGGTGGATTTATGACCGTGCCTGTTGTGCGTGCGCCCATGTGTGTGCGTGCTCATGCTTTTGCGTCTCAGGCAGTGATCGGTGTGTGTAACTGGAGACGGAGAGCCCCGTACCCATTCGTCTCCCGTTGAGCAGCGGCGACGCTCCGCTATTCATCCCCATTTAGCGAGACAGAGAGCTGGCCTACAGGGCTGTGCGAAGAGCAAACACACACGGGCCAGGCACCCACGCTGAGGCTGGACACACACACACACACACACACTCACACTGACTCTCTTGATTCAACATCGGTACAGAAGATCTGAGGAAGAAGAGTTCATGTGCAACACAGGTGCACAGAGCACTAACAATATATATACAATGATATACATGTGTTTTCATGCATAAATATACAAACATAAAATACTCATACACATATATTTGTCCGTGCCCATACACAGGCATACAAACATTAACACACATACAGCAAAGTAACTATACATACAACTATAAATCCCTATATACAGACATATAAAGCCCTATATAAATACATGTACCCTTATACAGACATACAAACCACATACAGGCACATATAGGCGTATATATACATTCATGTACATGCATATGGTCTACACATGCACGCATAAATGCTAAAAGAGATAGTAGATAACCTCCCTCACACACACTTAGGTACGTGCACGCATTCAGTGGCGCGTGCAAACACAAACACATACACGCACACACGCAGACACACACTCACACTCTGCTCACCCTCCCTCTGCTCTTTCAGGCACGTCTTTAAATATTCATCACTCTGGCTGCTCTGAGAGTGCCGTAAACGCTGCCTCACACTCCGGGGAATCGCTAAAGCCTACTCTATCATCTGCTCTCCCTCCCTCCTCACTCACTCTCTCTCTTTCTCTCTCTCTCTCTCTCTCACACCACACACACACACACACACACACACACACACACACACACACACACACACACACACACACACACACACACACACACACACAGAGCTACATCCACTCACAAGGATAAACTCACGTGCACAAACACTCAAAGGCACAGCCTGTGGCATCGCTGGACACACAGACACACGCCAGTACATGAATCAGGCGCGGGGAAACACATACGTGGCGATGTACGATGAACAGATTTTGTGCATGTGTGAGTGTGTGTGTGTGTTTACTGGCTGCTCCCAGCACAGAGGGTTGAGTGGTGTTGTGTTCCAGGAAACAGGATGTCTCTTTGTTTGGGTTTTATTCTGTTGGTGAACGTTAGCCGCTTCAGTCCCCAGGGTCTGTGTATGCCTCTTTGTCTGTTACTGTGTGTGTGTGTGTGTGTGTGTGTGTGTGCGCGCGCGCACCCATGCAGGCGTGTGTGTGCGCTTGTGCTCACATGTTTATGCGTGTGTGTGTGTGCGCTTTGTTTCGGCACACCATGCCTCTTGTTTGTATGTTTCAGCCTGATTCCAGAAATATTCGGTGAAGTGTTGGCACAGGCGGTTGACAGGAGATGGGAGCGCGTGCTCGTGTGTGTGTGTGTGTGCGCGTGTGCTGTGCATCTGTGGGTGTGTGTATAATGGGAGTCATACCCTAAGCTGTGACAATTATCCCCATGTTGACCCCGTGATCAAAGTAGATTATGTTCCAGTTTTCAATTGTAGTGCATGTGCACACAGACACTCGCACAACACATGCATGGTTTGTTTAGATACTGTCACACTGTCTGTCTCCATATCTATAGAGTGCACCATATTCCTGCTGATAGTCCACAAGCATCAGAGCTTTATGCACATTTGAGTGGCTGATCACATGTTGTCACTGAACAATGAAAAGCCTGTTCTTAGTTTGTGCTGCCTTAAAGGCTGTCACACATGCACAAAAGACAACAACCAACAGAACCTTTTGAACCAGTGTATCCATAAGTCCGTTTTACTTATGGAGTTACTGAGTTTTATTTATTTTTTTTTAAATTAGCTCCTTATAAGTTTTGTTACTTTAAATAGTTGACAATTAAAACTAAACAGATCTGATAATGCATTTAAAAGGATTTGGATTTGATAAGTGAATTATACTTGCTTCAGATTTGATAAAAGCATATCATGCCCCAAGGCATTATGAAGCATAATTAGACATTATTGAACTGTGGCAATTCTAGTATGCTAATGTGTGTTTGTGGAGAATGTTTTGTCATGGTAGTTTGGAATTTTATTTGTCAAATTGGACCTAAATTTAATTTCAGGGGCGTTCAAGGGGTCTTAAAGAGCCAAAAAAACTGTCTGCAAACTGCAGGTATGCAGTGGGTATAATTAGAGGTGTTACTTTAACTTTTTTTATTCATGTACAATAAGATTTATCCTCAGAAATACATTTTAATATCATAACATCTTCCTTGGCTTAATAACTTGCCAATGTTTTGTCTAATGTGGTCAGCAGCAAAACATTTAGGAGAGCTGAAATAAATTCAGGAATCACTCTCTGACCTCCCAGAGAGTCAAGGGATTAAGGACGTTTTGGCAGAATTTTCCCTTTTAGTCAGAGAAAAGTTCAGATTTTCTGTCAGCAGCAGCGCTGCGGGCAGCACTAGGGCCTTGTTTTGGCACTTTGAAGCGTGTGATTCGTCTGGAAGAAGAAGAAAAAAAAAAGACGTTAGGCAGTCAAAGAGAGGAGGAAGTGCGATCGGGGTCAGGATGACTTCTCTGTCTGGCCGCCCTCTACTCTCAGAGAAGGAGTTCTCGTCTTGTACGTTTCACTCACAGCTCTGAGGATGTGCGGCACAACAATTAAAGGCAGACGAAAAGGTGAACACTGAAAGAGGGAAATTGATGGCTGGATGGTGGTATAGACTGGCAGAGTGGGATATTGGAAGAGAAAGGGAGAGGCGGATGAAGGATTTTGTGTAGAATCTGGAGGGTGAGAGAGAGACGGGTTCAAAGAGTGACTGACAGCATGATAGATGGAAGGTCTGAATATGTGAGCGCGGCTCGGAGACGCCGTCAGAGTACTAATGACTGACTGCATGCTTACAGGTGGTGGCAAACTCAACGCTTAGAGCCACGTTTTAACTCGTTCTATGAGTGTGTGCGCGCATGTATGTTCATTGCTGTTGACCGTTTGCTCCTGAGTCCTCCAGTATACACAATATCATCCCTGTTGTCCAACACCAGTCAGCCAACTGTGAGACTCGCTCGACTACCCCGCACACACAAACCCTGACAAACACACACGCACAGCAGCTCAGCCAGGCATCGCCCGCAGCCACACTCTCCTTCCCACCACTGCCTCCCTCATTCATCTTTCATTAGCCCGGCTCACACAGGAGAAACAGCCTACCCCCCTCCTCCTCCTCCTCCTCCTCCTCCTCCTCCTCCTCTTCCTCCTCCTCCACACGCCTCCCCTCTCTCTCTATCTAACCTCCTCGCCTTTTTTTCTTCCTCTCTTCTTATCTTGGTTTCTCTCGCACGTAATCGCTTTTGTTTGTCTCGCTCATGTCTTGCAATCTGTCTTTTTTGATATCTCTCCTCCTCCTCCTCCTCCTCCTCCTCCTCTTCTTCCTCGCTCGCTGTCTCCTCTGCTTTTTAGTCTTTTCCATTCAGCCTCACTCCTTCAGCCCTTTCCCCTCCTCTCTCCTCCTCCTCCTCCTCCTCCTCCACCATCGCTCTCGGCCCTCGTTCCCCTTCACAGCCTCACTCTTGCACATTGTCACCTCTTTATTGTGTTCTTCCTCTTCCACTCTCCCTCTCTCCTTCCTGTGCAGTGCTGTTTCTCTGACACTCGTCTCTGCCGGCCCCCCCACCTTCCTGTCTCTCTTACTCTCTCTCTCTCTCTCTCTCTCGCGCCCGCTCTTTCTTTCTTCCTTTCATTTCGCTCTCCGTCTCTCCCTCGATGGAGGGGAAAGGCTCTTCGCCTCTAATTGCGGCTGTTCCGTTGCCATGGCGCGTGTTGCTCGGCGCTGCGAGGTGCTGCGTGTGTGTGTGTTTGTGTGTGTGTGTGTGTGTGTGTGTGTGTGTGTGTGTGGCAGGCAGATGATTGCTTGCTGCCAGCTCTCGTTTCCCGGACGCCGATCGCGTTTCTTTGCGGCAACAGGGAAAAAAAATGAGACGCCAGAAATAGCCCCCCTTCACACAGACCCACTCACTCTCACCGCTGCACTGTTCAGAGAGACGCACACACACACACACACACACACACACACACACACACACACACACACACAAGCAGACACATACACACATCCACAGCATTTCCTCTCCACCTGACAACCTCAATGCATATGACCTAGGTTATGCTTAATGTACACACCTCTCCACACACGTACAGGCAGGGATGTGTGTGTTTATGTATGTCCGCATTTGTCAGACCTCCTCTGTGTGTGTGCTTCCTGCGTCTCTAAGGAGGTTGTGCGGGGACTCCTGATTTATTTCACCTTTAATGGGAAGTGAAATGAATGTGAGCAGCAGCTGGTCTGGTCCTCGGAGATACAGCGGTAGGCTAACCCAGAAAACAGGCAGCGTCGCTCTAAAATGGTCCTTACTCTGACAAGTGCCAGAACACGCCACTGTACGCTCCACTAGCCGCACCACTGGTTTTATTTTGAGCTGCATTTAGACATTTAGTGGACACCCGTACCCAGAATGACTTACGGCAGGTAGCTTCTCATTACAGGTTGGTTTCAAACCCTCGGCCAACACATCCTGTGGTTTCTTTCCTGTCACAACTTTTTCAAAAGGTAGTTGGAAGGCAAGTGGAGACAGATTAATAGCAAATAAACCTTACATCCTCGTGCTGCAAAAGAGGATAAGAGAGGATTATAACCAGATTTGTGGAGGAATCTCCATAATCATCTTCTATGCTGTTCACCTGCAGTTCTCACTGGGTTTTTCAGAGAATTAACAACAAAAAAAAAAAACCTCATAACTTATGTGATGGCTTAGTGTGGCCAAGTAGAAGTGCCTCTAACCTGTAATTTAAAGGTGCACCAATTTTGACATTCGTACTGTTGAAAGTTAGGCAAGAAACTGAAAATTTACTGAAAATCTCTCAAATGCTGGAGAATCTACAGTTTGACACACAAGTGCTATTGAAGAAGAGCTGGTATAGAATAAAAAGATGCCATCATATGGACACACAGTTAACAACATAATAGAGGACAATCAAGCTAAATGTAAATGCTGTTGGAAAATAGTAAAAACTTGAAAAAACACTTGAAAACACACTTGAAAAGGGAACATCTCAGATGCAGATGTTATCTAAAGCCACTTCACTCCTAAAACATGACGCAGGTTGAACAAAATAACACATGGATTTCAATGTTATTCAAATCTTTGTAATGCTTCTTATTCTAATATTTGCAAGATTTGTTAAATGGAGCCCATTTTTACTATATATATATATATATATATATATATATATATATATATGTATATATATATATATATACAAATATATATATATAATACTAAAAGGATTCTTAACCATTGAATAAACTTTCCTGTTTTGTGATTTTCTGTTTATTGTTCAGTAAATGGTGAATGGAGTGTACTTATTGCCCTTTTTCTACCGTAGTAGACAAAGCCTCTCATTCACCCATTCACACACTCACACACTGATGTCCATGCAAGCCAAGTAATTTGGGCTTCAGTGTCTTGCTCAAGGACACTTAGACATGGGGAAGACAGGAGGAGCCAGGGACTAAACCACCAACACTGTGATTAATGAACAACCCACTAGGGTTTCACTAGGGTTGAATGCTGGGGATTGAGAACCCGGGATTCCCCGGGAAACAAATATCATGCCAACTTGGAAGAAGCGACAAAGCCACTCGTTGATTAAAATGAATACAGGTTATATAGGCTACCTCTGCACACAGCATTTTCATTACCAACATTGGTGCACAATAAACATCACAGTGAGCACAAAAGCCACAATTTGTGTGACTTTAATTAGTGGAGGTGCACACACACACTCAGTCCTTTCCAAACGAACAGAACTTTTCATGTGTTGTTCTTTGCCTCTTTAATTTTTCACTACATACCGCATGGATTGCAGGTTGAAATGTCCATTGGAATTCAACTTTTAAAGTGCTCAAGGCAGAGTCTGTGACGAGATTAATGAGTTTTACCAATAATGTCGTTAACAAGTCACTGAATGTAATCCAGGGTTTTGCAGCAACTCCGTACTGATGCTCTGTTCCTTGCCCACTACTGTTTGTGTATGTAGTATTATCTCCTTTGGGTTTATTGAATACACAGCAGCAGGATCGATATGTGCATCTCCAAATTGAGAGAGGTGCTGTGGCATTTTTATACACGTGACATAGCAGGGGCAACTTCATTAATTATTTAAATCTTCCAACTCAGCGACAGGATCAGTCAGAATCCAATAGTGGCTTCAGGATCCTCAGGATGAGTCCTTAGCTTCATCAGAGATTTTGAGACATTTTTATTTTCAGCAGAAAATCAAAGACAATCAGTTTGTTTTTTTCAGAGATGGTCTACTTTAAAAGAGAAATGCTATTCTACTACATAAATAATCAATATTTAAGAAAAACACTTGCATTTGGATAAATATCATTATATAATTAATTTCCCTCAGTTCTACGGTTAAAATCAAATTTCAGTCTGCAACAAATTCTGGGAATGTTGGGAAAAGAGTGATATATTTCCAAGGAGTTATCATTTTAAAATTGCGGGAAATTCAAATTCTGGTGAAATTTCTTCCTTAATTGTAGTTGCTTGGCTGGTGTCACTATAGCCTGTCCAGTAATGTCACAATATTGACAACATGGTTGTGAAGTGAAAAACGGGGAAATGGTTCAAAACATACCAGCAGCGCTGTTACCAAAGATTTCATCAAAATCATCATTACTTTAAATAGCTGCAGATGACTCTCACCCTCTGATAGTGTCGGTCATTTAGAGATGAGTCACTGCAGCGCCTCATGTAACTCCATCTAACCACAATACAGCATTGGTTCCTCAAATGGTTGGGTTTGTGTCTTCCTCCCCTGCGGGACACAAGTAGCATGAGGATGACTTTTTCGACCCTGAGGTCAACCACCATGGCCACTTAGTTCACTCTGCACACCCAAACCCAGAAACAACACACACACGAAAAACGCTGTGAGCAGTGTACGGTTTGATTCTCTCACTAATAGATCAATAAAAGACATTAGTGGCAGGCTAACCCGGCGAGCAGCGCTAATACAGGGTTAATCCAGGGTTAATGGCTGAGGAGCATCATTCTCAGAGGCAGCCATTAGTTTGCCACCATACCACACAATATCAGGTTCTCCTCCGAGTCATGCCCCAGGCTTCCAGAGAGATAGACACAGAGAGGGGAATTGAGAAGAAAAGAATAGAGGATCACCCTCATGAGTCAAGATGAAAATGAGATATCCAGACAGATGAAACCCAATGCAAAGAAATGGGAGGGATATTGGAGAAGGGGGAAGCAGTGTGCGGGGAAACGTGCGTTGAATGAAAAAGGGGGAGAAGATGGGACAGTGAAATTGTGGCCAGGAGAAGCAGGAAACTGAGATGAGAGAAAGAGGAGGGAAGGAGAGGAAGGGAGTTGAGCGCTACACTTCTCCCTGTCCTTGTAAAGTGCTGCGTGCTGTCGAAGCGGCAGCCAAGAATGTGTCAGCCCAGCCGTCTCACGCTGCCTAATGGGCTCTTAAACGCTGATATAAAGCTCACTCGCTCTTTCGCCCTCCCCTTTTCCTCTCCCTCTCTCCCTCTTTTTCTGCCTCTGACGCTCGCTCTCATTACCTCTCGTTCTCACCCTGTCACTCACTCTGTCACTCACTTGTCCTTTCTTTCTCTCTTTCCCTCTTTCTGTTGCTCTATCAAGCTCTCACTCTCTGCCTTTCTCTTTTTGCCTCTCTTTCCTGCCTTTTTGAAGTTCTTTTGCAGGTTGTCTCTTTATTTACAACTTGTTTTTAATGGATGAACTCAACACTTCTGTCTCTCTTTCTTTTCTTTCCACCAGGCTCCATAATGCCTTCTACCCGCAGGATCCATCCTTCTCGCTGACCCTGTTGCACGTCCTGTCAGCGCCACTCCACGGCTTGGCCAATGCCTTTGTCTTTGGCCTGGATAGGGACTGGTGGAGCCTACTGAGCCCTACTGGCATGCAGGTATAACAACTGCACACACAGGCATGTACATGCTGATGTTCAGCCAGTATAGTATTTACCATATTTACCATGTTGGTATTTATTTAAAAGTTTAATAAGAGGATAAACCCTTTGAAATGCACCGTCTCCTTTTCAAGGGTGTCCTCAGGCACAAAACATGAAAGTTAACCAACGTTTAAACAAAAAACAAAACAATAAATACATAATAATAATGATAATAGATCCAGCGACACAAAACAATCAACATAGTAACATCAACACAGACACACACATAAGGGCTCTCCCACCATCCTAAACCACATCCACTACATCTCCCACAAGTGTCATCTGTACAAAAAATGAACGAGAAAAAAAATAAATGAACAGACCAAATAACATTATGTCAAAGTACTGAGTCTACTTAGGAACTAGAAGTGGAGGTATACAATCAAAGACAAACACAAGTAAATTTATGACAAACAAGCAAAGACGTCTTGAAGTCATGGAAAGAAATAATTGATCTGAGTGAGTTAGACAAATTATTCCAGACTGATGGTGCTTTAAACTTAAAAGCACGTCTCCCAGTTTCTTTAAATATTCAAGGCACAATAAAAAAGGATGTTGAGTGTGTCTGAGTGAATATGATGATTTGACTGGAACTAAAAGCTATTTTAAGTATAAAGCATAAAGTAAATGCATTTGAAAACAAAGAGCAACCAATGAAATTGTCTCCAAGAGTAAAGTGGTAGCCAGTCCAGTGTGTCGTACATCAAACAATGATGTGGGCGGTAAGGACATCCAAGGACAAATCTACAAATATTATTGTAGCCTACATTTAAAGGATGAAGATATGTTTCAGAGGTGGTCTGGTATATGACATCACCATAATCAATAATGGGAAATAAAAGCTGTTTGACAATGTGTTTTCTTACTTTGAGAGTAAAACTATTAATTGACGGATAGAGCATCCTGAAACTAGCATTTGTTTTATTTCTGATAAAATCAATATGAGGCCTAAAAGAAAATTCGGAATCAATCCAAAGTCCCAAATATTTAAATTTATCAATGTTAATAAGGGGAGACCCATCAGTAAGATTAATAGCCAACTCAGCAGGTGAATGATTAAGATTATAAATAGTACCAAACAGCATACTACAAGACTTCTGCTTGTTTAATGTGAGATTATTATTTATTTGTGTATATAATCGTGTCATCTGCATATAACTGAACAGAACAAATAGAGAATTTCTTTGTAAGATGATTAATAAAAATATAGTATAATCAAAATATTATTTCAGCATGCCAACATGTGCCAATTATTACTAAACACAAATTACAGCTGAGGCTGATGGGAATGTCATTAGTTTTACGAGTATTTGCTCATGAACCAAAATATTGAACAAATCAAGATTTTGACTTGATGATGCTAGATGAAAGTTTAAGGGAAAATCAAACCATTTCATTCAAGTCAAATTTATACAGTTCAAAACTAAAACCTCAAAGCATGAATGAAATTTAAATTATGAAATTATGTGCCATTCCATCAAGTAGATGATGAGATATATCAGTGGATAAGTGAAAAGTTTAACCTGCTGGTTTTCCAGTCCTTGCATGTTTGAAATGTTTTGTGCTGCTGCTGGTGTTGTTTTCAGTTGTCAGGTTAAGTAGAATCAATTATTAATTAATTTTTAAGGATAGATATGAAAAAACACACTCAGCTCATCACAACAGTGTAAATCTTGTTTTAGTTGATGGATTCCCCTCCTACAGATTTTATAAATGGTTGGTGAAAGCTGTTTTGTGAAATAATTCTACATACTAACATTAGCAGTATTGACCATTCTCTGTTAAAGGCTCTTTAAGGCTCTATAAACGAGGTCTGTCTATAATCAGGTGGTCAATTAAGGGCTTAAAAGAATGCACAGATGTTGGAGGAGATTGTCTCATGGGAGACTTAATCACTCAGTGATGAGAACCAGACAAAATAAAAAAGTCATTTATATTTACTTGGTGGATGTTTTCTTACTGGGTTTATTGAAAATTTGTGTATAATAATCTTAATCAAAGGATTCATCTCTATCATAATAGAGGAATTGCGATATCAACATCAACAGGTCTCTGACCATGCTCTGTCTGAACTGTAATTAACAGAAGAGGTGAAGCTAGATTTTCCTCTTTCAGATGAATAAGCTGGCTAATAAGAGCAGATAGAGAACACAGTCAAGAGCTAGTGTATCACGATGCAGAAATTGAATTTTGAAAGCCACCAACCTCAGTGCCTGGTAAAATAACTGTTCAGTCATTGAGATTGATTAACAGCCTTGTGAAACTCAGCGATGCACAAGGGTTGAGTGATGTTTTAATCAAATCGTTAATTGACAATTTATGAAAACAATTATTGTGATGTGAGAGCCGATTTTCTTCTTTTACAGAAGTTCAGAAAATCATAGACCATTTTTCACAAATTGGAGCCTAAACAGTTGACCTACAGCAGAGAGAGGCTCAATACAGAAGCCCACATATCATCACTTCAACAATGAAACGTGATGCCTCACCAGGCTCTTTGGGAAGAATAGTTAGCATGTAGTAGTCAGAATGGAAAATAATTGATCAGGATTAGATTTTTTGATACTGACCCAGTACGATAGCACCAATACCAAACAAACTGAAACAGTATTATTAATTGATTCTTTAGCAAAATCTGAATTTCTCGAACACATCAGTGTTAGATGCTAATTTTGTGTACTGGACAATTTTCATGAAAGGGGACAGCGTATGCTTTTTGTGATTTTCTGTTATTTTTATACTGTTATGATGTCAGATATCTATGCTAAACATGGTCAAATTTCTAAAATCTGAGGTTAACATAAGCAGAAATGCTCCCTGCAAGTCAAAAGCCCAGGCTTCAACCTGCTCTAAACGCAGTTTTTTCTACCTTAACAATGAGCTGACATCAACTTGTTGCACATGCCCATAAATAGCCGTCCGTTCTGTAGCCTTTGTTGCTAAGGTTTTTCCATATGTTGTTTGCGTTGTCCACTCTCAAATTTCGGATCAGATTTCAGCTCGAACAAGAAAAGACGTATTTGCGAAGTTAACATTTCGAATAAAGAACGAGAAAAAGTAGTGAAATCCGACTACTATAGTTTGTTCTGTGGTTTGTTGACCGTGTCTGCTGATGGGTAGCTTCCAAAAGCTGGCCAATCAGAGCAGAGTGGTCTCTCATTGGGAGGGGGGCCTTTAAAGAGACAGAAGCTAAAACAGTCTGACAGAGGCTGAACTGAGGGGCTGCATAACAGGCCAGTATAAAACTGTAAATCATTCAAAGATATTCCAGTAGAGCCCCAGATTAAAAATACAAGCTTGTAAATGTGTATAATATGTCCCTTTAAATCTGTGGAAACATTTCGGTCTGTACTCAAAAAGTATTGAGTTGATACCCAGCCCTTGACTGGATTTGTGACAAAAAAGTCACAGGAGGAAATAAAACTGAGCTAACCAAGACAGGAAGACTTCACAGTTGTCAGCCATCACTGTTACTTGACTTTCTAGTGGATTTATTCACTTAGTCTCCTCTCTGTACAATGGGCTAGATTGAGACTGGATTATATATCAGTCTGTATATATATATCATATATATATCAGTGTCCATCAGACGGACAGCAGCAACACATTCTGAGAAATTATATATCCAAATGTCACAAATGCATATTATGTCATCATTACACCTCTATCAGTATGATAAAATACAAACAGAATTTGTCTTTACATTCTAACAATTCTTATATTATTTAATGTTATGGAGTGACCTCAACTCTCAGGGGTTTATCAAATCGCCTATTAACTGACTTTTTATAACTTATACATTTTTTTATACTAACACATTTGGATTGTACGTTTTAAAGCTACATTAAGCTATTTCTAACCTCTAGAGGGCAGAATGACGTGCAGTGATGAGCATTTAAATCTCAAGTTGTTAAGACTAACAGCTGAAATACACTAGGCATTGACACGGCACAACACATCTGCTGCACCATTAAAATCAACTGAAGCTGCTCCGCTGACCACGAAAGCTGCTCATCTATTAACAATAGCTACTAATAGTTACTCTATTTTTACGTGGCTGATCAATTTTTTTTTTCCTCTACATGTGGCTACACGGCCCTACAACACGTAAAAACCACTGGAACTGCGTAAAAAACAAGTACAATCTGTTTAAAAATGATTAAAATAAATACGTCATTGTACCAGGGGCAGCAAATCAGCCTATGCTTCCCAACCCTGTATAACCAACTGCATTATCACGTGGCAAAACTCAATATGCGTGCGATGAAGCTGGTCATCTATGTGGAAAAATACTGGCAATGTAGCCAGCATGAGGGATGCAAATGTGTTGGGGGTGGGAGGTCCCCATAATCTGTAAAGTACTTTGTCTTTTGCAACTTCAAACTTGACAAAGCTCAGTCACCTTGTTTATATACGTTAATAGGCAATATGGAAAGGATCACGCACAGCTGAAAGCACATAAGACAATAAATGTACAGTACACATGTAGACAAGTCTTATTTTTGCAGTAGTTTAAGTGGGAAATGCTTTAACTTAGCCATTTCCAGAGGTATCCTACTTGAAATCTCCTCAGAAAACTGAGCTGGCACACAACTACACGCTACAAAGATGGAGTCAGAGTAGCAGGTAAAATACCCTGCTCCGCCCCGTCTACGTGATGCATCATGTCCGTGCCTGGTGTATTTCAGCTGTAACAAGTTAGCACACAGCTGACTACTAAAACCACCAGCAGAAACAGAGCAACATGAGCATCCCATTGGAGTTGTGTTTCTGGCCACCAGTTAAACGTTAGACCGGTATTCACTCTTTATTTAGCTCTGATTTGCTCTGCCAAGAAGCTGAGAAAAATATCAGGTTTTGTCTTTGGCTAGCTAAGTGTTTGACTTTCTTCATCAGTGACTTGTTTTTCTTCAGTTCTCTGCTGTTTGGGGTTTTGCAGGTAGCCTGAAGTTAGATTGTGTGAGGTTGCTGGAAGCAGTTGCTGACATTTTCGTCGGCCTGGATAATCAAAACAATGAGCGGCTTTGTAGCGCTGCACAGTGCTGTGTTGATTCTCACTCTGTGTCTACTCTGGCTGCGTAGCGTAAGCAGCATGTCAGCAGAGCAGCAGCAGCTGCAGTCCTCCGTCAGTGTCTGCAACATTTTGACAGTGCTCACAGCCCATTACACAATCAATGTTGTTATGCACGTTGAAGGAAAGAAAATAGACTTGAAGCCCAAAAAGATGCTTCAGGTTGCAGTTACGCATGTAATTCATGAGTGCAGCCCGTTATACAGCTGGTATAGACAGCTTCTGCCAGTAAAATTGAGGCAGATCTGCTCCATCAGATATGCGTTAGATGGACAACTGAAAAACGTTGCTGAAATGTATCCGATGTAGACAGGTGTCAATAGTATTAATTTTTCAAGCAAAAATGCCAAAAATCCACTGATATGAATGTTGCTGGTTTTCTAATGATAGAGAACTGAATATCTTTTGGTTTGGGATTATTTGGACAAGCAATTTGAAGACTGCTGTGGGAAATTGTAATGATATTTTTCACCATTTTGTGACATCTTATACACCAAAGTACAGCAGATTAATCAATAATGAAAGCCTTGCAGCCTTAAAACATATCACCAATAATAACAATGTAAGAATTTTGACTTTAGGCAGACTTAATACTTCATAGAAGTTTAAGTTGGCTGACTTTATAATCCTACAAAAACTCTATTAACTAATTACCTTAGAATTTTTAATCGGACTACTTAATTCTCCAAAATTTGAGTTGTCGTCTGTCAAAAGTGTTCATGCATCATACATACAGGAAATTATTGTTGTCTCAAATATCAAATTCCCTTAATTATGGTAAAAATAGAAATAACTGGACTTCCAGCTCATTCTGAAATTAAGTTTTTAGGGAAGTGTAATGATGAAATTTACCAGAAGGAAGATGTTTTTACATTTGAATCGCAAAACTCATTGGTTGCATTTCAATAAACACCACAATCAATACTGTTCTCCACAGATTTGTCTCACTCTACAAACATTGACAGTATCTGCGGATATGAGATGAGGCTGATATTGAACTGCAAAGGGGGAAAAAAAATCTCTGTGGTCTTAGTTCACAAACACAGACATAGACACACATATTGTCACCCACTCAGTATCAGCAGCCAGGCTGATAACGGGTCATGAGCACAATGTGGAAGAGTGGAATGTGTGGTATGACCTTCAACCCAAATGTCAATGTTTCACTGTGGTGAGTGGGGAGAGAGAGAGAGAGAGACCGAGAGAGTAAAATGGAATCTCAATGTGTTCGTAAATCACAGAGAAAATGCGGTTTGTGCGTGTCAGAGAAAGAGAGAGAAGGTAAGAAAGAAGATGACCGAGAGAAAGAGAGAGAGAGAGAGAGAGAGAGAGACAGGCAGCGTGTGTGTTCGTGACTAACAGCCGGTTGTTATTCATCTTGGCATGCGACTCCCAGCAGCCCCCTCACATCAGGTGTGAGATTGGCGGTGGAGAGGAGGGGTAAGGGAGTGAAGGAGGTGGTGAATGTGGTGGTGGGGTGGGGGAGTTGTAACAGCATCAAAACATTCCTTCCTCAACGCAACGAATCTGCGCTTTCATACCAGACACCACCTCCCCTCCCAACACTGCCTCCTCTCTCTCTCTCTCGCTTTCTTTCTCTCCTGCTGTCTGTGTCTCTCTCTCGTCCTTGTGTCTGCTGTGCGGTGAGTTTACATGCATTTAAAAGATATAGATTCACATTTTTTCATGTTTGTCTTAATAGGCTACGAACATTCCATATGTGTGTTGGAAGAGTTGTTGATCCCTCCTCGCTGTACTTGCCTTGAAAGGATCCCACATGGTCTCTCCATGCAATTAGAGCTGCAACGATTAGTCGATTAATAGATTAGTCGATGGACAGAAAATTAATCACCAATTGTTTTGAGTCATTTTAGAAATGTTTTGGTTTCAGCTTCTTAAATGTGAATATTTTCTGGTTTCTTTAGTCCTCTATGATAATAAGGACAACATTTGAGGATGTCAGTTTGGGCTTTAGGAAACAGTGATAGATTAGATAGAAGATAGACATTTTATAGTCTAAACAGCTAATCTATTAATCGATAAAATTGACAGATTAATTGATAATGGAAATAGTCATTACTTGCAGCCCTACATGCAGTGTCAGCGCATTTTGGATTTTGTAATTTAATATCTAGCTTTGCAAGACAAAACATTTTTTTTAATACATGGTATAATCTATTTCATTTCCAAAAGACCTGCACCTGTGTGCTTGTTCCAGACCTCTGGAGCAGGGACCACATCTCTGATTTGTTCAGTGATTTAAATAGATTTGATGGGTTGTCCATTAATGGCTGTTTACCGTGGTTGGAGAAAATGTCGACCAGTCAGAGCTTAGTAGGCAAGATTAAGAATAGGGATGTGATCTTCCTACACAGCGGGCTAGCTATCTAGCTACATTCATGAAAAATGGTAAGATAAACAGCGACAAGCATGGACGAGGTCAACGCAGCTGTACGGGCTGTTTTAAGTTTTAAGTTGTCTTACAAATATAACTTAAATTTACATATTTTTTTAACGTTGTGAAAAAATGTCAAGTTAACTGATCTTAGCAACTACTACCACAGCCTCTGTGTTGACTGAAAATGACTTCGGCAAGGTGGATGTGTTGTTCACTACTGATTGGTAAGGGCAAAACAAAATACCCCACTCCCATCAAGAAATCAAGTAAGACAAACACAATGTCAGGATAAATTAATCAAGTGAAACTAAATGCCAATTCAGTTTGATTATCGAGTTACTGCTCCTGTACAACATTGTGGATACTGATTGGTTTCTCTGGGATCAGTGTTGCAGAAGGGAGGGTGTTGTCTGCTGCTGGGGACATTATGTTAAAAACAGCACAGCGTCACACTCTTATACCCCATTCAGACCGACCCAGTGACAATGGTTAACCACACATCTGGGGTTTATCTCTACGGGCCAGCCTGCGTCCTCTGACCCTCCTTCACAACCCTCCTCTTGACCAGGGTTGGAAGCAGGTCTGATGCAGGTCCATTTTCTCATGAATGGAGTCCTCAGGTTTCAAGTCAGTAATCTGATTAGATGTGTTGTGAGAATGTGTTGAGAATGATGTAAACACTTAAGACAAATAAACTCAGCTCCACACCTGGTTCATGATCCAGCCAAAAATGCTGCTCTTCTTGATCGTACTTTTGATTGAAGCTGATAGGAGAGCATTACTTGTTGCAGTAATGGTTCATAAGGTGGTCGCACAAAAAAACATAAATCCTAATAAATAGATGATTGCCTGGAGCGGCTCCATGTTGTTCATTCCTCAGAGTACAAACAACGTTCACTTATTGACGTCAGATGCGATGCCTGGGTAGGCAGTAACGTATGTGGAAATGCTATAGTAATACAGGGCTGGAACCTCGTCTTATGTGAATGGCAACAACGCTGGTTTGACCAGTGTCCAACAGTCTGGCATGAATGGGTCCAACAAGGGTTGAACACGCGTTGGACTAGACTAGATGTCATACACACTTCTGCTATCTGAAAGTGGTATAACTCAAGGAAACGTGGACTGACTTATGTTTCTAGAGAAGAATATAAAAATTGAAGCTCATTGTGGTGGCAGAAGACTGGAACTCTAAAATGATTGCAGTTAAATTTTACAGTTACTTGAAAAAAATGTAATTGAATGAATTAGTTCAGCTAAAACTAAAACTTACACTAATTAGCCCCCTCCATTACTGAACTGCTGCATGTACACAAAGATTTTACTTAACCAGGTTACTACAGTGCATTTGAATTTGATGTCCAATTTCCTGTGTAACCCAGTTTCTCCCAGTAACCTGGTTTCTTGTGTGCATGAAAAAGTGCTAGTGTCTGCCGCCTATCTCTTGCTTTATCTAGTTCTCTGTTGTTTTTTTTGCTCTCTTCCGTGGCAGTCTTTGACTGTTCTCCTCCTCCCTCTCTTTTGCTATCTCTACAGTATCTCTATCTCTGTGCGCGTCTGTTCGCCTGCCTCCTCTGTTCCCTGTACTCTGCTACAGCATCTCTGGCATTTATCTCTCTTACATTATTTCTGCCTCTCTCCTTTGTGTTGCATCTCCCTCCCACCTGTGTACTCTCCCTCTCGCTCGCTCTCCACCTCTTTCTCGCTCTCCTTCCCTGATATTGATCTGCATTCTAGCCATACAGCTGAACCGCCTGTGGCTCTGCAATGAGCTCACCTCTTACTCCTTCTTCTGTGTGTGTGTGTGTGTGTGTGCATGCAGCAAAAAGCTGCTTTCAATCCCCATATGTCTCGCTATCATTCCAATCTTACTAATTATGAACACGCAGTGTGCGTCCACACAGGCGTTTTCAGGTTATTTTTGTCCACACCGAAATGTTTTAACAATAGTAAATGGCTAAATCTTTTTCTCCTCGTCCCATTTCAGTTGAGTTAATAAAACCATCACATATTAAATAGCGGGGCAGACACAATCTGGTTAAACTTTAAACATTCTGCCCAATCCTGCTCTCTGTGATCGCCTATACTGTGTATGAAAAATGCCAAATTCAGAATGTAGTTGTTCTCATTTACATATTTTTCAGTTTCTGTTGTCAGACAACAAAATGAGCATAAAATAATGATTGGGTCGAGAGTCATAAATGCTACCTGTTAACCAGGTGGACAACATTGTTGCACAAAGATGACAATCACTGTTTCATGATTGCGAGGTTGACACACCTGACATTAATACAGCCTAATGACAACACCCATGTTGTGTGATTGGTTGTGTATTAGTTAGATAATTAATGAGCGATCAGAGCATATTATATTTACCGCCATACAGCCCCAACCACTCATTGTTTTCCAAAAGTCAAACACTAAAATTTTTACCCGTCCACACTAAGACTGAGAACAGCCCTGCGTTAAAACAATGCAAGGGGCTGCGTTGTTTTAAGGTACCAGTGAAACAATGAAATCCAATTCAGGAAGTCAAGCTGGAGTTACAGATTAATGTATTTAGAGGCTTATCAGACGCCAAAACACTGCACAACAGTTTGTAATACTCACAGACAGAGGAAGGTCATCACGGCGGCAACTGTTTGATCTTTCATCATTACAATTGTGAGGTAAACAGTCGAATACAGCGTTCATGTTAGAAAGTAATCCACCAGGAATGTGCTTACCCTGTTCAGCTTTTTCGTTGTTTTGCCAAGCCCTCTGCAGTGTCACCCCCACTGCGTCAACGTATTGCACCCGTTCAAATGAATAAAAGGGCTGCATTTTTTCACGCAGAGCTAATGTCGGTCTGAGCGCCGCCTAAGCAGGTGTTTATTCCATGAACAGCCCTTGTTTCAGGTGCCGGTGAGACAATAAAATAAGATAAATTTGAAGTCTTACTGTGTATAGCGTTAAGATCGTAATTAACATACTCAGCTCTGATTGCACGTTTAATTTCTCCTGTTGCCACTATACTGGCGCATGACGGAAGTAGTGAATTTCCCGAGCAATGTGTTTTCACACATCGTATTCAGGTCCTGGTTGTTCAAGTTGCATCATATGGATTGGGGAAGCTGTTGACCACAACGATCACATTTTCCTCCGTTTAGTTTGAAGTACGGTTCTTTTACATCGTTGAGTGGGGTAGAAAACAAAAACAGCTGTCCATTTTTTAAGGGACTCAAAACAATCACGATCGCCTCTCTCAAGGTTGTTGCATTAAAGGACGTTTGCATAAAGTTGAAGGTTGCAGCGGCTAAAACGAAGAGAAAAGCTTGCATTTTCAGATTTACTTGGCTCACTGTGAACATACTCATGTCATGTGTTAATTCCAAACTATGTGTGTCTGTCTGTGTGTGCACTAGCTGGCTCTGCAGTCGCGGCTGTGCGACAGGACACGGATTGGAGAGTACCACCCCGGGGCGGTGCGCTACACACAAGCTGACCTGGTCGACCTTAGCGATGACGACGACGATGACACGAACGTGCTCTTCTACTCGCCTGACATGACCCTGAAAGACCGAGGGCCCTGAGAGAGGAAGAGAGAGAGAGAGAGAGAGAGAGAGAGAGAGAGAGAGAGGGAGACAAAAGAGCTGGAGGGAAGAAGCACGCGGGAGGGTCACAGCCAGAGAGGAACGCAGCGGATTAGAAACTGAGAGGGAGGAAAAAGAGGTAGGGAGGGAATGGAAGAGAAGATTGGGGGGACAGTCAGGCAGATAGAAGCCGGAGATGAGCTGTCAGGTTCCATTATTAATCCCCATCCTTTACTATTTAATATCCTAAAGACGCACACACACACATACTGAACAGAGCTGCAGCTCCCTGCAATACTACCATGAGAGAAGAGCAAGAGAGAAGCGGCTCTAAAGATCCTCCTAATGTTAAAGGCATCTGCTGCATCTCATATGTCTTAAAACAGTTTCTCTCTCTGCACCTCACTCTTGACTCCTGCATTCTGCAGCGTTTTGCCATACTACCACAAAAATGAAAGAAAAAAAAAAAAAACATTAAGGGCCGCTGGAAGTCAATCGTAACAAGGTGTTAGTTTAGTATTTGCAGGTGAGGTGAAAAGCAGGCCTGTTAAAATGTTCCCTGTGTCAGGCGTGAAAGCATCTACATTCACCCGTCTGAACACTGAGATCGATCCTGTTACTTAATCAATTTTTTGCCGATGGGGGTGGGGGGGGTGGGGGGGGGTGGCGTACAGTGGAAATACAGAAGGGGGGTTTTTAAAGATAGTGAAGATGACCTCCTGTGGCAAATAAGTCCAAAGCACCAGTGCTGCTTTCAAGGAGTCTCTCCTTCCTCAGACAGTATTTGTTTCTCTTTGCATATGGCAGTACTGTTGTTGCGACTTTCGCACAAGTATTCCTTTGAAGATTGTTTTGTATTTTTTATGAACTATTACAGCTATTTGTTATATTGTATTTATAACAGATCAATGTACTGTATATATTTAAGTGTACACTCTATTTTTGTACGTGCCTTGGACTGGAATGTGAAGGAAATGCTTTTCTTGGTCCGAACCTGCTGCTCTTATGTTCATACTTATGGCCTTGTGAACAACTTAAAAAACACATTATTTGTCAACACACAGCCCCCCCCCCCCCCCCCCCCCCCCCCCCCCCCCCCCCCCCCCCTCACACACACACACACACACACACACACACACACACACACAGATGCATATTTCTAAGGTGCCTGTCAAAATGGGTCTGAAAAGATGACACATACACGGCACCCACTGCATAGCAACAGCCTTTGATGGTTCATCATCTCATGGCCCTTGTCAGGGTTGGTGAAGTGGGGACATAACTGAGGTGTGATTGCAGGATAATAGAGTCACTTTATATTCAACCTCAGCCCATTTGGTTTTTCCCATATCTAGGTGGTTTCATCACTGTCGGCACGTGCTGCCGGCTGTCAGCTGCCTCTCTGACAAGTTGAACTAATGAACCGACACTTGACCCTTTTTACCCTTGAGTTGTTGAACTTTTCTGCCGGGCGTCAGTGACACCAGAGTGCAACTTTAGTTCGCAGTTCACAGAGCCGCACGCACACTAACGCTTTCTTGCACCAGGCCCTTACCCCCTCTTTTGGCACTGTTGCCGGTTTTACTTGACTGTGCACTCCATCAAATAAATGAGCAGGAGAGACATTTCATAACAAAGCTGAGACTGGGTGTGTTTATTTCATTTTCACATTGATGCAATCCCTCATCCCCTCATGCCGCTGCCCTGCCTTTTGTCAAGAGTGTGTCCATCCATGTGTGTGTGTGTGCACACCGTGTGTCTATGAATATATGTAAAGTCATCTTAGACCTGAGCTGCTTAAATAATGGATATTAATTATTGGTTGGACCCTGCTGGCCCCTGTCTAGTCTCCAAATCTGGTTAACTGGATTTTAATTAATGAAATGCACGCCATGTCCTGCAGAAAAGCAGAGTTTTCTTTTACACACACACACACACACACACACACACACACACACACACACACACACACACACACACACACAGCTCTACCACAGACGCTTGAACGTTTCGAGCCCCGCACTATCTCCATATAAAGAGCCCGGGAAATAAGCAAATCTCCCTGTCACGCAAGAAGAATTATTATTCTCCCCTCATATTGTCGCGTGCTCTGTAATTGGATACAATTTAACACCCGCGGCCCAGGGGCATGTCGGCAGGCGCACACTGCCTACCATTAGCTTGCCTCGCCTCACCACCCTATCATTTGTCAGATCTGTGTTTGTGTGCTTCTGGTGCCTACTGTGTGTGTGTGTGTGTCTGTGTGTGTGTGTGTGTGTGTGTGTCTGTGTGTGTGTGTGTGTGTGTCTGATTGCGCGCGCACACGTGGGGCTCGAGAAACCGGAGCCTTTGTTGGAGTCCGGCCATGACCTGGCCATGACGCACAGAGAGGGAGAGAAGGAGGGAGAGAGGAGAGGAAAGAGGGAGAGGGAGAAGCGACAACAGCAGCAGAGCAGACGTTCAAAAACAAGGTGGAGCTCCGTCACCTCGGAGCGATAGCGAGGCTGGTCAGATTGGTGTTTGTGGCTTCTCTGCGCAGCGTCCACACGGAGCCTCGTCTGCTGTTTATTAGAGCCCAGTAGTATTTACAGGCGGGTGTGTAAAAAAAAAAAAGAAAAAACTCTGCTCACCCACCGCTTACAGTAAATAGAAGGCTGGAGAAGGTTAATGGGGAGATTACAGTGTGCATTGAATGATGTCTTAAATGTGTAAATAATTGACTGGAAGTTGTTGTGTAGCCCTTTACATGGAATGTTTTAATTGTTTTGCTTTAGGCTGTTGGGATCGAACTGGCGCTGTTTATTCCTGCGATATGTGATTTTAAGAATGTGCGGAATAGCCCTTTTTGTGGCATTAATCAGTCGGCCGAAATCAAAGTCAGAAACATAAAAGTGTAATTTAAGCAGACGCAAAACCTGGAATATCAAAGTATTTTTGTGTTCCAGATGTAAATATTTTCAACCTATGAGCTGCAGTATGGTTAAATGATGAGTCTGGTGTTATTTTACACTTTTCTTATTGTCAACAAACCCCATAAAAAGACCAAAACAAACTATGTATTAGTCTGTTTTAGAGCCTACCTGTTAGCTTCCCCCAAACCCATTTGAAGACATCAATCTTTACAACTTTTTAAAATTTTTAAAAATGCTCATAAATGGTCTAAAGAAGCTGGGCATTGTAGCTTTTACAACTGCTACTCCAACCCGGAGTAAAAGTGCGTTTGTTGGGGACTATTTTCAGGTGTGGATTAATACACATTTGGTGTTCTAGTGAATATTTAGGCAGGACGATGATGATAAACAAAATGTACTGTTTTTGGTCATCATAATGAAGGAACATGTCACCTGGTACAACAGTGTGGCTCATTTATGTGTCTGATAGTTTTTGAACAATTAGTTACAGTATTTGTTGAAGAATATCACCAAACTCATCCTGTAATTACTTTGCTCTCTTATTTTAATCCCCTTTTTGATATTTTTGCCTTTGCTTTGACAAATGACTTTAGAACTGACAGGAAACATTAGGAGAGAGCAAGTGGGAGGACATGCCACAACATGCAAATTGACATTGGGATTACTGTACCGCTCTTCCATATGGGCTCCACTATGTAATGTTTTTTATAGATGGAGAAAAAAGTTCTATACACCATTACTAAAGGCTTAATTTTTAGCTTTTTTTCATTTTATTAATACTTTGTCAGTGACTGCACAAAGAAGAGAAGAGATTCTTTGTACCAGATTTAGCTAGTTTATTTCCATCTGCAGTCCTTGGGCTAAGGCTGGATAACCAACCAGTTAAAACTGAGCTACTGCCCCCGGGCCCCAAAAGCTCTTCAGGTTCACAGCTTGTCATTTGGTTTTTGGTTATTTGTAGAAGGACAATGTGTCAAAATCAAGTCAAATACAAGAGAGGCCCCATGGCATCTTTTTGCCCTGGTGCCCCCCAGAAAGGTTAATCCAGCCATTCAGTTAAACATAAACACTAAAAATACAATAACTGCAACGTATAATAACTCCCATAATCATGTTTCAACCCCACTTAGCATTGTACACACACATATAACAACTCTGAACTACTTCATAAACATAGTCAATGAACATACATTATGTTTTATACAGATGATTGTAATGTCAAATCAATGCTTACATGGCTTCCATTTTTAACACCATTCAGCACGTTTTCCAAATGTTCAGGGAGCTTATTACACTCTACAGTGGCCTCAAATGAAAAGGAACATAGATTGTATAAAGACGGTGCTTCTAGGAAATCTGCACTCTCCTCCTGTGGCTGACCTTGAATGTCTGATCATTTTTTCAGAGCAGAGCTGAACAAAGCTCATCAGTGGTGAAGCAGCAGCATTGTGAGATTAGAGATGATTCAAAAACAAAATTCAGGTGAAGTTGTCTACTTGGTTGTAAAGCTGCTTACCAGAGAAAGTGTGATACACAGTAGTTGAATTGAGAAAAAATATCATTCATCTTTTTTTTCCACCATTTACAGGCTCACTCGGGCTCCTTTTCACTTGATATTGGCCCTGGGAGATTTTTTGGTCTTTTCATTTGATAGCTGCAGTCTTAACCATACGTTCAGGGCTTTAGAAACACTGAGGTCATGAGTCCAAACTCCCTCAGCAGAGCCCACCCACCTAAGACACTTCCAACCAGCCACCAGACAAAGTCAGTAAAAGTGAGCAAACACCAAAGTTCCACATTTTAATTACTAGTTGTTGTTCAAATTATATTTTCTGTATATTTTCTTTATCAAGGTCTAAATTAGGGCTGCAGGTCACAATTCTTCTGATTATAAATGAGTCTGACGATTATTTTCTTGATTAATTGTTTTGTCAATTAAATGCCAGAAAATATATGAAAAATGCCAAACAAGTGACATGTTCAAATGTCAAATTGTTTTGTCCAACTAATAATCCACCCCCCAAACCCCCCAACCCCACCCCCCAAAAAACATACATCATGTTTACTATCAGACTATTTGAAACCGACAAATGATTTTTGCTTGAAAAATGACAAATGTTTATTTTAATTAATTTCAGTCAACTGACTAACTGATTGTTTTAAAGCCTTCTGGGTAACAACACTGGATCCCTCTAATTTAATTTACTTAGTTTTTTTGCTTATACACACAGTCAGATTTCAAAATATGTTGTCAGTCAGAATCAGTATTAAAACACCCAACATGTGCGTGTGTAATGTTAGAATAACCGCTCAAATAGCCAGGAGTATTATGGACATGACGTCGGTGTCCATAAAATGTCCCTGCTGCCCTGCGTCCTGTCTAACAGAAGCTCGGCTCTGCTCTGCTGCTGCTGCTGCTGCTGCTGCCTGAGCGGAGTGTAGGAGCGAGCGGAGCCTCCAGCGCTGCGATCCGGCCTGGAAAGAGTTAAATTAATCTCTCTCTCTCTCTCTCTCTCTCTTTCTCTCCCTCAACACACACACACACACACATATACACACACACAGGCTGCCACCGCCCCAGATAACAGAGGGGCGCCTCTCCCCAGCCAGCCAGCCTCCGCTAATCGCAGTGGCAGGAGGAGGAGGAGGAGGAGGAGGAGGAGGGGGGACGGGGGACGGGGGACGAGGGGGACGGGGGGAGTGGAGTGCCGGCGGCCTCTCACAGCGCTGGGCTTTTTATTGACGCTGCCTGCCTGTGTGTGTACGTGCGCGCGTGCACGACTGTGCATGCTTGTGGGTGCGTGTCAGAGCGAGAGAGCTATAAAGAGGTGTGTGTGTCTCCCTCTGTGTGTCTCTGTGTGTGTGTATGTGTGTGTGCGCTCCCCGCCAGCAGCGGAAAGCAGGGAGAGGCGGGGAACTGGGAGGGTGGGTGGCGAGGTTATGAGCGGAACTCGACAGAGGCCGACAGACGAGAGAGAAGGAGGGAGGGAGGAGAGGGGGAGAGGGAGGAGGTGGTGGTGGTGGTGGTGGTGTGGGGGGGTCTTTCTTGTGCTGCGCTGAGAGCCGCCACCGCTTCTCCTTCCTCTCAGATAAGGCTCGTTTGAAGGTTTTAATCTTTATTCTAAAAAGAAGAATTCTGTCCGCGCTTTTTTGGGAAGGGATTATGATCCCCAAGGTCGGAATAAGAGTGTGATTGATCGCATTGGTTATTTTAGCGTCACGGGCCCACTGATTGATTGTATCGATGAATGTAGCAGCCTATTGATTAGAGCTTAATCTATAGGTCCGTGTCTCTCAGTGCTTCAATAATTGGTCTCTCTCCCTCTCTCTCTCTCTCTCTCTCTCTCCCTCTCCCTCCCTCCCTCCCTCTCGCGAGCAGTGTTTGGCTCGGAGCCACGCTCGCCCTGCCGCGCCAGGCTGTAATTATCCCCGGTGAGGCCGCGCTAAACGCAGCGTGGCGCGCCTGTGGGGAACCGGTTAGCCCTACAACACCGGTGGGGGTGCGTGCGTGCGTGCGTGCGTGCGTGTGTGTGTGTGTGTGTGTGTGTGTGTGTGTGTGTGTGTGTGTGTATAGAAAGAGGAAAAAGTGGTGCTGTGTTGATATTTCAGTAGCCTGTATCGGAGCATTTTCAAGTCCTTAAATGAACCTTTGGAGCTCTGGAGATGAAAAATGATAGATTAGAAAACTGAATTAAAACAAAAGATTATGATCACTGTAAACTCATCATAAATACACAATGAGGACTCATGCATGAACATATTAATGGCACGTTAGATTAACATGAACAATCAGCACCATGACTCATGAATGTGGACTGTGTTGAGTTTTGTGCGTGTTCAAGCATAGATCTATTGATTGTACATATGTGCACGTGTGCCTGTGTGTGTGTGTGTGTGTGTGTGTGTCTGTGTGTGTGTACGTGTACGTACGTGCGTGTGCCTGTGTGTGTGTGTGTGTGTGTGAGTTGCAGTAAGCGATCCATAACGATCTGCAGGTGGATTGTGCTGATTAGTACCGGCTGCTGTGGACTGAGCTGCGTGCAAAGAGCTTCCTGCAATCTGAGCCTGCCGACTGAGTGTGTGTGTATGTGTGTGTGTGTGTGTGTGTGTGTGTGTGTGTGTGTGTGTGTGAATGTGAATGTGAATTCAGTGTCGTGCAGGCTTGTGTGTTGGCAGCCAGCCCTTTCTGAATGTGTGTCAGCTCTAAATGTGTGCATGTGTGTGGTTTCATATGTGTGTTTCTGTTTGAGGACGGCATGTGTATATTTGACCAAACGTGTGCTCTTGAAATGTGTGCCGAAGGTGTGTAGCCTATGTGTGTTTTTGTGTGTGTGTGTGTGTGTGTGTGTGTGTGTGTGTGTGTGTGTGTGTGTGTGTGTGTGCGCACATGTGAACTTGCCATGCATATGCGTGTGTTTGTCAGTCCACCGCTTCAGTGTCTGATTGCAACAGCAGATGGCTGGATCACTGTGACCTCCCAGAGTGTGGCTCCTTCTACACCGGAGTGCACCCATATGTGTGTGTTCACGCTGTTTTGATTTTTACAAGACACACAAATGCATGAGTCCCTGACAAGACACAACCTGACAGAGAAGGATGGGATCACAGATTTAAGCGTGTTTTTCGTCGCCGTCATCCAAACATGAGCGGTTCAAAGGCACATGCTGTTCTCAGGCTGGCTTTTCAAACCACAAAGTTCACACACAGTCGTAAAAGTGCAGCCATAAAAAGGCCTGCGCTCGCTCCCCAGACCTGTTTTTGTGTCTCTCTCCGGTGTTTTTCTGGATCTACAACCGTGCGTTTTTGTGGTGAGCGTCAGAAACTTAGTTTGCCCGGCAGTACCTCAGAGCAATATTCATCCTAATCCAGTTTCCAGTGAGTGATGGAGAGAGCCTTTTGCTTTCTACTCCCTCTGAGTCAGAGCAGGAGGGAAAGAGGTCGAGGAAGACCTTGTGTGGTATGCTGTCATTTCGAGTGTCTTTCCAACAACCATCTGACCTTTCAGCTTCATTATTAGTTGTATGTGACGTCAGTGTGAGTGTGTTTTTATCAGATACATGCAGTGGTCAGAGGTTAAAAAGTTAGATCTCGCTTGACATCACGTACCTGGAAAGAAAAGGGATTTGATCAATGATTTAACCTTAAGTGTGAACACAGTGTGACCAATTTCTTTTCAATTCATGGAAAGCAAAGAGCGAGTGTGTGTCCACTCATCTAGAAAAGCACTATTTGTGATGGTGTCAACAAACCTGGCCTAACTCCTGAGGGCTGGAGTCAGTATGAAATCCATGTCACTGCTGACTTTTGTGGTTTATATTAAATTGTGCCTTACAATAAAGCAGCTTCTCAGACTGTTTGTAGACAGATAGGAATCCGATTTGGACCAGGAAAAAGTCCCAACGCACATCAAATCTCTTTATAGCACAGTATTTACACACACAATACAAACAAGGGTTTTGGGCCCTGTGTAGCGGGGTTGCCAGGTTGGATCCATACCTGCGCAATCCCGGGCAGTGAATTAGACATACAGTATGTGGCCAATATGAAGAGCGTTGCACTCATATTGCCACTGGTAAAGATGGTGCCATACGTATTGGGAAAGAAAAGAGAAGAACCAAAAATGGCTTTGGCTGCAAGAGTGCAAATCAAAAATCCTCTAAATCCTCATTTCCCTGCAGCCACTTGATGCTGGGTTGTTGTTTTTTTTTTTTGAGTTTCATCACTGTTTCAACTTTTGATTGCATACTGTTACCACTAAGTTGCATGCAAATCCATTTGCATGACATAATGATAAACAATGCCATCCTACAAAAAGGGAATATGACTGCATGCGGTGGTAAGTTTTTCTCTGTGTTTTCTTTTATAGGTTTATAGTTTATCAAAGTATATTATACACTGTCACCATCTTCAAACCTAAATAAAAAGAATGAATGAATGGCATCATGTCAGCCACTCCTGTCCCTTTAACCAGATACTTGAATTTCATATGTTCATATGGCCCTATACCTAAAACAGTGATTCTGCTCCTTGTCTGCACCAAACCAGCATTTTTACGTGCCAGAATTGAGCTTTTTAATAACAGTCTCAACAGTTTGAGGCTTTAAATCTGAAAACAGGGCTTTTGGAAAACTATGAGGCATGCCTGGTTTCTAAAGTTCTCTGTGATCACTAAAACTGCGATTTGATTGACGTCTTAGCACAGCAGTGCTTGCAGGAAATACTGTTTGCCTGTTTAACGGGTAGCATCTATAAGAAAACCACAATTTTATGCTTGTTTAGTTGTCTGACAACAGGAACAGAAAAATATGTAAATAGGAGGGAAGAGAAAAAAGAGGAAGGAAGAAGAGATTTAACCATTAGGTGTTTCAGTGTGGACGGATATCTTTACAAAATCCACTGGACTGTGCATTTTCAGATTGTAAAAAAGAGCCGACACGCCCAACAAATTGCCCTGGATTTATTAAAGTTTTGAGAAAGGCTTTTTAAATTGCTGCTCACAGAAACTCAGATGTATGATGCAGTTACCGCGGAGTTTAGTCCAGAAAGAAAAAGTGGAGTTCCTATTCTGTTTCATGCATGAATACGCCCACCCTCCTTCCCTTTCTTCTCATCTCGCAGATCCTTTGTGTCTCCAAACTTTTGGACGATTTTCCCTTCAAGACGAGCCTTTTCTTTTTTAACGTTTCCACATGTGTGCTCTGTGAGCGTTGTGTTTGTTTGTATATGACCGTCTGCTGAAACTCCTACTTTCAACAGCTGTGGCAAATGCAGCCAGACCTTCCATTGCCAAGTCCCCCTCTTTACCTACTCCTACTCTGCTTCTGTCTGTCTGTCTGTCTGTCTGCTGGCCTCTCTCTCTCTCTCTCTCTCTCTCTCCTACACACACACACCACATACACACATGCAGGCACATGATGCACACACCTCAGGCTTGATATTCATAGCCTCCTCCTCCTTCACTTGACATGGGAGCCTTAACAGATGTGCCCCAGCCTTGAGCTGCCCCCCCTCCACCCCCCCCACCCCCCCCACCCCCACCCCCGCCCCCCCCCCCTCCTCTGTCTCTCTACAGCCTCGTGCTTCACAGATTTACCTTATCTGGCTTGGAAAGAAAAAAAAACTGAACTGACATTTAATTTGGATCTGCACATAGCCTCAATCATGGAAGCAAAATGTGAACGATACTGAAAATGTGTATTAAATTCTGGAGCTAGGCTTAAAAAGGACTGATTTGAGTACATTGTGGGCCACTTTAAACACTCAACTGGATTTACAGGTTATACTGTATAATGTCCAAATACACAATAGACTATATGATGTATGATACCACTTCTTTTGCTCTCTCTGAACACAAACTAACAGTCAAAATTGGCTTAATTTGTGCACTGTTCGTTTAGTCTAATATCCATTTCTATTTTATTTAATTACATTTTATTTATTCCTCTATGAGGCTATCATCATCATCATCATCATTATTATCATTATTAGTTTATTTTCTGCCTTTTCCCTGCTGCTAAAACCTCGCCTATTCCTGTTTTTGAGTTTCAGCGGAGCTTGTGTGTTTGTGTGTGTGTGTGTGTGTGTGTGTGTGTGTGTGTATGTGTGTGTGTGTGCGCGCGTGCGTGTATCTGTGTGTGCGTGCGTGCGCAGCCAGTGCCGTGCGCTGGAGGCTTATGGTAATTGCGGTCTCCCGACTGGCCTTCTGGGTAGAGTCTGCGCGAGTGGGAGTGGAGTGAGTCGCTCGGTCTCGGCAGCATTCATCCATTCTGTGCGGCACTCCCCGTACAGCTCCGTGCGTCCTCGGTGCGAACCGGGGCTCCGACCGGGGGTGTTCTTTACGCTTCTCGAAGAAAACGCGGGACGAGTAGCTTGTCGGAACAATCTTCAGCAACCTTTCTGAGACACGGATTCCGGTGTCGGAGACGACATGGAGTGACGGAGAGCGGGAGAAAGGGGCTTTTTCGGAGGACGGCGTGCTCCGCTGAAACCCAACATGGCGCTGCTGCGAGGTACGGCCGAGCTGAATTAATTTCTTCGCGAGTCCGCCGACCTCGCCACCTGTACTATCCTTTGGGGGCCCGGGCCACACGGCGCATTGGCTCTCCGACTTAAAGGACCCTAACGGATTTTCTTTGAAATTGTGGATTTCTTTTTTTATTATCCTGACGTTTGTTTTTCCTCCGCGCAGGATCTTTTTTTGCTTTATGGAAACCCAAGTGACATTTGCAACAGCAAAAAGTCCGTTTGAAATATAGGAGAAAGGATGATAGTTGCCTTTAGACAATAGATCAAAGACCCAGAGCTTTATATGTAAGACTGGTTCTGTTTCATGACAAGTGGATAACCTGTTAGACACTTTTAGTTGTTTTTTTTCTTTGGCCGGGATTGTCTGTCTCCAGCAGACAGGACCGTAACCGGGCTCGTCTACGTACGCACGGATCGCTGCCCTTGTAGTTAACTTGGCAAAACAGGAAAAAGGCTAGAGTTGGGGTGCGCGGAGGGCGGCTGGAACTAGCACCAATTAACCAGGTGAGACAATCAGTGACAAACCAAAATGTATTTGCTTACGCATGTGTGTTTGACGATGTGAAATTCCCTGCATGAGGATGGAAAAACCAGTGTTATATGTGTGTGTGTGTGTGTGTTTTTAATAGTGCTCCAACAGCCACGATGTTTTTAAATGACCCAGTGTTCTCTGTGCTGTGTTTTAAATGAAAGTAGTCTTCTTGTGGGCTTGGATCCAAACGCGATAGCCCGGTGTTGTGCGCAGAGACTGGGAGAGGAACGGCCACTTCTAAGAATAGCGCATAGGGTGGTCTTTGTGTGTTTCGGCGGGGCAATGGCATGTGGTTGATGAATAACACACACACATAATGATCCGACCGTGAGCTTGGCCTCTTTTTTTTTTTTTTTTTTTTTAACAACTGTCCTGTCAACCGGACGGAGGTGAAAAGGACGTCCCAGAGATTAGCGGACTTGAAAGTGGCGCCGTCCTCCATGGTGATATTCAGGCTTTTCGCACTCTGTGGTGCGATGAAGTGTAGGCTATGGGTGTCTGTGCGCCTGTGGGGCGAGGGTGGGAGTGTGTATGTGCGCGTGTGCGTGCGCGCACACGGAGCTTCTGCGCTAAACAAGGTTACGGAATCCAGCCTCGCCCTGCCAAAGGGAAGCGATCGGTGCTGCTCAGTTTATACACGGTTCAGTTCAGTTGGAGGACATCCCCGCGGTGTGTGTGTGTGTGTGTGTTGCTGCGACACCTGAGTGTGTGTGTGTGTGTGTGTGTGTGTGTGTGTGTGTGTGTGTTCTTGGGGGAGGTGTGGGTGCTTTGTTTGGACAGAGTGGACGTTGGTCAGTCGTCTCATCAGTCCCAAAGGTAGTGTGGGGGAAATGTGTGTGCGTGTTTGTGTGTGTTTGTGTGTGAGAGAGAGGGAGGGAGAGAGGCGGGGGACGGGACTGCACCGCTCACCTTCCTGTCTAGTTGATGGAAACCGCTCTGGCATCGTGCCACACACACACACACACACACACACATACAACCACACAACCAAGTCTCGCAGGTGTTCTCCGATATGACTTTGCGCTACAATATGTTGTCGCTCACTCTTGCACGCAGTCTTTGCTGTTGTCTTTGCATTGCAGGGGAATATCCTTTGCTCACGGAGGGTCCGCGTAGCGCCAGTTAGGACCCCCTCCCCCTGCAGCTCCGATACGCACGGCTCTCTTGTAGGGGGGAAAAAGTGTCACCCCATACTCTTTCATAATACTAAAAATACTTTTTTTGTCACTTCGTCATCGCTTTAATAGCCTGGTGAGCTTTTAGGAATTGAAAGCCACTTTTAAATCCGCCTTTGATCCAATTCAGCACTTAGCCTATTTCAACTTTTGATAATTTTTTTTAATGTTTGCTTCCACACTCATATTCCCCCTTGTACAACTGTGGGTGGCAGCGATCAGAGTGAACTAGTTCTTATAAAGTTGCTGTTTTAATTGAACTAAGTGCTGCAAGGCGTGTTGGATGTGATCCAAACTGAATCGTCTTTCCTAAAGATTCTCTAAAGCCCTCCTGCGAGCTTACAGTAGCCCGCGTTTCACGATCAGCAAAGCAGCATTTAAGCGAGCCATGTTTAAAACGCCTTTGTCAGGACCACGCTCTCCATCGCGGCGCACATCGGGGGAGTTTTTCCTCCCGTGCCGCCGCCGAGCCTACTGCCTGTCCTGGAGCCACACAGGCACTAATTAGGGGACGCTCTCTTAGGACGATCGATGTGCCTCATATTGGCTGGCTCCAGCTCATTGACGAGCTTAGTGAGGGAAGCAGCTACTAAAAGACCACTTCAGCTCCAGCAGCCAATCCACAGCAGGATGTATACGGAGGCAGTATCGCTCATAACGCGAGCGCGAGCAGGTTGGGAGAGCAGGACCTCGTGTTGGGAGCTTTTTTTTTGAGGGGAGCAGAGCAGGGGGATTAACTGGTGGGGGGTGGAGGCAACTTCAGGGGGCTTTGATAGAGAATAAAAGCTTAATTGTATTTAAATCCCACGGCAGCATCAGTAGGCTATGGCGAGGTAAAGGACACTTGTCATAAACTAAATTTACATTTGAGCCTCGAGGATAAAAATCAAACATCTGGAAATTTGGAGTAATTTAAATTTCAAGATTGGGACCAACGCTCCTAAAGAGCATGTGGGTGATTGTTTACCAAATTAACTAAATAATATGTTGTTAGTGTCACTTGTTCAACTTGTTAATCCCTTGAATTTAGTTTGTTTCGGTGGAAATAATAAGAGGGGGGGGCGTTTGCCATGTATGTAAATTTCCTGAAGGGCATTAATACACGGCTTAGATTGGCCTGTCATTAGTGGATTTGTCACTAAAACTAAAAGTGGAAATTCCCTCGTATCTGTTCTCTATTTTTTAATATCCTCCCAAACTTTTAAAGCAAAGATAACCCTGTTCACGACTCTGCTTTTTCAACTGTTAAACTCTGATCTTTCTCTAAATGAGCCCGTTCCCCAAAGCGGTGCGTGTTGTGGAAGTGTAAAACAAGTACTTCACATTTTGTGTGGGCCGAGTCTATTTAAACTGTACCCCGTCGGACTGTTTTGCGCATCATTTTTCCACTGAGCGCTGTGGAGTCACTGCGCATGGGGGCTGATCTGTTTTCCAGGTGTTGGAACACAGAGGGGGAGGGCTGCTGTACTCTAGATTGACATTTTGACGCGCCTGACTCCTCTCTTCTCATGTGAGAGGAGCTCGCACTCCTTCCACAAACAGTGTTTTATTGCCCAGCCTGACTAGTTGTCGTAGTGGGGCTCGCGGGTGAAAGAGGTTTTCATTTCGCGCTAATTACATTTATTAGAAATTAATTCTAATTAGAAATAAGCCAAAGTGCCGCATATAGACAGTCGCACATGTGAAATAAATAATATTATGTTTCCAATCAGCGGAGGAAGACTATTTTAGAGTATGCTTTTGATAAAATCTCTGTTGTTGTTGAGATTTTATGGATGTGTGCATATAAAAGCAGCACCAGCCCGGACCCTGCTGGAGTATATTGTCATGCTGAGTGATGTGGGACTGTAGATGTGTCCGTGGGGCGGTTTAGGGGGACAACTATACCTCCTCCATTTTAAAACCATTAACCTGCTGTTTGTCCGCTTTTCTAATCTGGAATCAATAGGGGCCACGCGGGGAATCTTACACTCAGAGCACGTCAATACAATCATGGGACCACTTTTCTACATCAAACCCGCTCTCATGTGTTGGGGAAACAGGCAGGGAACTGAATAAAATTCGTCAAAAGAAAAACACGGTGTTTTGTTTCATATCCAGCTGGAGACATGAGGTGTTGTCGCGCTTGTTTTTTTTTTTTTTTTTTTTTTTTCTTCCTCACTCACGCCTGGATATAAAACAACAGTCTCGTCGCTGCCGGCGCTGCGCTCGCTGCTGAGGCGAGGTGCGTGTGAACAAAAGCGGAGGCACGGAAGAGAGCCGAGGAGAGATCGGTTTTCCAGACGCTGCGCAGCTCCCGGAGGAGACGTCACGGTTTGATTGAAGCTATGCTCCGTGCTGGCCTCCCGGGACCTCGCGATGAAACAGGAGAGCCCCCCCCCCCCCACACACACTTCCCCCCCTCTCTCTCCCTCCTTCCCCTCCTCTCTCTCCCTCCTTCCCCTCCTCTCTCTTTTCTCTCTCTCTCTGCGCTCCACAAAGCTTTTTGTTTCGACGAGGTCTGGAGCGCACGGATCACTTCCCTGCAGAGATGTGTCAGCCCCCGGTGCGTTTTCGTCGGCACAGTGAGTGAGACCAGGGGCAGCACGGCCCGAGAACACTAGACCAGACCTCTCACATAATTCTCTAATCCAGCAACAGTCTGGCACACTAAAACTATGTTTCCACAGCCGATTACGCACGCATGTTAGTTTGGTATGAGTCCAGTTTCCTATAGTGATAAAAATGTTTGTTAAATATATCTCCAAAAGCAACATTTTGGCACAAATGTTTTTGCAGATAAATATAGATGCAGTAGGAAAACACGGACTATAATCAAAATCTCACTCCGATTGTATTTAGCTTACTGACCTTGCTTTGGCCTATCGGAAGATTGATTTAGCAGCAGAATAATGATGACACACCTCGCCTCCCTCCTCTGAGTCTCTGCAGGCCCCGTCTTGATCAGGCCTCCTCGTTTGTTTTTAGATGTCGGTGCCTCCGGCATCTATCTGACGAAATCCCACAGACGCTTGGCAGCGCAGCGGGGTGATGGCGATAGGAGTTTATTAGGCTACACCGACCGTCTTCAAAGCAGGAATGTTATCTGTCTGGATGGCACATCATTTAGTTCACGATGGCTATAAGGCTTTTGACCAGGAGCTGCGGATCATATACCACCAACTGAAGATCGACAGTATATTTTATTTTTATGCATTTCTATTTTTAGTTTATGAAATCTTTTAGGTACACGTCAGTAGGCTATCATTTCCTCCACTCTCCGGTCACTTTATTAGGAACACCTGTGCAATCTAATGCAACCCAATACATCAGCTCTGCCCTAAATTCTACATTTACGAAGCTTATACGTTTTCAGTTTTTGTTGACATTGTCTGAAAGGTGATAATTCTACTTTATGTTTATTATTGAGGTCACAGTGGGTGGTGGTGCTGTACTGGAGTGTTCCTAATATTTTGCCCCCATCATGTATGTCAGTGGAGTGGACAAAATATTAACACCATCCAACCCCAGTATATCACCACCACCGCCACCCACTACGACCTCAATAATAAATATAGAGTAGAATTAACACCTTTCTGACGATGTCAACAAAAACTGAAAATGTAGAAGCTTCGTAAAAGTAGAATTCATAGCAGAGCTGTTGTATCGGATTTCACAGTTGTAGGCTACGTAATGAAGTGGCCGGTGAGTGTGTCACCCTGAAGATGTGTGACTTTTAAAAGCTTGAAATGTGTCAGAGGTGTGACAGCTGTGGTTACTTCACACCGCCTCAGCACCTGTTTAAACTGACATTCATTTAACCTAATTTACGCCTTTACACACCACACACACCACCACCAATAATTAAGCCTCCTTCATTAATCAGACTATTCATCCTATATGGGGGGCGGAGTGATGGCCTATGTAGGCGAGTGGGGTGGGGGCGTCGTCCTTTAGCATCACGTGCTTTCATTTGGAACATCCAACACATGAAAGCATTTCAAATCAAAGTCAAGAAACCTCCGGTAAATGCGGGCCGACTCTTGCATGCGCATCCCCATTACAATCGGCTCCTTTGGTGACATAAAGGGCCATTTAGTCCTCATTTGGCCCGGGATGAATAGAGCCAGTTCAGCAGCCGCCGCCCAGGCCCTAGTGACAGCACGGGGGGCCTCACAATGTCGCCGTTGTTGACGGCCGTGCTGCGGAGAGGGGAGGGGGGGTTGAACCGTGCACCGACTTGCATGCGGCTGTGCAGCGGCCCGGAGGACGCAGGGGCCCCTTGTTTACAGCTCGGTCGCTAATAATGTGACAGCTGAAGAGACGCCGCTGGCGCCTTCCAACTCTGCGCTCCGCCACCAGCGCGCTCTCTGTGCCTGTCTCCAGCATTTATCTCCTCCATCTCTCCCGGCCCTTCTGTCTCTGCTCCGTCTGTGTAGTTTTGTTATATCAGGAACTGCTCTAAAACAGCATGAGTGTCAATTTTCCAGAGACTGTGAGCCGAGTCTACATTGAGATGATCAACTGGACCGTTTGGCACCCGTCGGGCTGATGACCAGTGACAATTAAAACTGGGCACGCGTTCTCTTCTCCTTCTCTTTTTATGATGCTGGGTGTTAATGTTGGTGAGAGTGAGGGCCTGAGGCTGTGTAGTTAGCAGTCTGCCTGTAGTTTTGGTCCGCGCTCTCTCTCTCTCTCTCTCAGATTTGTTCCCGCTGGTTTCTATTTTGTTCACCTACAGTGTGCGCAGAATTCCTTTCGTTTTGGGCGCGCACATAGCGTCGCAATGGTGTGTGTGTGTGTGTGCGTGTGCATGCCTGCGCGCGCGCCCGCATTTAATCCGCGTTTATCCCCACCCCACCCCCGTCGCTGCGGAGATTATCCTGCGTCACACTGCATTTTTTTTAGAGCTGATCGGAGCTCTGCGCTTCAGAGAGCCTGGCGGAGCTCCAGGGACAAAGAGCGAGAGGGCGCCTACACTCCCGCCATACAGCAAGACCCACATTCTGTTTCCCGTTTTACTGCCGAACAGACCTGCAGACTAACTCCATCGTTAGTGTCTCCCTCCCTCATACACACACACACACACACACACACACACACACACACAACCAGTACGAAACGCTGCGCTGCACGGGGACTACAGAGGCCTCAGCCCTGGAGGAAATGATGAGCGGTGCCAGTGTTTGTTCCGGTGCGTATAGGTCACGGAGAGTTCAAGTCACTGTCGTCAGAGACAGGAAATATGGGAGAAGAGGGGAGAAGCCTCTCTCGAGTTTGTCCCTCTCCTCTTCACTCTCTCTTTATTTCTATGAGTGTCTCCTTTCATTGTTCGCTCCTCTCTCATAAAGGGCACAATACTGAAATACAGAGCTATATGAGGTTCCGTTAAAAAACACCCGGTGGTTTTCTGTTTAATGGTGCGAGTCGGGGCTCCGCTCCAGCGGTCTGGTTTATAAACGCAGCTCCGACCGCTGCGCTCCCTCCTTCCCCCTGCCTGCCTGCTGCCGGCCAGTGTGATGGATTGGACGGCCGTCGGGAGTTGTTTGTTGCGCAAACTATTCTTAGCAGAGCAGCGGGGATGGGCGTGAACACACTGCCTTTTCCTCCTTTCCAATCTCTCTCCCCCCCCGTCTCCATCTCCGTCCTTCCACTCATAATGTGACACTTGGCAGGATTTTTTTTTTGTGTCAAAGCATCAGGTTTATGTAGGCTACTAATGCAAGACTACCCAACACCCAGCGACCGCTATGGTTAATAATAATAATAATAATAATAATAATAATAATGCATTTAATTCGTACCACACTTTTCATTCGTAGTGAATCTCAAAGTGCTACAGTGCTAAACACAAACAGCACACAACATAAAATAACAAGAGTGGAGATGAAAAACCTTTCCTGAATAGAAAGGTTTTTAAAAGACACCTCCCTGAATTATAAATATGAGATGTGAAATGTGTAGGCTAAAAGCGACTCAATGTGACACCATTATTAATAATATCACATAAGCATCGTGCATCTCGTTTCCGTCTTGCGCGCGCGTGCGCGCGCGCACACACACACACACACACACACACACACACACACACACACACACACACACACACACACACACACACACACACACACAGCATTTAACCATTGGCCTACCAGGCTGCACGAACTGCGTAGGTCATCCCACTGTGCGCGCTTTGTGCAAGCAAATACGTTTTAACGAGTTTTGAGTGGCCCTTTCAGTAGGCTACATACCGGTGCAGACAACAGTTGAGTTTTATCCCTAGCGGTGTATGCATTGGTGTGCCGTCATATGCTCAATGTTGACCTTGAGGCCCGGTGCAGTCCATCATCCTAGCTGGACTACTATTCATTTCACGGAAATAACAGGTAAACTGTTCGGCCGTGAGCACGTGTGGGCACGTTTTGAAGTAATAACAGGTTTTTGTCATACTGATCTCGAATAGTCAATTTCCTCTCTCCGTTGTCTCCCCACTGTGTGTTGTTGTTTTTTTAAATCTGGAAAAGCGACATAGGCATGTGTGTAAGAGAGAGATCCACACGTTGAGGCATCATGTCAAATATCTGCGTTTATATAAGAGGCTTATTTTTTCATTATCTTGTTCGGTCGCATTGAGTGCAGACTTTAGTTTTTCAATGCCAAAGGAGCCTCTCTCTCTGTGTGTGTGTGTGAGAGTATGTGTGTGTGCGCGTGTGTGTACTTGGCAAAGAGGAAGGTTCATGTGTGGCTCCAGGAAACACAGGAGACGGGAGCGGTGTGATTTCTCAACGATGTTTGATTTGCATGCTGAAACGCTTACACGTGGCCTCACGCGCATTCGTACGTAGCCTACACTTCACTTGCCCACGCACGCACACCGTTTCAGTTCCGTCAGATACGGATGTTGTTGAAGCAGGAGTGGTCCCGGAGAGCTGTGGCAGGGAGGAGGTGGCGGTAGTAGTGGTGGTGGTTGTGGTGGTGGTGGGTGGGGGGAGGCACTGGGGCAGGGAGGAGCCGCGGTGAGGGGCCCACAGCAGGCTGATTAATGGGCCCCGGGTCACGGCAATAAAAGTGGCGCGGCAGCGAGGCTCAGAGGCGTTTCTGTGCGATGATAGAGTAGCCGAGTTTCTCTGCTGCTCTCAGCACCGCCGAGCACTGCAAGGCTTCACTTTTACTATTTAAAGGCACTTCCCTCTCCCTCTGTCTCCCACCTCATTCCTGCGCTGGCTCCTCTATCAGGATGGCCTTGCAAAAATGTCCTCCTTAACGAGTCTGATATTTAAACTTCAGTATTTCCTTTAAACAATAGAAATAAAATTGCCAAGCGGGAGCCATAATTTCACCTTTCCCCCCATTGTTGTTTAACCTGTTTGAGGATTTTGAAACAACCTCTTGAAATAAAGCAGACCACTCAGTATTAAGATGCCACTTGACTCGAGGCTCATGTTCAGTGATAATCTCAATTTTAGCGTTTGTACAAAAACATTTCATGAATACCAAATTAGTCTGATTAGTCAGATTCTTTCTCACCTCAGTTTTATGTCGTGAGATTGTGATTCTCAATCAGTAATGCAAGAATAGGATATTGTCACAGCTCTTAAACTTTTTTTTAATTCACAGAATGACACCATAACATAAATAGAAATTGGAAAAAATGCTGTAAATTTGCTGTCACTGCAATTCAATTGAGGGTTGTTGAGGGGTTTTTTTCTTTGAAAGTAAATGTCCATAAAAAGCAGCACAACCCACATTTAGCATATGTGTTGTGTTATTAACACACGTTGTAGGTAATTGGCAATGCACAAACATACTTTACAAGAAACATACTCACACAGCTGATAAAAAACACAGATTTTAATATTAAAGACCAGTTATTTGTTATTTCTTAAAATGTTGTATTAATGAATAATTGAAAATAATCTTTTTGTAACTTATTTTATAACTCCTTAACAGCTTCATTATGCTCCATTGCTTTAAAGCAAGTCAAATGTATACAAAACATGAACAGATTACAGGGCATTTCACACACAAATAAATCTTGGTCTTTGTTTTTCTCACTTACTCTTGTAATTCGTTCAAAACAACATCACAAAGAGTTTTTCCCTCCATGGTCATGTTTTTTTTTTTTAAATCTTTATACGTATCCTCTACGTTTTTCCTTTTCAAACTAAACTGATTTATTGTAAATTTTGCATAGTTGTCTTTTGCATACTATACTTTGTGTGCGTGTGTGCTTCGGTGTGAGTGTTTGTTGATCTGTGGCTCTGTGTTGGCGGGCGGTAAATGGTCTCCCACCGATGTGGTCTCTGATGTATAATCTTCCCTCGCTCTGCTGGCTGAGGCAGCCGAGAGAGCAGGTCAAAGAGGGCACAGAAAAACCAGTGTGTGGGGAACGTGACTGAATAGACGCAGCCCCACAATGCACGTCTAGTCCACAGGATGGGCAGGATAGGGGTCAAAGGAGGGAGAGTAGGAGGATGGGGGGGGGGTTACTGAGGGGTGTTGACGGATGGGAGGGGAGGGGAGCCCACACAGTGCTTTCATCTCCAGTGACTATTTCAGTAGAGTTGTGTATGTGAGAGTGAGAGGAAGGGTGTGATGACTACAGCTAGCGGTACCATTATCTTTCTTCTTTGTACCTTGACCCTTCTCACTCTCACACATCCATGCCACTTTTGATTGATGTATATGTTATGTTATTTAGATTTGTGTGCCCCAGTGATTTAAATATGTCTGATACTTCATTTTTGGGCAGTCAGATTAAAACAAAGCTGTGGTGTGTGTGTGGCAGAGCCAAGACACTGACTGCTAAATGTTTGCTCATCTCCACAGGGCAACATCTGTTCGTGATGTCGATGCTGAGACACAAACCAACCTGGAACTAAGACAAGGGAACCACATCACACAAAACATGGCAAGTCCCCCTGCTTGTCCTCAGCTCTATTTACACTCATTTGTCACATGAGTCACATGAGTCATTATTATCTGGAAAAAAAAATCACTTGGGTCTGTTTCACTATGTGTATGCACGCAAATAACCTAGAAACACAGAGACAGATCTTTTTGTGCTGTGTTTAGCAGTAATGTACTGTTTCATAGTACATGCTTTTGATGTCATATTTTCCAATGTCTCTTTGAGGGATCTGATTCCTGTAATCACAGTCACATTAACTTTTTGCTGCTCCCCATTTTGCTGCAGGTGGATGCAAGGTTGACGCCCCTGGCAGCGATGGGGCTGGACCGAGGCACTCTGATGCATGATGGTCTTCGCCTCCATAGTGGGGTTGTGTATCCAGGGATCAGAACGCTGCCAGCGGAGAAGAGCCGAGAGACGCCTGGCCTCCCCCTCAGTTATAACAGGGATGGTCTCCCAGAGCTCATCTACAAGCCTGATAGCCCTCTGGACAGTCGTAAGCCCACAAACGGATACCTGGGCCTCTACAAGGGCATCCCTCCAAGTCTCCACAAGCCTGTGCTGATTCCTGGAGCTGAAGGTCTAGGCTTGGAACGCAGAGTAGGGCCTGGGGAAAAAGCATCTGAACTGGGCTTGGCAAGTGCAGGTGGGAGCTACCTCCGCCTGCCATGGCTCAACCCTTACCCTGAAGCAAGCATGTATCCCTTCATGGATTCATCCAAGTACGCAGCTCTAAACATGTATAAAGCCTCCTTGCTCAGCCAACCCAACCCCTATCTTCCCCAGCACCTGGCCTACCCATCTCTGTGTGCAGCCCAGGGGGGCAATGTTAACCCTGCTGCAGCTGCCTCTGCTGCTGAGAGGCTCTACTATATGCCCCCCTATCCTCCTTCTCCTATCTCTTCTCCCCTGGTGGCACCCCCTATGAGGATTCCTGCAGTCACAGTGGCCCCCACGTCGCTGGTACACTGCCAGGACAAGGGGCTTGGTGTTGCACCTCCATTTGCACAGCAGCTTCACCAACCTTCCCCTCATCCTCAGCACCATCAGGCTGCTATAGACAGGGACCGGTCCCCAAGCAGGACCAGTAGACCAAGCAGACCTCCTTCCAGGAACGGCTCCAGCAACAACAATAACAACAGTAGTACTAGCACTAGTGGCAGCAGTGGTGGGAATAATAATAGTCTACCTACTGATTCCTCACCTCATGCATCTTCTCGCCTCCCACAACCTCCCCCACCTCCTGCTCTCATTGACAATTCACTGGATTTACAAAGGCCAGTCGCTAGGATAGGGCCACCTCCCACCTCCTCAACTTCTTCAATATCTGTCTCATCCTCTTCCACGCAGTCTATTCCTCATCCATTCTCTGTCAGCAGCATGGCATCAGAGCAGCCCTCTCCTGCCCGGCCCAGCCCCCACAAACCTAGGCAAAGAGATGGGGTGCCTGAGCACAGAAATGTTGGGATTGAGAGGAGACCCAGCCGGTCACCCTCCAAACCTAATTTTGATAGGCCAGCTCACCCATCCCAAGCAACCAAAGACTCAGCAGAGAAGCCCTTGGATTTGTCTGGAAGAATACTGGAATTTGGACTGCCACCAAATGGTTTCCCAGTTAAGATGGACAATATAGCATCAGGACGTTATGGACTGCCCCCTAGCCGGGAGCTCCTAAAGGAAAACCTGTCCGTCTCTCCCTCCTCCCACCCTCACTCTGTGGTCAGCAGCACTTCTTCAAAGGTCTCTGAGAGGTCAGAGATGATCAGCACTTTGCACTCGTCCTGGGTAGTACCTAGCCGGTCTCCTTCCCATACACAGCACACACCAGGCTTGCCCCCCTCTCCAAGGCCTAACACAGACCTGGGACTTTCACAAGCCAAAGGCTCCTCACCCTCTGTCATCAAACACAAGGGTCTGGAGAGAGTACTGCCTCAGCAACGTAGCTCATCCTGTCCAAGGATTGGGGAGTCCAACCATAATGTTCCCTCCACTCAACACTCTGGCTCTTCTCTGGTCAGCTCCAGGGCTCATTCTCCCAAACCCAATGGTGAGTGGATCAAACACAGCCCCAGCCAATCAGAACATCCACCAGTCATAGGTCACCACAGAGAGGGAACAGAAAAGTCCTCCCAGCCTGCCAAGAGAGGTGAAACGACTCCAGAGGTGTCATCATACAAGAGGCCATGTTTAGAGAATGGTCACCCTACTGGCCACCTTTACCTTCCTCAAAGTGATGCGTACCTGAACCACAGTTTGGCCTATGCCAATAGATACCTGCACTACCCCATCCCTGATGGCATGGCACTGCACTCCCTGCCAATCACAGGGAAAGGCCCAGTTTATCCTCACCCAGTGTTACTGGGCAGCAACAGCCTTTACCCAACCCACTTGGCAGCAAAACATCCTTTACCCTACCACAACCTCCCAGCTGGTCCAGGAGGGGAATACCTCACTTATAACTCACAGGAGATGGCCCATCCCCTGATGCAGCCTCACTCTGACAACAAGTTGTCAGAAAGGGGAGACGCAAGCCTAAAGTCCCGAGGACAGGAGAAATCCTGGGGAGCTGTTGAAGAATGTGGGGGCCACAGAGATCAAAACATTGGGAAAGAGATGGGTGAAGGGAACCATATAAAGCCTGATAAGGAAACAGGAGCACAAGGACAGGGTGGAAGTCAAATCAAAACCCCCTCTTCCTCTGTAACATACAGAGAAAAGATTGTCTGCATTGACCTTGTACACTCAGACACAGATATTGAATCTACCCCAACAGTCCACAAACAACCCTCTGCTGAGCCCAGCACTAAGGTTAACCAAAATGAATGTTGTCATAGTAACCAAAATCCAACAAAGACTGACTACGAGCCAAAACACCAACACCACCTTTCCCATCCTTATCCGGTCCACTCCGGACAGAGCCCCACCCTGAAGCCCAACCACACTGATAGACAGCCAGAAACTCCCTTTGGGAAACCAAAGGTTATTCAGGACACAGGTTGTCCTGGGGTGACATCTAGCACATCCCCATCTTCTCCAGGGGAGGTCTCCCAAGCTGAGGAGAGCCCCGAGGAACAAAGCCCCAGCCCAGACCCTGGAGACCAAGACCAGAGCACATTGCGCTGTGCCCGTACATCTGGGGAGCGTAGCTCTGGTAAGGACAAAGGGGACAGGGACAGTCGGGATCTGCACTTCACTCAGCATTACACAGATGCAGTGACGGAGTCAAACCTGGAAAGACTGTGTGCGAGAGAGACTGAGAAGGAAGACAGTATTGTTGACCTAGGCGAGTCTCAAGGAGAAGGGGATGAGGACGAAGAAGAGGGTTGCCAGGCTTCATCTAAAGGCTCTCGTAGATCCAGTCTTGCCAAGAGGATTGCTAATTCCTCAGGCTACGTTGGCGACCGCTTTAAATGTGTCACCACTGAGCTGTATGCTGACTCCAGCAAGCTGAGCCGTGAACAGAGAGCTCTGCAGGTAAGGCAATTAACACTTGTGTGTGTATATACAGTACAGGCTATGTTGTGCTCAAGTTGGTAGTGAATTGGGGAGAGGTCATTATGACCAATATTTCCGAAGTGCAGACATTTTCAAACATATTTTCAGTTCTAACATCCACACAGGAATAAACCCCAAAGGGCCACCACTGTCTTTACTCCCTTGCTGCAATATTCAGAACTGCCTGTGGAACAAACCCTGCATGAAATTGGCATACTCCGCATTTACAACACAATACAGAATAATATAAGTGCTGTCATGCTACTGTCCTGCCCATAGGCTTGACCTTCCCCTTAGTTTATCATTGTCTTAGTGAGCTAGCGCAAGGCCAGTTGAGGCCCTCTATCAGGGAGGGCAGTTCAAAGGTTAACCAGGGCTGCCATCTCTGTATGTTGATTAGTGAGCAGTCATTGTAAAGGTTATTTCTGTGCGTGCGTGTTTGTGTGTCCGTACGTGCTTGTCCTTGTGTGACTGCCTTGGGGCTAAAGCATGTGTTAGTGCTGACTGTGCTATAGAGCCAAATAGTTTCAGAGCATGACTGTGGCAGCCTCACGGTTCACACTGCCTTTGGCTATGCTTAACCCTAAGGTGAGGGGCAGTGGAGGGCTTGTAGTGTGCTTAAAAAACCAGCGGCTGCCCTCTTTGGGGTTCCTCTTAGGCTGTCTGCATGCCCCCCCTCCGCCAGTCGCTATCCTCCCCCTAATGGCCTATGCTGCCCTGCCTGGTTGCTGTCCAAGGTCAAAATTCTCCTCACCCCATTGGCTAAAAGACCCTCTCTCCTAACACACATCACACTACAGCTATAAACACACAATTACAGCAACATCCCCTACACTTTTGAGATTGTTCACTGTCATTCACATACACATTGAGCTATTTGTTTTAGGCCGTTATCTCTGATTCCTTACGCTCAACATTCAGCATAAAAACACAAACAAACCCTATGCTTTGTTATCCACTGACTCAGAGGCAGATATGTTACTAGGTTGCACATGTCTGTCTATGTTGTGAACGCACCCTAGAAAACTGTGGTTTTGTCTGTGTCATGCTTGTCAATGCACAGCTGCAATGCAAAGCTATCAAACGCTCTATTTCTGGACATGTAAAAATTAGATGTGGAAGTCTGTTTGGGAAAAAAAAAAATAAACGAGATGGCTAAAACTGGATTATCATATCAATCATGCTTAGAATGAACATCTTGTTTCGATTCTCTTTTTTTCAAATTCGTCAGTTCAGAAATTATTTGATAGTTTTGATGCAGTGTTAATTGACCTGTTGAGTCATTTTAATTTGATTGTGTTATTTTGTGGGATTGTGGCTGCCTATTGTGTGTAAAGAAACATGTGGAGAAACATAACATAAATTCATTAAAAAAGATGAAATGATGGACAGATATATTGAGCCCCCCCATTCTAATTGCTTAGATGGAAGTCATATCACGAGAGGGGAGTAATATAAGTCAACCTGCAGCTAACTGGGAGGTCAGTTCTTTACATTTCTTATCACATCTGCCTCTGATGGGCTCTGTCTCCTTTGTACTCTGTATCGCTGCACACTGCTTTTTTCCCCACTCCCTTCTTTCCTCTTTTTCATCTCCACTCTCTGCCTCAGGGCTTAGATGTATATGTTATCTAGCCATGTTTATGTTTCAGGAAAGGGAGATGCCAGGACTTAAGCCCCAGAGCGCATGGACTCACAGTGGCTGCAGTAGTCTAACCTGTGTCTTGATGCCATGCTTGTTATTTACCTGTCTACCTTTTTTTGTTCTGTGTGCGTTTGTGTGTGTGGGTTTAATTTCTTTGGCATTTTCTTTTGATTTTTGAGACAATGTGATTTCTGATGCAATTTTTGCTTCTGTAGCTGTTGAGGCCAGATTGAGGCTTAGAGAGGTGTGTGTGCGGCGTGGGCAGATGATGAGTGGTTTTCATGGGCTTTCTCTGCATTTGTGTATGTGTGTGTGTGTGTGTGTCTACACAGCGGGCAATGATGCGGTTCTCGGAGCTGGAGCTGAAGGAGAAGGAGGGCGGCGGTGTGTGTGTGTCTGCCCCGGCAGCAGGACGGGAGCTGGCAGACGGCCAGCGCAGAGAGCGAGTGCTGGAACACTGCCAACACACCACCCGGCAGGGAGAGAGGGAGGGTGAGTAACCCAGCACCACACACACACACACACACACACACACACACACACACTCTCTCTCGTAGTGCACGCCACACACACACATACACAGCCACTCTGCAAATGAACACTCAGAAAGGGACACACACACAAACAATAGGTGCGCGTACACATTCACATGCACTTGCAGCAAATGCTGAGGCAAGACCGGGTCACTCTAAAAAAAGACTCTTCCACTCACATTCACACACACACACACACACACACACACACACACACACAAACACACACACACACACAAACACTCGCTTCCACAAGCTAGGGAGCGCAAGCGAATGAGCGAGCAAGAGAGACAGAGAGGGGGAGTTTTATTTTCAAGAAGCCTTTTGTGCTTATCTGCGCGGAGAGACGATCGAGAGGGAGGGCAAGAGCAGAAGGAGGGGCAGAGATTGCGTGAGTGCGCAAGTGAGAGAGAGAGAGAGAGAAAGAGAGAAAGCGGGGGGAGAGTTAGTGGGTGAAAGCGGATGGGAGAGCGCAACGGAAAGAGAGGGAGGGAGGGAGGGAGGAAGGGGGAGGAGGGGGGATAGTTACGTTGGCTGGGAGCCCAGCTGTGTGTTGGAGCGAGGCCGCGGCTGACGTGTGAGCCTAATTATGGCATGGAGAGAGACAGAGAGGGAGAGGGAGTCGGGGAGAGAGGGGAAAGGGGGGTAGAGTCACGCTCTATGTGAGAAGGGCGTGGTGCGGTCATGCCATGGGGGAGGACAGAGAAGAGGGGTGTGGGGGTGTGGGGGTGTGTGGGGGGGGGGGAGGGGGGTGAGGGATGGGATTCGCCATGCGCAGCGAGTGCGCAGGATGTTTTCTTGCCTCTCCTCTGTGGAAGTGCGAGAGGCTGCACTGAACCGTCAGGCCACTGGCTCGGCTCACATCAGATTAAAAAGTCTTTACCCCATCAAAGTTTTACTGCCTGTCTTTAAAGCAGAATAAAAGCTGGCTGGTGTTTAACTGGCATTCTCCCACTGTCAATCCCCCACCCCCTCTCACCCCCACCCCTTGTTTCCCTGCTCTCCTTCTGTCTGTCTGTCTGGTTTGTGGTCTGTCTGTCTGCATTCTCTCCCTGTGTGTCTGCCTCCCTTTCATCTTCTGTTGCTTATTTTGCCTCTGCCCACTCTCCCTTCCCCGTTTCCATCCAACCGTCTCTGCTCAGGTGTTCGACCGGCTTACACAAACAACAGAGTTCCAGTCCTTCAGAGGTGTGGGGGCCAGAGGGAGCCTTTGTCCCCGGGGCAGGGGGCCAGAGACAGGGCCAGAAGTGCCAGCCAAGGAGGGCTAAAGGATGGAGCCAGAAAGGTGGGGAGGGAGTCTGAGGGAGCTTATTGCACACCCCCCACCTTGACAGTGGGAAAAGGCCACCCTGAGGAGGCGGCCAGTCCTGGCTTTGGACCCACCAGGAAACGTCTGCTCTGCCCCAAGGTGGAGCATGAGGACACGGAGCAGGAGGAGGGAGAGAGGGTGTCCCACCCAGAGAAAAGAGCCAGGATTTCTATGGGTGAGAATTTTTTTTGTACATGCCTCGTCACTTGCCACATGCCACTCCCATTTTCCTCTAGTCATCTGCTTTCTGTGCATCTCTCTAATTCTGCCCACTTTTCCCTTCATCTGGTGTGTTGCAGAGCCCAGTCTTATCCCTTGTTCTTTTTTAAAAAAAAAAAAAAAAAAAAAAAATCAGTCTATTCCCTTTGTTGCTTCCTCCTTCCCAATCAATTCCACCTTAAACTCACTCCGTAACAACCCCCGCTCTTTTTCCCCCTTCCCACTCTCTGTCCCATCTTTCGCTCTGTGTGGCAGCCAGCTCAGAGAAGTGTTTAATCCTGCCTTTGAGAGAGAAGCGAGGAAGAGGGACAGCCATTCTCTCTCTCTTCTTTCAGCTCTGCCGTTCTTCTGCTGCGCTTACCCACCCTCTTCAAAGCTGCTCTTTTCTTCTCTTTTCATCTCCTTTCTTTTTTCCCTCATCTGTTTGGGTTTCCTTTTTTTTTCTGGCATGCGGTATCGTGCTTGCTCTCCCCGGCACAGGCAGACGAGTCAAATACCCGTCCCCCGTGAATTTCGGGAGGGGGGGAGGAGGGGGGAGGGCTCTCCCTCTGCTTCTCCAGTCTTTATTGCTTTGTTTCTCTGCCCGACTCTTGACTTCTCTCCCCTCGCTTTCCTGTGTGCGTGTGTGTTAAACGTAAGGCTTAGAGGGGGTTTTATGAGCCATAAGAATGTAGTGATTAATGCCCTTTGTTCTTTGTGCTCAGTTGTCTGCAGGTCAGTATGTATGAATGTACATACAGTACTTTAATGTGTTGAGGAAAGTGAGTAATATCTCTGCAGGGGGGAACCTTGTATGTCCACAATGTTATCTCATAGACACTTAGAAGAAAACTGTTATGGTTTAAACTTGCCCACAATGCATTTCTGAATATATCCCACAGGTTTTTAATGACTTGTATAAAACCAAGAGAGACCTAGTCTTCGAACTGTGGTTGACACATTAAAACCACTACAGTTGTTGAGCTTTAAGGTTTTTATCATGACCAAACTGTTCTCTGCAATATAGCTGTGCGTGTGAATGAGAGATGGCAAATGACACAAATTCTGTTATGTTGCCTGCAGATGAGCGCGAGCAGATGAGCGCTGATGAAGAAGATGACGACGAGGTACGGAAGCTCAAAGTTCGCATCGAGCTGAAGGGACTGCGACTCAGCAAGCCCGCCGCCGGAGCAGCTTCACCTGATTGCTCTCAAATCAAACAGGAGAGAGCATGGCCCCAGCCACGAATGGTAACCCCGACCCAGGGTGTACGAGAACGAAAGATCAGGCCCGGGGAGCCAGAGGACAGAGCCTCAGCGCAGAGAGCCGAGATCAACAGGAAATGGGGCTGCGAGAAGCTACTTAATGGTAGGAATGCGCCGCCAGCCGCGCAAACCACGGCTGTATCTCTTGAGTTCAGCTAGGGTAACGGAAATCTATCTTTGGCTCACGTTTCACTTTCTTGTTGAGCGGTCTGTCTTTAGGGGATTTCCCGGGAGCCTTTGGGGAGGGGGCAGAGGAAATGAGGTAGGGGATGCTTCCTTCTGCCAGGGGACAGGCTAGAGAATCAAAAACGGGACCGGGGGACCAAAAGCTAAAATCCCCCCACCCTGTGGTTTTGGCTTTTTGTTCAGCTGGTCTACAGCGCTCTGTGAGAGCGATGAAAGACTGAATGAGGGAAGTGGCTGGTAGAGATATGCGTGGGCAGGTGTAGTGTGACTAATGTCTGATCAATGATTTTTCTTTTTTCCCCTCAAGACCAGTCACAGGGAGAGAGAGGGCGGGGAGTGTGTGTGTGTATGTGTGTGTGGGGGCTGACTTATTAAAAACAGGGCTTTCCCTTATTCATGTGCCCAAACTGAGGCAGAGGGAGGCACAGAAAGAGGAGAAAATAAGAGCAGGAGAGAGATTAAAGGAAGTGAATAAATCAGGGGAGATTTTGGTTTATGTTTCCTGCAGAAACCACAGGCCTTGATTGGCCACTGAAATTTTTTTTTTTTTTTTTTTTTTGCCTTCACCTTTTTAGATAACATCACCCTAGCAACAGCCGTGTTGTTACAATGAATGTTTTTATTCCACTGAGTGTCTGTCAGGGCTGCAATCTTTCCTTTTTCATGTTGTTTTTTCTCAGGATTCCACTAATCAGATAAAACACATTCATCTCTATTAAGAATCTCATCTTGTAAAAGGCCTTTTTTTTTCTCAACAGAAGTTGCATAGAAAGTGCTAGCACTTTTAAACACTTTCCTTCTCATTGGTTCCCAGCCTAGGACTGATTTAATGGACTGTTTATTCTAAAAGTTGTATTGTAGCACATTCACAAGTAGTTTGAAATGCTTTGCAATGATCCTCAGAAAGAAATGTTTTTCCATTAAGCTATTAAACACCATTTTGACATTGTGGTTTCAAGGGCAGGTTTTTATTTTTTGTGTAAATATGTACTATAAGAGGCTGAAACGAGACAGGTGCCACATTTGTTTAAGGAGATTACTCATAGCAGTGTCCTTGCTGCAGTGAATGAGTGCGCACAAGTCACTATGGGGGTTTTTATGCGAGCCTGTGTTGTGCGTGCAAATGTGTGTGCGAGTGTGCAGGTTATTTTTTTTATTTATTTATTTATTTATTTTCCTGAGTGAGCAGGCATGCTGCGCTCCCAGACAGCTCTATGCACTCATTAATAAACCAACAGAGGGTGAGAGATGGCCTTGCAATACCTTCCCATCCTCCACTTCCACCGAGCTCGCACACTATCAGCCGCTCACTCTGCCTCCCTCTTCTCTTTCTCCCCCCCTGCTACAGGAGCAGCTACTTCTCCCCTTCCCCCCGGCCAGCTGAAGGACAGAGCGCACCCGCCGGGCCCCTTCTCAGGTGACCGTGGCCTCAAGGAGCCCAGGAGGGGCCCTCCCTCTCCGGCCCCAGAGCCGTCCGTGGGAGGCACCCCTCCCCTCAAGCCCCGTCGCCATAGTGACACTGACAAACCCAAGGGCAAGCGGCCGTGCAAGACCAAACACACCAGTCAGAGGGAGCGAGAGCGGGAGCGGGAGAAGAGAAAAGAGGCCACACCTAACAGTCCAGGCCAGCCTTGCGTGGCTGATCTGGGAGCAGCTGAAGATGACAAGGTGAGTGCTGATACGGTGTCTGGCTGCGATAGGGGCGTCTGGATGTTTGCAGCAGCGGAGTCTGTTTCAGTATGCCTGTCGGCGCCTCTGATTATGCAGCTGGGAGAGGGAGGGAGGGCGAGAGGAAGGAAGTATGTTTACAATGTTTAGAGGGCTGCTGGAGCTTTGACCTCCTTGTGCCCTTAGTGACTCCCTGCGGAGCGCCTGCGTGCATGTGTGTTTGTCTCTGGCCTTAATTGTCGAACGTGTGTCATCAGCGCTGTTTTGTGTGTAGATACGTGCCAGGCCTGTGAGTGTCTGCGTGTTTGTGAGCATTCCTGACATAACAACAAAACCCTGGAGCAATTATACATTGTGCTCAGCGCCGAACACAAGGCTACACATACACACACTCCTTCGCTCACACAGTGAGGAATGTGGCAGCCATGGTCGAGCGTATGAAGTGCTGGAGTTCAAAAGAGGGGGGGAAAAAATGAGCATGGGGAAAAATTGAGGGGGAAAAAAAAAAAAAAAAGGCTAGTTGTTTTCCGCCCGCGCTGCTCTCCTCCCCTGCTCCTCCTCAGCCTGACAGCTGCTTCGACATGGAATTCCACTGAGAGGGCACGCACTTCACACACACACACACACATACACAGAGGCAGGCAGGCAACTCCCTCTCTCGTGTGTTGCGCTCAGAGGGCTCTGTTGGTTTAGCGGTTAAAGAAAAGTGCCGTGCCAACCTGCAGTGTTTGGGGCGTGAACAGTTGGTGGGAAAGCTCTTTGCGTGGGTGTGTTTTCAGTGATACATAACGTGTCTTCCATACACAATAATCATATATAAACACAGATGTTGTAAATTAAAAAAAAGAATCTGTCTATACTTTATGCTATAGGTAGTATATAAAAGAGGTAGTATAGAAAAAGTCATGTGAGGATAAGAGAGGAAAAACAGCAAGCTTTATTGAATATGAATGAAAACATTCATATACCTGCTTATACGCACACCTGCATTTCCTTGTGTGTGTGTGTGTGTGTGTGTGTAGTCTCACGCATGTGCCCTTGAGTGTCCATGCGTGTGTGTGTGTGAATGTGTGTCCCGTCTGCTATGTGGCAGCGGCTGTAACACTCTCCCTCTCTCACTCTCTCCACAGCTGAGTGAGCAGCGAGGCGCTCCGAGGAAGAGAGCCGCCTCTCCTAATCATTATCCCTGCTCTCCAGTCAAGCCCTGCTCCCCCGCCGCGCTCTGCCCGCCCTCCCTGCAGCCCCAGGCAAACGGCAGAGCAGGCGGTGTCCCACCAGAGGCGGCAGGGGTGCACAGGACCCCCCCTGCTGAGCCCCCTGCGGTGCGTCCCATCCCACCGGAGGCTCGTCGGCTGATCGTGAACAAGAACGCCGGAGAAACTCTTCTCCAGAGAGCTGCGCGGCTAGGCTACGAGGTAATGGGCTTCACTCAAAGTCGTCCTCCCTCCTTATCTTTTTCTTTCTTTTACACTTCATCATCTCATTTATATCTTTCTCTCTTCTTTAAATTGAGCTCATTTTTCTCTCCCAACTTTGTTCCTGTCTGTGATTCTGGCAGACACAGTTCTTATTTTCACAATTGTCTTTCTGCATCTGATTCTTCTCTTGCATCTGTCCTATTCTTCCTCTTTCTAGATCCCTCTTTTGCTTTTCTATCATTTCCTTCTATTTCACCCTTACTCACGCTTTCTTCTCGCCGTGCTCCATCTTTTTTCCTCCTCTTGCCTGCTACTCTCTCTTTCTCTCTCAGGTTTCCGCTCTCTCCCTCCCCCTTCTTTCCTCTCAGCACTCTCTTTCTCTTCCTCTCTTTGTGACTCAGATTGTCGTTGGCACCCCTCCTCCTCCTCCTCCCCGCGAGCGCACACACACACATACACACACCCCCCCCCTTTCTCTTGCCTCGCTCCGCTCTCACATCTCATTAATTTTCCGTGAGGCGAAGTGTGACACACACTCACACACACAGACACAGGCACACACGCACGCAAGTGCGTGCGCAGACAGCATGAGGGATCGGTGGGATCATTATACGGAGACTGATGCTCGCTGCCTCTCTAGCATCGGGACTTTTTTCTCTTTCTTTGTGTTTCGCTGCCGATCGTTCGCTCCTAAACCAGATCCTCTCATTCTCTGCACATACTAGAAAGGATGAGACTGGTGTGTATTCTGCTGGATCTCTCAACTCCCATTGCTCTGAAAGCTTTTAATTAAAGTTAGATGGCCCTCTGTCTCGTTCTCACTCATCCCTTGTGTTTCTGTTCGTGGGCCTAAACGTTCTCTTCCCTTGTTGACAGATTTTACAAATTGATTTATTGATCCAAGTGGTTTTAATGCCACTTGAGCTGCATATTGTGCTGTGTGTGTCCACTCTGCTGACTTTGTGTTTGTGTGTGTGCGTGCGTGCGCATGATAATTTTTATCACCAGCAGAGGTATCTTCACAGAACTGTAAATAGGTGTGGGTATCTTTTGTTCCTCATTAACTGGTTGCTTTATGGTTGTGTGTGTTTGTTGTACACGTTTATGATGATGAGGTGTGTGTGCGTGTGTGTGTCCGTGATTATGTGTGTATGTGTGAGTCAGAGTGGGAGAGAGCAAGAGTGTGAATGAGAGGTAAGCACTGGGAGTATAATCGCGTTCTAATGGCCCTCTAATGTGCCGTGGTGACTGTGGTTAGCAGTGGCGGCGGCTGTTTTTCTCCCTCGCTCACTCTCTCTTTCTCTCACACACAAGCACACACCCTGAGACACACACACACACACACACACCGACACAGGGTGCAGCGCAGCAGCAGCAGGGTTCAGTCAGCCGTGCTGGAGAGAAGCTGGCTCGTCTCTGTGATTTATGCGTCTCTCTCGAACGTTTTTTTCCCTCCCTCTCCTTTTTTTTTTTTTCATTCCCCCTTCGCATTTTTCCCTTCCTGCGCTCCGCGTGTGGAGAGGGAAAGAGGGAGGAGGTAGGAGAAAACCTGAGACTACACAAACAAGGCGCTGACCGCTGTGCAAACAACACCCCCGCCTTCCCCTTCCCCTCCCTCTCTCTCTCTCTCTCACTCTCTCACTCTCTGTCTCTCTCTCTCTCTTTCTCTCAGGAAGCTCGTCTCTCACTGCCTGTGTGTGATAAGCCTGGGGCAGACCCCTGGGGCTCCCACTCACACACGCACACTCAAACACACAAGGACGAGCCGAAGAGAGACACACCAATTTATGCATACTGCCTCACACACATACACACACACACACACACACTCTTGCATACAAGCCTGTAGACGCACAGAGCGCTTGTCTCACGCTGGTGTTTTAGCGCCGCAAGCTCTGGGCTTATCACACACAGGCAGAGAGATATGAGGGCCTGAGAGACACAGGCACGCACACACAGCTCACATGCTGATTACGAACAAACGTGCGCGCGCGTGCACACACACACACACACACACACACAGAAACACACATACAGAAATACAAGTTATGGCCCAATAAGCACACGCACAGGCATCCTGACGTGTTCTTCTCCATATGCTACACAGAGCGACGACTCACTGCACTTGCTGCTGTCGCCCACCCACACAGACCTGCACATGCAAATTCATAATCACCTCATGAACACACAGAGCTTACATGCTGTTGTATGAACACACACACACACACACACACACACCGAAACGCGCACGGAGAAACACCCAATTTTACTCAGTAAGCACATGCACTGGCATCCTTGCGTGTACAGACCTGCACATGTGAAGGCAGAATCAGCTCATGCACACATAGACACATGCATGTAATTCAACACGCGCACTATTCTTTGCCATTCCCGATGCCCGGCCGACACTGTGCATATTTCATGTTCGTTTAGTTTTGCGATCCGTGCCTCTGCACATGAAAGCCCACTCTCTCGCTCTTCTTCCCTCCCTCGCTCCCCTTTTATTCTCTCGCTCTCCCTCGTCTGACTCGCTCTCCGAGCATTTGAAATGGTAATGAGGAGAGATTCTGCGGATGTCTTCATCCCTCTCCCTCTCGTGCCGGGGCTCTGGGCCCCTCAGCTCTGCCCATTGAAAGCTCAGATAAAGGTGCAATCTGTCATTTATTCTCCTCACATGAATCACTTCTGATTTTCCTTCTCAAATCCATGTATGATCCAAGCAAATAGAAAAACTGGATTGCATTTTAAGTACATAGTCAGACCAGCATCTGTGATCACAGAATTAGGAGAATTGCTGCTCGTAGAGGTAAAGTAAATCCGCACTGACTCTTCTTGTAAGGTTTAACCTTGGTGAACTTTGACACCAAAACTGGTGCTATTGATCAATAAACTGTCTTGACAGTGCTGAACTTTGAGGGAGATGAGATCATGGATGTATTAAGAGAACTGAATACAGTGTTCCAAGATGGCGCCCCGTTCATTCTGAAAGTTGCTCACCGGGCACATTTGGTGAAAAAGTGTGTCAGGGTCAGGGTTGGTATACGCACTAAAGTCCTCCTCCAGCCAAGCCAGTTAAGAGAATGAACGTTAAAGACTTCCTCTTACAGACTGACTTCTGGCCGCCTGCCTGTACACGTGGATGACATGACAACAATTTATTGCCAAGGCTATTTGAGACTTATCAAATTTTATTGGGCCTAATAACTTAAATACTAATACAAAGAGTCACCAAAGATTTTCGTCATGTGTTTCTGCAATATAAACTGGCCACTATACCAAAATCATCTCACAGCTCAGCACCTTTCCTGGGAACTTGATGGAAGTACAGAGTCCAGAATAGAGGACACCCATCATTATTAGCCGTGTGGTATGATCTGCAGTCAGATGGGACAAAGTGGTCAATAAAAATACATTTCTTTGAATTAACCGTTTTTGAATAATTGTCCACTAACTGATAGTTTTGTTTATCATTTGGTTTGCATGTAGCTGATGAGGATTATAGCTGGTTACCAGTTGAGACTGAAGGTATTTATTATGAATGTATATTATCCATGGGCACTGTGATTATCCCTTTTAGCGTCTTTATTCATAAGTTTGCTAAAAGCACGTTTGTGCATCAGTGTCAGATTAATTAACTGCGTGAGATTATCCTCTGTTGCCCCAGCACAGCCATTCGAGAAGAGTCTGGCTCTTACACACACGGTTCACTTGTTTAGGCAAGCACTAACTGTACTGCTTGGACTGTTGGCTCGTCATTGCACAGGGAAAGCCACTCATGCATCACCTGTACATGTGATACGCATATATATATATATATATATATATATATATATATATATATATATATATATATATATATATATATATATATATATATATATATATATATATACATATACATATATACATATATACACGCGCGCACACACACACACACATCTGTTGTATGCGCGGAGCGTACAAGGCAGCGCTGCAAGGGGTTAAATGTCTGAGTGATGCATTGATTGCAGGCGAGCGCAGGGAAGCATTCTAGAGAGGGAGATTAGAGGACGGAGGGAGAGAGCTAGAGAGAGGAGGGGGGGAGCAGTGTCTCATTTTACTGCGGAGGAGTGTCTATGTGTGTGTGTGTGTGTGTGTGTGTGTGTGTGAGTGTGTCTGGCGGGAAGCCGGGGCTCTCGTGCTAAGCTCCTCGCTCTCTCCCAGCGATATTAAACACGGCTCCGGAGGTTTAGCGCTACACCTCCTCCACAGCCACACACACACACATACACACACACACACAGAAACTCGTCAGTGGCACAAAAATACACGTGTACGCACGTGTGTGCGTGCTTGCGCGCGCGCACGCACACACACACACACACACACACACACTTAGGCAAGCTGCATATCAACACTCTCTACCCGTCAGTCTCTCTAGCACTTGCTCTCATTCACTCACACACGCAGACAGACACACACACACACACACACACACACACACACACACACACACACACACACACACACACACACACACACACACACAGCTAGTGGAATCCCCCAGAGGGAGCTTCGGCACAGCGCTCCTGAATCTCTCTCCAGCAGGCAAACAGAGTGTTGGCAGCGAGTGAAAACCAGTTGGAGCGTCATCCACCCCCCCCCCACCCCCCACCCCCCAGCACCCCACCCACCCCTCCTCCCCTTTCTCTTTTTCTCTTGCACTTCTTGCTCACACTTGCTCACTTCTTTTCTCCCGATCTTGTTTTCCACTTCTCCCCCTTTCATCATTGTCTCTCCTTTCCTCCCTGGCTCAGATCGTCCTCTGTACCACTCCTATCACTACACCCCCCCCCCCCCCCCCACACACACACACACACACACACACACACTCACCCCCCCCTCCTTTCGCACTTCACACTACCACCCACTACACCCCACCCTTTCATCTCTTGTTATTGTCAGCTGCAGCCCAGAGGACAGCCCCAGCAGATTTCATCCACAGATTCATTTATCTGTCATCTGTTGGGGTGTTGCCTCTCGCTTCTTCCCTTCTTCCGCCCTCTCTAGCCCTCTGCTCATCCCTCTGTCAGTCTGTTTTCTCTCCATCGCCTGCCTTTCCTTCCTCCTTCCTCTCTCAGTCTGCCCTTTGCTAAAATGGAGAGAGGGTGAGAGGGAGATAAACACTTGGACTAGACGGAGGGCTAGAATTAGCATAGAAATGGAAGTTTGGAGTCATTCCCCAGGTTCAGATGAGCAGCTCTCGGCACAGGACTGTTAGAAGGACGGCGCATGAGTGTGTCTAAGTGTGCAACTCTTGCACACGCATATAAATACAAATATATTAAAAAAAATATAGAAAATTAGGTAATTTCTATTTGTTTGTTCATGGGCCTGCACATACTTCTGCCAAGTTGCATGTCCAAACAGACACAAACATACCCGCAGTGTTGAAACACACACTTGTCAGAGTCGGACATGTCCCGTATCAACACACTGCCGGGCTGCTCTCTATCTCTGTTTCCTTTTTGTCACTGTTCCAGTCCAATAAAAACCAGTCTGACTACTTAGTGCTGGATGCCCAACTGTCATAGCCCTAGACCAGAGAAAACGTTTCCAGCTCTTGAGCACCTCTATCAAATCTCTTTGTTCCGCTTCCATTATGCTGTGTTCAGAGCCCAACCATCGTAACTGGCTGCCACAGTGGCGTCCAGGCCCAACCATGACACACACACACACACACACACACACACACACAAATACGTGCACAAGCACAATCTGGCAGGCTAAATACAGTTGAGTCACACTTGGTCTCCTCAATGTGTTTTGGCGCCAGCTCCAGTATTATGGAGCATTTGTGTGTGAGTGTGTGTGTGTGTGTGTGTGTGTGTGTGTGTTTGTCCGGCTCAGGAACACACTCAGTTCCTCCTTTCCCTAATTTTTCTCCCACAGGAACTGTAAAGGGAACAACTGTTTGCGTATGAGTCTGCTCTGTCTGACTTGGGTATTTGGTCTTGTATTGCTTGGGTTGTCACCACACGCACATCCACACACAGACACACACACACACACACACATACACATAATCTCACACACTAAACCTTCGTCCCTCTGCGTTGGCTCTCTTTAGGAGGTGGTGCTGTACTGTCTGGAGAACAGAGTATGTGAGGTGAATCACAGAGACTACGCTGGTTACTGCGCTCTTCACGAGGCATGCGCCCGCGGCTGGCTCAGCATAGTCCAACACCTGCTGGATTACGGGGCCGACATCAACTGCAGCGCACAGGACGGCACCAGGTAAATAAACACGCTCATTCTTATGCACGCACAACCACAGAAACCTTTGCTTGTATAAACACATCTCCTACGCACAGAGCAAACATGTGGCTTTTTTCTACAAGTCCTCATGGGGCGGGTCAGGGCTTAGTCATCAATTATGTGACCTAAGTTTGCTCATAGTAAAATTTCTGTGATTGATTTTTTTTTTTTTTTATATTTACTTGGCAACAGCAGCAGTTTGACAGATCAGCTGCAGTTTTATGTGGAAAAGGCTAGTGCTTTCATTGTTGTGTTATTAAAGCCTACGGTAGGGGGTCTGTTCAAGGGAACTGTGTAGCAGGTCTTAAAAGCAGTTTAGCTTTTATTAAACTACTACCAGATTTATTTTTTTATTATGGTAAACAGGTAAGATCATTGCTAAGAAGGATAATAAGCTTATAAATCTATCAATTGCATTTTATTTTCTGCCCCACCAGGTCAGAGTTTAGGGGAAATCTTAATGGGTAAAATATTTAATGGTACAATAAATAATGCTTTTAAGTTTCAATGAATGGCAAGTGTTGCCCTTAAAAGTATCATCTGCAATGCATTGATTCTCATCAGTGAAATTCTTAAGTAAAATGCACATGGAGAAATACTGGGGACAAAGTGTTTTATGGGAAATCACTTATCAAAATATCACAGTTACTTGATGCTACAAGCAGCACCTTAAATCTCTGACTGCCTGAATAAAAAGACAAAATTTTACTTTAGTACAAGTATACATAAAATATTGCCAGTTCTGCTACTCTATCGTTAAAAATGAATATCTGTGTGTGTCTAGACCGATTCACGACGCCGTAGAGAACGACCACCTGGACGTGGTGCGAGTCTTGCTGTCCTATGGAGCCGACCCGACCCTTGCTACATATTCTGGCCGTGGCCTTCTCAAGATGACCCACAGTGACAGCATGGAGCGCTTCCTCATGGGTAAGATCCCAAATGGGTTTAATTATAGTCATAGACGCTGTTTAGAAGAGTTCACGCGGAGTGCCAGGGATTAACAAATACAGAGATTATGAGTTACAGCCCCAATCCGACTAGAGTATAAATCTGTGCATTTTTGTGAGAGCTGACATAACTACTCAGGGCAGTTTCTTCTCAGCTCCAGTCATCAGGCTCACTCAGCCTCCGAACTGAATCTTATTAAGCAGAAACGGTAAAATCAAAGATGATTTCCTGGCTATAAAAAAAGTAAAGACTAGTGGAGAAGAGGATGTTTACATTAGTCAGGTGTCGCCTAGGAAATGATGTCCATCAGAAATAAAATTAATTTGTAATTATCCAAGAATTGGAATAATAAACTCCCATGTACTCAAACGCAGCAGTTACACAGCATGCACATACAGCATTCATGGATTAATTATGGTTTTGTTGAGTTTAAAAATAGACAATCAACAGACGTATATAGAGAATCCCAAGTTTCAAATCTAAACGCACCATAGATCACTTAAAACCTCCAAACATCTCTGTACCCTGACGATTACTGCTTTTATTGCCTCACATTTATAATACATTTTTGTTATGCATTCAGCTCTTTTGCAGTAAGTGCAGCAGACAAAAAAGTTTCCTCCCCAATGCAGACAAGCTGTAATGCAAAAGCCAGGATGTTTGAGTATTGAATTTGGTTTTGACCATAAATTACAAAATCCCAAATGGTAGAAAAGTAGTAAATGAAAAGCCTAGAAGATAAAAGTGTTTTTTTTTTTATACAGCAGGTACGCCAGAGAGTGGATATTGAAGAGGGGCAAGGGTAGATTATTGAAACGATCAGTCAGCAACATCCATTTCCCAAATGTCCCAGTCTTGGCTCATTCACTGTTCGCTGTTCTTTCAATGCTATGACCTCTGTGCAACCTGTTGATATGAATCCCTCCTTGTAAATCCTCATCCTTCACCTCCCAACCGCCACCAGACATGTCAGTCTCTGTCATCCCATTTCCCCTCCGGCACCCTCCCCCCCCTCTCTCAACCACCTGTTAGACAGGGAGTTTCAGCCCGCCGGGGTGCGTGCTGTTGCCTCTGAGCTCCTCTATCTGGTTACTTAGCAACGCCAACTGTGTTTGCTCAGCGTACGTGAGGAAATGGGCTTCGCTCTGGCTGGAGACTCTGCTTTTGTATGCGTGTGTGTGAGCGCTCGAGTGTGTCTTTTCACAAGGCTGCCATGCTAGAGTCTGACGCGGTCTATGTTTGGGGCGTGTGTGTTGAGAGGGTTCGTCTAAATGTTTGCAGTGAAGCCGAGACAACACAAATGAGCCTGTGTTCTGTGTACAGTAGGAGGAAATGAAAGCATGCACTTGCATACACAGACACACACACACACACACACACGCGCGCGCACGCAAACACTTCCTCCAAAGCCGGCTGTTTAATATTACATGAACAGCTAACTAGTTAAAACCAATTACCTGAGACACATCAGGGAAAAAAAGGAGACAGACGCACGAGGAGAGCTCATAGGAACGAGGCGACAATGAACAGGTGTAAGTTCACGGTCGTCAGAAGGGTGAACAGGTTTAGTACGAACGGGAGATTTATATGTAGACAGCTGGAAAGATGGTGCTGAATTCTGAAAAGAGCGTGGATGGATAGATCGATGCCTGCTAGATTGACAGAGCGGGGGGGGGGGGGGAGAGGGAGATGGAGCACCGGAGAAAATGAGTGAGAGCGAGCGATTGCTGCCCTCCCTCCACCTGGTCCCACTCATCTGGAGGCCGTTAATCCCTCCAAACACACGCCAGACGCCCCACGCCTCAGCACTGGCACAAAGCCCGGCTCTCACTCTGTGAATGTGTGTTTGTGTGAGTGTGTGTGTGTGTGTGTGTGTGTGTGTGTGTGTGTGTGTGTGTGTGCGTGTGCATGCTGAATACACACTTTGCTCTCGCTGTGTGTGCTTATCCAGCTCCCTCTGCTTGTTTGTTTCCAGCTCGCCCTGTGTGCGCGCGTGTGTATGTGTGTGTGTGTGTGTGTGTGTGCGAGCGAGTGAGCATGCACACGCAGCAACTGTGTGTGGTTCTTGTTTGATTCCTGGCAGCCGTCTGTAGCCCTGGTCTGAACAGAGCCAGCTCTAACCCAGCGGAGACAGTCGCTCTCCTCCCCCGTGGTACAGCCGCTGGCCCCTGACCATCAGCCCTCCACCCCTCCCCTCCTCCCTCCTCCTTCCTCCCTCCTCCCCCAAAACATTTGCTCTGTTTGTTTCTCTTTTCTCTCTTGACACTGCCCCTCCTCCTCCTCCTCTTCTATTTTACTGTGCTCTTTATCCATTTTTCTGCTGTAGTCTCCAAGGGCAATTGTATTTGCCTCGTTGCCTGTCCCTTGGGCTCAGGCTCTTGAATAACATGCTTCGCTCCTCTCCTCTCTCCATAGATTATTTTGCTGACCTTCAGGGCCGCTCAGATGACGACCCAGGCCTTTATTGGGAATTCTATGGCAGCGCCGTATGTGGTGAGTACTGATCAGCGCTGCGTGTGTGGGTTTTAGTGCTTGCAAAGTCTTTATTTTCTTCTGTGCCATCAAGCTCAAAGTGAGATGTCCATACATGTCAGAATTTTATTGGTTACATCCCTGCATGTTTTATGATAATGTGGATGCTCATTAAAAACGATCCATTTGTAATTTTTTTTTTTTTATTGTGCGCGTTTCAGAGTCTGGCGAAGAAGGTGGTGTCTACGACATCCTGGCTGATCCGCCAGGCCCAGAAGATGACGACGACGATGACAAAAGAGAAGTGTTTGAGTTTGAGTTCTCTGACCGACCTCTGCTGCCTTGCTACAACATCCAGGTGTCCCTCTCCCAGGGGTGAGCTTTCACCACAAGAGCGCACACGCCTTTTATGTATACGTGTCTGCCTGTCTCTTGGCTCTCATTCCTAAACACTGGTTGTTTTTTTTTTTTTTTTTTTTTTTTTTTTTTCTTTTAGGCCAAGGAACTGGCTGCTGCTGTCTGATGTGCTTCGCCGGCTGCGGATGTCAGCTCGCGGCTTCCGACAGGCCTTCCCTCATATGGAGGTGGTGACAGTGGCTGAGGCAGAGTTTTACCGGCAAGCGTCTTTGTCGCAGCTCTTCTCCTGCCCAGAGGAGCTGGAGAGTTTCCAACCAGACAGCAAGGAGCTGCTGGATCTGGTCGAAGACAGTGCCGAGCTGGCCGCCCTGCTGGGCTCCACGCTAGAGTGTCTGGACGACCGCTGGGAGCACTCAAGGGACAAACTGAAGGACAAAATCAAGGCCGTTGGGCTCATCCTGACCCCTGGACCCACTAAACACTGACCTTGATCCTTACCGACTGCAGTTTGCTTCAGAACCGACCCAGGGTTATGATGATATGCCTTAGCCTGACCCGTAGTTCCCGTGCTTCGGCCTTGCTCTGGACCAGCACTGGTGCACTGTACAGATGAACTGACCTGCTGGCTGACCAGGCTGCTGAAACATTTCCCTGTGTTAACTGAGGATCAAGTTTGAGACTCAATAGACTTAATAATGGTCTTATTTTTATAAATTAATATATGTATAAATAAATATATATATAAATATATAAATATATATATTAAAAAAAATATCAAGAGATTTTTTTCTTTCAGATGTTGCTCACGACTCCTCTCTGAAAGATTTTGTATGACAACAGAGTATAGTTGTGTTGTCAGCAACTGGATGGAGTGTGTGAGCGCGCAGCACATTGTGCATGTGTGTAGCTGTACAGGATAGTACTGAGACTGTGCTATTGAATGTGGTATTTGTGTTTATAGGAAGCACATGATGTCCTGTTTTTTTTTTTTTTTTTTCTCTCTCCTCCGACTTCAGCACTAGCTTAAGCCCGAGGGGCTTTTTTTTTTTTTTGTTGTATCTTTCTTTTTTTTTCTTTGTTCAAATTGTGCTTCCTGTTTAGTCTGTAATTTAACATGCAAAACTACAAAATTGTTTGTATAATAAAGTTTTAAGATAATGTTGATATTCACCCTTTGGCAAAGAGCTTGTATATAACAGTGAGGCTACTGCAGTAAAGTAATTTTTGGTGTGTTCATTTTTGTTTTAACTTTGTAATTAAAATATCTCATAATTTGTATTTATATTTTACAAAAGAAGTTGCTTTAAAATAAATATACAAACTGCAAGATGAAACACGTGTTCCGATCCTTATTGTGTCAGTGTTGAATTCATTTGCACTTTGAGAGTGAAAGTTTTGTCGGCTGCCTGTCAAATTGAATCTTTTTGCCAAATTATATGCAACTACTGCATGTCACTGAGTTGTGAATACCAACACAATCCCATATTGCCATCTCTTGGAATATTTCTGTATTGTAGGTGTCATGAAATTTATATCTGTAGCCATGACGGAACAACTCGCCAACTCCCAGTTGCTGCCTTGGTCTGCTGAGAAGCTTGTGGCTTGCAGCGCCCTCCAGTGTTCACAACTATAAATTGAATGTGAATTTATTGGGGCTTCAGTGTTAAATACCCACGTTTATGAAGGAGTTGATGTTTGAAACTATACCTTTTGAATTGTATTGGCATGATCACCAAAATTTAAAAAGCCACAATGATTATATAATTATTGAATATTTCAATCTATCTGCATCAAGGCAGGATAACAAGTGGGCCCCATGTTCACTGTGTCAGTTTGTCACAATATCTAAAAGATAAATGTCATAGTTATTATTAGGTTCCTATCTACTCCTGTGGCCCTGTGTCAAAACATAGTTTTAAAGGATAAGCGTGGAGATTTTCTATGTTTTCTTTGGCAACAAATCTCATGAAAAGACCAAAACCAACAATGACTTGATCCAATTAATAAATGTCTGTTTAGCCAAAGCTTAATATAGCTCCTTCCTTCTGTTTCCAGTTATCTCAGTTGTTGTCCAAAATCTATTAAAAACACATAAATGAGCCACATTGTTGCACTGGGTGACATGTTCCTTTATTACAACTAGCATGAGTGCTGTAGTTTATTTGAGTTGATCACACATACACTGTCCTGCTGCCATAAATACTCTCTAGTGCACAAAATCCACAGCTTGAAATAGTCCTGAATAAATACATAATTTATCCCTGTCTGATGAAAATGACAACACTAGGCTCTTTTTAAAAAATGAAAATACATATTTGTGACTTGTTTTTATGCTGTCATAGGAAGAAATTGGCTTATGACTCATGCAGCTATTGTGGACAATAACAAAACATTTAGAGTATCACCAGCCTTGTCCTTGAAGAGGTTTATTTTTCATTTGATATTGGACTTTCATGGTATATATTTTTGAAGAAATTCTGTTTCCTTAAATCACAACAACCTATTTTGAGACAGGGAAAACCTGGAATCTCTGCTTGATATCAAAGGGCTCCAAGTGCCCCCAACTTTAGAGGGTGACTGGGTAGTAAACAATGCACAGCGAGTGGGAGGAGTGATGGTTCAAGGGGACTCACTGGACTGCCTCATGGCCCCCTAGTGGGTTAATCCAGCTATAGTCTGCATCACATCCTGAATTTTCTTTGAGGGTATAGATCAACCTTGACCTTTTTACACATGAATGTGTCCAATCAGGCACTGATGATCTGGACCTGAGTGGCCATAAAGGACTGCCGTAGAGAAAAACACACCAGTCTGGAAGGGTCTGAAGAATGCACTAAATGAGCAGCAGTGTGTCAGCATTACGATCTGGCCAAGCTTCAACAAAAATGATGACTGAATGAAAGTACATAGACTCCAAACTAAATTCCCAACTGCCCGGCCTCTGCAGAGCGGGTGCCAGGCCAAAATTCAAGTGGGGTTTTGTTGATCCACACAGTGACAATGGAGCTTTACAGAGGGACATGTGCAATCCAGCCCTTCAGGCCATAAATGAATCTCTGGAGAAATGCTCTGAAGAAAGAGGGAAAACTGATTAAAATCATCTGGCTCCAGGACGCTCTCAAGACTTTCTTTTTATGTCGAAAAGATTTCTAAAAATGGGCAACATGAATGCTCGTTTTTATTCAGTAGCAAAGAGTTTTGCAGAGTGAAGTCAGAGATTTAGCTTCTCTCTTTGTGCTGAGAGGTAAAGGTTGAAAGGTATCCAGGTAAAGGTCATGGAGTGACAAGATGCTGTCAGACAGCTAACTGAGATGCTGAAAAAGGAATTCAGCCTTTCAAACCTCAATCTCTCAGCCCAAATGCTGAAATCAGTGTCATATTCTGAGAGGGAAGGTGCAGGAGGGTCACAATCGAGAGCTTCTTTCATCCCTCTTTCCTGAACAGCACAATGTAATTTTAGAGAGAAAGGCTTGGCCATAAGCCTCTAATTACCAGCTATCGCGGGTTGTAAATGGACCTCTATCCAGGTGAAAAATGGCTGTAAGTTGCTGCAAGGCACACATATACATATAACATTACACTGTATGGTCATCACTACTGTGAAATATGTTTTTTACTCCTCATAATTGTTAATAAAATGTACCTAAATATTTTCTTTGTGTGCCTGTTCCCTTTTGGTAGTTATTGTGTGGCTCATGGGGTTTTTCAGCATTTTAACATGTTATAGAGATATGTTTGGTAAATTAACTGATGTATGACATTTAAATATTCCTAAAAATATTGTGGAAATACTGTATTTTTAAGAATATCAAGTTCTAGTTTATCTGTGCAAAAACATGTACACTCTACAGTTGCTTCTCAATCCGCATAAAGGCTCTGAAGGAATTTATACCAGACAGTTGAGGCCACACTCCTCAACCAAGGAAGTACTCAGGATGATGTTTTATTTGATTATTTCTATCAGAGCATCAGAGCATTTGAACTAGAGATAGATTTGAGCCCTTAAAATACTGCAGCGAAGGTCTTAGGTGGTTGTCCTAAAGTTCTCTTCTGTTGTTTTGAAGTGGCCTTCATGAAAATTCACAGGTCTTCTCTCTCACATACATTTTTGGTTTACATGTTATTGCTTTGTGATAAAATAAAGTATCCTTTACATTTAAAAGAGTGTTTGTGGCATACTGTATGATTGGCATGGTATATCAAAAAAATATACGTTTTCAGGACCCAAGTGAGAATATTTTTTGCCAATTATCTCCAGAAAATAAAAAAACAAAACAGATTCCATTGGGCCAGTGGAGAAACTCAAACTGACATAATAATGAAATTAAACAGGTTTATTCTGGATGTCCGATGAACACTCTCATAACCCCTGGGAATTTGTGTGGTAAATACACTAAAACAGCACTTGTGCATGATAACTGAGGAATTTACATCTTGTGAATTGCTTAAAAAAAAAAAAAATCACTCAACATGCCTATGGGCTACCACTAGAGACAAAGGCAATCAAATAAAACTATATCTGGATTAAAGTGTGGCCACTACAAGCCATGAACACTGTAGTGCCATATGTTTACAATGCCATTTGCAAAGCTCTACTACAAATACTTTCAGATATATACCACCACAATTTATACTACCTCATATATAATGCAAGATTGTACATCAGTTGACATTTTTCTTAGCTTTTTATTTAACTTTTTTTTTTTTTTTTTTACTGTATTATACTACCATATATTTTTATTATACTGTGCCTTACTATGTGTATATACTGTGTCTGTTTTACGCCATATATGCCCCTTAAGCCGCAGCCCTCCTTTCGTTGTATGTATGCCTGTTCAATGTTTATTGTATGTGAATTGAACTGAACATGCATAAAACACGACAAAACATAACATCAATTAGGCTATATTAGCTAGTTTGATTGATATCTCTACAATATATCACCATAGAACTCTCAAGAAGATTAAAGTAGACTATCTGTATAACATCTTTTTTATTGATTATGTAGAGAAGTGCTCGTGTTCCTATCTATTTTTGATCAAACGCTGTACTCATCTAACTGGCGTCTTCAGCTGTCCCGTCGTTCTTTGCGCAGAGCGTCGTGACGTCAGGTCAGCTGATCTCTGCTGTAGAAAGGAGAAAGATGTGGCTCACAAACTGGCGAAGGATGGCGGCTGTGATCTCCGCGGCGTTTGTCCTCTGTTTCCTTGCCACCACTGGTAAGAAATGTGCAACGATAGATAATGATTCGCTTTAAAGAAAAAAGCTTTTCCCCTTTTATGAATCTAATATGCCAGGCTCATGTATCGTATTTGCGGATGACAGATGGCTAACCTAGCTAGGGATATCGTTAGCATCGCCGTGTAGTTTAACGTTTACTGATTTACTCTTATGTTCGGTGTGATATTGTCATATATGTTCACGATGATGGGAGATTTGTAATGCAATCTTGCTATAGTGGCAGTACAGGATCATTGGTTTGGTTTGGTTTAATAGCAACAAGCGGGTTAGCAGCTGAGGATCCTTTCGGTAGTCATTTTGCTAACACTTAGCAAAATGTCAATGCCAGCAACGAAGATGAGGCTGTGGTTTTTTTTCCTCTTCGGGTAAAGGTTAATAAATTCGTCGAGGTCACAAAAAGCTGAAGGAAGAAGGTCATTTATTTTATTCCTAGTAGCTGGTTCCTAATTCACCGCAGAGTGGTGTGTCATGTGACAGACTGTTCCTCTTTAACATTCATCACCAGCGTCCTGTCACGAGTGTATGCCTCCATCCACAGCGTTGTAATGTTAAAGGGTTATTTTTACTAGGACCCATGAAGTCCAGTCAGGCTGTTGACAAAGCACCATATCATGTCTCTTAACATATCAGTGTTAATGCATTATAACGGAATTTCATTTCCCTCCTCTACAACAAATCGGGAGCTGAGGAAGAAAAGTGTTGGAGTTGTTCTTCTTCTTCTTCCTCAACTTCTTCTTATTAGATGGTAACACTCAGTGGATGAAGTTGAATTGTGCTCAATTCAAATATCTGCAATCATATGATTTCAATATATGGGTGTGTAAAGCCAGTTACTACTTGTTACAGTCACCTGTATGTGTAGTGTTAGTGTTTAACTTTTACTCCCTCCTCCAATCCAATATATGTTTTGCTTCTTGTTCTTACAGTTGAATGTTTGAGCTTCACTGTGCAGAATGATGTAGCCTATGCGCAGAGTTTGAGACTAGAAGGATGTTCACATTCATCTGCTGAAAGTGGAGAATTTCTCTCAGCTCATTGAAAATCTGATTTCAAGGGTTGGGCCTACGAGCATGATTTATGATGTCAAAAATAGTTTGCAGTCAATCCTGGTCCAATATTCAACTTACACAAGTGTGATGTAGAAACTTGAAGCCTCCAGTGCACAAACACTGAGAATGGACTTTACAGTGAAGTAGGAGACATCTTGTGTCCATCAGTTAAGCTTCAGAAAATGAAGTTATTAGTCAGAGTAGAGTGTTTTATGTACATCTTTAAACATGTCTGGAGAGGATCTTTAAAAACCCATATGTGATAGCCAAAGTTCTGCAAACATAATACATCTTGACAAAGAAACACTGTTCCCGAAATCACTTCCTCATTCATTCACTCATTAATTCCCACAATAGTTTACTCTATAGTGAGCAGTAAAAGATTATTTTGGACACTTATGGGTCATTATCATTTTGCATCATCACTGACAGGTGTAGTGCCTTGTAACTGTGATTGTCACATCTATCAAAGGTGCATGTGGGATTTTTAGCAAAAGTAAAAACTTTTTAAGGCACTATATAATGCATATATTAAACACTAAGAAATTGGATGATAAAAAAGAAAGAACAGTCATACAAAATAAATATATAGTGCAGTGGGCAGCATATAGTCTGCTAGGTTGAGATTTGCCATGCAGCCACAAAGTATTTGTACCGTGACTAAATTCTTTTCCATGTGTTTGTTTTGTTTGACCGTCAATTCCATTTTCCCTGCAGGTGTCCATGGAGACAGCTTAACTGTGCTGCAGACTCCAGAGTTTGTGTCCTTCCAGAAAGGAGAGTGGCCTGTCTCTGGAGAAAAGATCCCTGACCTGGTGGCTTTAACCATGGGTTTCTCTGTTCAAGAGGTTATTTGTTATTTATAAGAATGTTCCACAATTTTAATTGTAGATGCTACTATGTGTCTTTTTCAGAAGTAGCTTAAGCTTATGATTGTGCTAGCCTAGCCTTTACAATGTGTGTTTATTTGTGCAGGATCTGTCCTGGCCAGGCCTCAAGGCTGGTCCTTTGTTCCAGCGTCCCCGGGCAAATGTACTGGTGGTGGTCAGGGGAGTTGATAGCCTGGCCCTGCCTCAGACTGTGGCTTCCTACCCCTTGGAGAATGTGAGTTAGAAGGACTGTGTTGTACTGCTTTGGCTTATGTTGAAACAACAGACAGAAGCATATCTTTGGGAAGGGTTTTTGTACCACTGTTGGACATCAAATTTACGTCTTGGTGTAAATATTACTGAAAATTTGGCTGTAATTTGAATGAGTCGGCATAGTTTGTCAGTGAGTCATCTTTTTCCTTCCAGCCGGTACCCTTCACCTTGGATAGTGTTGCAGAGACGGTGCATTCTCTGTTCGCTGAGGACACGCCTGTTGTGCTGCAGCTGGCCCCTAGTGAAGAGGTAACGAAAATGTACTGAGACTGAACAAGACATATTTACCTTTTTCTGACATGTCTCTCAGGGTGCTCATGTGTTCTTTTTACCTGTCTGTCTGTTGTTTTTCTCAGAGGCTGTATATGCTGGGAAAAGCCAACGCTGTGTTTGAGGACCTACCAGTTACTTTGCAGCAGATCCGTGCCCGTCTGTCCCAGGACGGCTCTGTGCTGGCTTCCCTGCCCCTCAACTCCCTCAGCAGAAATGCAGAGGTAACTTTCTAACAATATTTTATTAATATATACTTTTTTTTTTACTGATAACAACATCAAACCCAGTATCTCTGGGGTTTCTTGCACTGAAGTGAACAGATTGAGCCGTCACAGACTGAAACGTTGTTTTTGACAATTTGTATCCTTGAATTTTACCATGTGGAAGACTGTTACGGGGAGTCTTTCCTGTCTTACCTCTTTACTGTTCTGCTTCCTAGGCTGATTTACTCTTCTTGTCTGAGGTCCAAGTACTGCACGATATCACAGCTCTGGTAAGTCGTCCAGTTTTGCAGAAGGGTTTTTTTTTCCTCCTGAAAATGTGAGTTTTCCTTGCAGTGTGACACAGATGTCTGTTTTATGTCATCCCTGTAGCTGCAGAGACACAGGCATTTGGCCAAGGACCACTCCCCTGACCTGTACTCCCTAGAGCTGTCTGGCCTGGAAGAGCTGAGCCGTGTCTACGGCCAAGACTCTCCCCAGTACCGTGACGCCACTGCTATTCTTGCCTCAGTCCTGCAGAAGGTAAGAAGATCTGAGAGAGTCATGGGCCTTGTCAAGACAACCTCTTCAATCATTGATTTAACCTTTATAACCGTGTTTGTATTTTTTTTCATTGTAGTTTGGAGAGGACGTGTATGGTCTCTATGGCAACAGTGCCGTAGTGGAGGTTGTGACAGTGAAGACCTTTGAGGCTCCTTTGACCAGGAAATCCCGTTCGATCCTGGAATCCAAACAGATTGTAAGTCTGAAGCAGACCTACTTGTTAAATATCTACCAAACTGAAGTTAAATGTTAGCTCAAGTGTGCCCAAAGAATAATTATACACTGGGTGTTTCTAATATTTGGTGTACGCCATTTCTGTCAAGGAGGCCAGACTAAATATTATAAACAAATCTCAGTATAATGCAATTAAGTTCAATACCACAAACTCTGATGGTCCCTGAAAGTCCTCAATAGGTCGCAAATAGGTAAATCTTTGGTCTTTAGGCAAATGAGGTTCTCAGATGGAGTTGTTGTAATAATATAAAAGTTATAATTGCAGACAAATACTGTACATTAATAAACACTTAAAATTGGCCTTACGTGTGCTTACAACTACAGTATAGTGCATAATTAACCATTTATTTAATGTTTATATAGTGCTTATAAATGCTAAATGGGGGGACTTTAAGTTCTGTTACCACTGATTGTTTTGGTCAGTTGCCAGGGAAACGGCAGCATATGAAGGGGTGAGCTGAAACAGAGGTTACTTGGATGTAACTCTAGTTCCATATGTTATATCACAAAGCAGCTGAAGGAATGAAAACACAATTACTGCAGGGAAAATAATTAAAGCATGATACAGCCTGATCACATACAATACATGCCTGTAGCAGAGCTTAAAGTTTGACTGACTTCAGGCATAGAGCAGTTTTAAATTCATATAATACTTAATTCAATACATTGTACACATTTCCTCATGGACAACTTTTGAGGCTCACAAATCTTTTCTTGCTTTAATCCCTGCCTGTAGTGTTGCAGTGGTGCTATTAAGGGGTGAAATCTGATGCTGAGCTATAAAACAAAACCTACTTCTCTATAGCGGGACTGCCATTAACCCCTCTGCGTCAAGCATAAACCCACTTCTAGTCAATCATGGTTTTTATGACTTGGGTCTGGAACCGAGGAACGCTTTGATCATCCACTCTAATAAAACGGAGAAAGGGAAGGGGGTGGGCGTCCTGCAGAGACAGTCCTGATTGTCCAGTTAATGCGTCTTATCAGATGTTGCCCCCTGCTTCTCTCACACTCATATCCTGTGTGTAAGGGTGTGTGGTGAGAGGTCAAAAGGTCAGAGGTCTTGTGCGCTAACACACCTTTTTAAAAAGCTATTTAAATGTGATGAAATTAAACAAAATCATTGATTATTGTTAAAGTGTACATGCATTAACTCTCTGATTTTAAATCTTGTACTTTCATTGCAGAGTAACCCAGACAGTCCTTACAACCTGGCTTACAAGTACAACTTCCACTATGCTGTGGTCTTCAATATTGTACTGTGGCTGATGATCGCTCTTGCTCTTGCTGTTATCGCCATCGCTTACAACCTGTGGAACATGGACCCAGGATACGACAGCATCATCTACAGGATGACCAATCAGAAGATCAGGATGGACTAAATCCTGACCAGCAACACTCCATCTGTCCCCGTAGATCCCTCTAAGTGAATGTTTGTGTTTTTGTGTGAGGTCTTGTTTAGTGAAAAACCTTCAACAGCTTTCTGGGGTAGGGGGGTGGATGTAGTATTGAATAACATTTTTTTGTTTACAACACTGGCATGATGATTGACAAAAAATATCATCATTACAGCTGTGGCTCTTCATTTAGTCTACATAAGGAGGTTAAATGTCATCCTCTACTAGTGCATAGACCGAACAAAATTCAGAGTTCCTCCCTTCAACCCCACGGCTCATCATTCCTTATGACTTTAACTCTTCACTAACTATGTTTCATTTTTCCCCCTGATGATTGCAACTGTATTTTTTTGTAAAGAAATATTGTAATGTTTTGAAAGAATGAGATTTGTCTGGTTTTTGTGTGAAGTTGTGCTTGTCTTGCTGCGTGAAACTGTTTTAAGTTAATTTTATGTGTATATATTGAAAATACAAATGCAACTATATGAGAAACTGCTGTACTGTTATGTGAAAAGATTTGTGCAGTGTTTATTCCAGGTAGGATTCAACCTGCTTCAATTTCAAATGGTAAATGCATATTGGATAGCAGAAATACTTGATTATAGTGTTGGTTGTTAGGATTGGATAAGAATAAATGAAGATCTGTAAATCGCAATATAATGCCTGATAATAAATTATTACATGGATCACCCAGATTGTTGTCTATTATAAAAGCAGTCTTCTTTCTTGTCTTGTCTGAAAGTGGACAAGAGGGGAAATGACAAAAAAGCAGCAGTTGATTTATGAGTAAAGCTGTATTTTAAGGCTCCCGTAGTTTCATATAATTTCCTAGAAAAGAACTGGCCCCTGTTTCCCAAAAGCATTATGATCTCAGTCCCATTGTAACTATGGACTAAGATAATCTTAGCCTCAAAATGCTTATGGAAAACAGGGTCCTGGTATGTAGCTAAATTCTTACAAAGGTTCTTGGAAAGGACTACATATTTTTTTCACTAATTATAGAGAAAATGTATAGCAGAGTGTTTTACTTACTGTAGCTGAATATGTAAAGTTTCATGTGAAATTTATTTGTAGGCAAGCATACATTTATGAGGAATAAAGTTGCCAAATATAAATAAAAAAGGGGGCACTTGAAGACTGAGAAAGCCAAACATTCTGTGAAACCACAAGAAGCTCTTTAGGACAATGTCAAATCCTGCTGGGATAATGTGGGTCATCAGGTTTTGCACAAACTTGTGGAGTCCATCCCAGCTCGAGTGCATGCTGTCATTCAAGCAAAAGGGACATAGCATGTACATTTTTCAAAGAAACAACTTTTCACTCAAATTGTTAAGCTGCTATTATCAGTTGTAATGAAAAAAATTAGTATTACATTCGAAACAAATGGAAAACAGAAGAATCTTGACTAATGGTCTCGAGAGGTCACCCACCTGCAACCGTTATGAGTTCAAAGTCTGATGATGTCAGTGGAGCAGTATGCTTGGGGATGTTCTCATGGATGGATTGATTCACTGGAATTAATTAGTCATAGTTGCATTTTTGCATAACACAATAATAAAACATTGGTTTGGATGATATCTTGCAGCGGTACATCCACAGTCAACATTTATTTAGTCTATAAAGAACTGTACAAACAGACCATTATTGGCTACACTATAAAAAATATTATTCCAGCTTTTGTCCCAGTCCAATGTCCATGCTGTGCTCCTGATGACACACATTGAGGCCTTTTTCACAGCATAGAAACAAGTAAGTGCACTTACACAACTGTTCATTTTGGCTGTCTGAAAAAAAAAAGTCCTTATAAAAAATGAAAACCAAATCTAAGCCCTTGATCTGGTCTCAGGTTTTTTGTGTGTCAGTTATTTTGTAGTGGGCTAATTTCATGAAACACAACTTTACTAAAATGTGCAAATGTGTGCGCAAGATGAACTGTAATAGACCTGGTTCTTTGTCCACAAGAGGGCCACAAAGATTACCTAACAATTCAGGAACTAGTTGTATATTGTACTTTGGTGGCGCAAGTTCCCAAACAAATTTGCAAGTAAACAAATGACCAATTAAGGAACTCCAAACACAGTGAGCCTACAGCAGATACAAACTTGCTCAGTTTGTAAGCCAGCCTGACACAAAGTACAAAGTTTTCATTCTCTGGAGACTATGGATGTCTGTACAAAAAACTATGACCAGTGGTGGAAGAAGTACTCAGATCCTTTACTTGAGTAAAAGTACCAGTACAGCAATGTAAAAATACTCCATTACAAGTAAAAGTCCTGCATGAAAAATCTTACTTAAGCGCTCATTTCTAAACCAACAGTACAGATTTACACATGGATCTTTTTTTCTCAGCTGGACCAGATCTATCTGCAGACAAAATGGTGGACACAAAGGCAGACATCTTTAACCTCCATCCCAGGGCAAAAAAAAAAATTTAAAAAAATAAATGGCGCACCGGGAACAAATTGTGACCTTAGTATTCCTAAAAAAAAAGGTCAGCTCCAAGGTTAGATAGATAATTTAAATGATCCCAACTGGCAGATGTTACAACCATATTTCTATCTAATAGACATGAGGTGATCAAAGCAATTAGATGTACTGATGAATATTCTGCTGTCAGGTTTGAAAATCAACTTAAACAAATATTTTATTACCACTGAAGGAATGTGACCAATCAGAGGTGAAAGGTATTCCTGTGATGAACAGTTACATATCTGGCTGTTGTCACTGATAAGAATGAAAAACATCGACTTAAACTTCAGCCTGATAATTGAACAAATAATGAAAAAGTTCAATACGTGGTTGATGAGAGATCTTTCTTTGAATGGTAGAGTTCTAAGGGAATATCCAGATCCGTCTATGTGTCCTTGTCATTGGAAATGCCTACTGAAATATGCAAAAAAAAATTAGATAAGAGTTTATTTAATTTCATTTGGAGGAAGAAATGTCATTATTTAAGGAA